>NW_026606172.1:13132500-13780000 GCF_029834395.1 Sorex fumeus
GATCTGAACAGAGACAAATGTAAGTGCTGAGTTAAAAAAAGTAAATACAAAATCAAATTAGAAAAACGAATAAAGTGTACATGTGTAGGCCAAAATTTAAAGTCTCTGTGTTATAATTAATCTTGCAAAAGTTCATTATAGCATATTGTATTAATAGCATTGGCATGCACATCAAGAACAAAATGTGCATCATGGCTTGTAAATAAGCAGATGTTCCCTAAAATAAAAGTGGTAGTGGGGTGAGATCAAATCCCTCATTTATCATATTTTAATTAAATTTTGCACTTATCTATTATAAGCAACACTAATTGCTCCATGATCTTTTATTTTTTAAATCACTAAAATATTACCTATAATATATGCTACTAGATTCAAATAGCTGTTCAAATTATATGCTGCAATGTTATGCAAGCTATGAGCTATGCGACAAAATAATATTTCAGACATTTATTTAGGAAAATAATTTGTAATAATTATTATTTTATCTATGAAAAATTAAATTATGGGATAATTGGGGCTCGTGCTTTTGACGTCACACACTTCTAATTAAAAGATTGAACTTGACGTTAATATTTACTCAGTAATTCCTTAGTTAAAAAGGAATACAGAGATAAGAAGTTGAATACCTATGACCTTTAACAGAAGAAAAAGCAAAATTATTGCAAGCAAACAACTAACACCCAAATGATATACAATCTATGAAAATTTACTATGAATATAGTAATCATGCTCATAAAAATCTAAGGATAATAAAGATAATTTGTATGAGTTTTTTTATTAATGTAACTTTTACAAATAAAAAATTCTCAAAACATCTCTCTGTGATGAAAATTAATGTATGAGTATATAATAAACGTATGTTTCAGTTATTTGGTGCTCTTATCTATTCTTTAAATACAACTTACTTCAATATGTATGATGTTATATAGTGAGTAGATTATAATTCAACTGTTGCTAGTGCTAGAAAACGTGAAAACTTTTTTTGTGATATCAGACAAGTTATTCACTGTATAGACAAACACTGCAAACACAGAAAAGAGAGCAATTTCATTTACAGTCGTGAATCTCAGTCCTCCATACAGAGGGTCTTCCATGGCACATACTATAGGACCTATTTGCCTACAAGAAATCCATGTGGAAGACCAAGGTTATTCCTTTGGAATATGTAACAGTGCAATTGACCATATGCTATTTGATCCAGACTGTTCAAGTAGACATAAAATAACATTTATTGATTCTATTATTTCTCCACAAAAAAAGCAAACCCAGAACAGTCTGTATGAGTATTTCCTATCTTTGTAAGAAAGTATTCCAGGTCAAAAGACTTTTCAGGTGACCAAGTGAAGACAAAATGTCTGCATGCAGAAGGCTGCATTCCCAAACTTTTAATATTAAAAACAATTACAGTCATTGATAGTTAAGTTTTAGGCATGTGCTATGCCATCACCAATCCCACCAGCAGTGTCAACTTCCCTCCACCAGAGTTCCCGTTCTCCCTTCCTCCCTCCCACTCCACCCAGCCTACTGCATGACCCCTTGACAGGCACATTACAATGATTGGTGGTTGCAACTTAGATCTCATATTTTCATTCCTGCTGAGACTGGGTGTTGGATAAATAGCTACACCATTCCCCCACCTCATCAGTATAAGTGAAGTCTTATTCCCCTATTGCTTTTTCATCTTCCTTCTCCTTTAGATTTCTTTCCTTCTCTATCCTTCTCTCTATACTCCGGAGTCAAGGGAAATCTAGGTATTCCCCTTAACTACATTATATTTGAACATAAATAAAAATTCTGAATGAGATTGTTTCAGGTTGGAAAGATAACATAATCATTTAATTAGGTGAAAGTAACGGGGATAATGCAAAGGACAGAGCAGATCTGAGTAGTTACAGACTATTGATGATGATAAAGTTCAAATAAATCATAACTAGAAACTTAGGATCCTTCTCACTCCAGTCTTCTTGGAAAAAATCCTCCTCACACTAATTTTATTTACTTTTCAGTATATTAACCTTTCTGTTGCCTTACTTTTCACTTTTAGTAACAATCAGTTGTTTACTTTTACCAGTTTGTGAACTCATTGTAAATGGAATTATGTTGTTATATTATTTTGAATTATAATCATCTATAATTTCTACCTACCTTTCAGCATTATAATTAACTTTACATAAATGTAGTAGTGTATGATTTAGCTCTTTGCTGTGTAGCAATTTTCATTTTATGTATTCATATTATAATTAATGTACACTTTATTTTTTCATTATTTCAAAATTGTATAGTGTAGACCTCTTTGAGCCTTACCCAGGAGAAACAGTCCCTGGATGCAAAGATGATTTATATAGCTATTCAATAAATGCAATACATTGTATCAATAGAATGAAAAGTTATTTGTCAAATACCATACCCTTCCATGACAAAAACCCCTGGAGCTTGGGTATAAAAGGAAAATATCTCAGTATAAAGAGGCCAAATACAACAAGCCAATAGTGAACACTGTATCCAACAGAGAAAATTTTAAAATTTTCACTTAAATAGATTTTTTTAATAAACTATAAATCCTAGCTAGAGAAGTTAGTTGAGACAAAAACAAATGGCGTCCAAATAAGACAGGAATAAGTAAAATTATCAGAATATTTTAATGTATACATATTCTGGTGCAAATTTTAAAAAGTGCACTTGGGATATAAATCTAAAAGTAGGATTGGTTGATTATAGGACCTTGAATACTGAAACTCGTATATGACTTTCTTTTATTAAATATTTAATTTTTATTTAAGATGCAATGTATTACAGTTATTTATAGCTGAGTCTTAGGCATGCTCTGTTCCAGTCCCATCATTGGTGTCGACTTCTTAAATGAAAAAAATATTTTGCGTAACTATTGTTTAAATATACACTCATGCCAGCAGTGAACAAGAATAATAGCTTTTCAGTGTTCTTTTAAACACTGAATATAGACTAGCTTTTATGCTTTTACCAACCTCATCATTGTGAAATAATGGAGCTTTAATGTTTATTTTCATAACTTCTCTTGCATATTTATGGACATTTTATTTCTTTATTTTCTATAGATCAGCAATATCATTTGGTATTTGTATTCTGTCAGGCTAATTTCACAAAGCAGAAAGAAATGTGGTATATACTGAAAAATGAAATAAAATAGCCATAAAAACATTAAAATTTCTCATTTGTGACAATGTATACAGACATAGAGTGTGTTACAATAATATTTTTAATTAAGCATCCATTCATAGTTTATATATTTTAAAATATTCTTTTTTGCCATTACGTTTTTTGTGGTAGCAGTTTTTTAATAGATTTGTAAACTGAGATATTCTCTTGAATTAGATTTTTCTCTATTATTTTTATAAAACTAGATTCTTAATATAATTGAAATTAAAATTGTCTGCATAATTTGTAATTGTCACATCTCTAAGAACACCTCACATTGATAAAATTTTTGTTTGTGTTTTAAACTTTTTTTAGAATTATGATTAATTATCTAAACTATCTAGAATACACTTGTGATTAATCTGAAATTTGAAGTTTTATTTCAAATTTTTTAAATACGCAGCAAATTATTCTTCAGTGACATACTGTAGAATTCACCTTTTCGTCACTGAATTGAAATGTCAGTTAATCAAGATTTCTTATATAACTATATTTTGTGTGTGTTCTGTAGTCTATTCCATATGTAAGATTCTCTAGTTTAGTATTAAAACCACTGTCTAAGATGGAATCATTAGATATAATACATTAGCAATAATGCTGATTTTTCAATAGTAACTTGGAAAATACAATCCCAGAGGATCAAAACAAATAGCAATAAAGAAATCACATGGGCCAGCAGGAGTGTGCAGTGGGTAAGCTACTTGTCTCACACAGCTAGCTGGGATTTGATCTATGGCACAGCATATGGTTCCCTGAGTCCTGTCAGGAGTGATCTCTGAGCAGCATCTGGTGTTATCCCAAAGCAAAACAAAAAGAAAACAAAAATCCAAATAAAACACTTTGAATCTAAGCCTATGTTTTATATGATAAGTATGACTTTTGGGGATCACTTCCACCCAAGTAGTACTCAGGGGTCCTCAGGGACCTTTCTTGGCAATTCTCTGTTAACAGGACTGGAAGGTTGAATGCTAGAACTTAGGGATGTTTTTCTATTCAAGCACTGTAGCCGCAAAAGAAAAGTGCCTGTAAGCCTACACCTAGCCATGCATGGGAGCCTCCAGTGCTAGACAGAGCAGTAGCGGGGACCAGGTGGTGCTGGGACTTGAATACTGGTTACAAAATTGAAGTCATGTGCACTAACTCTTTTACTCTTTCCCTGATTAGATGCATATGATTATTTTGAAGTAAATTGAAATGTTTACTAGAGTACTTTGGAGTAAAATAAATACAAAAATAGAGACATATACTATAAAATTTTGTGAAAGATAAAATGAGTACTAGGGTCAGAGTACAGTAGGGAGGGTGTTTTCCTGACATGTGGTCAACCCGGGTTTGATCTCTGGTATTCCATATAGTTCCCCGAGTACCACCAGGAGTAGTTCCTGAGTGTAGAGCCAAGAGTAACTCCTGAGCATCAACAGGTGTGACCTCCACAAAATAATAATGAATAAAAGGTAAAAGGTAAAGGCCCTCCCGTTGATCATCGATTTGCTCGAGCGGGCCCAGTAACGTCTCCATTGGAGACTTTGTTGTTACTGTGTTTGGCATATCGAATACGTCATGGGGAGCTTGCCAGGCTCTGCCGTGCGGGCGAGATACTCTTGGTAGCTTGCCGGGCTCTCCGAGAGGGGCGGAGGAATCGAACTCAGGTCGGCCATGTTGGCTGCATGCAAGGCAAATGCCCTACCACTGTGCTATCGCTCCAGCCCAAAATAGTTACTTATTAATTTTTAATTGTTCTGGTAGTATTTCTAAAATACTACCAGAACATGGACTATTTTAAATTGTACATTTTTTCTCTAAAAATGGATAAAATGCTTTTGATTTTCTTAAAAACCAGTTTTTCAAATGTCTAATCTGATATTCTGTTTTATTTAAAAAATGTATTTTCTAAAAGTAAATAAGCCAATTGCATATATTGTTGAAACTTAATTCAGTCAGAATTACAATATAGAAATTAATTTATATAATAGTAAGTCAACTCACCTTAATAAACTCTCAAGTAAAATGCTTTTAAAAAAACTAATCAGGGGCCAGAGCGATAGCACAGCAGATAGGGCATTTGCCTTGCACGTGGTTGGCCTGGGTTCGATGCCCGGAATCCCATATGGTCCCTCAAGCACCGCCAGGAGCGATTCTTGAGTGCAGAGCCAAGAGTAACCCCTGAGCATCGCTCAGTGTGAGCAAAGAAATAAATAAATAAAATATAAAAACCTAATCAAATGTGTTCACCTAGGCTTGTGATTATGATGTCATATATGTATGTGCCATATAGGCTGGAGCAATAGCAATAGCACAGTGGGTAGGGTGTTTGACCCTGGCAAGCTACCGAGAGTGTCTATCCCGCCTGCACAGCAGAGCCTGGCACAAGCTCCCCATTGTATATTTGATATGCCAAAAACAGTAACAAGTCTCACAATGGAGACGTCACTGGTGCCCACATGAGCAAATGAACAAATGGAGAACAGTGCTACAGTGATGTGTGTGTGTTTGTGTGTGTGTGTGTGTGTGTGTGTGTATTAGCTTCAAACACTAACAGACCAGGGTAGTTTATATTCATAAGTTACATGCGAGGCTTATGGTTCTTGGCAATCTTATTGACATAAATAGTAACAACTCAGAATGAAGTTCCAAGATTGGAAATTATAAACTCTTCTCCATTTACATAGTATTTGGAATTTATTTTATGTTTGAGCAACACAATTTTTTTTGTAGTTCTCACTGAAATGAGATTAAATTTTTTAAGCAATGCTATTTAAAGCTTTGCTCATGTTCTATATCAGGATCTTGTGGGACATTGTCAAACTATGCTTGATACCACACTACAAAGTGTTTCTCATCCTCAGATTCATTCCATTAACTTTTTATAGTATCTCTACTATTTGATAGCAAAAGATGCTCTCCAAATTCATAAGAAACATCTCTTCCAAAGAGAGAGTTCTTTTAAGAACATTAGTAACTTTGAAAACTTCAGAGGAAGGAATTTGACCAAAAAATTACCCAGATCAACCACCACACTAATTTATAAACTCTAAAAAAGGTAGATCTAGAACTGGTCAGCGATTGGAATCAACCACAAGTGTGTGTGAGGTGGAGGGTAGGTAAGATAGAGAAGGTAGGTAAGGTAGAGGTAATAATAATAGCTGGAAATGATCATGTTGGACAAGAACTAAGTGTTAAAAGAAACAGTGACCAAAATACAAAGACAATTCACAGAATGGGAAAGGATATTCACCAAATACACATCCGACAAGCGGTTGATATCACGGATACTGGTTGAACTCCACAAGAAGAAAACATCCAACCCTATCAGAAAATGGGGTGACGAAATGAACAGAAATGTCATCAAAGATGAAATCCAAATGGCTAAAAGACATGAGAAAATGCTCTACATCATTAACCATCAGGGAGATGCAAATCAAAACAACAATGAGATATCATTTTACACCACAGAGATTGGCCCAGATCCAAGAGAACAAAAGCAACCAGTGCTGGTGCGGATGTGGCAAGAAAGGGACTCTCCTTCACTGCTGGTGGGAATGTCAACTGGTTCAGCCCTTCTGGAAAACAATATGGATGATTCTTAAAAAGCTAGAAATTGAGCTACCATTTGACCCAGCAATTCCACTCCTGGAAATATACCCCGGAGAGGCAAAAAAGTATAGTCAAAGCGACATCTGCAGTTGTCTGTTCATTGCAGCACTGTTTACAATAGCCAGAATCTGGAAAAAACCTGAGTGCCCAAGAACAGATGACTGGTTAAAGAACTTTGGTGCATCTACACAATGGAATACTATGTAGCTGTCAGAAAGGATGAAGTCATGAAATTTACATACAAGTGGTACTATATGGAAAGTATCATGCTAAGTGAAATGAGTCAGAAAGAGAGGGATAGACATAGAAAGATTGCATTAATCTGGGGAACATAAAGTAACAAAATAGGAGACTAATACCCAAGAATAGTCAAGTTAAATACCAGGAGGATTACTCCATGGCCCTGAGGACAGCCACACACACTAGGGGAAAAGGCAGCTTAGATAGAGAAGGGAGCACCAAATAAAGGGTGTTGGGAGGATCCTCTCAGGATGGGAAATGCATGATGAGAGTAGTCTATAGTCCAAACAAGATTGCCACTCAATGTCTCTTTTGCAAACCACAGTACTCAAAAGGAGAGAGATAACGGAGGGGAATGCCATGTCACAGTGGTAGGGTGGGATGCGGGGATGGGGGTGGGAGGGATACTGGAATCCATGGTGGTAGAGAATGGGCACTGGTGGAGGGATGGGTATTCGATCATTGTATAACTGAAAACCAAGCACAAAAATTTGTAAGTCTACAACTGTATCTCATGATGTTTCACTAATAAAAAAAAATAGTATTTAGAGGGATATTTCTGGTAACTTTTCTGTATCTGTATTGCAAACCATAAAACCCAAAAGGGGAGAGAGAGGCTGGTAGGTGGGGGTGATGGGAGGGAAACTCAGGACACTGGTGCTGAGAAATGTACACTGGTGGAGGGATGGGTGTTGGAAAACTATATGACAAAAATCTAATCATGAACAGCTTTGTAAGGGTATATCTCACAGTGATACAATTAAACACATTTTTGTAAAGAGATAGATCAAATTTGTTACCAGTATTTCACTAAAATATAAAAGAATATATGATCATATTATTCTCTAAATAAATGGATTAATATTATTTAGATGTGTAGAAAAAAACCTGAGAAGTTTTAATAAGATATTAGAGTAAGATATTATTAAATATATGGCACTGGATTTTATATATAATATTTATATAATGAGAGACCCATCATTGGGTCTTTTAAAAAAAATCTCAGGGCTAGGACGAAGAAGACGTTACTGGTACCTGCTCGAGGCAATCGACGAACAACAGGGTGGTCGTGATCATGATTTATATAATATATTATGATGTGTTCTATATGAAAGTTTTTATAGTTCACAAGATGGTTGACAGTATTCAACCAAAAATGAATTCTGGACAAATGTCTATGAGATGTCTGAAGAAGAGTACACAAATAATCATTAATTTTTGTTTGTTGGCTTTTGGGGCCACATCTGGTGGTCATGAGAGCTTATTCCTGGCTCTGAGCTCATGGATCACTCCCCACAGGGCTTGGAGATCATATGAGGTATCAGAGATGAAACCCAGGTCAGTCATGTGCAATTCATGTCCTACTCTTTATACTACCTTCTAGTTCTTAATAGTTTGACTTGATCCAAGACTATAGAATGAGTTGAATATATTCAAGCAATTCTTTATGAATATTGTTTATATGTATGCAAATAGAAAATTTTGGAAATTTGAGGTATTTTTTATGTAATATTGACCAGGATTGTCATCATTTTATGCTTTTTTGATTAAAACTGTAATAATATGTGACTTAAAGGTACTTAGTCATATTTTCCCACTTGGAAAAAGAAAGCTTATTCTCTTGGATGTTGACTTGAAGACAGTTACCAGTTTGACCTGTGAAGTAAAATTCTGATATGCCTACAGCAGATAAATTTATAGCACTATTGCTGTGTTAAATACAAAATCATTTTATTTTATTGTTATTTTGTTGTTTTAAGTTTAATCATTTTGGAATATCTGGAGCACAGATTCATACATTTAGAGAATGATACATTTCACCATGTCTAAATCATTTTAATTTTCTTCTCACCTTCCTTTACACTCACAATCTGTACTCTAGAAAATAAAATTCATTTTTTTCTTTTGACATATCATGCATGTTGGAGCACCAAAGTTATATCATTCTATGTTTATCATGTGGATATGGTCGATGTTGCTGAATCCTTTGTGAAACCCGGCTTTGCTCGCATGGTTGTCCTTCATCTAGTGTTCTGCCAATCCTATTTAGGATGACTCAAGTGAACAATTTGTAGATGACAGACAATAGGCAGATTGGGCGATAGTTGCCAATGTCATGGATGTCTCCCTTCTTGAACAGTAGTACAGTCCTGCTGGTTTTCCATTGGGACGGAACCTTGCATTCAGACAGGTAGCGAGTGAAGAGCCGAGCCAGTGTATTGATGAGTACTGACGACAGGTTCTTCAGGTGTTCAGGTCTGACCTTGTCTGGGCCAGGTGCTGTTCGTTTCTTTACCGACGAAATGGCGTGTTGGATTTCGAAAGGGAGAACGTTGGGAACGACATATCCATCCTGTGGAATTTGCTATGTTGGCAAGTGGACATGGCTATCGAAGAGATTTGAGTAGAAGTCATGGATAATCTTCTCCATTGCCGTTCTGGAGGATGTGATGGATCCATCAGGACGTCGGAGGGCAGTCATCTTGGTCTTGTATTTGGCGAAGGACAAGCGGGCATTACGAATACTTTTCCCGGCTTCTGCCGCATCTACCAGTACTTCTGCTCTTCTCTCTTTGAGGTCTTCCTTGATCGCATCTCTGCACTGCTTTGTGAGCTCGGACGCTAGCTATTCAATCCATTGTGTATTCGATATGCCAAAACCAGTAACTACAACTGGTCTCATTATGGTTGATAGTAAAATATATAGAAGCATGGACTGAGTTAACTAATAGGATATGAATTGTGGTCTTTGTAAATTCTAACTTGATATAAATATTTCCCATGCTGGAATGCCTGTGAAAATGAAAAATATCTAATTTCCTGTGATGTCATCCTATACTATATCAGGCTACTTTTTTCATACCATTTGCTCATCCTTCAAAAAACTATTTATTTCTCTTTACACTCAAACCCCAGTAGACATTTTTATTCCCCAAATAGTCTGTGCATTCTTATCTCCAGGACTTTGCTCAATTCACTAATTTAGCAAAAAATAAAGCAACTTATTTGTATTTTGTATTGAATTCCAAGATTAGATCATCCAGACGGGACTGGAGAGAAAAACTCAGAAGAGTTGATGACAAACCTACCTCTGCTGTTCTAAAAGATGTTTTTGTTTGCTTGTTTGATTGTACTTACAGTCACTGGGCAATGTGGCTTAATGTTATTTGTCTTTTTAAAAGATTAATCTCACGATAATAAAGGATGACTAGTGAAGGATGGTTGTATAGAACTCTAATGGTGAGAAATAATATTTTCCCTTTCACACTACAATGCTTCAAATACACTTTCAGTGGAAGTCGATGCTTCCAGTTGAAGCTATTGAAATCTGAACTAGCTTTCAAGGTCTGACTCAAATATTACCTCTCAGTAAAATCTTCCTAGCTCTTTCCTCATTCAAAATGTCTCTCTCAGTTTTGTTCTCACAACTTTGCCTCCTTTTCTCTGTCTCTAGAAAGAGAGAATGTGGATTAGAAAATCCACATTCTAACACTGTGGTTAGAATTTATACATTTGTGGTGCTTTACAACTATAAATGAACTTAAAAGTGAGAGTCCACTAAGTAAATATTTTCAGAGCTGGAATTTTTTTTAAATTTAAAGAGACAGAATGATAACATCTGAAAATGATATTTTAATATAAGATAGTTTATGTGAAACTATGTATTTGAAATAAATTTTATTTACATTGTAGCTATTAAGTTGGTTTCTTTTGTAACTTTGTCAGCTTTCTGATGTACTTAAACATTGAAGTAATTTCTTTTTATGTCAAAATATTCCTGGGTATTAGAAAGACAAAAAAAAGGATCCCATCAATTTCCTGGTGCATTTAAAAAGCATATACATGTGTGTCCATATTAAAAACAGTATATACATGTGTATATACACATGTATATATAAACATATGCATGCTACATATGCATGACTAAAACTTGATTTAAATGATATACATTTTAGTATATCCATTTGTCAGGTATTTGGTTTATAAATAAGTTGCCATCATTCCTATCTAAACTTCTTTAATGTATTGTTTCCTGGTTTATGTGCAACTGCATACACATATATCATAGAAAAGTTAACAACTATAATTTAAGTTATAAATATTTAAAATAATAACAAATACCAAAATTTTGGATTCAATAGCACAGCAGTAAGGCATTTGCCTTGCACGCAGCCAACATGGCCAACCCGAATTCGATTCCTCTGCCCCTCTCGGAGAGCCCGGCAAGCTACCGAGAGTATCTCACCCACACGGCAGAGCCTGGCAAGCTACCCGTGATGTATTCAATATGCCAAACACAGTAACAACGAGTCTCAGATGGAGACATTACTGGGCCTGCTCGAGCAAATCGATGAACAACGGGAGGACAGTGACAGTGACAGTGATATTATTATTAGTTACTATCATAAATACAATTGTTATAGCTTAGGTAATATGCAAAATTTTATCTTTTTTTTTTATTTAATGCCAAAAACAGTAACAAGTCTCACAAAGGAGATGTTAGTAGTGCCCACTCGAGAAAATCGATGGGAGGAGAGTGCTACAGTTTAATTTTGGGGCTGCACATAGCAGTGCTTGGTGCTTGTTCCTGGCTCTGCTCACAGAGATTACTTCTAGTCAGACTTGAAGATCTCTATGGGGTACCTGAGTTTGAACCTAGGTTGGCATCTGTAAGGCAAGTGTAATACCTGGTGTATTATCTCTAAATTTTTGAAATTTCATCATTTTGTCTTGTACATAGTGAATATTATGTACTAGGAATACTGGTTATATAAACCACAACTTCTTTATCCATTCATCATAAGTTTATTTTTATTTGTTATCTATATATGGGCTTCTATGCAAAGAACTACAATAAATACAAGTCACACATATATTTTCAATTAAAAAGGCCCTCCCGTTGATCATCGATTTGCTCGAGTGGGCCCAGTAACATCTCCATTGGAGACTTTGTTGTTACTGTGTCTGGCATATCGAATACTCTCGGTAGCTTGCCGGGCTCTCCGAGAGGGGCGGAGGAATCGAACTCGGGTCGGCCATGTTGGCCGCTTGTAAGGTGAACGCCCTACCCGCTGTGCTATCGCTCCAGCCCATATTTTCAATTAAATATTTTTTTATTTTTGAATGTTGGTGTCAAAACTAGAATCACTGGATTATAAGGAGCTCTAAGCTCCCATTTTTCTGAGAATTCTCCATACGTTTTCCCACAGTTGCTGAATCAGACATTACCGTGAACAATGAGCTCCTTTTTCACCTGTAGTATTAGTTTTGTATTAGCAAATAGTACAGAGGGCAAGATTCTTGGTTTGCATGCATGCGGTGGACCTGGTTCAATCCTTTAGACTGCGTATGGTACTCTGATCAGCACCAAAAGTGATTCCTGAACACAGAGCCAGGAATTAACACTGAGCAAGCCAAGTGTGGCCCAAGGCCCAAGAAAACAATTCTTTCAAATGGGATTAGATTTCTATTTCTTTTTCTTGTGAGAAGTATTTGCATTTAGAACTGTAATAGATTTTTAGATTGATTTTATAGCATACTTCTTAGTTGTATTTATTAGTTTAGTATTTTAGGGGATATTATAATTTTGGGCTAGAGCAATTGCACGGCGGTTGGGCATTTGCCTTGTGCACGGCTGGCCAGCTGAGCCGGGTTCGATTCCTCTGCCCCTCTCAAAGAGCCCAGCAAGCTACTGAGAGTATCTCGCACACATGGCAAAGCCTGGCAAGCTACCCGTGAAGTATTTGATATACCAAACATAGTAACAACAAGTCTCACAATGGAGACGTTACTGGGCACACTCAAGCAAATCAATGAGCAATGGGAGGACAGTGATACAGTGATTATAATTTAAATCTTTTGAGCCTTCTACATATGTGTACATATGCAATACATAGTATATGTGATAGAATGCAAGTAGTTGCAGTTTAGCTTCTTTTTCAATTTGGATCTTATTTTTTTTCCTTTGTGAGAAGGCACATCCATCAGTTCTCAGGCTCTGCTGTTACCTATCACTCCTGGTGTTCCTCAAGGGAATATATGTCATGCCAGGGATGGAACCCATGTAAGTTGCACGCTAGGCAAATACCCTAACAGCTAGTTTATCTCTCCAGTCCCTCACTTCCTTTTCTTGTCAATATGGTGAAAAAGTCCAAAACTATATTGAATAATGGTAGAAAAGTGTTATCTTAGCCTTCTATCTGATCTCAGATGAAAGGCTTTCCATTTTAATATAGTATGATATTAGCTGTTAATGTGGGTTTGTGTAAATGGCCATTTACACAACTATTTTGAGCTACATTCTTCTATCCCTACTCTTTTATTTTAATATAAATAGTGCAAACTTTTTTTCCTTAGTACACTTTATGTTGTCATTCAGATATTACTTTATAAAGGTAAAGGTAAAGGCCCTCCCATTGTTCGTCGATTTGCTCGAGCGGGCCCAGTAACATCTCCATTGGAGACTTTGTTGTTACTGTGTCTGGCATATCGAATACGTCACAGGTAGCTTGCCAGGCTCTGCCGTGCGGGCGAGATACTCTCGGTAGCTTGCGGGGCTCTCGGAGAGGGGCGGAGGAATCAAACTCGGGTCGGCCATGTTGGCTGCGTGCAAGGCAAATGCCCTACCGCTGTGCTATCGCTCCAGCCCATTACTTTATAACATATTTTAATATTGAACAATTGAATTTTATATAGTTCCTTGGAGAAAAAAGACATTGTTTTGTGTTAAGCTTTTAGCTAGGGTGGCTGTTTTGGGCCACACCCAGTGATGTTCAGAAATTATTTCTGGTTCTATACTAAGGAATTATTCCTGGAGGTGCTTTGGCGATCATATAGAATGCTGGAGATTAAACGCATGTCTTTCAAGTCCAGGGAAAGAGTCCTATCCACTGTACTTTCTCTCCAGCCCTAACTTGTTGAACTTAAAAGAAAATGATTTGTATCACAATGTTATTACTAAATTTAAAATGAACCAAATATTTGGGATAGCATATCAATAGTGTTTAAAGAAATGTACCCATATTTGTAAATCAGAATACATTGGTATGCTACAATATTACAAATTATTCTTAAAATATGTGTATATAGTTTATGCAACAGTAATTGCAATAAGAAAGATGTAGGGGTCTTTAGTATATATATATACATATACTAATAATAGATTAATAGATTCATTATAGTTTCCATATACAGTACTGCAAATATATTTCAGTTAGATCACTTGATCACTTGATCCCCCGTTATTCATCGATTTACTCGAGTGGGTGCCAGTAAGGTCTCCAGTCATCCCTGTTGCGTGCTAGCATAGCCCAATGGCATCTGTTAGTTCTAGGAACATGCAGAGCCTCAAACCGGTCATTCAGGGTCTTGATGAAAATGTCTGACCAACTTGTAGGTGGGCGTCCACGTGATCTTTTGACATCCCATGGAATCCAGTCAGTAATGGCTCTAGTCCAGCGGGTGTCTGTAAACCTCAGTACGTGTCCAGCCCATCTGATTTTTGATGCCTTGGCAAATGAGACAGTGTCCCTGAATCTTGAGCATTGATGGAGATCAGAACTCCGGATTCTATCTCTCATTTGAGTGAATCGTGATATTCCAAGCATAGCTCTTTAGATTCCTCTTTGAGAGACCCGAAAAGCGTTCTCATCCTGTTTTCATAGGGCCCAGGTCTCTGAGGCATATGTTAATGCAGGAAGAACAGTGGAATCTAAGAGCTGTGCTCATAGCTGGAGATTCTTTGTCCTCTTAGTTATTTCTTCAACGCTCTTGAAGACATTCCAAGCTGCTCTCTTACTCCTGCGCAACTCAGGTGCCAGGTCATTCCTCATGTTGATTTCTCGACCTAGGTATATATAACTGTTGCATTCGGAGATGGTGGTTCCATTGAGAGTAAATGGAGCGCCAGGAACGAGGCTGTTTCTCAGAAACATTGTCTTCATAAGATTCAGCTGTAGTCCTACCTTTCCACATTCACGGTTGAAGTCAGTCAGCATTTGTGTCGCTTGGCTGATGTTTGGTGTTATTAGAATGATGTCATCAGCAAAGCAGAGGTGGTGTAGTTGCCAACCATCTATCTACTCTCCCATTCTTTCCCATTCCAGTCGTCACATGATATTCTCGAGGGTGGCACTGAAGAGTTTTGGTGAAATGGTATCACCCTGCTGAATCCCTCTCTTGACATGGATGATTACTTCTTTGTAGAATGGTGAGATCCTGGTAGTAAATCTCTAATAGAGCTCACGAAGGATCCTGATGTATTGAGTTTGTATGCCCTGATTGGCTAGGGCTTCTATGACCGCTTCCATCTCAACAGAATCAAAGGCCTTCTTTAAATCAATGAACGTTATACAGAGTGGCATCTTGAACTCCTGAGAAACCTCAATGAGCTTAGTAATCATGTGGATATGGTCGATGGTACTGAATCCTTTTTGGAATCCGGCTTGTTCACATGGTTGTCCTTCATCTAGTGTTCTGCTAATCCTATTCAGGATGACTCGAGTGAACAGTTTGTAGATGACAGACAATAGCCAGATTGGGCGATAGTTGCCAATGTCATGGATGTCTCCCTTCTTGTATAGTAGTACAGTCCTGCTGGTTTTCCTTTGGGATGGAACCATGCATTCAGACAGGTAGCGTGTGAAGAGCCGAGCCAGTGTATTGATGAGTACTGATGGTAAATTCTTCAGGTGTTCAGGTCTGATCTTGTCTGGGCCAGGTGCTCTTTGTTTCTTTACCGATGACATGGCATGTTGAATTTCAGAGGGGAGAACATTGGGAACGACATATCCATCATACGGAATGTGGTATGTGGGCAAGTGGACGTGGCTATTAAAGAGATCTGTGTAGAAGTCATGAATAATCTTCTCCAATAATCTTTAGTTAGATATTTATATACAAACATGTAGCTTCATTTCTTAAAGGCATGCATTTGGATTTATTGGTATATTTGTGTATTGAATCATAGTACATATCTATACTCAACTTTGATAGATTACATCTTACAAGTTTGTGAGTACAAATGGAAAAGATAGAAGAAAAGAGAAATCAAGGAAGAATGAAGAATCAGAACTCTATAGACATGGCAGAAAACTTTTTCATATTAAACTTTGACATATTATATGTTCATTGATTCCTCCCAAACCCTTTCATCTGTCCCTATTTTCTTGTAAGTTAAATAAACCTACTGTCCTTTCATCTGTTTCATCCATAGTGTAGTTTATCCTTTCTTCCATCCTCCATTCTTGATCACACTTTGACTTCTGTTGGCAGGGACTAGCATGCAGAATATAGTCTGTGACAATATTATAACTTAGCGATTTATAACGACATTTAGAATGACTACTATAATGGCTGGATTAAATTCACAAATATTTTTACACTAAGAATGAGGAATTCAGAATAAGAAGACTCTGATATTTAGTGGATCAGGAAATCAGGGCACATGCCAAAATGATTAACTCAGTATCATGATTTAAGGGGGAAAAAATAAGCCTTCAAAATAATTTTAAGGGTATAGTTTAAGTTTTAAATTTTTAAAGCCGTTTTAATAACCCAATATGCTACATGTGTCTTACTATAGCTACCCTCAATTTTCACAATGCTTCTTTTGATACCAAAAAGCTCAGCCATAGAGTTTTGGGAATGATCAAAATTAAGAACATGATCTTCATTTTTGTTGGCCCAGATATCTGCTTTAACACTTCAAACACTCTTTTAAAATATCTCACACTGTATCAAAAATAACTTTTCTTAACCATAAAGAAATCTGAGAGTTCTGTCAGTCAGCAAGCCCATATGTAAGTGAGAAAGAAATGTACTGCTTAGTTTACATGACAACCTACAGATTAAAACAAAATAAATAAATAACATGAGTCAACTAAGCGTTCTCTTTCTTTGGGAATAAACATTGAATATAAACACTTTGAAATGAAAAACTGATGATATTGCAACTATCTGGAATGAGAAATTTTGGAACACAATGTCTATAAAGATAAATTATAATGTTATAGGAAAATTGTTTGCACAAAATGCAAATCAAACATGGTATATATTGGTAGACTAAAAATAGAAATTCAAATATTGGAGCTATTTTAACATTTCTATGGAAAATGATTTAGGCTTTTAACTGCAAATTAATCATATATGATTTGTTTGGTTACAATTATTATTTTTAAAAGGGCTATTATTCATTAGCACATTTTACTAATATTTGGTTACAATGAAACTATGACACATATGATTAATAGTTAAATTATATGTATTTTAATTTGATTTATTATAAGGGTTCCAAATGATTTGCAGGAGTACAGATCTATCAACATTTATAGAGTTCTATCTTTACAGTCGCTTGAATTTTCCATAAATATTTAGAAGTCACAATAATTTCTTCTCTTTTTAGGCTTGAAATTTTGGGGTTAATCAGACTTTTAAAACTATCTAGATTACTAATCTCATGTCCTGAAGAATTGAGCCCAGAAAAACATTAAATGCTATTTTAGGGAGAGCTTACATATATTACATTGATTATATTCTTAGCCTGCTTAAATGTTGTCAACGAATGAGTGAATCCTTATACTATTTTAACTCAGGTGACTGCCCATCATAAATGGACTCAGAACCATAAGCATGTTCCTTGCTACATAGGAGAAAGTCAGAATGGTAGAAAATATGGGTTAACATGCCTGCAATATAATTAAGATTCATTTTTTCCCTAAGCTTTGCAGTCTGAACATGCATTGCTCATTCTAGAACTTGATTGAACTGCCTGTGACTGTTAACCTGTGATAATTGACCATTCATATGAATTAAGCCCCATGTGTTAGAAATATTATTGTTAACTAAGTGAAGAAGAAGAATGAATTTGAAAAAGAGTGTGTCTGCTTCCTGGTATGATGAACATGGACAGGAGATGATCCATGCTTTCTTAGCACTGTAGCACTGTCCTCCCATTGTTCATAGACTTACTTCAGCGGGCCCAGTAACTTCTCCATTGTGAGACTTGTTACTGTGTTTGGCATATTGAATATGTTGCAGATAGTTTGCCAGGCTTTGCCATGCTGGCAAAATACTCTCAGTAGCTTGCCAGGATCTCTGAGAGTGGCAGAGGAATTGAACCCGACTCAGCCTAGGCAAAGACTTATTTATAAAATAAATATGTATGATTGATGGCATTTTATAAAGTTTATTATAATTAATTTTACTTAACTTTAAATTTTGGTATGTGTAGAATTTTCAGAAAACAACTTTGCATGTAATAATAGAGATAACAGTTTCTTAGCTAATAGTGATTATAGTCTAAATTTCATAGATCTTGGTAATATTTATTTAACTAAGGATCATTTCTGGAAGACTGCTGGGGCCATGTGGTGTGCCCAAGATGGAACCCATGTCAAAGCAAACATCTTACCTGGTGCATCACATATTCAGCCCTGATTCACAGCTTTTAAGTGATTGTCCTACATTTGAAACAGAAATTTCAACCAATTGCACAAACATTTGAAAATATTTATATGAATAATCATGCCCACAAGCTACCTCTGGAGCCTTACACTTATCTACTGGCCTTACTTCAGAGACTCATAAATGAATCTTTAAAAAGATCAACCAGCTGCCAAAAACTTTCAGACATCCACACATGGCTGAGACATTCAGGGCACCCAGTGGGGTTAGGTCAGCCCAAGACTCACCCAAACAGGCAGTCACTCACTCCCACACTGAATAATTGCCACCATGCATCTATTCAGACTCCCTTGTCTTGGAACCGAGCCTCACCCAGAAATTAGCATGCTGAAAATCCAGGTATGTAGGTCATTGGGACTGAAATCTCCAGACTTTATCAGAGTCAGGATGGTCTGCCTCCGCCCACCTCCTTGTACTTCTGGAAGTCCTGGTAGTCACATTTACACCCCAAAGCAGCCGCTAAAAATTTACCACCCAATTTAAAATTTTGGATTTCCAGGAGCACACGATAGAAGGCAACCAATTTTGAGTAACCAAACAATAACACAGAATGTTTAACCTGTAACTACTTTTTACTAACCCCACATACAAGATTTAATGTCTAAATGGTGAGACACAACAGTTTCCACTAATTTTCTTCTAGGAAAATAAAAATTTGATCATTCTGTTAAATATTCATTGATAAAAAGAAATATAAAATAAATTATTTTGGTCTGCTGTGAGAGTGTGGTTGGGAAAATTGGAGAAAATGGTAGAAGGAAGGTGATAATGATGGTGGGATTGGTGTTGGAATATTGAATGCCTATAATAAGTCATCATGAACAACTTTGCAAACCACAGTGTTTATATAAAGTGCAGAAGGAAATTTTATACAAGTATGTATTACCTACTCTTTAAAATATATTAGCACAGAATTTCTTTAAAATTTTTATTAGGGGGCTGGAGCAATAGCACAGCAGGTAGGGTATTTGCCTTGCTCACGGCCGACCCAGGTTCAATTCCCAGCATTTCATATAGTGCCCCAAGCACCGCTAGGAGTAATTCCTGAGTGCATGGGCCAGGAGTAACCCCTGAGCATTGCTAGGTGTGACCCAAAAAACAAAAAAAGATAAAAAAAAAGTTTTATTAAAGACAAGTAAGGCACGACTATTACATAGGTTAAAATCATACAGAAATCACAAATTGACTGTTATTGATTTATTTTCTGATAATTTTATTTGAAATTTGTTAAAGTTTTGTCGGAACAAGTAAAATAATATAAATTTGTTATGTGCCTAAGGGGGCAGCTTATGGAAGGTAGGGAAAATGGGGACATTGGGAGAAGGAAGATCACACTAGGGGTGTTGGAACACTAAATGCCTGAAATGAGTGTATAGTGAAAAACTTTGTAAATCAGTGTTTTTAATAAAAAGAAATATAAAATAATTCTATGGAAATCAAAGAATAATCTGGAGGCAATTTTGGGTGTTAATTTTGATGAAAATAATTGTATATAGTTTTCTTAATATTAAATATAAAACAGCGCACTACAGAAAAGCTTAATATTAAAATAATTTAATTGTAAAAATAAATTTTTATTGTTGTTTGAATATATTTTATGAGTTGTACATCATTGATATAGATTAAACAAGAAATATTAAAGTGAAATTTCTCAGCTATACAATATGAATAACCTGTGGATATAATAAATACTGTTTATCATTAACAATGTCATCTTTGGCTTGCTATAATTCACGTCTGGACATAAGACTTTCTTAGCAGTACCTGAATATGTCTGGGAAACAATCCAGCAGTCTCCCATCTCTAGTTCTTACTCAGATTTAGAATGACTATGTTTACTTTTTTCTTTTTATTCTGTTTATCAAATTTTGTACCCCATTCCAGAACATTGGTACAGCGTGGAGGGTGTTTGACTTGAAAGCACCAAACCTGGATTCTAACCTGGCATCCCACAAGGTTCCCCTAACACTGTGAGTAGTGATTCTTTAGTGAAGACCCAGAAGTTACCCCTGAACACTGCTTGGTGGGCCCCCAAACAAAACAAAACCAACCAACCGAACAAAAATAATTCTTAACCCCAACTGGGACAGAGAATCCCAGCAGTGCCTAAGTTTGTGGAGTTATAATTAGACTTCTAATTCAGTTACAATTCTCATTTTCTATTTTATAAAATAATTGGGGAAATGAGGAAAAATAAATGGTTATTTGCTAATAATATGAATATATACACAGAACACTAAAAAGTTAAAATATGGACATCAACTACATTTAATTTTTACAACTGTAAAATAATTATAATCTGTTTGTGGAACTCTTGTAGCTCCTTGCTGCTTTTGCCCTCAGCTAGTAAATTAGCTTCTTAGGGTTTCTATAGAAAGTTTATGGCTCAATTTTATTTTCATTTTTTCTTGGTATATTTTCTCATCAAAATATTTAAAAGTAATAATAAAAATCATGAAAAATAAGCATGCATTAAGTAAAATAAGATTAATAATATTTTAATAATTATGTCTTAGTATTTATAAAATAACAATCATTTGTCATAAAATATTTTGAAAATTTTTTCCCTCAAGATTGATAACATAGTAATGTTACTCAATGTTAATAATATGTTGGAATTACCTAAACTAATTTTATAATAATAAAGTTTGGATCCTACCCTCAACAAATTATTCTGATATAATTGCTATGAATGTCATCTGGGCTGAAGTTAGGTTATTATAAATATTAAAAAATGTTAGGAATTTAAAATTTATCCAAACGATATAAATAAGAAGGAAGTTTGAGAACATTCTGGCCTATAGTAATTTAGTGAGATAATTAATTTTTAATTTTGTTAATATATAAAATTTCAGAAAATTTGTTGTCCTTAGAAATTTATATACTTCAAGACTGTCGCAAATCAGAGTTTGAATAACTACGAATATTAAATGCCATATGTACACAATCAGAAAAGAAGTGTAAAAGAATGCAAATTTTCCTCATCCTATTCTTGACACTGTATGGTTCTCAGAGATCCTCCAGAAGTGAACTCCTAAGAACTGAACCAGGAATAGCTCTTAAATTCCATAATTGTATCTGTTTAAACCCCTAGTGATAGTGTTCCAAGCCACTCTCTTCCTCCTGTGCAGCTCGGTGCCAGGTCATTTGTCATGTTGACTTCTCGACCTAGGTACACATAGCTGTTGCATTCGGAGAATGGTCATTCCGTTGAGAGTGAATGGGGTGTCAGGAATGAGGCTGTTTCTCATAAACATTGTCTTCGTAAGATTTAGCTGTAGTCCAACCTTTCCTCACTCACAGTCGAAGTTGGCCAGCATTTGTGCCACTTGGCTAATGTTTGGTGTTATTAAAACAATGTCATCAGCAAAGCGGAGGTGGTGTAGTTGCCGACCATCTGTCTTCACTCCCATTCCTTCCCATTCCAGTCGTCGCATGATGTTCTCGAGGGTGGCACTGAAGAGTTTGGGTGAAATGGTATCACCCTGCTGAACCCCTCTCTTGACATCAACGATCACTTCTTTGTAGAATGGTGAGATCCTGGTAGTGAATCCATAATACAGCTCGTGGAGGACCTTGATGCATTGAGTTTGAATGTCCTAATTGGCTAGGGCTTCAGTGACTGCTTTTGTCCCAACAGAATTAAAGGCCTTCTTTAAATCAATGAAAGTTAGACAGAGTGGCATCTTGAACTCCCGAGAAACCACAATGAGCTTGGTTATCGTGTGAATATGGTTGATGGTGCTGAATCCTTTGCGGAACCCGGTGACAATGTTAATAATACTATATATTTTTATAACAGCAAAAAATAAATACAAATAATATGTATTGTATGTAATGAATAATATAGCATATTATGTTGCAAATATACCATTAACAAAATACTACATATTATTTCTTGACAAAGTGACATTTTGTTAGTTTTAGGTTGCAGTAAATTGTACATCAATACCATAAAATTTGAATGAGACTATAACCATATTACCTAAACTATGATAGAATAAGCACTTTTAAACAAAGACGAATCACACCAAAATATAAGAAATACAAAAGCAAAAATACATTAGTTATTATGAGTTTTTTTATTTTTTTCATTATTTCGACATGTCAAATAACATAAACTCCAATTTTCTATCTTCTCACCACATTATGGACATTTGAATTGTTTCAGCTGAGATGGTTCTGAAAAAATGACTGAGATATTCACATATAATCTCTATCTAGGAATGTTTCATTCTCTTGGCTGAGTGCATACCAGTAGATTTTTTTGTTTTTAATGTAGGAATACTGCTATTTATTCAGCCACTGATGAGCTGATTGAATTAGGCATGAACTCCACCTTTTTTTCATAATTTTATTTATTTATTTTTCTTATATTTATTTATTGAATCACTGTGGGAAAAAGTTACTAAGCTTTCAGGTTTAAGTCTCGGTCATATAATGATCAAACACCTTTCCCTTCACCAGTACTCATTTTTCACCAAGAACCCAAATATACCCCCAATCCCACCCCTCCTAATGCCTGTGAGGCAGGTGATTTCCACTTCTCTACATTGGTTAAATTCATTATTTCGACAAAAGATGCAACATTATTGTTTAGAATCCCCCCCATAATCAGAATTGCTAAAAAGGCATACTTTGTTTTCTATAGCTCGTTATGAGAATCATATAATGTTACACGGCCGCAATTTTGGATTTCTGCAAAGAGCCAGATAATTATGAGATAGTCATGGCGCTGTAGTTTACCACATGGTCCTTTCACTTTTCTGCTGCAAGCTGCCAGGCTCTGGATTAAGTCCTTTTGCCTCTGGAACTATGGCCATGCCGGAGATCCACTCGTGGGGGGCAAATCGTGATCTCGGTAGGGCGTGAAGGACAAGCCGGTACTGACCTCCTTCCCATGAGACTGCAGTTGCCCCGTCACCGCTGGCTCATACCTGGCTTTCCTAGCTCTGAGGCGGTGGACACCTTGTATGCGGTCCAGATGCATTTCTGCCAAAAGCCGTTGGGTTTCAAGATTTATTTCTGAGTCTCTGAGATCATGGCCATTAATCAGCTTGATCAGGAGCCAGAGAGGCCATTTGTAGGCGGCGACTCGGGGTCTTGTTGGGATGGGGCGGAAAGGTCCACTCCCATCTGGTGAGGCCCCATGTGTCTCGTCACTGCAGGCCCAAACCTGACTGTCCAGTGGCCTCTGGAGGATGGCGATCACCAGGTTACCAGGAGGAAAAGGCCAAGGCATGAAGCCTATTCCCACCTGGAGTGGCCAGAGATCATGGCCGTTAAGCAGTTCGATCAGGAACCAGAAAGGCCTCCAATTATATAGCTGAGCCAGAGGTGGTTTGTGGGTGTGTCTCCCACATACATAACTTTGGGCCGTTTACTTTCTTGGTAAACTTTGCCCCAAGTTTTTGGGGTCTGGCCAAAAGCACAGCAGCGATTTTGGGGTATCTGAAAGCCTGATGGTACCATCAGGCTGCTGATGTACTCGCCTCACAGGTACAGATTGATCTGCTGGCGGCACCATACCCCCAACATTTGCTTGTTTTTTGATGTGAGTATCATTAATGTTAGAAAAATAGAAATATTATTTTAGCATACAATTAGTATTTTGCATTTCTGTCAACAATGTTTCTACTTCATCACAACAATGGCAGTATTAATGTTGATCTTTGCAGTCTTCTTGAGCTTTTAGTGAGAACCACAGATGTTACATGTCTATACTAAATACATGTTTTCATTCATTGCATCATCAAAGGTATATATTAGATATGTATTATCACTGTAGCACTGTCCTCCTGTTGTTTATCAGTTTGCTCAAGTGGGCCCAGTAACGTCTCCATCGTGAGACTTGTTGTTACTGTGTTTGGCATATTGAATACGCCATGGGTAGCTTGCCATGTTTTTCCATGCAGGCGAGATACTCTCAGTAGCTTGCCAGTCTCTCCGAGAGGGGTGGAGGAATCGAACCCGGTTCGGCCAGCCAGCTGCGCACAAGGCAAACGCCCTACTGCTGTTATCACATCCCTTTTAAAATAAGGCTATTGAGGCAGAATCTCCTGCCCCTGCTCCAGGCTGTCTACACCAGGGCACCAGGGAACCTTGGAGTGGGGCGGGTTGAGTTTCCTTCCCCACCCCAAGCAGAGCCCTGCCAGTTGAAAATCTCCCAAACCCAGCCACAGCCATGCTCAAGGCCACTCTCTACATGTTTGGACGAGCCTCACCCATGAAGGAACTGGCAGAGGGACCTGTGACCGACCAGGCCTGCTCAGATCCAGACTGCGCCTCCTCCACCCAGATCCCAGTTTTCCAGTAGCTTGGCAGTCACACCCACAAACTGCACCCCTTCCCCACCCGCATCATGTAATCTCATCAACGGCAAAGATTCAGAGACTATAAAATAAAACTCCCAGAAGAGAGTAATGCAGTATTTCCTAGAGCGCAGCCACATTCTCAGCCATGCTACCTCTTACACTCTAGCCCACTGATGTACCTAAATTAGCACACTTGTGTTTCATTTTAATATACTTGCTTGTATTCTTGTATACACTGGCTTAAGTGGCCCCAGATTTAAATACAACAACCTTCACACACTTCCTTCTAATTGCTGGTTGGGTGGGTGTTTGAATATTATCTGTATTGAACTAATGTGAACTACTTTATAAAAATAAAATGTATAAAAATTGTCAAAATAAGAAAAATCCATACCCCCTCAAAAATTTAAATTTAGGCTGTTGAAACCAAAAAAAGTTCATGCAATTTGCCCAAATAATTTCAGCCTAGTTAAGTTCTATAGATATACAAATTGATGTACAGATGTATATGCATCATCTGCCCTTTACATGATTGCTTACTCTTTTTTTTTTTACTGGTCAAATAGGAGCAGCAGAGTTAGCCATAAGTGAAAAAATATAAGAACTCTAAACATTGCATTCTTAAGGCGGTTGTTGAAAGGCATCTTGAGCAGAACATAAACTGAACATAACCAGCGCCCAAAATTTTAAAAATAATGTCATTTGTGTCTGTACAATAGCTGTTTTTTCTACAATTACAATCCCTAATAAATGGGAATTTTTCTCTGAAAACTGATAGGCAGTTTGAATTGGACGCAAAAGGCTTAGGTTTAGGAAGGAAAATATCTTCAGTCTTGACAACAGTGGTAGAAAAAGTGAGATATTACTTTACTATACATAATCAAACTGAAATTTATTTAATCTAATAAGTAAATAGTGTGTGACATATATTTTACTATTTGGAAGGGTAATATAAGTTTTTTAAAATAAAAATATATTTGTATTTGCTTATTACATATAATGTTTTTTTCTGAAATTTTAAATTGCTTAGGAATAATATGCCATCTAGAATTATTTGCTTTTACACATATATTCATTGTTTTAATAAATTGTTAAGAACTGTTTCTGAAAGTGTATTTTGAACCACTTGTCTTCAAAAAGCCCTTTTTCAAACTATCTTAGGGGGTATAAATGACATTTAACTGAATACAAAAGGGAAAAAAGCAATACAAATGGCTCTATCAGACTTACTTGTAATATTTTTGGACAAAGCATGAAAGAAATAGATGAGGAAACAGGAGAAAAGTGCTAACAGTTTTAGCATTTTGAAGTCTTGGGCTTGTGTATAGTATTCATGTTCTCATAATATATAAAGAGTTATATCTCTCTTTACTATTTTATCAGGTGCTTCTGAATAATGCTAATTTAACCCATATGGGTTCTTAATGAAAATTCAAAGTGAATCCTTTAATGTGTACTTAGGTAGCACATACTTTATCTAGATTTAATGATTTCAAATGTGGTTATTAAGTAAATGTAAGCAAGTAGTAAGCACTCAAATTTATGAAAATGTTAAAATGATTTCTTAAATATCTGTAAAATTTTATGTAGATGTATAAAAATATTTGGAGCAATGATATGGCATAAGAAAAACATTTTTGCTTAGGAGAGCAAAAACATGTAACAATAGGTGAGATAATGAGGAACGCAGACAAACTTTTTTTACTTTAATTTCTTCTTTATTAAGATTCATGTTTAGAAACACTTTGACTTTTTCTTTAATCTTTAATAACCACACAGATTTTAGAAACATGAGAGAGACAGAAAGAGAGAATGTGTGAGACACACACATATTCTCTCTCTCTCTCTCTCTCTCTCTCTCTCTCTCTCTCTCTCTCTCTTTCCTTTTGGGAATTGTGGCTTGCTATATTGATACTGAAAGGTTATAAAAATATCCCTTTACCTACTATGACATTTACTTATAAAGCAATCTTGCTACCCAATTAAATAGAACAACTGAAATTAAATAATTAAAATAGTTACTATGATGTTAAGGAACTTTTATTTTCCAAAACGTTTCTTTCAGGCCATTTTCTCTCCATATAAGTAAAGTAAGTAAAGTAAAGGCCCTCCCGTTGATCATCGATTTGCTCGAGCGGGCCCAGTAACGTCTCCATTGGAGACTTTGTTGTTACTGTGTCTGGCATATCGAATACTCTCGGTAGCTTGCCGGGCTCTCCGAGAGGGGCGGAGGAATCGAACTTGGGTCGGCCATTTTGGCTGCGTGCAAGGCAGATGCCCTACCCGTAAATGAATAAAATTGGAGTGTCACAATTTGGAAATGGAAGATAGTATTCCTATTTTTAGCAGATATGTACTTTTTACTGTAGTCTATAAATGCCGTACTTGATTGAAAAACTGATCTCAAGTTAGCTTTAATATTCAGGCTTTCTTGTAAGGACACATATGCAAGTCTCTCCATGGGTACTGCTTATGAAGGCAAAAATAAATGCAGATATTAGGTACTTCCTCAAAAGATGTGTGAAATATTTTATAGTTAGGTCAAATGGAACTTAACACTGATTACAGGCAGTTTAAAGTCTCCCAGGATGATTTCTCTATCAACTATTTGCCTCCAACCTTCCTAGAATCAAGGTTTGTACTTCCTTCCTATCTTTCTCCTTATATGACCTCTACTCTCTACACCGTTCCATTTTAAGCCTCTGTTCTTGTGTTTTCTACATTGTCTCTTGTATTATCTCTAATTAGCTTAAGTTTTAAAATGTAAGGACTGTCTAGTGCTAAGTATGCATACAGTCCTAAGTTCAAACATTACCACGCATGTTTTACATGCATAGCCTGGATTATTCCCAGTCCTCTTAATGAGGATTTCCCCAACAAGAAGTACAGAGTTGTAACTTAATCAACGCATCTTTATGTGTTGAAATGAAATAATCATATCATTGCTCTTATGTAGCTTACTTTCTCACCGATCAAATTCCACAAGATGTTCAGAAGTAGTTGCATAGCACAGCAAAATAGTTCCTAAAACACTAGGATCTGACATCTTGTGATGCACTTTTTTTGAAAAATTCATTAGGACTTCATGCTACAAACAGGAGAAAAAGTCTAATACAAGTTTCATGAGAGTATGCACTTTCCCTTTTTTGTAACATATGTTTCATGTCCATTGTGGCACAATGTAAGCACTGAATTTCCGATTGAGTGCATGAATAAACAAATGACTAATAGATCATTTTCATTTGTGAAAGGAATGTGCAATAACTTCAGAATGTTATGGGAGCAGGAAATCCAACATGGCTCAAATAAAGTTCAGTGAAACCAACCACATATGATTGCTTAAGTGTGGATCAAGTGGATAAATTTACACATGATTGATGTGCAGGAAATTGCAAAATAATCCTCACGAGAGAAAATTATCCTCTTCGCAGTCCTGTAGATTGGAAACCATATTCTATAATTTAAAAAGATGGTGGCTGAGACACAGTAGAGTGTTTGCCCTGTGTGCAGTCAACCCAGGTTGGTCCATGTGATCACTTGAGCACCACTAGGAGTGATCCCTGAACACTGAATAGGAGAAAGTCCTGATCACCGAGTATGACTCTGAAACAAAATAATGTTTTTTCAATGATTAGCATAAAGGAATATAATAATAGTAGGAGAGTAGGAATATTAATTTGTTCTTCACATTCTATTGGTATTATTTTTGCCAAATAATTACGTTATTCTTCAGAGATAGGTGCAAAAAGTGGCCAATTTGAAATTATTTTTACTTAATATTGAACCAAAGCATTGTAATTATAATGGCACAAAATCTTGTAAATCCCTATATGTTGAAGATAAAAGTGAAACCCTATCCAAGCAAGAAAGGCATCTTATGAACAAACCTGTGTAAGAAAATGCAGCTGGTAGAATACAAAATATTTTAGGTGTCCCTATATTACTTGTATCTATCACTGTTTTCCTTACTCTTCACAACAATTCTACATATGAGGATGTTTTCTGCTTATGAGGATGTGTGTGTGTGTGTGTGTGTGTGTGTAACGTGCAAATGTGCCTATTAATCTTCACTAAAAGTCTCCTGAAAGACTTTTCTTAAGTTTTTTTTTATTTTTCTTAAAAATAACAGTTAATCCTTTGTCATTCAACGTTTGACCTTTGAAAAACTAATAAAAATGCTATTGATATGCCTATTTACCAGTGTGAATTATTTGTTTCCCATGTATCTTGAACCACACACAATTTCTATGACCTTAGTACCTTAACATGTTGACTGACTGAGGCTGACTAGCAGAAAAGACCAATTCAAATCTGTACATCCAAAAGTGGTGTCATCCAGATCTGAATGTAGGCCTGTAGCACCATAAAGCTGTATCTTGAGATTTGACACCTCAAGCAAGTGTGATAACAATTTAACATCTTTCATCTCACTACTTCCTATGAATATTTACACTTTAACGAGAAAGTGAGGACTGGCAATGTATAACCCAAAGTTTCCTTAGTAGTGAAAAATAAAATATTTTGATAGTTCCCTAGTGATATTTGTTCTAGGGAAGATTATCTTCTCATTTCTTTTAAAAATATTTAGTTTTATTTAAGGCATCACACTTTATCAAGTTTTTCATAATAGATTTTTTTTTCTTTTTTTATTAGTGAAACACCATGAGGTACAGTTATAGGCTTACAAATTTTGTGCTTGGGTTTCAGTTATACAATGATCAAGTGCCCATCCCTCCACCAGTGCCCGTCATCCATCACCATGGGTCCCAGCATCCCCCCCACCCCCCATCCCCCCCGTCCCATCCTGCCTCTGTGGCAGGGTATTCCCCCTTGTTCTCTCTCTCTTCTTTTGGGTAGTGTGTTTTGCGAGAGAGGCATTGAGTGGCAATCATGTTTGGTCTATAGACTACTTTTAGCATGCTTCTCCCACCCTGGGAGGGTCCTCACAACACCCTTCATTTGGTGCTCTCTTCTCTATCTGAGCTTCCTTTTCACCTAGAACGTGTGGCTGGCTTTCCATTCATGGAGCAAAATTCCTGGGACTAATCTCAGCCATTCCTGGGTGTTAGTCTCCCTTTTTGTTGCTTTATGTTCCCCAGATGAATGCAATCTTTCTGTGTCTATCCCGCTCTTTCTGACTCATTTCGCTTAACATACTTTCCATGTAGTACCACTTGTATGTAAATTTCATAACTTCATCTTTTCTAACAGCTACATAGTACTCCATTGTATAAATGTACCAAAGTTTCTTTAACCAGTCATCTGTTCTCGGGCACTCAGGTTTTTTCCAGATTCTGGCTATTGTAAAGAGTGCTGCAATGAACAAACAATTGCAGATGTCACTTCGACTATACCTTTTTGCCTCTCTGGGATATATTCCCAGGAGTGCTATAGCTGGGTCAAATGGCAGATCAAATTCTAATTTTTTGAGAGTCGTCCATACTGTTTTCCAAAAGGGTTGGACCAGCCGGCATTCCCACCAGCAGTGAAAGAGGGTCCCTTTCTCGCCACATCCGCGCCAGCATTGGTTGCTTTTGTTCTTGTGGATGTGGGCCAGTCTCTGTGATGTGAAATGATATCTCATTGTTGTTTTGATCTGCATCTCTCTGATGATAAGTGATGTAGAGCATTTTCTCATGTGCCTTTTTGCCATTCGAATTTCTTCTTTGCAAAAGTTTCTGTTCATTTCCTCACCCCATTTTTTGATGGGATTGGGTGCTTTCTTCTTGTGGAGTTTAACCAGTACCTTGTATATCCTTGATATCAACCCCTTGTCGTATGTGTACTTGGTGAATATCCTTAGCAATCCTACCACAAGTGTATTCTTTCCTCTACCAATATCTTTTAATTTCTTTCTTGTTTGTTGGTTTTTGGGCCACACACAGCTATGTTCAGGGCTTACTCCTGTGTGCTCAGGGGTCACTTGTATTGGTCTTGAGGGGCCGCATGAGATATTGGGGATTGAACCTAGGTCAGCTGCAGGTAAGGCAAGTGCCTTGGCCACTATACTACCTCTCTGTGTCTAATTTTCTCATTTTTAAAGCTAAGGTTTATACAATCAAAGACTCCTGAGTATTCTTCTTAAAGAAAATAATGCCACTTTATTTCTAGATGACGTCCTATTCTCCATAGTTACTTGGTGTAAACAAAAGCTAATTTTTATGATATGGCTTTATATTGTTAATGCTTATATTATGTTTGATTAAGTGCTTCTTTAAGTAAATCCATACACTTACATCAGAGTTATTAGATATTGATCAGAATAAATAGTCTCTCATCACCATAAGAATGTCTCTCCTATAATTTGTAAAATATACTAAACATAATTTTACTTAAGGATAGACTTATAACACAAGAATAATGTAACTTCAGTTCAGAGCAATGCAGTCAAGAGGCAAGAGAGGGAAAAATATGAGTGAAAATTTAGCACAAAAATAAAATTTATCAATAATAAAGAACCATTAACTTTACTTTGATAACTATTTACTTTATATCCCCATACATTGTATTGCTCTATTTAAGATATACTCAAAGTGCTGCCAGTGTGATAATACAGTGGGCAGGGTGCTTGCCTTGCAAGTGACTGATCCAGGTTTGATCCCCAGCACACAATGTGGTCCCCTGAGTTTTGACACGAGTGATCCCTGATCACAGAGCCTAGAGTCATTCCTATGGGTTTGAACCATAAACAAACCAAAAGAATTACTCAAGGAATCTTAAAAACACTTTACAGAACTCTGGAATGTGGATACATTTAAAGGTTAAATTCTGATTATATCTATTTTGATGTAACTATAACCATAATTTATCATCACATCATTATTATTTTTAAATGCACTGCTCTATTTTTGGTGCAATATTCTGTATAATCTCTGAACATAAACACTAATTCAGAGATTTCAACTAATGAAAAAATAAATGAATTGATTTACTTTCTAGAGTAAAAGCTCCAGTGATATATATTCTTTGTGAAGATGATTGAGTTAATTAATACCTCAGTTGAGTTAGTTAGCATAGGTTTCAAATTCAAAGTTTTGCAAAGTGCCCATTACAAAGAATGCATTATATCTCAAATAAAAATTTAGGTTCATTTTAGTCAGTCTAAAATCAGAAATTGCCTAAGATAGGTCTTTTTGAGTCATATAAGACAAACACACTTCTGTCATTTGTTAAAATATTTTTGTGAATCAACAATTATACCCTTTTTTTTTTACTTTCAAAAATTCTAGAATAAGAGGCAAATTAAATGTATAATAGAGTTCAGTAACTTCCAAAATAGCTTGATAGATATTTTGACATGAATTCAAATAAAGATTATTTATAAGAAAATGATTGCATGTAGGGCCAAAAATAGTAAAGAAATTAAAGTACTCTCTGTGCATTCTGCCAAGCCCAGTTTTATCTTTGACAATACACATGCTCTCCAGAGCACAACTAGGAGTGACCCCTGAATACAGTCAGGACTAGCTTCTAAGCACAGACTATATGGTCCAACATCCCCCATCCCCCCAAAAAAGTATCAGTTACACAAGGGATCCCACTTAATTTTCAAGAAAAAAATAAATTAGCTGAAGTTATTAAAGCAAAAGAATAAAGAAGTCTGGATAAATAGTACAGTGGGTACTATGTCACTTGTTTTTCAATGCCTAATTCTGATTCAGTCCCTAGCACCACATAGAGTTAGCCAAGTACCATAATTTATGATTTCTAAGCAGCACTAGATATAAATCAAATATATACATATATTAAGTTAAAGGCCCTCCCGTTGATCGTCGATTTGCTCGAGCGGGCCCAGTATGAGTATATATATAATGAGTATATATAATAAAAATTAAATTTTGCTGTTTTTTGCATTTGTTTGTGTGGCATTGCAACTAAGGATTTAAAAAAAAATGTCTATATACTTCTTAACTAAAAGACCATGTTGTCTTTTTAAATTTTTACTGGATTCTTTTTTTTAATGTAGGAGTACTGCTATTTATTCAGCCACTGATTAGCTGATTGAATTGGGCATGAACTCCACCTTACTTTTTTTTCATAGTTTTATTTATTTATTTAATTTTCTTCTTATATTTATTTATTGAATCACTGTGGGAAAAGTTACCAAGCTTTCAGGTTTAAGTCTCCATCATACAATGATCAAACACATTTCCCTTCACCAGTACTCATTTTTCACCACCAAGAATCCCAATATATCCCCCCCACCCCTCCCGATGCCTGTGAGGCAGATGATTTCCACTTAACTCTTCTCTACATTGATTACATTCATTATTTCGACAAAAGGTGCACCATCATTGTTTAGAATTCCCCCCCAAACAATCAGAATTGCTAAATAGGCATTAAGAAATACTTTGTTTTCTATAGCTGGTTATGAGAATCATATAATGTTGCTCGGCCACAACAGCGGCCATGCAATTTTGGGTTTCTGCAAAGAGCCAGATAATTACGAGATTGGTTTCTATGTGTCTGGTGTTATGGCTGTGCGGGAGAGATGCTCATGGGGGGCAACTCGTGATCTTGGTAGGGCATGAAGGACGAGCCAGTACCGCCCCCCTTCCCATGAGACTGCAGTTGTCCAGTCACCGCTGGCTCATACCTGGATTTCCTATAAGTTCTGAGGTGGCGGTCACCTTGATGCCGGGAGGTGGGGGAGGCGGAAGGGAGCAACACCCTTTCCCTCCCAGGGAAGCATGACGCCATAGTATAATGCACGGTCCATTCACTTTTCTGTCGCAAGCTACCGGGCCCTGGACTAAGTCCTTTTGCCTCTGAAGCCATGGCCGTACCAGAGAGCTGCTCATGGGGGGCAACTCGTGACCTTGGTAGGGTGTGAAGGACGAACTGGTACCAACCCCTTCCCATGAGACTGCAGTTGCCCCGTCACCACCGGCTCATACCTGGCTTCCCAATAAGCTCTGAGGCGGTGGCCACCTTGCTGCTGGGGGGGGGGGGGGTCGGCGGGGGGGGAGAAGGCGGAAGGGAGCAACACCCTTTCCTTCCCGGGGAGGCATGGTGCCATAGTTTAACACATGGTCCATTCACTTTTCTACCACAAGCTGCCGGGCTCTGGACTAAGTCCTCTTGCCTCTGGAGCCATGGCCATGTATGCAGTCCAGATGCATTTCTGCCAAAAGCTGCTGGGTTTCGGGATTTACTTTCTTGGTAAACTTTGTCCCAAGTTTTTGGGGTCTGACCAAAGGCACAGCAGCAATTTTGTGATATCTGAACATCTGACGGTGCCATGAGGCTGCTGATGCACTCTCCTCACAGGTACAGATTGACCTGCTGGCAACACCATACCCCCCTTTACTGAATTCTTAAATTCGGTTACAAATGATATTATTGTGTATTAATTTATAGTATTTATACTCTGGTATCTCTTCAGATCAAATTTTGAAATGAGTATTGATCTGAATCCTGTAACATAGTTTTTATTTACCCAAATTTAATTTAAATTCTGGAGCGATAGCACAGCGGGTAGGGCGTTCGCCTTACAAGCGGCCAACATGGCCGACCCGAGTTCGATTCCTCCACCCCTCTCGGAGAGCCCGGCAAGCTGCTGAGAGTATTCGATATGCCAGACACAGTAACAACACAGTCTCCAATGGAGACGTTACTGGGCCCGCTCGAGCAAATCGACGATCAACGGGAGGGCCTTTACCTTTACCTTACCTTTTAATTTAAATTCTTATTTAATTTTTTGTATTTGGAGATAATGGTTGTCATAGAATATACTGGAATTTCAGCCATATAGTTACTTTGTTAAGCCTGAAGATATAAATAGATCTCTATATAAAGCTTTAAACATAGAATATATTGAGAGCTACGATTTATTTGAGGAATAAATATATATAAAGAGACACTACTGGCTTATTTTGTACTGAATAAAATAATAAAATATTAAGTAATTGAATGTTTGATGAAATAATGTTTCAAAAGTGTCCTTTAAACATGGCTAATGGGAAATATAAAATGTTGCTGAGGTAAGGATATAATATGAAGTCAGAGAGGCAATAGAAGTGCTCTATAACTTTGCCTATATATGTTATCAAATAATAGTGTCTTCATTATTCCCTCAAGTCAAAATGTTATGATTCAGTGATCCATTATATATTATGTTTAATAAACATATATTGATGTATGCATGCATTCATATACAAACTTTTAAATTTTGATCACAGTATTTTAATTTTACAGTTGACTACACGCCATATTTAAAAAATCTACACTAATCTAAGAGCAAAAGATGAATAATGGGATGAAATAATGTGGAATGCCTTCTGAAATTATCTTGGTATTTTTCTTGGTTTTGGTCTTTTTGTTGTGATGTTCTTCATTATATGATTCTATGGTTGTCATCTAAGTACTTTAATACGAATATTTTAAAGTCAAATACTTATAGAAATACTATTTTTCTGTTAAAGTATTGACTAAATATATTTGGATGCTTATTCTTATTTTTCTTATCTTTGTATACTGTCATCAAATAATTATCATTATATATGCTTCAGCTCAATAATGGAAATTCTATTTTGAAAACCAAACTCATGGTTTTAGGACAACAGAATAGAATGTGTCATTTTTCACACAAGTGAAAATAATAATGCAAATTAGTTCCATTCATAAAATGTTTCTTAGTGATAAAAATTTCTGTCAATTATGGACACACCACATTTTCAGTACAATTTACATATATCATTGCTTTCCTTTGTTTCATTTATTAAAACTCACATATAATATTTCACATCATTATCACATTATTTAGACCCATTTTTTCTGAAATATTGACATGTATTTAAAAATTGTGACACCACCATCTTTTTGCAGAAAAAAATAATGGTGTAGATTCTGTGACAGTTTTGCAGTGAAATGAGTATTGATCTGAACCCTGTAACATAGTTTTTATTTACCCAATTATAGGAAGTAAAGCAAGGCATAGAGTAAACTGTAGCCAGGAGAGCCACTCAAGAGTGAAATACCACCGAGGGTGTGTTTTTCAATAAACATTTAAACATTCATCTTAATTCTACTTCTTAATATTAGTCATTTTGTATGGACACAATAAGAGAAAGATTAAGTTTATAGGCTGGCTCTCCTGGGGACGTCTCACTATAGATCTCAAACTACAGTGCTCAGGCCAGATTAGCCTTTCCTAACTCAAGCAGGATTCTAATCCAGTTGTTACTCTTTGGATCATGACAGAATTTGTCCATGATCATCTCTTAACTTATAGTTAGGTATTACGGCTCTTGGTCTGACCCGTTTACATGCCAGAGTAGCTCACAGCTTGCCCTGGATCCATCCAGTCACTTGTCAGGACCCTGCTTTTGGGGTGTTAGGAAGTAAGGGCAACTGAGGCTTAAGTCGAGAAAACAGATGCCTAGGAGTGAATATTATTCAGAATCAATTAACTCCCAAGTTACAAAAGCATAGCATTAACTGCCTTCCTGTGTCGATAGAAACAGGACATTGCTCTGAAGTAAAATATGCAAAAGGACATAAGGGAAGAAAAGCAATATTTCATTTAATTCCAGAGACTTCTGAGGAATTTGACTTTACAAGTCACAGATACTACTTAGGGAAAAATGGTGATTAAATGGTTGGGGAAGAGAGCACAGAAAAGAGGTTAAAGACAATCACAGAGGCATAGGAGTGACTCAGGAGCACTGTGAATGGGTGCAATCCAACAAACTAAAGGTCCCTGTAGCCAGGGAGAAAGGACAAACCAATGTTATCCTACAATAGCTACAAAAGATAAGGAGGGTCTGAATTATTGTGCAGTATATAGCACAGCGGGTAGGGCGTTCGCCTTACACGCGGCCAACATGGCCGACCCGAGTTCGATTCCTCCGCCCCTCTCGGAGAGCCCGGCAAGCTACCGAGAGTATTCGATATGCCAGACACAGTAACAACGAAGTCTCTAATGGAGACGTTACTGGGCCCGCTCGAGCAAATCGACGATCAACGGGAGGGCCTTTACCTTTACCTTTATCTTATATATTAAAATTTGTGGATGTACTGGTTTCATTAAAATATTAGGATATTGGGACCTGAGTTATAGTACAGGGTTTAACGCATTTCTAAGATGCTTTGATAGGAACATGTTTTGTTTGAATTCAACTAAAAGTATAATAAAAAATATCAAGTATATGTCCATAAGATAGGGCTGGAGTGATAGCACAGAGGTAGGGCATTTGCCTTGCATGCAGCCGGCCCAGCAGAGCCGGGTTCGATTCCTCTGCCCCTCTCGGAGAGCCTGGTAAGCTACAGAGAGCCTCTTGCCTGCACAGCAAAGCCTGGCAAGCTACCCGTGACGTATTCAATATGTCAAACACAGTAACAACAAGTCTCACAATGGAGACGTTACTGGGCCCACTTGAGCAAATCAATGAACAATGGGACAACAGTGACAGTAATAGTGACAGTCCATAAGATCAGTATAGAAAATAAGGCACTAGCTTAGCATACTACCAATCCTGGTTTGATCCATGGCAAATACTAATAATGATGTAAATTTATGGTCACTGAGTATGGCCAGATGTGATCCCTGAGCTCAGAGCCAGGAAAAAGATTTTCTCACCACTGGAGTGTTTGATATATATATATATATATATATGTATATATATACTATAAATATTTTACATATATATGTAAATATATACTATAAATATATATATATTTAAGTATATTTAGTATATTTAAGTATATTAAGTATATATATATTTAAGTATATTTAAGTATATATACTATAAATATAAATATAAATGTGAAATATATTTATAAGTAAATATAAGTTCTGAAGGACTGAATAAAGTTATATGTAAAGTCATATGTAAAGTAGCTCATAATTTTTAGTATCCTAAGTACATATATTTAACATGGGGCAGAAGACTTCATTTACTTTTACAGAAATGACATAATAATTTTTAATTGTTTATTAGAAGACTAGTAGAACATTTCATAAATAAGAATGGGAATTATTAGAAATACTGAATATTAATCATATAGTATTGATATACTGTATTATTTCATTATTGAAATAAATTATGTAAAGAATTGCATTTTAATTTAAACCACTCTTTTTTCTGAAACTTACAATATTTGTACTCAAACCCAAAATGTTAAATATTTATAAATGATCAATTCCTGTATTGTCCTTTCTAAGATTCATTTTCAGTGAGCTGGCAAGATGAACATAAATTCCTTGTTATCAAATCTTAGGTTTATTAGACCAAACTCTCTCATACTTTTCTCTTTTCATCAATTTAGACAGAACTCAAAATCAAAATTCAAAATACAACAAAAACTTTCTTTAATTTAAAAATTCAAAATAAACACAAAGCTAAGGACATATACTCACCTATGAGATTTGAATACTTTAACATAACATGAGGCTGACACCCAAGGACAGTAGATACAAGGGCCAAAAGGGTTGCCCTATAGTTGGAAGCCTGCCTCGTGAGTGGAGGGGAGAAGGCATCTGGAATAGAGAAGGGATTACTAAGAAAATGATGGCTGGAGGAATCAGTCGGGATGGGAGATGTGTGCCGAAAGCAGATAATGGACCAAACATGGTGACCTCTCAGTGGGTTTATTGCAAACCATAATGCCCAAAAGTAGAGAGAGAGTATGGGGAATATTGTCTGCCATAGAGGCAGAGGGAGGGAGGGGAAGGAGAGGTATCCTGGGGAGATTGGGGCTAGGGAATGTGCACTGGTGGAGGGATGGGTGTTTTATCATTGTGTGATTATAACCCAAACATGAAAGCTTATAACTTTCTCACAATGATTCAATAAAATTACATAAATAAATAAATTTAAAAAACATTGAATTCTCTAATTTCTCAGTTTCAAAATTCCAATGTCTCATATAGATTGCACCTTAAAATCTAAAATGAACATGATCTATCACACATTGGAGGGGTGAATCATGACAGACATGAATGGTCAATTATCATCCTCCTGCCTGATGATTTCCATGTGTAAGAGGAGCTGATTAAATCCCAAAACAAATGCACCTTCTTGTTTGTCTAATGATTATAACTCAAAAATGAAAGCTTATGACTGTGTCTCACAGTGATTCAATAAAAAAAATTAAAAGAATCTACAAATTTGCAGAGACCATATTTTCTACTTACGGTAGTGGTAGACTTTTTCCTTACACTTCTTTGCTTAGAACTTAAAATGTTTCCCTCTTCTCAGACTCAACTCTTTGTCCCTCTCTTACTTTTTATTCTGATTGTCCTACAATGGTTGGTTGCTTCAACCACAAAGACCCTTTCTTCATAACCTTACACATCCCTGTCTTTACTCATCTTTTACTCTTCTACTGACTAATCTAACACTATAATATCATCATTTATCTTTAAACATTTAAGTTACATTTTAGTCAACATATCTTGTTTTCATTTCTTTGTCATCTAATCTAATTCTCAATTTCATTTAGTACTAAATGATTTTTTTCTTCTTTAGAACTTGATTTTTATTTGTTTACTTGCTATCAGATCAACAGTTTCTGAGTATATGGACCTGGTTGTCTCTAACACCCAGTTAGCACTCAGTGTGAAAACGGTGATATTCTATGTATCACATTTTTATAGTTATTAAAAGAATTTCCATCCTGGGAGTAGTCTATTTGGCATACTTGTATGCCCAATTCAAAAAAATTGGTATTAATATCATTTGCACAAAACATTTTCCTTTGTTTGTCAATATATTCAGCAAGTTCATTATTTTCGCTATGTATAAATAGTTGTCCTAATTAATGTTGAAAGGAGAGGTTATGCAGGCTAGAGATATTTTGTATTTTCACTGATCATAACATTAAGTATACCAATAAAGTTATATTAAAAATTATTTTCAGCTCATTTCTAATTTTATACATCAAATCTGGTAACTCCAATTCAAGTGAAATAAAAGGGATTGCAACTGTAATCCCTTTAAGTTCAATTTATCTCCAATATACTATGATATTATTGACTATTGTAACAGGATTTATTTCAAACAAAAAAATCAGTGTATGGATTAATTTTAAAGAACTGGATATTCCTAATTTAAAGTCAAATAATATAAATGTGCTAAGGTCTCTCTTAAAAGCAGATCCCATGGTAGATTAAAGGTATTTCAACATGAGGAATATTTTCCTAAATAAACATAATATTAATCATTTATGTGCAATATTTAGTAAATAAAGATCTATGTCATGTATCTGGGACTGTGCTAGGGGGATAATAGGTGTATCTTTCTTATAAATAAGGATAAATTTACTGAATCCAGAGAAATAAAGTCAAGAATGTTGGCTACAAGGGACTCTAAAGTAAAGAGAAGATGGTGATTAAAGAGAACAAATTTTCTGTTAAAAATGAAGCCGTTTTGTGAATTTAATATACAATATGGTGATTGTAGCTAATAATTCTGTATAATAAATTTTACAATGCTAGTGAGTATATGTTATTATTTTCACCAAAAAGCAAGACTTGTTATATAATATGATGCATATATCAGTTTTTTTCATGGTTGAAGTACTTTTACAATTTATTAGTATAACAAGGCAAAACTTGTATACCTTAAATTTACAGAATGCATGTCAATTATATAATAATTAATCTGGTATATTAATTATTTCATGATTAAATATATAATAATTAATCTGGCATATTAATTACAGTAAAATAAATATGACACATAAAGAGTAATGGCTGTATTTTGTTTGTGTTAATCTAGCTACTGAATAAATTTTGAGATCCTATCTTTAGTTAATTATGCTTTGCGATCTAACTGCAGTGAAAAAATTGAGGACTCTTCAGAAATGAAATGGTTAGTCTTGACTTTAAAATGTGCAAATACAAATTTTCAAAAATACCTTGCTAACACAGCAAATACGTAGTATTAATGACCATCTAGTCACCCTTAGACAAATAACTTGTAACCTGACTCCATTTAAATCAGGGAGATTAAACTGAGATGTGGTTGATTAGAACTGTGATGTTAGCCGAGTGGGAATCAAGATCATGATTTTGAAAATGATGGTGATCAAAAGAAATGAGTGATTTTCTGTAACCCAGGCTATAGTGCCATTAATTTTCTTTAAATCTGGGCTGCTTTAAAAGAACAAACATTATAATTTTATCCAGTTTTTGAAGACCTGAGATTTTAGACAAGTTTAGCTAGTCAGGATTCCTTAAGTCATAATTAATATGAGCAGAAAGACTCTACTCCCTAGGGTTCACTGTCACTGTCACTGTCCTCCTGTTGTTCATCGACTTGCTTGAGCGGGCCCAGTAACATTTCCATTGTGACGTTTGTTACTGTGTTTGGCATGGCATATCGAATACATCACATGTAGCTTGCCAGGCTTTGCCGTGCAGGTGAGATATTCTCAGTAGCTTGCTGGGCTCTCCAAGAGGGACAGAGGAATCAAACTCGGGTCAGCTATGTTGGCCGCTTGCAAGGCAAATGCCCTACCCACTGTGCTATCACTTCCCCCCACAACTCAGTGTTCATTAGATCGCATACGTAGTTTTTACCATACCTCAGTTGCTGACAGGCTATTGCTTTGCTTCCTCTGTTTCTTGCTGTATGAGCATCTTCAGAGGTGCCTGCATTTCCCAACATTATGGCGGAGTGATGGAAAAAAAGAAAATGCAAATAAGTGATCCCCATATCTTTTTACACCTTGACTATCATCGGCTCCTTAGTTTCAATACAATCCCTGTCCAACTCAATAATGTTTGAGTCCACTTCTAGGTAGATGTCTTGGAAGTATAATCAAATAATGTACAGAAATATTTCAGTGCACTGCAGAAATACCACTGTTTTATCATCTAAATATTTGTTCTTGGAAAAGTATGTTAGCTTTTCAAATATAAGATTGTTTCCTTTTATTTATCACAAAGTATGACAAAATAGCATACATTTGTAAGACTCTTTTTATATAAAAGTTTATGTTAATTTGCAAAGTGCACTAGATAACAAATGCATCTTTAAATTTTTAAATATTGTTTTATGCAGCCCCCCCTGAAAACTCGTTTATCCTTACATTTTAATTACTGTGTGTGGGTCTCATGTTTACAGTTGTACTATCCCTGCTTATGCAAAACGTATGTTAATACAGTTACCTCACCTCAACCAATCAGTATGCCCAAAACCTTTCCACAACATTCTTACATTATTTCCAGTTTACCTTGTCACCTCTACTTGCCACCCATTCAGCCCCATGTTACTTGGTGGTACTCTAAGTACTGTAATCTAGAGACAATGGCTTATCATTATTCCGTACCTTCTATGCCCTGTTTTATTACTTTGTATAATGCAGATGTGTGTGATATTCTGATATTTGTCTTCTTACTCTGATTTCATTTAACATAGTACTGTGTAGTTCTGTTTATATTTTTGAGGGGAAGGGATCTCACAAGTGATACTCAGAAAGACTGAATACCACTTCCAGAATTTCTCCAAGCCAACAGTTGAATTTGAGGACAAAAGCATCAACAAGTTGCCTAGGCCTTGGGGTGATTTGAACTCTAGGGTCTTACCTGGCATGCTGGGGAATGTGGGTTGGCGGGTGGGGCATGTCTCCATGTCTATAGCTGGTAATTCTTCGGATACATGTCTCCTTTAATAGTATCTGTACCTGAAGTTAGCAATAGTAGTCTAGACAAGTGCTGTACCTTTACTGATGATTGATTAGGAAGTAACTACTCGTATTATATCTATAGAGTACGATGAGATAATGCTGCATATAACTGACAATCATGGATGTTTGTTCACCAACTAAAGCAACACCAGAGATTCAAACAGTATCTATTTAAAATCTATCTGTGAGTCTAGACTTGAGTGGTAATTGCCTTCAAGAAATTATCAAGTTACACTTATTACATATTCTTTCCATTGGGGCAGCACATGGAAGCACATTACTGATTCAATGTAATTGAATTCAACAGCTTCTCAACAATTAGCCTAATGTGCTCTAAAGAAAACTTATTAAACAAATGACAGTAGCCTATTACTAATTTTTGTGTAATTTATGCAATTAATTAATTTTTATATGATACTTATAGTGTCACTCAGAAGAAAGAAATTGGTCTATTCCATTTTCTCAAACTAGAGTATGCTTGCAGAGTCACAAAGTGACTTAGAGCAGGAAAGAAGAGAAGGAGCAAAGATGCAATTTACCTATTTAATAATTTAAGTTGAAATATTACTTCAATTATTATTATCAATGTAGAATTTAGGACTTGATTTTAGAAACTGGCTGTGTACAAATTTGTAGTTTTAGAATGAACTAGTTCCATGTGCTGATAATCATCAGTGTCTTTATGTTAAAGTTTATAGACTTGAAATCTGGTCTTAGAATGTGAAATGATGCATTATTTTTCTATAACAATTTGAAATACTAGTAGTCAAGATAGCAAAAGACAACATACAAAATAAATACATACCCAATAATTATTATTGTCCCTCCTAATTATCAATTCTTCTTAATTAAAATTTATGAATATAGAATATGAGGTTTTACTAGGGTGCACAGGTTATAAAGTTCCAAGTTCTGCTTTTATTGGATGGTTATGATTGATTTAATTTTATATTATCTATAAAATATTGTAATACCAGTGAGCAAGAAAACAAATGACCACATATAAATGAATGCATGTATAAAACATGAAAGTGGTTTTACTTGATTTTATTGGCCATGTTTTAAATTTAACAACTCAAATTAATATCTATCACAGAAAATATTTCACCATTTCAACAAACTCTTCATTCTTCAGTATATACAGCCATCAGAAATAAATTGGTTGTTCTGGGGATCAGAGAGTTAGCACCGGGGTTAAGTCATTTGTCTTGCAATTGACCAATACCAGATCTATCTCCGACACTGCACCGTATCACTGTATCACTGTCATCCCATTGATCTTTGATTTACTCGGGCAGGTGCCAGTACATCTCTATTCCTCCCAGCCTTTAGATTTTAGAAGCCTCCTTTTACTCTTTTCTCAATGATTGGAGGCTCTTTAAGGGTCAGGGGAATGAGACCTATTGTCATTACTGTATTTGGCATATCAATTACACCATGCAGAGCTTGCCAGGCTCTGCCTGTGCAGGCAGGGTGCTCTAGGTGGCTTGCCGGGCTCTCCAAGAGGCATAAATAGGTAGGAAGTGTCTTATAATGTGTCGTGCAGCGACTTTGCAGAAGCATGGTCCAGAAAGTAGCCTGGAACATGGTGGTGTTTGGGCAGTGGAGGTCAGCTGCTGGGGCTGGGTCCCTTGGGGTGGGGAGGGCTCTCACCCACCCCACAGCCTGGCACGGAGTCCAGTGGCATGGTTCTGGAGACCTCCTTTTATACTCCCTTCTGGGAAGAGCATCCCTGAGTTTTTGAGAATGGCTGATGAGGAGATTGTCTGGTGCCAGCAGGGTGTGGCTTATGGGTGTGATTCCTGAGTCACCAGAGACTGGGGGAACCAGGCCAAGGATCTCTGTTCCAGGTCCCATTGAGTCCAGAGTACAAGATCACAAAGTTCTGCATTGCATTATCTGGGTTCTGTAGGACTTCATTCATGTGTGAAGCTTGGCCTGAGTGTCTGGAAAGTGGCCCGAAGAATGGTGGTGGTTGGGCAGTGGAGGTTGGCTGCTGAGACTGAGTCCCTTGGGCTGGGGAGGGCTCTCACCCACCCCGCAGTCTGGCGCAGAGTCCTGACACTGCATTCTACCACGATCATGACCATCCTGTTGTTCGTCGATTGCTTTGAGCAGGCCCCAGTAATGTCTCCTTCATCCTAGCCCTGAGATTTTTTTAAAAAGTGCCGTATTCAAGGCTCTTTCAGGGTTAGGAAAATGAGACCCATCACTGTTACTGGTATTTGGCATATTGGGTATACCACGGGGATTTTGCCAGACTCTGCCATGTGGGCAGGTTACATTCAGTAGCCTGCCAGTTTGTCCAAAGTAAGAATGAGATAATAAGATGTCACACGGCCGCATTAGCTTCCGGGAGCTGGGTTTTATAGTCTCTGGGTCTTGGCCATTGATGGGATTACATGGCGCCAGGGGACCAGTTGGTGGGTGTGATGGGTGTGACCCCTGCCTACTGGAATATGGAGGATCTGAGTGGAGGATGCTCAGCCCCGATCCCAACAGGCTTGGAGATCTGAGCCCCGGGACCCTCATGCCTTTGTTTCTCTGCCGGTACCTTTATGCGTGTGGAGAGTGGTCTCAGCTGAGATCTCCAAGCCTGCTCCGATCGGGGCTGAGCGTCCTCCACCCAGATCCTCCATATTCCAGTAGGAGGGGGTCATACCCACTAACTGGCCCCCTGGTGCCTTGTAATACCATCAACGGCCAAGACCCAGATACTATAAAACCCAGCTCCCGAAAGAGAACAGCACAGAGTCTCCTGCCCCCACGCCTGGCTGTCCTCGCCGGGGCCCCTTGGAGGGGAGCGGGTTGACTTTCCCTCCCCGCCCCGACCAGGCCTCCAGCAGCTGAAGACCTCCAGAACCAGCCACCACCATACTGAGACCACTCTCCACACGCATGAAGGTATCGGCAGAGGAACAAAGACATGCGGGGCCCGGGGCTGAGATCTCCAAGCCTGCTCGGATCGGGGCTGACACTGCATTGATCCCCCAAAATATCACCAGGAGTGATCCCTGAGACAGAATCTTAAGTTAGCCATGATCACAGCTAGGTGTGGTCTAACAACACCTGACAAACACATTCTTAAAGAAAATATAGTTCAGTAAGATCAATAATGAATGATAGACATAGTGCTACAAACACACATGTGTGTACACACAATCAAAGACAATAGATATATTAACTCATTTATAGGATTTTTATCTATTACTATAAATTATTGATAATATATAACAATACTCTGCATATATAATATAAATATACAATATATGATATAATATATTAATATACATATTTTGTTATCTATTAATTATTAACATGATATTTTTGGTTTTGGGGTTTTTTTTGCTTTTTTGGGTCATACCCAGCAATGCTCAGTGATTACTCTTGGCTCTGCACTCAGGAATCACTCCTGGCGGTGCTCAGGGGCCCATAAGGAATGCTGGGAATTGAACTCAGTCGACCACATATGAGGGAAATGCCCTACCCTCTGTGCTATAGCTCCAACCCCAGATATTAAGAACATTTTTGGGGGTTCACACCTAGCGATGCACAGGGGTTACTCCAGGCTCTGTACTCAGGAGTTACTCCTGGAAGTTCTCAGGGGACCTTATGGGATGCTGGGAATCGAACCAGTGTCAGCTGCATGCAAGGCAAACACCGTACCTGCTGTGCTATTACTCTAGCCACTAACATGATCTATTAATGTTAACTCATTAATAAGATTACATGGAGTGGCTATAAGGAGAAGGCTTTCAAAGGACATGAGTAATATATTTTTTAAATATGGCACTTGTGGGCTGGATAGATAATAGAGATGGTAGGATACTTGTTTTGCATGCAGCCTACCTGGGTATCATCCCCAGCATCCCATATGGTCCCCTGAGTACAGAGCCAGGAGCAACCCCTGAGCATCACTGGGTGTGGCCCAAAATTATAAACAAAAATAAAAGAAAATGGCAGTCTAGAAGTCAATGTCAGTTTCTTGAGTGGAATATATTCTAACATGCTACATTTTGAAGTTCATGGTAGAAATGAGAAAAAAATGAAAAGCATTCTGCTGGCCCAGAGAACTTGAGCTTTTTCCCTGTGTGATTACTGCACTTACATTCTCATTACATTCAACATGCCATATGAAAAATTACTAGTATAGATTCTCCCCATTTGACCTATTAGCTTACCTTATGAATATTTAATATTGATATGACATGTGATACATTATAGTCTTTCAAGAACATTTCTTGAATCGAAGAGCCTGGAAATGTTAAACTGGCACCAAATTTACAATGTTCTGCCTCAAATGAATAATTAAGAAGTGAGACTTCTTTTTCTTTTGCCTAAAAAATTAGGAAATTCCTTATAAAGCACTGAACTTATTACTTCTCTTTAAAATCTGAAAATTTGGCAACCTGCAAGGCTGCATTTGACTGAATTTGAATGGCAAAAATCACCTTTCTTGGGTTTTCTCTGAGCACAAACCCATAATCCACATCATCCCTACATGAATTCTCAGGCTTCTTTTCTCCAATTTATCTTTATACTTTGAAGTAGTAAGTAGGGCTGGAGCGATAGCACAGTGGTAGGGCATTTGCCTTGCACGCAGCCAACATGGCCGACCCGAGTTCGATTCCTCCGCCCCTCTTGGAGAGCCCGGCAAGCTACCGAGAGTATCTCGCCCGCACGGCAGAGCCTGGCAAGCTCCCCGCGACGTATTCGGTATGCCAGACACAGTAACAACAAAGTCTCCAATGGAGACGTTACTGGGCCCGCTGGAGCAAATCGAGCAAATCTTTATACTTGGGCCTGTGTAGCCCATTCCCCCTCTCTTTTGCAGCAGAGGAGATTAACAGTAAACATTTCATTTCCAGGTATGAGTTTTAAACAGTTGGTTTTCTTTTTTCTTTTTGGGTCACATCTGGAGATGCACAGGGGTTGCATCTGGCTCATGCACTCAGGAATTACTCCTGGCGGTGCTCGGGGAACCATATGGAATGCTGGGAATCGAACCCGGGTCGGCTGCATGCAAGGCAAACACCCTACTCGCTGTGCTTTTGCTCCAGCCCCCCAGGTATGAGTTTTAGAGATTTGTTTTGGCAGTGGTGTGAACAATTTCACTGTAAAAGTAGGACATACTATAGCATATTATTATGTCTTCAGCAATATTCTGAAATGGTTTTCTTGCACTTCTAATATATATCTATGCATGTAATTACTCTAAAATATTCTTAGAAACATAACATTATTTATATTATTAAAAATTGATTAGGTGCCAATATGAAGACACAATTCTTAAAATGTCATAATGTGATTCCAACGAATCAAGAAAATGCCTTAATTTATTCATCAGAAAATATACTTAATTGTGAAACAGAGAAGTCTTATTTTGTAAAACAGAAAAAAAAAGACTGCTCAGCTCATGGTGATGAAAACCATTATGTAGGAAACTGGAGAGATAAAATGGAATATACCAACATGCATTTACAAAGCAAACAAGTGTTTATAATGCAATGCAAAACCAGTGATCCTTGAATGTGCAATGTATGTTAAATTTCCCCTGCTTCATGGATTTAGGATATTTTTGGCAGACTGTCTTTTTAAATTATTCTCCGAGTATAAAAATTGCTCAGTACATCTAAGTAGGATAGATGATTGTTTACCACTCCCTTTTTTTCCAGAGGTATTTTTATCATATCTTAGCAGTGGATATTTATACATCGAATCTCTTCTCCAAGACGTTAGATCAAGCTTTAAGAAGAAGTGGGATTTTTTTCTTTCCTTAACAACCACCTCTGTTTGAAATGAGGTGTGTTTCCAGTGCCAAAATTAAATATTCAGGTTCGTCAAGTACTATAATCTGTGGTACAGAATGGGTAGGTGGGAAAATACTGAAATATCAGCTTTTCCCTGCTACTGTGTGATGAAAAATGTTGACAAACATTTGGAAGAAGTGAGAGTTGGCAGGAGCAGGTTAGGAACTCATAGCTATAGAGAAGGCAGAGAAAAGTGTCAGCTTATCTCTCCTGACATTTTGCTTATGTATAGAGGAAGGTTTTTACATCCCTCCTAATATTTTTTAACATTCCTTGGATGATTCAAATGGAAAACCCTGATGCTATACACCTGCCTTTGGAGAATGTATGAGGAAAACAGCTTTTTTTGTATCTATTCCGAATAATATGAAAGGATTGGCTCCAGGTTTCCATATCCAGTAAAAGCCTTCAGGTTCGTCTGTGACAGGACTCTCCGTAGAGGTTATTTTTACCTGGCATGGCTGTCTTGTTACTGATACTGCTGCTCTGGATGGCAGAAATAACTTCTCCTGTTGGTGCCTCAAGCAGAATGAAAGCTGGGTCAAGGTGGAGAGGTGAAAAGAATCGTGAGTAACCAGGAATTGTTTTTTTTTCTTTTTTAATTTGGGTATATTTCTTTCTTCTTTAGATTTGGGCATGCACCGGATCTGCCTAGGTTTGCAGTTTTCAGTATTACTAAGAGGTTGTTTTAAGACGCAAAAATAATTTTACACATTAAATATGCATGCAGAATAAATGGGCTGCAACTACTTTAAACTCCACACATCTGCAATATTGTTCTGGGTTTCATTGCAATACTTTTGCCTGGCTTTTGTAGTTAACTCTTAAAATTCCTGATACTTGTCAAGACTTTGAACAGGTAGCTTCCAAGTCTCTCTATGTCATTTAACATTATTTCTTCTACATAATATAAATATTGTATTTTAATGTACTATAGAATCCCTTGTCTATTACTAAAATCCATTGCATCTAGGAATTTTTTTCTTAGTTAACAAAAATTTTAGAAATAACCAATAATTACTACAAGTCATTTCTTTATTCTCTCTGGAAAATGAAAGCATCCACAGTTTCAGGACTTCTAATATATTTATATAATTAAGGTGTTCAGTGTTTAAACTACTATTTTAGTTTTAAAATGGAATATCTTTTTGTTATCATGAGAAAAGAGTAAAATGAATTTGAAGTTTGATTCTCTCTAAGCTTATTGGTCAGATCTAGCCACTGCCTTTTCTTCTTCTTACCACCCCCACACCATGATAGGTAGAAAGATTTACTTGAAATGCATCTTTGCATTTAAAGTTCATTGTAAACATAATCCCCTATTCACATTTGATGAGAAATAATTCACTTCTCCATACTTTCTTTAAAAACAAGGCATATTCCTGGACCCTAAAATGTGTTTGGTGATTTCTAAATATCCCGTTCTGAGGAAACCTGATAATACTATTATTTTACTGGGTTTTGTCAGAATATCCAAAGTTAACTTAGAACTTATTACTAAGCTTACGAGTTTTGTTTTAATCATATGTTTGACCCATTTACACTTCTTTTTTTAACTAACTTCAGTGGGAGTTGGAAGCTGGAAGCTATATAATCTGAAAAAGATCTTGTTCAGTACCAATTGAGTTTGTAAAACCAGTTATGAGTCTTTTATATTCCTACCTCTTCTTTAATTTCTGTTTCTTCTCAGTTCTTTATTTTTTTTCTTTTTTTATTAGTGAAACACCATGAGGTACAGTTATAGGCTTACAAATTTTGTGCTTGGGTTTCAGTTATACAATGATCAAGTGCCCATCCCTCCACCAGTGCCCGTCATCCATCACCACGGGTCCCAGCATCCCCCCCACCCCCCATCCCCCCCCGTCCCACCCTGCCTCTGTGGCAGGGTATTCCCCCTTGTTCTCTCTCTCTTCTTTTGGGTACTGTGTTTTGCAAGAGAGGCATTGAGTGGCAATCATGTTTGGTCTATAGACTACTTTTTAGCATGCTTTACCCACCCTGGGAGGGTCCTCAAAACACCCTTCATTTGGTGCTCTCTTCTCTATCTTCTTCTCAGTTCTTTAATCCCTCATTTTTCCTATGGATGTTTCAGGAAAGCATGCCTAATGTCCAATATTACTAATACTCAAAATAATAAATAATTTATTCTTTAATTGACCATTTTGGTCTATATATACAATGCTCTACATAACTAAACTGAAACAATTAAGTCAAAATCTCATGTCCTAATATGATAATTCTAAAAGAGAAATTCATCCCTCCCCAAAGTCTAAACTTCATCACTTTTTCTCTAGAAATTGAACTTCATTGAAAAGTCTCCATTCCATAATACCTGTATGATTTTAGCTTGCCTAGAGTTACAATTCATGGTATTTCATATCCATTACTTGAAAACATATTTAAACTAAATTTTGTATGCTATTTCTCCACCAATAGAAATAAACTTTAAGAAGGCAAAAACTATGTTTTTGTTATTGCTTCTTTGCTTTAATGAAGAATTCATCAATACTCTTATTCAGTAAATACTCTTTAATTTATTTATTTATTTGAACAATGTATGTGATTACAATAAATCTTGAAACTAGAGAGATAGATCAATAGACTGGAATCCAGGTTTTAATTTCTGGTAACTTGGATTTGATGTTTGACACCACATAGATCCTTAAGACACTAAGTTCCAGAAGATGGGAGTAGCTCCTGACTACCACTGGTTGTGGCCTTGAAATCAAAATTATTAAGTCTTTCAAAATAAAGATTCTTTAAAATTACAATCATTGTGTTGAGATTTTCTTTGTTTGGTTTGGTTCATACTTGGCACTGCTCAGGGCTCTTACTCAGAGATCACTCCTGGTGAGCTTGGGAGACCCTAGTGAAGCTGGGGTTCAAATATAGATCGACTACTAGCAAAATAAGCACTCTATTTGCAGTGCAATCTCTCCAGTCCCATTTATCTCTTTTACTTTAAAGAAACATATTAGGAAAAATATTAACCATATTTATTTGTAGGAACACTGGGTCATGTACACAATGCGTATACAGCCATAGAATTCATAGATATTGCAAATTCAGTTCCAGACCACCTACTGTAATTCACGTAATTTTTGTTTGCCAGCACATATGAAAGTTATTTTTGCAAATGCAATTTTTAGTTTTAAATAGCATTTTGTCTATAAGTACATTCACTGTCACTGTCACTGTCCTTCCGTTGTTCATCGATTTGCTCGAGTGGGCCCAGTAATGTCTCTATTGGAGACTTTGTTGTTACTGTATTTTATTGCTGTAATTTGACCCTTAGTGATTCATAGATAGATATTTTGCTGCTGGAGGATCTTACCTTATATATTATTGTAGACATACTAGAATGCCTGGTGGTAAAAATTGGGGTGGGTGTGGCAATTTTTTACATTAAAAGAACATGATGTTTTTCAATATGATAGAATCTTTTATCAAGTGTTGACTCAAAGCATATCTTATTGAACAGCAAATTCTTCAAAACTGAAGTCAATCCTCTCAATTTTAGATGCTGTTAAATTCTCTCTTAATATTTCCCCACCATGTAATTTCTCCCCCTCAACGGCCAGGAATCTCTAGAGTTGACCAAGAAAGTTGCAGTCAACTTAGTCAACTTCATCCAAGTACTGATACTTGATCTTTCCTGAATCACAAATATCCTCAATGTCATGTAGAATGGTGAATTCTTTGCCAAAGATGTTTTATTCATTGGTTGGTTGGTTGGTTCTTAAATCACACCAGCTATTCCTTGGATTTACTGCTGGCTCTGTGCTCAGGGATCAATCGTGTTGGTCCTCTGTCTACCATATTGGTGCTGGTGCTAATCCAAATGGATCCATATATAAAGCAAGCACCTTAATCCCTGACCTCTCTTTAACCTCATTTTGAAAGTTTTTCAATTTATTTTTACCAGATATATCATAGATACCACACTTTATGGAATTTATAGTCTTAAGAAACATGTATCCAAATAAAGGGTGTTGGGAGGATCCTCCCAGGATGGGAGAAGCATGCTGAAAGTAGACTATATACTAAACATTATTGCCACTCAATGCCTCTTTTGCAAACCACAACACCCAAAAGGAGAGAGAGAACACAGGGGAATACCCTGCCACAGAGGCAGGGTGGGATGGGGGACATGGGGGTTGGGAGGGATACTGGGATTCATGGTGGTGGGAAATGGGCACTGGTGGAGGGATGGGTATTTGATCTTTGTATAATTGAAACCCAAGCACAAAATTTGAAAGTCTACAACTATACCTCATGGTGTCTCACTAATAAAAGTTTAAAAAAAAGAAATATACGTATTCAATAATCAGAATAGAAAGTTGAAATTTTTCCTTGATACATGAGCTTTAGAAAGGATATTATGTTAGCAGAACTTGTAAACATTAATCTTTTCATACATCTTCATCAGAGCTATTGAAGTACTATGTGCATAAACAATAAGAAGTGATATCTTAGATAAAACCTTTTTGCTCAATAATCCAAAGAGTAGGTTTAAAACATTTAGTAACAATCTTGTAAACAGGTATTATTTTATACAGGCCTTATTCCATGTATCATACATTGGCAAAGTATATTTAGCATAATTCTAAAAATCTTGAAAATTTTTGAAAAGATAAATGAGATAAATGAGAGTTGTTTTTTAATGTTAGGCCATTGTTTGACCTAAATTGGAATTCTGTTGCTTAGGAACTACCTTCACTCATTATCCACTGGATAATCAAACTTGATTATTATGGATAATTTTATTCATTTACAATATTAGCAGTTCCTACTTCAATTTCCACCTTGACTTTATGGATTTGGCTTATTCTCTACCAATTCTTGAATCAATCTCTGAATAACTAGACTTTGGTTTAAAAGATGGGCTGTCTTTATCCTCTATCTAGATTACTAATATTTTTTCCATATGTCCAGCAAGAAGCCTTTTATTTTACCATGTGTGTTCTCAAATGGAATAGCACTTTTAATTTCCTTCAAACATATCCTCAAACATAACTTAGCTGGCTGTTGGCACAGAGATCTAGCTTTCAGCCTGTCTCAGTTTTGGGCATGCATTCCTTACTCAGCTTAATAATTTCTCTTTTTATTTCTAATGAATAACCTATAACTCTTTAATTTGAGCAGTTAATGCCATTCAATTTGAAATTTCTAATTTTGATCTTGTTGTCTTTCAGTAATTAGAGAAGCATAAGGAGACAGAAGAAGATGGGGAAATTGTTGGTTAATAGATCAGTCAGAACATAAACATTTACTAGATTTGCTCAGTTACATGGAGATAATTTGTGATATCAAGTAATTCCAATATCAATACCATAGACTCTTGTGAGGATTAGAAACTTGTGACATATACATATACATGCATACTTAATTGTTTAATTATTCATAAATGCATACTTAATTGTTAAATAGTTGTACTTGACAGTACAAAAAGTAAAAATTGATGAAATATGGTCTGCCCATATAGATTTGATCCTTCAGATAATTACAGATATACTTTTGGTGATAAGATTCCATTAATCTCAACCATTTGACAAGGCAAATAAGATATAACATTGTTAATACACTGATTACTATAAACAAAAATAGATTAAGATATTATTTTATATTGATTTATAGTAAGTTTTATCTTCAAACTTTAAATAACTTATTCAATTGAAACCTAACTATATTAACATTTAAATAAAGTAACAATGTATTGATGAAACGTAATATTGGGCCTGAGAAATAGTACAAAAGACAAGGCACTAACACGACTGACCTGCGTTTAATTCACAGCAGCCCACATATTTCCCTAAGCACCAGGAGTAATACCTGAGTGCTAAGCCAGGAATAAGCCCTGAGCACAGACAAGTAGTACCTGAGAAAAGAAAAATAATAATGATAAATTTAAATAAAATTAAGTAAAATATTTCATATAATTTGGTTATTATTACTAATTTTATATTTTTCTAAGTAAAATAAAGCCAGAAAATAACTAAGATAATTATTGTAGTAGACTCTTCTAGAGTCTACTGTTAAAAATAACATGTCATATACATGGTCTATGCAGGGAAGAACACAGAGAAACTCAATGTCAAATAAAATAAAGAATGTATACTTTCTTAGAGACAATATTAATGAAGAGATAATAGCTGTTCTTCAGATTTATGGAGGTAGTATTCTATATAAGAGGTGTCATAAATTTATATAATTATTTTAAAAACTCTATATAGGGAGAATTTTATTGTAGAAGATAAGATTTCAAATATTATTTCCAGACAAGACTCCAATCTCCAATCTGTAAATTCGTACATCACATTCATTTATTGCCATCATGAATTGCTACATGAGGGATATAAACATCCATCTAGTACTTTCCATTCTGTAATTTCAGATAGCAAATATATTTTGGCTGATTCATGTGTGTACCTCCCAATCGATATTTAAACTTTAATCAGAAATTTTCAAAACCTTCATTACTGCACTGTAAAAGAACTAAATTCTTATGCTCCATTTATAATCTAAAACACTAGATACTTCAGTAAATCCACTTTGATTTGGTTTGGTGTAGTTTGTGGGACACACCACGTAATGGTTATGGCTTTGAGCTTAGGGATGATTTCTTGTGGTGCTTAAAAGTAAAAGTAAAGGCCCTCTCGTTGATCATCGATTTGCTCGAGCGGGCCCAGTAACGTCTCCATTGGAGACTTTGTTGTTACTGTGTTTGGCATATCGAATACATCACGGGGAGCTTCCCAGGCTCCGCCGTGCGGGCAAGATACTCTCGGTAGCTTGCCGGGCTCTCCAAGAGGGGCGGAGGAATTGAACTCGGTTTGGCCATGTTGGCTGCGTGCAAGGCAAACGCCCTATCGCTGTGCTATCACTCCAGCCCTTGTGATGCTTAGGGACCCATATATGTTGACGAAGACCCAATTCCTGGACAGCTTTTTGCAAAACAGGTGCTTGCCTGCTGTACTATCTCCAGATCTCAATTCCATTCCCTTACAAGCCCTCCACAACTTCAAGATACATGAAAACTGCAACTTCTTTATTGTTGCTATTTTATTTGAGGCACAGTGATTCTCAATACTATTCATGATAGGATTTCGTGAATACAATGTTCCAACATCACACCCTTCACCAGAGTGAACAACTTCCCTCAGCCTCTATTCGAGTATCCATTCTATTCAACCCCTAGCCCCAACCCTTGTTCTCAGTTGTATGAAGCCATTCTCAAATTTTTCTTTTAAGGCATTCAAAACTTCTATGTGAGGGTGGGGGAGGACGAGGACTATCCTTCACAAATATGCAATATTGCTTTTAAGTATCTATAATGCATTTATTATTTTGCCTTACCATCTGAACATGTTGATACAGTTTATGGTATATTTGGAACCATCTGTTTCTTTTCTTCTGTTGTTCACAGGTCAAGTGTTTCTTGTTAGAAAATTTGTGAAATATTGAAATTATTCAGGACAGGATCCTTTAGAAATGCCTGGGAATCATTTAGAAATCATTTTTTTTCAAGTTTTTAAAAAGACCTAACTGCCATTCTTCTTTCTCTAATTTTGTTTTATCTGTCATGTTATTGATGTCACCATGAGATTCAAAATTTTGCAAGAGAATAGTATTTCCACATACACTTTTTAGCTCTTCTTTCATAGTTCTTAACATATGAAAAGATGGGGAATTTCTAACAAAGCAAAAAATTAACTGAAAAATTATCCATATGTATTTTTGTTGCTTTAAAATAATATTGATTGAACTGAAGTTGTTACCAATTATTTACTAAATTATACTTAGTGAATTATAGCAATAATTTCAATGTATCATAGCACTGTAGCATTGTAGCAGTGTCCTCCCATTCATCGATTTTCTTGAGCGGGCACCAGTAACATCTCCATTGTGAGGTTTGTTGTTACTGCTTTTGACATATCGAATACACCACGGGGAGCTTGCCAGGCTCTGCCATGCAGGCGGGGTACTCTTGGTACTCTTGGTACTCTTGATTCGAACCTGGGTTGGCTGCGTGCAAGGCAAATGCCCTACCTGATGTGCTATAGCTCCAACCCCCTGCCAATAAAGGGTTCAAATTGTTGAGTACAAAATATAACACTGACATCCTCCAAATACAAATTTCTTGTCTCTCACATCCATGATAATTCATATGCCATGAATAATACAATGTATCATATTATCATTACATGGCCATGGTAAGCATATTCCTTATAAATAATGAAAATATTAATATCATATCATTGGCCTTTGCACTAAGGCAACACAGCCTGTTCTTCCTATGTGGCTTCTGTTTGTGTTACTAGTTGATTTGCAGAAAACCATGTTCGACTGTTTGCAGAATATGAGCCTCCTTCAGTGGATGATAGGTAATGATTTAATCTACTCCTAAGTAACCCTAGGACTAAAGCAACTAAAAGCAACTGTACTTCATTGGTTTCTCTTGATAGCTGTGCTGGTAGCCTGAGGATGACTTCAACCAGCAAATGACAGCTAATATATAATTATTTCTAATGATAATATATAATTACTTATAATTAGCTATTTTTTAAAGACTTGGACTTGTATTTCTCTATTTTGTGATTTGTATTTCAGGGTCCTCTAATAAAAAATAGGAGTGGTGTTATTTGTGATAATACATGCATCTATTTATAGAAAAGACAACAGTTATTTAGGTAAGATGATATTTTTGGTGTGTCAGAAAGGTCAATAACTTAAATCTATAGCAGATGAAGAGTTGTAACTTTGTTGCTTCAAATTCCCTAAGTCTCAAATCTGGGGACCAGGAGAAAGCACTCAGCTGTTGCAGAGATGATTGAGAAAACAGCTGAATTCAGCTGTCACACACATGAATAGAAATGCAATTTCCCAGGTAATCCATCCTCAAATCATCCGTATTGAAAGGTTAAAATTCTGCAGAGGCAAGATTTCAAAGTAATAAAAAGCAACAATAATTATGCTTCAATTTTGAAAAGTGTGAAGGAATTAAAATGTATATAAGTATTATAAAATTTATAATGACAGGTGACAAAAATAATAGGATGAATAGGATGTATGTCTGCAATCTCACTTTTGGTCAATCAGCATTCATCCTGACTTGGGCATTGTTATTGTTAACTATAATGAGTGAAATATGTTTGGTTGTAACAAGTAACTATAAAGAGTGAAATATGTTTGGTTGTAACAAGTTTCTTGGAAAGGTAGGAATAGACTGCAAAAAGGGAGGAGTGTATAAAGTTTTTCTCATGCTATAAATGTGAACCAACAAATTTGTTCCGTAGCTTAGCTCTGTCGGTTGGTTGCTATTTTTCCAATTGACTTTGATGTTAAAATTAGAGATTTGAAGTAATAAAATGTAGCCCAAAGGTATAGTAAAACCAAATTATTAGTATAATATTTTTGAAAGCTTGTTCTCTTGAAACATACACATTTAAAATTTTAACGTTTGCTACCCCTCCTTGGAAACTATCTATTATTTGCCATTTGAACTTGTTAAATTACAGGAGTGTCAAGTATTTTATGTGCTAGGATTCATTTACGTTTGAACTGTGCAATGAAATAGAACAGTGGGCCCTTGGAAATGCAGTGACAAATATATCACTGATGAAACTTGTCCAAAACCTCTGCCAAGGTAATTGCATTTATTAAAATAAATCTCTTTAACACTCTTACTATTAAGATGTTCACACTTTTGTCTCTTGGTTTGGTGTGGTTTAATTATGTAAGAAAATGCTGACCAAGCTCAAAAGTAGTGCATTCTTTGTTCATCTTTGATTTTCAGCAGGAAAATATATAAAACAATTATTAACATTAAAGTATACAGTTTTATAGAAACATTTATCAAATCACAGGAAAATAGATAGAGGACTTGGTGCTACGACTGTATAACAGATAAATGGATGAAGAAAGAATGAATGATAATTCAAAGACCTCTTGGCAGCCCATTAATCTAAAGCATGTATAGTTGTATCATCATTGAATAGTGTGGTAAACTGAGCGAAGATTATGGGAAGAAGATGATAAGGTTTTCCAGAAATTTTTTATCACTCAAAAATAATTACCAACATTATTTTCACATAAAAAATAGTACATGATTTAGAGTAAAACAATGTCGAAGCTTGAATTAAACTTTGAAACAAGGAGTCAGGAAGCCCCTAATATATTTTTAAAAATTAAATCACATGGAATTTATAAATGCAGAGATCCATCCTGGAGAGAGGATACAGTGAGATCCAAAGACAATTTTTCCTCCTATAGGTTGTGAGAACTAGAGCAATCTCTCTCTGGATGTCTAACTTGATGTGTTAAATGGAAGTAATAATATTTTATGGCCCACTAGTTGTGAAGATTCTCATAAAATGTTGTCATAATGTGTTCAAATATTAGTGACTTGATATAATGAGCATTACTGATATAACAAAAATTAATATTATATTTTGCTTGTCGAAATGTCTCTTTGTCTTTTGCACATGCTTCTATCATTTTTGTCTTGAACATATCTGTTTTTCTGAGTGCATGTTGCTTTCATTATACTCTTTTTTACAATAGGTAAATGTACCCCAAAAAGGAAGTAAAGGAATACTGAAGAAAATTCAGAAAAAATAAATTTTAATGAATAAAATGAATAAAGAAGGCAGTGAAGGTATAGACACATTTCAGGATGTTCTAGAATATAGAGATGTTTTAGAATTTTGTTTTGTTTTTGTTCTGGGGAGTCATACTCAGTTATGCTCAGGGTTGACTTCTAGTTCTGAGCTCAGAGATACTCTACATGGCCCGTGAGGGCCATAAGTGTTGCTGGTAATCAAACCCAGGTTTAGTGCGTCAAAGGCAAGTGCCTCACCCACTATTCTACCTCTCTAACACTAAGTACTGGCAAATGTTGAAGGACAAAAGAGATTCTCCTTGCTCCACTTCATATTTTTTGCCCTTTTATCAAACATTAAGTGATCATATATTTGAGGGTCTAAGTCAAGATATTCAACTCTCTTCCATTGGTCTGTAGGTCTGTCCTTATACCAATACCATGTTGTTTAAATTACTACCTCTTTATAGTACAGTTTGAACTCGGGGAAGGAGATGCCTCCCATCTTCTTTTTCCCCAAGGATTGCTTTAGCTATTCATGGGGGTTTATTGTTCCATATGAATTTCAGAATTTTTTGATCTTTTTTTTTTGATCATGGGTATTCTTACAAGTACTACATTGAATCTGTATAATACTTTGGGGAGTATTGCAATTTTGACAATATTACTTCTCTCAATCCGTTAGGGATGTGTCTCTATTTTCTCGTGTCCTCTTTTATTTCTTGAAATGGGGTTTTGTAGTGTTCTTTGTACAGATCCTTTACCTCATTAGTTAAGTTGATTTAAGGTACTTGATTTTTTTGTGGCAGAATTGTGAATCAGATAGTTATTTTTTCTAATATCACTTTCCTCTTTTTCATTATTTTCTTGTAGGGAAGCTATGAATTTTTGTGTATTGAGTTTGTAAACGTCCATTCTACAAATCTATTGTTTCTAGAAGTATTTTACTTCTTCAACATATTTTGCTGTATTGAACTCATAACCAAAATACTAATATCCAACTACGCTATGTCCTCCTTAATTTCAATTGTACTACCATCTGCCCCTTCCCAGTCTAAATAGGCTGAAGCGATAGCACAGCAGGTAGGGCGTTTGCCTTACAAGCGGCCAACATGGCCGACCCACCCGAGTTCGATTCCTCCGCCCCTCTCGGAGAGCCCGGCAAGCTACCGAGAGTATTCGATATGCCAGACACAGTAACAACAAAGTCTCCAATGGAGACGTTACTGGGCCCGCTCAAGCAAATAGGAAATAATTTCTTTAATAAACAATTTGCATAATTTTAGTCATTAAAATTTCTCCAGCCCATCAAATATAATTACAATGTGTGATTATTATAAATATATAAATATAAATAATATAAAATCTATAATTATCAAAATATATAGAAATAATGAATATAGGACTGATATAGAAATCTAGGAATAATGAAAAACAGTAATAAATAATGAAAATATAAAAATAATAAAAATGATATCATGTGGAAAAAGTTTAATATTTCATATATATAGGAAATAATGAAAAATTTTTTTCTATCTTAGTAGTCTGGTTGAGAACTCACATTTACTTTATTTTGAAACAACCTTACATTTGGTGACATAATCCAGGGAACTTATCAGCACGCAACACTCTTTTCTGAATAAGCAATTAAATTTAAAGCTTGAGTAAAGGTCCACCCAATAAATTTAAGTGCATGGCATCTGCTTGGGTACACAAGGATCTGCTGTGAGTGAATCAGAATGCAAGCAAGGTCTCTAATGGCATTTTTGGATCATGTTTAAAAAACACCTGTAAAAAGTATATCACAATTTCAAGAATAAAGGACATTGTCAAGGTATTTCATCATCAGAGCCATGTAATGTTATAAATGAAGAAAATGAAAATATAAACAGGTGGAAAATATGAAACACCTTTCATTTCTGCTCACTGCAGTCCAGGCTCTCTGTCAACCTGAAAGCATCATTTTTTTTCTTTTCCTACTAAAAACAACTTTGAAATTTTTAAGGCAAATTTTATAGAGTGTTAGCTATGTGGTCATTTTCACTTTATAAGTAATTTAAAGTGTTCTGGAAGTCTTCATAGGTAAATGTGTATAGGCCAGAATATACATAACCACCTTCAATTTTTAAAAAAATCTAATCTGTATATATTCATTGAACATATTAATAGATCTGAAAGGAGCAAGCTGTACTTCTCTCTGATGGAGAAGAGTTCCAAAATCAAGACAAAGCCCATGGAAAATGTTGGCTTTCAAGATTTCCTGGCTTTATCAGGGAAGTTTTCCCAGAGGTCAGTGTTCCCCGAGGTCTGTGTGGCAAGATCTTGTTCTAGGGATCACTGCTAAATTGAAGAAGGAAACAGATCATGACAGGCCTCAGAGTCAGTTTTATGTTAGTGTTTGAAATTGTTCTATCTAGAGATAGAACAAAGCCTCAACTGGACAGGTTCAAGTGAAAGAGAGAAAAAATAATCCTTTTGAAGAAACTCATATGTTCATATATTAATATGTTTACCAGGGCTGAAGTGACAGTATAATGGGTAGATCATTTGCCTTGCATCCAGCCAACTGGAGTTCAATCCCCAACACCAAGCACGATCTCCTGAGCCCTGCGAAAGTAAATCCTGAAAACTGCCAGTGTGGCCCAACACCAAAACAAACAAAAACAATGAGGATAAATAAGCATGTTTAAAGTATCTCACATTTCACTATCCCTGGCTTACTCAGAAGAGCTACAAGAGCACAGTCTCACAGGCTCAATGCATAAACTCTTCATGAGTGACCTGAGGTCCTATTCCCTTTCTCACTAGAAACATGACTTCTCATACAATTATTCTAGTTGTCTATATCTTAGGGTCAGAGAGATAGGATAGCAGGCAGGATGCTGGCCCTTTATGCCATTCACCTGGATCAAACCCAGGACCACATATGGTCGCACCAAGGACTGCCATCACTTATCCCTCAACACAGTGAAAGGAGTAAAGCCCCAAGAACTGCTGGGTGTGACCCCCCCAAAAAAAGAAGAAAGAAAGAAAGAAAGAAAGAAAGAAAGAAAGAAAGAAAGAAAGAAAGAAAGAAAGAAAGAAAAAGAATACATATATCTTGTCTGTGGGATAGATTAATTCCCTCATTAGGAGAAGTAAATTCTTCCATGAAAAAAATTGTACTTTCATATCTATAAAACAGTGTTTGTGCCATTAAAATTTTATTGAGTGTACACCATAGGAAAACAATTTAATTAATAATAAAAACTAAAATGTTCCTTAGGGTAGGACTAAAAGGTTTCTGTTTTATTTTTTAAATGAAAAACATAATACTCAGGGATAGTTTGTAAATCAGCAAAGCCATTTGGTTATGTGATTAGCAAAATAGTTGCCACTAGTGAGTAGAAATTAAATTTGCTACTTTATTGCAATACTTGAGGTGGTTTTCTCCATGGAGAAAAATGCAAATATCCTATTGAGAATATATGCAAGTAACATTTTGTCTATACTGTGTGAGTTTTGAAGCTTATTCTATTTACTTTTAAAGGCACTAAGATTATGATTCATGATGTTAAGATGACATCTTAGCCAAATTTTACACTGCAGTCAATAGTAATATATTTGTAGCTCTAAATCCATAGCCACATTGATTCATGTAGATTCAAACATGTGACTTATTATGTCTTTACATATGTTGAAATGGTTTTAGTAGAGTTCATTTTTTAAAATTTTTGTTTAGATATACAATTAGTCAATAATTTTTACATATTTTGCTTTTTGGATAATAAATGAGTGACATAGAGTGTGTGCTTAACTGGAAAAACTAAAGAGAATTCAGAGGTGACATATCTTTATTCATCAAATTGCACTAAAAAGAACTAAATAATGTAAGGAAAAGTATTTTAAGATCCTTTTCTAGGATCAAAACTAACAGGAATTTGGCAGTGAATGATTCCATAACAGATAAAAGCTTAATTAAAGAGAAAAGCCAAAAGTGTATTCTTTTGAATGGCAAATTGTCAAAAATATACAATTTATTCATTTCATTTAGTGTCCATTCTGAGCCAGGCTCTTTTGTAATAGCTAATCTATTTAAATATATTTAAAATTCTCAATTCAGGTAGGACATTTTTATCCACTGACAGATGAAGAATATGAGGCACAGGGAGGTTAAGCAACGTAACTTAAAAGTCCATTATTGGGAAATGACAGTCTGGTTTTGACTTGCGAGTCCTGAGTGAAAGTGCTATTGTTCTGTGGCTCTTACTAATCTTCTTTATTCCAGGATGTTGTTTTTATTTTTTATAGTACATAAAATACGCAATATTCCTAATATGCTGATTTTGTGAGTGGTGATGGTTGATTGACTGAGAGCAGAACTATACACACCCCACTACCTCTGCAACACCGCTAAGAACCTCCTGGCCCAAAAGAAATATATGTTAGAAATAGCATTATTTAAACAGATGGTTGATATGGTTGATAGTGCTCAGAGGATGAGAAGAAGCATCAAGGTTGATAAGACGATGAGTTCCTAAATTGATTAGAGAAACAATTTAGCTCATCACACATTCCAGAGCACTTCCAGAGTCCATGCTGAACTGACATATATAGATTAAAACTGCCTCAAGCAATAGGATTTTGCTTACACTGAGGGAGTTCTGGAAGAAAAAGATATTGAAAAGTCTTGTGAGAATTTCAGTGGTATAGATAAAAATTTCTACCATAGAAAATTCAAGGGCAAATCAGTTACAGGAAGTTTTAATGAATTCTGTTTTCTGATTCCTTGCATTAAAATTTAATTACATAGGAAGTAATTTGAAGTTATGTTCTGTGCGTTTGTGTGTTTGAATGTATAAGAGAGAGAAAAGAAACAAAGACATGAGCCCTGGAACCTTGGGTAGAGTTACAAGCTTTGATGTAAAGTACAATATCAATCACAAGGTATTGAGGGAAGTAGTAATACACACACACACACACACACACACATATATATTGCACTGCACTTTAGCACTGTCCCCCCATTGTTCATCAAGTCGCTCAAGCGGGCACCAGTAACCTCTTCATTGTGAGATTTATTGTTAACTGTTTTTGGCATATCAAATACTCCATAGGGAGCTTGCCAGGCTCTGCCGTGTGGGCAGGATACTCTCGGTAGCTTGCCAGGCTGTCCAAGAGGGATGGAGGACTCAAACCCGGGTCGGCCACGTGCAAGGCAAGCACCCTACCCGCTGTGCTATCAATCCAGCCCATATATATATATATATATATATATATATATATATATATATATATATTCCTATGAACCCTCATGTTCCACACAGGGTTGAAAAAAGTATATATATACATATATATAGTTATATATAGTTATACATATATATAATTCTGTGGAACATGAGAGTTCATAGCAGCCAAAAGATAAGAAAATATGAAGATCAGAGAAGTAGATATGTCTCAGGTATTGAGGAGGTTGAATAAAAATGGAATTGAAAAATAGGTCACTTACTTTGCTGTTAAGTTCATTTGTTGTGAATTTTGCAAGAGAAATTTCATTAGAATAAAATAGAATAAGTTATATTTTAATGGGTAAGGCAGATTGGTTGCAGGAATGAAAAATGCCGACTAATAACTTCACATTTAACATTTGTTTTGTGCTTTTTTTCATTCTAATCACTTTACATCAATATTCTTATGTTTTCCTCTAATTCTCCTGATAAAGCTAAAACCTGAAGCACGAAGAGCTTTGGCAACTTACCCAAATCACTACATAGTAAAAAGTGGAGTCTCAATTCAACTCACACAGAGTCTTTGAAAATGATTCCTTGAACCATTCATTGAATGTTGTTGGCTCTTTTCTCATCCATCAATTAAGAGTCTGGGCTCTAAATTTCTGCTATTACATTTAGTTATTAATGTTCTTCAATTCCTAAAGTAGAAGACTAGTTCTACACCAACATTCCTCATTTTCCAATTGAGAGCATCAGGTAGGTTCAAAGTCATTGACAGGCATATTTATTCAACCTATGACCAAATGATATATGGGAGAAGCATGCAAGAAAGGTCCAAAATGGAAGCAACGTGAGGATTTCTGGACAGAGAAGAAAGGTTCTGAGAGATTTGTCATAGGGAAATACTGGAAGGGTACGAAAGAGAAACAGTTCTTTGGGAAGAGTAGAGAAGATTATGTTTCAAAGGGAAAGGAAGAGACTTTTTCACATTTCACTAGGTTAGTCCTGATTCTGACAGCTGTTCGTGATTTGTGACCTTGAGCAAGTCATTTAGTTTTTGAGTCTCAGTTTTCTTGTTTGTAAAATGAGAAGTTTGGAATCAGTTATCTCTAATATTTCTTCCATTTGTAACTTACAGAAATTAAATGTTTGCTTAGGCTATTCATTATTTTGATGATATGCTGTCTGTGTCTGTGAAAAACAAAGATCCTTTCATTGCCTAAAGAAGAAATTCACATGAAAATATTGAGTAATGTAATGGACCCTACTATTTAAAATTTGGCATGAAACCTTTCTAAACCAGAGAAATGTACTTTTACATTTAATAATTAGAAATGCCATTACTACATTGTCTGATATAAAACATGCCACCTAATTTTGAATATTGTACTTCATAAAGTTAAATCTTTTTTTCAAGTAACCTCATGCATATGGGCTATATATTTTTCCTGTTGCTACTACTTTAATGTATTTGTTGTCAAGAAAAATTTACAACAGCAATAGATTTATCTGACCTTGTAATTATATGGCTGATATCAATCTCTCCAAAACTGGTGGTTATTTATTTCTATAAATAATTTATTCTTCAAGCCTTAGTCTTCTAACAAAACACTGCAACATAGAATGTTTTCTTGACCAGAAATCTGTTTGTGCAAACAATTATGATAAAGCAGTGAGAGTTAAAATAAAGTGCCCATTTTGATTATTGGCAGACCATTTCCAGATGGTTTGGATAATTATTTTGTGATTGCTTCCCTGACACTTTCTTGAAGGATGAAGTCTTTAAGTGATAAATGAAAAATGAATCACTTCCTTAGGTTTCACTTTCTGTATCCTGCCTTAGGAGACCTTCTGAACTAAAAAATCTGGTATTCTAGCTCAGTGTTTTTGACTGGTTTCTAGTCATTCAGCTTTTAAATGGGGGCGGGTGGGGGGAGAGGGCAGTAATAGGCCTGTCTATCTGAACACACTAATTGGGAAGTCTTAGAAATTGAGATTTGGATAAGGGGGATAAATGGCATTGGTTTGCATTATGAAAATTAACATTACTATTGATTATACTTTCCTTTCAACATAGCACCTTTGATTGAACTCAAACTGAGCATTTCTTGCAAATATGTTATGCAATATATAAAGAGAAACTAAAATATCAGAAAGTGATTTTCTTCCTCATTTTGTGACTATAGCAACATATGTTTCTGTTCCTCTTCCTTTCCAGGATTTAATGAAAATCCTCTTAATCAAGTGCACACACCTCACCTTGGGAAAATCAAATGTATTGTTCAAATATATCTCATAACTTACTTAAAATTCCAGTTTTTTTTTTGTATTTTCAGGTGAAGTAACATAGAGTGCTATATTGGGTAAGGATGAGAGAATGAGAAGTTTGTGAGTTTTTATAATGAAAACATTACCTGTGTTCAAAAAATTATTTTACACTCTGCTATTAGACTAGAAAGCACCACTTACTGAACTTGTTATAGTCTGTGTTATTTGGGGAGATAAAAATTAATCGGGCTGGAGTGAGAGCACAGTGGTAGGGCATTTGTCTTGCGCGCAGTCAGCGCGGCCCAGCTGGGTTCTATTCCTCTGTCCCTCTCAGAGAGCCTGGCAAGCTACCGAGAGTATCTCGCCCCCAGGGCAAAGCCTGGCAAGCTACCTATGATGTATTCAATATGACAAACACAGTAACAACAAGTTTCAAAATGGAGATGTTACTGGGTCCGCTCAAGCAAATCGATGAACAATGGGAGGACAGTGGTGTACTAAAAATTAATTAAATGATAATTATCATGATAATGAATTTCATAATAGAATGCTTGGTGCTCATGTATGTAATAAAGTAGTACATTTTTAATAAATATTTCTGTCTCTGAAAACATTAATCTCTTCCTAAAAGATTATTCTTCTCATTCTCTGTGATTCTCTATCTTAAAAGAGTTAATTTTCTCTTAAACCATCTTGCCCAATAGCCCCTATTTCAGAAAATTCTTGAGTCCTTTACTGTTTTCTTTCTTCTCTCTTTCCTTATAATAATCTTTCATCCTACTCAGATAGGTTCCAAGAACTCCATGGAAACTCTCTAAGAGTACCAGCCGTCTATAAACTGTTAAGCATAATTGCCTCTCTTTCCTTCTTATCTTACTGTCTTTTTAGCATAATTTAACAGTTGTCTACTCTTAAAATATATACTTCTTAGGCTAGGAAGGAAAATCAAAAGCTAACTCACATGTCTTGCATGCAATAGGTCCTGCCTGAGTCAGTCCCTGATACCTCAGGCTTCCCCAGCATACCGTAGTGTAGGCTGTGTGTGTGTGTGCATGTGTGTGTTTGTGTGTGAATGTGTGTTTCTAAACCCAGACACATAATAATTATATTCCTGCCTTGTCAGTCACTTGCTTATTAATATCAACTACATTTCTGTAACTCCAGATTATATGTTTTTAGCTCTACATTTCTTTTCTTTCACCTTTCATTTGATTTCTGAAATCTTATGTGTAACTGCCAGATATCTTCAGTGGAATATAAGACTGATATTATAAATAGCATATGATCACAGTAAAATAAATTTTGTTTCTCCCACTGCTTTATGTCAACATTGCCCTCCAGGGAAATTTTTCTAGCAGTAGAACATTATTCTAATTTATTCAAAATTCATTTTTTTCTTTTTTGGTATTTTTTTTCAAATTCACTATCTCAGGGGGCAATTTTATCATCTCTCTCAGGGTTTTCTTATGACTAAATATGTTCTAGCAGACATATTTACTTTTCCACCTATCCCTTTTTTACTCACCCAATGACCACATTCCACCTCTCCATTTTATAACTACCCCCTTAAATCCCCTTACCATACCCACAAACAAAGGCTACATGGGAGTTCAAGGTACCACTATACTAGTGTCGCAAGCTCTATCAACTTCAAGAGATATCAGTTCTTTTTTAATTTTTTGATAAATTAATTTTTCATGTAGATAGTTGGAGAAAAGGTCTGTTTCCTTTCAGTTTACATGCTAGGTCTTGCCAAAACATATCAATATGTAACCAGTCAAAAGTTGACATTAACTGTTCTTTGAAAATAGTCAGCGAAGATAGGACTTTGTGAGTATTCTGTTCAATGTGTTTCAGGCATACCTTTATGCCTATATCATACAGTGTAAGTGTGAGAATATTGGCATATACAAATATAAGAACACAGAATCTGCTTACAAGGATATTGCTCTGTACACAATGTCTCTGCTTTTACATCAAATCCAATATTCTAAGTTAATATGCCTTGTACACTGAAAGGTAATATTATTAGTGTAAAGTTGTTAGTGTAAATTGTAATTTTTTAATATTGTTAGTGTAAAGTTCTGAACATTTGGCGTTTATACCTTTAAACTTTTTATGAATGTCCACTTATAGATAGGAAACATCCATATATATTTATCTATAAAAGCGTTATTATTTCTAATCCTTGTGGTTTGTGTTTTAATTGTGAGTTCAACATAAAATGAGTTATTTAAAAATATCTTGTAACAATCACAATGATATTTTACTCTTATTAGCTAATATTTAATGACTATATACGTGTATACACAAAATTTGAAGGCAATTGCATACACATGCATAGATATGTACAGTATGATCAGAATATAATATTTAAAAAACTTTTAGGCAGTCATTGTTCAATGCACTATAGTAATTAATGAAGGGATCAGTCTTGGGGTGATAACGGTTGCTGCTACTATTATTTGCATCACATTTTTAAAGTGTACCTGTACTTCCATTTCTTGTGTTGTCATTTTTTTTTCTTTTTGAGTTACACCTGGCAATGCACAGGAGTTACTTCTGGCTCCTGGTGGTGCTCAGGGGACCATACAGGATGCTAGAATCAAACCCGGGGTCAGCTGTGTGCAAGAAAAATGCCCTACCCTCTGTGCTATCGCTACAGCCCCTCTTGTGTTGTCATTAATCCATGGTTTCATTGCAGGAATTTTTTTCATGCACTTACCCATTTCATGAAGTCTAATTTAGTTAAAACTAAATATAGTAACCCCAAATTTCCTTCCCTGGGTGCATCAGAACAGTAAAGTAGTTCACAAAATGCTAAAAGCAAACAGATGAAAGAGGACTCCATCTGTCATATTGTCACCTCACATGTCACTGCATCTACATTGTAAAATCTCTGTCCAGCGCTTCTCTGGGAAAGATACTTTTTCATACATAACTAGTAATCATTCAAGAGATGGCTGACCGCAAAAGTTCATGGAAGTCTGGTCAATCAATAAGAGGAAAGCTTATCATTTCTTATATTTTCATACAAATTAACAATAAAATCGATCTATTTTTATCTTTTCAATTTCTTAAACTTCACTTTCCGTACTTGATCATCACTTTTCAAACAGGGGAGTTAAGTTCTATGTCTGGCTTCAATATATTTTGTGATATGACTCTAATCTCATCATCTTACTAAAGGCATCACTGATACAAAAGTATTGTTCCTCATCTTTGGATCAGGGCACTCTGTCCTGCATCTGTGCTTTGATCACTATTACACCTCTAGCTGAATGTCCCTAAAGCTGTAACACGAGATCAACAAACTGCTCTCCCGGCTCTTTCTGCCTCACAGTGATCACAAGAATCGACTAAGACTATGGGTCTAATTGAAAACTTATTTTTGACCTAACAGGTTGATAGAAATCTCCAATGTCTGAGTAATGATATTTCAGCAAAAGTTTTGCTATGCCTTCTTCTCTTAATGTATAGAAAAACTTCAAACTATTAGCTTACCATAATTTTTTTCTCACCCTTTATCTAATCTTCTTTAGAATCTATTTAAAAATTTTATCTATACAATTGTTTTCATAGATAAATAAGTAAACAAAAGTCTGGGATTCGATATTCACAATATATTTTCTTATTTTTTAGTATAAGTCACACATGTATTCTGAGTTTGTTATTTTTGTTAGAACATTAGGCAGCTCATATGAAAAATGTTCTTTAAAAATTTATCATTATAAAAGCTGAAACTGAGAGATGGCTGAGTAGCTAGATCAATCAGGACACAAAACCTAACCTTCTGCTTCCCACAGAAGACATACTTACACACTCACAAATAAACTCAGGTTTAGAGCATAAGTTTGGGAAATAATCACAGAGGTTGGCATAGAATAAATAACATGTAGGTACAACCAGACTTGTTTTAGAACAAATAGCATTCAAATTAAATAAAGCATTAAGACAAGAAGCTGTGTTAGAATTTGGAAACCGATAAATTCCCTGTAAACTGTTATCAAAATAGGTGAGAATACAAATTAATGAAATAATTATGGAACCAAGATAGAGTCTTCAAAGCATTAAAATAAAGACATTCAGAGAGGTTATTTATATAAGGAAATTTATTGACATTTACTGTAGTCATTTTTGCCACTTCACAAATTTGTCTCTTGTAGTAGGTCATTTAATATTCCTGGCAGAGCTGGTTTAGATGCCACAAGTCTTCAGTTGTTGATTGATTGAAAATGGTTTTATCACTCCTGCAAATTAGAGTAACCTTGCAGCTAGAGTATTCTAGATTGCAGGTTCTTTCATACTATAATTTTAATAACTCTTTTTACTTCATTCATGATTATAAGGCTTCACTTAAAAAATCTGATGTGACTTTCATGTTATTATTTTCTCTTTAAGTTGCCTATTTAGCTCTTTTGTTTTCTAATTAAAATGTATTTTTGTGATATAAAAAAAGCTATCATTATAATACCATGGTATATAGATTTTGATACTATAATAGTTTTCCTTGTGTATTGAAAGCCAATATAAAGATGATTTCCTGATATCAAATTCCTTCCCACAGCCAGGAGCAAAAAAAATCACATTTGAATTTAATGTCCTACCCATTCCTCCCTCCTAAAGGAGAATAATTTATTTTTTTTTCAATTTGTAAACTATTTTGATTGCTTGTTGTAAATCTGTAAAATGAAAGCTGACTCCTTAAATTATTGTGCATCCACCACTTAAAACCGAGATTTTTTTTATTTTGCAGAAATGCAACATTCAGCCTCATGAGGAAGTGGATGGCTTGTGGGGTGGGGGTGGGGAGTTGGACTGGCAAGTTCACAAATGATCACTGAATGGGTCTCAGGTTCCACACTTTTATGCAGCAAGCTTTATGTCGCCTTTTGGATTAGCTGGTCTTATTGGAAGATAGCCGCGAGGACACGGAACTATTTTCTGTGGCAGTATAGCATTACAATGATGATACTGACTCATTAAAGTACGATGTTTAACGAGCATTTATCTCTATCAACATACCAGTCCGTATACTCATCCTCTTCAGGCGCCATGATCATAAACTCACTGAATTTGCAACCCTTAAAATAGACATTTTCAAACATTTGTGCAAACACTTGTACAAAAAGAGACGTAGATTTGGGATTACATAGATTACAGCAAGCCTCAAAATAACTAAATCTTTTTTAAAAATGATTACATATGTTTTGCCTCATTTAAAAAATTCAACTTAAAGTTTCATACAATAAAAGTTCCAAAGACTGAAATTTTTTCTAATGCGTAGTTCAGATGGATCTTCCTAAACATATGACTAGAAGCAATAAAACCGTTTATTAGTTTTAGTTTAAGATTAGCCAATATTAATTTTTAGAGCACCATATTTTAATTCTTTCAGTATTATAAATTTGGAAATATTTGGTCTATGAAATTTTATCAGACTCCTCTGTATGAGAAAAATGCAACAATTTTTCTAATTAGAAAAGAGCTTATGCCCTCTCCTTACATTATGAGACTATCTTAATAACCTTATATTCCCAAATCTATGATTTCCAAATCTACCACAATATTGTGTAAACACACAAAAAATAAAAAGGCCGGCGGTCTTGCCGTTTCCCCACTCCAGGGAGGTCGATGGCGATGGTCAGGTGAAGGAAGGAAACGAGGCCAAGCTAGTTGGTCTTAGTAGTCGTTTATTACATGGAAGAGATGTATGTCATGGAGGCCTCAGGAATCCTCGAGCACGTGCGCCTTTGTTCTCTCAGCTTCTGTCCTCAGCCCCATCTTCCCAGGTTCTCTGGTGCACGTGTCCCCCCAGAGAGCCCTGAAATCTCCCTTATATAGATCATAGTACCTCTAAAGGGCGCAATATAATGATGTCATCAAAAGGAGTTACAGAAAGAACACTGAGGCGGCAAACATACATTGTTTCCTTACATCCGCAGGCCAGTAATCCTGGCCTCACCTTTTCACAAGCTACAAGCACTTAGATTAGCACAACAAAGACCAGTCTGCTAGAGCTTGGAATCTACATCTCCAAAAAAGCAGTCTCATCCAAGCTAGTCAGGACACACAGAAAACTGCTTCTAGGATGTGTTTCTCCTCTCCTTGTCCAAACAACATATAAGCATACATAATATTAATCATTTCGTATGGACACAGTAAGAAATACTTTGAGCTTATATAATTGCTCTCCTAGGGCCATCTCGATCTCAGACTGCAGTGCTCAGGCCAGATATCTTCCCTATTCCTAGCAGCAGGGCCCTAGTCTCATCGTTACTATTGGATCATGACATAATGCCTATGATCAACCTCTTAACTTATAGTTAAGAATCGTGGCACCTTGGCCTGGCCCATCGCGATGCCAGGGTAGCACATAACTTACTGGCTTGCCCTGGTTCCATCCAGTCCCACGTCGGGACCCTGCTCTTGGAGTGCTAGGAAGTGAGGGCAACTGAGGCTTAAGTTGAGAAGGCAGATGCCCAGGAGTGAATAATATTCAAAGTCAATCAATTCCTAAGTTACGGAGCATATTAATTAATTGCCTTCCTGTATCTATACAAAAGGACATTGCATTAAAGTAAACTGCTCAAAAGACATAAGGAGAGGAGAAAGACAATATTAACTTACAGTACAGCTTCAGTGTCTAAGAAGGATGAGACCTTACAAATTGGTTGGGGAAGAGAGCATAGAAGAGGTTACAGGCAGACAAAGTAATGGGAGTGATTCGGGAGCACTGTGATGAGTGCGATTCCGATAAACCTAAGCTCCGTGTACTCCAACACAATATAACCAAAAATATATCATATATATAAAAAATTGTCTATATCTTTATCTTGCTATAAGTCAAACATAATTTGATTTCATGCAGACTTTAAGAATGAACACTTTTGTTTCTCTGAAAGAAAGGACTAAGATAAGTATCAAAAGAGAAAATTCAAAGAAATTAAATTTCATTGTTTAGTTTGAAACTCTGATTTTCATAATAGCATTGTCACTGTAGCACTGTCCTCCTGTTGTTCATCAATTCACTCGAGCAGGCCCAGTAACATCTTCATTGTGACACTTGTTACTGTGTTTAGCATATCCAATATGTGACGGGTAGCTTGCCAGACTTTACCGTGCCGGGGAGATTCTCTCGGTAGCTTGCCAGGCTCTCCGAGAGGGGCAGAGGAATCAAACTTGGGTCGGCCTAGTCAGCCGCAGGCAAGGCAGACGCACTACCACTGTGCTATTGCTCCAGCCTTGATTTGCATAATAACATACAGATTTCATAAAATATTTCTGTTCAATGTCTAATTGGATTATTTCAGATTTATGTGTCACTTTGTAATTTCTTCTTTTATTTCAATACTTATGTAATTGAGATAGCAGCTAAATTGATATTATATAATACTCTCATCCCTGTTACAACTTCATTTCATATACAAAATTTTATTTTTTCTTATTTGTTTTAAGAAATTTTTAGAAAACAACTTTGATAATTGTGTCTTTTACTCATACCTGAAATTCCTAAAATCAGAATTTTTAATTTAGAAAGAAAAATGTGACAAAAGTATTTGAAAAATTATATTCAAAATTGCTAACAATTATAAAATATTGTTTTGACATACAAAAGCAAAATCATAGACTTATATGCTAATTTATGTAACTCTAGAACTTTGTTAAGTTTCAAGATTACCTATGAACATCTTCTTTTGGATATCAATTAACTGGTCCCCATAGTAGCTTTTTATTTTTAATGATGTTTTGATGCAATGCATATGGTTATATCTAGACCATTTTTATTCTGTTACATTATCCCTAAACTAAAACAATAACTCTCAAAATAAATAACGAAATAAACAAATAAGGCATATGGTGCAGACTAGTGCAATTATCTAATTTTTAAATGAGCTATTTTTTGGGTAAATCACAAAACCCCAAAGCCATTCACAGTGAGAGGAAGAGCTAAATGATCTATCCAGCATCTACACTAGAAATTCCCTTAATAAAGCTTAAAAATCGAGCAAAGGAAAATTTATTGATAGGAATAGTAAGTGAGATGTGGGTTATCTGAGTACATGGATTTTGAAAGGGATGTAGAATCTGCCCTGCCTACTTGCTTTGTATGAGTTTGCTTCAGGTTTGTAAGCCAAACAATATAATTTTCTGATGACCATTTGGGAGAAAGAAGTGTATAAAAGGTGACTTCATACCATCTCACAATGTGAAATTTAGAGAGACAAAGGGATGAATCAGTAATGGCATATTATCATATAGCACCCTTAAATATTCATAGTAAAACAGTCTCCAGATTAATTTTTATAATGCTGTTAATGTTCAGTTATTTGTGACATTAACATTATAAGGTCCAAAATAATTTATTCTCAGATTCTTAAACATTTAAAATACTGTGATCAACCTTTGGGGTGGGATTTAAGTAGCAAATAAATAAATAAATAGATAGGAATACTTACAGCTCCCTAGTGGAATAAAGTCAGTACAGTGGTGTTATGCAGCATTTGAGGTAGTCAAAAATAATGACATTTCATTGTATTGCATTGATCTCGCATACTTTAACGTTGATTTAAAAGAAAATCTTGGCAGGCAATTAACCTACATACAAAGATGTGTGTAGTAGGAAGCTCTTTTGAATTGCTAATAGGAAACTTTTTCTTTCCAACAGCCCATTGAGGACCCCCTCATTTTTAATGTGAGCTATATCTTCCATAGTTTATTAGCATAAATCTTTCAACTGTCCTTGGTGTCTAATATTATATCAGTCTTCCATGGAATAAGCTGGTTCCCTTTCTGTTTCTTAGGCAATAGGTTCTATTTAATGGAGGAAACAGCTGACAAAATCAAGTCATTCTAAAACATGACAGCATTTAAATATATATCTTCACTTACGCACTTACCAAGAATAGTGTTGTAGGAAAACAAATATCAAGAAAGGCCAATCATCAATCAAAGAGCAGCAAAGATAAATTGAGACTACAATTAAATCTAATGTCCCAAGTGTCTAAAAGATGTAAGGGAAATATAAACTTCATTAGAAATAATATCTTAATGTTAATTTTAACAGTATCTGGATTGGAGAATATTAAATTCCTTTTTAAATCATAAAGTTATATTCACTAGTTACAGAATATTTCACAAGAAAATTTAAATAATAGTACCTCAAATGCTGTATAATGCCACTGTACTGACTTTATTCCACCAGGGAGCTGTAATAGATTATGCGGGAAACAACTTCAAGGAATAAAAATTGATTCCAAAAACATTGGCAAAATGCAAATTAAAATTAGTTATAAACTAAATATCTATAAACAATAGAGATTTAAAAGATTCCAAGGAGTAATAGAGATAAATATACATGTAGCAAGATAGAGATAAAAAATATATATACACATATATATCAGTAGATAATAAGACTCTAGCAATGAACAGTGACCAATATATAGAAGGAAGATTAGCATACTGTATCATATTTTTGTACTGCACATTGAAAATGGAAAGAAATAGAGGAAAATAAATGTATTTAATAATGATTCATAGCTTATTTTATGAGAAATAATTCATTGGAATGTTGCTTTACAAATATGTGCTGACCTTTGGTAAAAGAAAGGAGTGCAATCTAAAATATAGTAATTTTAATAGGAAAAGAAAGGAACTCCCTTTGTTCTCAATGAAAATAAATTATTGATAAATATAGGAATCAAGATTATACGGAACATTTTGTAAGGATAAAATAATTATAGGAATCTTGAGTAGATAAAAGGAAATAGAAAATCATTTTTGATGCTGCTCATGATTTATAATGGCACAAAAGGTCATATCCCTCTGGTTTTGTAAGTGATTTAATAATAGATAGTATAATGTAGTATTCCTCAAACTTTAGTGTGTATCAGAATCACCTGTTAAGGCTAGCTAAAATCAAGTTATCCAAGATGCCCTAGAGTTTCAAAACTTTGTATGTCTGTTTTGGATATCAGGAAACTGCTTTAAAATTCAATGATATAATGCACAGAGTAATGTGTGACTTCTGTGAAACCTAGATATATAAATATATAACTTCAGGTATGCTTAATAATTTGCTTTTGCAAAAACCTTTTTAGTTATATTATGAATAGCCCTGTAAGTGCCAATAATTACCAGCAAGAAGTATACGGACAGCATTGTTTTTGTTTTTGTTTGGTTTGTTTGGTTTATGTTTGTTTTATTGTGGGTCCCTGTCTGGTGGTTCTACTCGAGACAAGTGTTAGGAATCACTCCTGACAGTGTTCAGGGGATCATGGGCCAATGACTAATCTTTAGCATCTCGCATACAAACATATGAGGCAGTCCATTGGACTATCTTCTGGAACAGCAATACAATTCTCATATTATTAAGAGAATACCAGTTAAGCTAAGTGTTAATTGAACTGCCACCTAGATTGATAGTAGGTTGCTAATAAGAGTCAAGTCTACTCCAGAGTCTTTTAAACTGACCTGACATGAAGAACAAAGGCCTATCTGAAACGTGCTGGACATTTCTGCAACAATAGTAAACACATCAAACACTCTAATCAATTATTGTGTTATTTTCATAGATCATCTTCACTAACAATCACTGACTAAAGGAAACCATGTGGCCTAGCTCAAAAGGGTGGGTAAAATGCTACATACCACTCACAATGGAGTAATGGCAAAAGTATAGTTATATTGTTCAGTTACAAGAGGGAGTGAAAAAATCAAGAGAAGTAACCCTGAAAGTTGTCCCTTAATCTCCTATCTTGAGAAGCATTCCCTGACCCACCCCTTTATACAACATTTTACTGGTATATAGTTTTGATGTATGTGATCTGTAAGATCCTATCTCGTTCTAGTCTATTAGTAGTCTGTTTATTGTGATGGTAGATAAATTGAAAACAGTCCTTGAGTTCTAATGGTTTAGCAATATTTTTTAACTACAAAGAAATATAGTGTACATTTTGTTGAAACCATACATCAGGTTATGAATTTTGATCTAATCCTAGGTCAAATTTGATCAGATAACTACTGATTAGCGATATATGATGATATTGTCTTGTAATGTTGAGTACTAGCAGTAAACAGAATTTCCAGGTCAGCCATGCGATCACAAGAATAAATAACCAATTTTCTATACTGTATTTCACTCTCGATATAATATCCAATTAACATATGAGATATTTAGTATGCTGTTCATCAGATTAGTTATAATAAATGCATTCCAATTTATAATATTTTCAGCTTATAGGGTTTTATCAGTACATATATCACTGTAAATCCAGGAAAATCTACACCCATATATTTGTAATGTTTTAGTAAATAACATCTAGAAAACATGGAGAATGTTCCTTAGATATAACTTTTCTTAAATTTAATTTATGCCTATGTTAATATAGAGACTTTGAAGAACGTGTAGAAGCGTGTATCACTCTTTGGCCTTCAACACTAGGGAGATAAGCAATAGCATTAATCTCAGATGAGGATACTAAAATGCAGGATTCAAGTTTCTTGTTCAAGTTTCCGCAAGAAGAAAACAGATGATTCTATTTGCTCTTTTCATTTTCCTATGCACCAGAGTACTTTATTAAATAGTGTAGAAGATGTAAAAGCCTATTAGATGTGAGTGGGTTTTTGAACATTGCCTATTGCAAATCATTATTTCTGCAAAATATTTATTTTCTAAGCATCTAAGTGCTAAAGGCATAAAAATATATAATATATTCAGTTAAAAATATGGACTCAATAGGATCCTTTTCTGATTCATAGCATGATGATTGAGTATTTACATGTCTGTGTGACATGCACCTCCCTTAGATTGGTTATGATTTTGGCACACAACCCTCATCTGATGTGATAGAAAGGAAAAAATAAAAAAAAAGGAAATCAATTAAAAAAAACTCTCCCAAAGCAATATCTCATTACCAATAATGCCAAATATAATATATAATATGATTCTATATAGAGATAGGAATAGTTGGATATAATTCCCCATTAATTAGTGTCTTTAAATAAAATGTGAATTATTTATGTGAAATGATAATAGTTGAGTAACTTATCTATCTCAGAAGTAGTCATGGATTTTTCATCATATGAATTTATGTGTAGGATCAAGGTGCAGCAAATTTTTGAGGTATTAAAGAACAGAAACAAACAAAAAATAGAAATAGTAAGTTTGATCAGGAGAGCGACATCAGTGAGAAGAGGTAATATAATATAGAACCACAAAAAATAAGGACTGAATTGGGTTGGGAAGTTGGAAGAAGAGAAAGTTTTCAGACTCATTGCTCACATAAAGATATTTCTAAATGTGCTTAAAGTGAACACAATTTCATATCATACACGTGCATGTATGTCCACATATATATGTGTGTTAGAAATATAATGCATAATCATTTTAAACAATATAAGCATAAAAGTATATTAAATGTTTAAAGAGAAAAACAAAAAAACAAAATATAATAATATAATTTCTCTGCAATCAAAATTATAAGTGAATGTAGGAATATAAAAAGAGGCTAGAGACAGAGGAGGGAGTGGAGAGACATGCAGAAAATTGCCAAAGAGAAATATCAATAGTATCCTTCCAATGACTTATGATTTCACCTTGCCATGTGAACTCAGATAAACATCTTTGTGAAAATGTGGAATCCATTTATATATTATTTGTATTTTCAAATTCAAAAAATTTTCAAGCAAGAACATGTTAGCAAAATGTGCTAGCAAACCTCATTATTCAATAGGAACTACGAATAAGGAGTATCTGGAGGATGCAAAACATGAGCACTGATCCTTCAGCTTGAGTGATTCTATAGCTTACTAAATGAACTGCACATAGCTCATCTTCACATCACCTTTTTCATCCCTCCAAGCTTATAAATTGCTAAGTGTAACTACTGTCAAAGTAACATGACAGAAAAATATAATGACAATGATCAACATACATTTGCAGCAGAAATTGTATTAGATAAATTGAAATTCTCAATATAGTGCCATTAAAATTAAATTTTTTATTAAATAGTAATTAAGCACTGGAGAGATAGTACAGTGGATAGGATTCTTGCCTTGCATGCAGCCAAACCCAGGTTCAATTCCTTGCATTCTTCATAGTGACCTGAGCACTGCCAGGAGTAATTACTTAGTGCAGAGCCAAGAATAACCCCTGAGCATTGGGGCTATTCCTGGTATTGTTCAAAAACAAAAACAAAAAACTCAACTTTCAAATAATGAACTAAAGTATGGAACAGTATTTTAAATTAAAATAAGTACAATTGTATTAATATAAAATGGTTTTCAATAGTGTTCTTGCTTATTCTACAATTAGATCCCAGAGTATTGCTAAAAATAATTTTGTTAGAATAATTATATAAATAGGACCACTACCTAAATATACTTGATGTTTCCTCAAAGTTATTTGACAGGACTGAATTTCTTGTACAATGTTACTTCCTGTCAAAAATTATTGGAGAAAAGCTGTTAAATTTTTAATTTCTTGCAAAATGCATGTTAAAATAGTGAACTTTTTAATACCTTTGCAACAGATTAAGTAACATCTTTAAATATGACTTGACATTTATTTGAAATAATTGTGTATTTCTTCCTCTTTTTGTGAAATCATGGCTGTCACTACATAAAGATTAAAAGTATATTTTTAAAGGCCACAGATACAATAAGCAGATGTCAAGTGTACTCAGTCATTTGAAAAATTTTCTTTTCTCAGCAGGTTGACTTCTTAATTATCTTACCTTTTGAGAGATCTGCTATATATTTTACATAATGATCTAATTATATGTATTTTATCTTCCTCCTTCAAGCAGTAGGATTGTAGTTGTGTATGTGTGTCTGCCATTAGGTAAATTGATGTGGAAATGGTAGGCAGAGATTACTTAGGTCTTTATCTCCTGTTCTTGATTTCCTTAGAAATGAGTTCTTCATTCGTTCTTTTATATCCAGTGCTCTCCTCAATTCCAGATGTTTGAAAAGAAACTCAATCTGCAGTTTAAATAAAACCCATACTATATCTTCATTTTATCTTAAAGCAAAGGGAAATATTTAAATAATAGAATATAAGGCATCCATAAAAGACATGGATTAAAACATTAAAGAACAAACATTCCTGAAACAAGCACAATAACTAGTGGGCATAATTTTACCTTTGTTTGACCATTTAAATTAAGTAGATATGAATTCTGTTATAGAAGATATGGGGTTTCTTAGAATCTGCAGTATTAGAGATTATCTGGGAACTTTGCTTTTGCTCAGAGGTCTCTAAGGGTCAAAACTGGTACACCTCCAAGACCTGTACTCTTTACCTGTTGTAAAACCCCATTGCTGTACTCTGCAATGCTCAGAGGACCATGTTTTGCTGGAAACGGAGCCAGGATTAGTTGCATACAAGACATGCACCCGTATTATCTCTCCAGCCCTGCTTACTTCTATCCTATCTTGAAAATGATGATCTTGTATTTTAACTTATGTATATTTAGCCTGATTTTCAAACTCAGTAAGAACAGGTATAATTTTGAACTAATTTAATAATTTGCAGAAATCAAAATTTCAGTGCTGCTTGAGTCATTTTAAGAATAGAAGAGTGATGTACTTTCTTGTATTAAAAATACATATTGTAAACCTAGAGTGATGGGATAGGTGTTAAGAAACTTGCTTTGCCTGTAGCCAGTGGTTAGCATGGTATCTAGTACCATTTACAGCCCCTGAAGACTACCCCTGAAGACTGTCTCCTGAGTATAGAGCTGAGGTACGTCTTAAGCATAACTTATGGGCATCAGTACCCCTTCCCCCCAAATAAATGAACCGCGAACAATGCATGCTTAGAAATTAACTAGAAATGCACACATTTATTTAATATTTCCTCCCCAAACAAAATCCTCTTGGGACCATAAATAAACAAAATTTAGCAGTGAAATAAGAAATTTTTCTCTGAGAAGTTTGTTCATGGACCCATAGTTGGCACAGCAGTGTAAAAAAAACTGAATAGATGTATGACTTTATTGTTCTTGGAAAATCAAAGCACATCTCATTCATTTTTGATAATTATATAAAATGAGCCAAAAGAAGGTTCAGAAAAGGAGATGTCAATTTTGATTACTTATCTTCTGCTGATTTTCATAGGTCAAATCTAATTATCATCTGTTTTAAAACATACTGACAATTACACTTGTACTGAAAAATTGATACTTAGTATTAAAAGTTTTTTTCCTAAAAATGTGTAAAGGAATTTACAGAGAAAAATGGACCAAAGGGATATCACAGATGGAAATTACTTCAGTTTTCCATAGTGTTTGTATTCTTTCTACACGAGGAACTAATGTTTCTCTCTCTGAGGATTTGCAAAGCTTTTTGATGGTTGTTGTGTCATAACAAAGGGAGGAAAAAGACATATTATCTTCCTGAATTGAGTTCTGTGGATCTCCTGTATATATGTATTAACCTATGAGAAAGTTTTTAAGACTCATTTTCAATTACTCATACTTAAAGCAAAAATTTCTAATTCATTATCCCATGTTTAGTTTTCCCTAAAGATTGTAAAAGTGCACTCCTGCGAATGTTATAAATTCACAGGATATTTGGGATTTTAGATAGACAAAAAATAGATGTGCTTTCGAAAACTTTTCTATAAAATAAGCATTTTCCCTTCACATCAAAGGAGTAGATATCAGTGCTATGAGTTTCTCATTTCTTGAGAAAAAAACAGCCTTTGAAATGGTTTTAGGGATAGTATTTGTTTTGGGTTTTGATTTGGGGTTTTGAATCATACCTGACAGAGTTTGGCTGTGCCCTAGGCTTACTCCCGGGAAAAGTAAACTTTTTGTAATGTAAAACAAAAGAAAACATATACAATCTTTAGCTACTTCTAAGTGGCTAAAGGTAGAATCTACTCTACTTTGTTCTAATTGAGAGAGGGGGAATAAATAGCTGTGAATTGAAATCACCAAGATCAGAAGGTAGTTTAACCCCTGCGATGCAATCAGTCAGACACGGAGGAAGAGAGAACAGCAGGATGAGGCAACCAGGGATTGCGCCTGAGGGAAGAGAGGGAGTAGCAACGGAACAAGTTCCTGTGGTTAAGACAGGTCTGAGCCACAGACATAACAGCCTCACACCTGGCAAAATTTTAAAAAGGTTGGTTTATGGGAGCTCCGTGACCCAGAAAATGCTGTCACCAACCTTTGGATGGTCTTTGAGCTCCGTGAGATTCTATTACTCTAGATTGCAAGTACAAGCTCCCCCTTGAAATATGCAGATGGAAAAAATAACATGTATTATTGTATAAATGCTATTATGATTTTTAAAAAGTTATTTTTAAAAAAATTCTTGAAATCCTGGTAGAGTCCCTGGGATTCTAATATGATGGCATTTATTAGTAAGCATGAAAATTCTATTGCGGAAAAGTTAAACCAAACTAAACTGAAAAACAAAACAAAATCAAACAAAACTAACAAGGCGAAAGGTATAACACTGCACTGCCCTCCCTTTGTTCGTTGATATTGATTTGCTTGAGGAGGCACCAGTAAATGTCTAGATTGTGAGACTTGTTGTTACTGTTTTTGGCATATTAAATATGCCATGGGGAGCTTGCTAGGCTTTGCTCTGTGGGCAAGATACTCTCGGTAGCTTGCTGCGCTCTCCTAGAGGGGCAGAGGAATCGAACCTGGGTGGGCCGGGTTGGCCGCATGCAAGGCAAATGCCCTACCCACTGTGCTAATCTATCACTCCAGCCCACGGGGAAAGGTAAGGGGGGGGGGGCGGAAGGGGGAAGAAACCTTCTATTATGCTTCATCATGTATTCACTCATCCTTCTCAGTGTGCTGGGTAGCAAGCATGATCCCTCTCTACCTTCACTAATTGGACACACTAGAAGTAGGGAGTGATAGTCAACTAATGAACACGGGATGTTAAATTGGAAGTTGTGAGAAGAGTGGAAAACGTTGATCAGGGAAGGAATCAATAGTAAAACAGGAACTTGAATAGTAATGTAGATTTAGCACATGCTCAATCTATAATAGCAGGGGCTATTACTATGCCCTGCAATTGTTCATGGCCAAGATCCATATAGACAGACAGACAGACAGATAGGGAAACAGACATTGAGAAGTGGAAGGAATGTCCAAAATCATCTATTAGTCAGCAATGAGCTTTTACCATGCATTTCAGTGTCAGTGAGCGAAACTTCACAGTAGAAAATGAACAGTCAAGCGGGTCTCAGATTTCAGTTTTCAGTCATGCTCAGATCCTCTGGATCTTAAACGTGGATGAAATGTCAGAGCTCGCATCATTGCTGTTGAAATTTCTGGTTATAAATCCTGGACTCTACACAAAAAGTTTGAAAATTATGTAAGAAGAGAATCACTATAGAAGGTCCCTGAACCATCAGTCACCCTAAAACCCGGAAATTCCCTTTTTCTGTTTAAGCCAGACTATCTCCATGTGATAGAGACCAAGGACAATGTTTCAATAGGGAAAAGAAAAGAATTAACATACTCTATATGACACTTCCTGTGTGTAAGATGTTTTAATTGTGTTCAGCTATTTAGGATAATTATACCTAATCACATAATTCCTGTAAATTGGTGAAGTGACATAATTTAGATGTTTAACAAGAAATGTAGATTAAATAATTACAATGTATAGCTGTAATTTATGGATAATGACAGGCAAATTTTAACCTTGGCAAAGAGTGTAATTCAGTCCTTCATGGAATAGTGTCTCACCATCACTATTTCCTATTTCTGACCAACTGCAGCACTTCCAAATCTTCCAAATGTAAACTTTGGGGTCCTTCTCTTCAGGATATCTTAAATACAAGTATTCTTAAGAGATTAATGTGTGTTCAGGTGCCAGAATCTAATACAAAGGGGACTGTACCCGAAGAAATTCAGGATTCCCGCTGTTTATTATATGAACTGACCAATCAGAAGACTGAAAAATTTGCAGAATTCAGTGGAAACTTTGCCCTTGGGCCTCTGAATCATCAGTTACCACATTTTTCAGTTAGTAGTCACCAGTGCTCAAGGTAGACCATGTACTGTAGCTGGTGGCCAGTCTGTAGCACAGAACCTAAGGAATCAAAGTGTGAGATTGTAAGGCTGCTAAGATGGCACAGCAGCTACATCACTTGTCTTGCACACAGACAATCCATGTTCCATCCATGACACTCTCTGTGGTTCCCTGAGCACTGCCAGGAACTATCCTTGGATGCAGAGCCAGGAGAACACCCAGTGTGTATCCACACAACCAAAATACAAACAAATACACAAAAATAAATAGGGGGGATGCATTAGTATGGCCTCTCATCAAAGAGCAACTAAGAGGGACTTTCAGTTGGAAGCTTGCTAACATTGTATATATTTTATAAGGACTTTTTTTATGGAGTGAATTGTGTCAAAATCAAATGGAGTCTTCTGGGAGACAGGCAAAATAAAGGTAAAGTAGGGAGATCACTTTTTAAAATAAATTTCATAGGTAATATGAAAATATAAAAATATAAAGTCGAAGGTAGAAATCATATAATAGAACAGGGGGGTGCAGAGATTAAAGGTGACTGCCCTTGCCCTAAACTCCCAATGAAGAAGCTTATTTCAAGCCTGATAGAGTTGATAGAAAAATTTACCAAAAGCTTTCATGCTTATCCATCATTCTACTTTATTCATCTTTCCAATTCTCTGAAATCCCTGTTATTATTCCTATTGCATGGCTGAAGAAACTGAGTGTCAAAGAAGTTAAATGTCTTGTCCCACATTGCTGGGCTAGGAAGCAATGAGACAATGCAGGATTCCATTCAGCATTAGCGCCCTGGCTATAAATTTTACAATATGAAAATATATAATCAAAAACTCTGGGTTCTAAGAAGTCTGCAGTGAATGTCACCTAATGGATACTTGGAGAAAGGAGAGTAATTAAATACTCCAAAAAGAAAAGAGTAACAATGTCTTCATAGAAGGGGGATGATAAAAATAAAATTGGTGGACAAAAATTGGTGGCATTTTCACATGATGAACTGTATTTCATTATACAATTAAAAAGAGAAAAATGAAACCCAAATCTCATACTAGTAGTAAATGCTGCAACTTTTCAATCCTAGGGTCTGAGAGAGTGAATATCGTAGAATTGCATTTGCTTATTTTCTTTCTGGAAAAATTTAAGGTAGCTGACAATGAATTTGGTATGAGTATATGGATGTGAATGTGAATTAGCAGACTAATGTAAGATATGGTTTTGCCAACTAAGTGAGAAAGTGGCACACAAGTATTTAAAATACTGGTGTGCTGGAGAGATAGTATAGCAGTAAGCATTGCATGCCTTTCACCAGAGTATAGTAGCTGGAGCACTGCAAGGAGTATGTGTGAATAGAGGCGGAGTAGGCCAGGGTAAACAGGGGCCAAGGAACTGGTCAATAATGGAAGTTACCACAAGTGTGTGGAGTTGGAAGGAAGTTGTAATAGAAAAGGGACCAGTATGAAAATAAGATACTAATAGTGGGAAATGATCACTTTTGACAGAAACTGAATGTTGAAAGTAGGTAAAGGAATATATCTGATAACTTTCAGTACTTGTTTTATGAATCATAATGTCCAGAAGAGAGAGAGAGAGAGAGAGAGAGAGAGAGAGAGAGAGAGAGAGAGAGGACGAAATTCAGAAGTGCCTCTCATAGAGGTGCTGTGTGTGTGTGGGGGGGGGGGGGGGGAGACCAGGAGGGAAACTGGGGATATTGGTGGTGGGAAATGTACATTGGTGAAAAGATACCATATCACTAACACTCAATCATGAACAACTTTGTAAATGTGTTATCTCACTGAGATTCAATTTAAAGATAAACATTTTTTAAAAAAATAGAAATGAATTTAAATTTAAATTATTTTAAAAAAAGAAAGCATATTGGTGAAGGGTGATAATGGCCATGAATAAACAATTGTTCTAAATAAAACTTCAATCATGAGAGAAAAAAAATGAAGCAAGGAGGGATTCATGGATTATAGTAAAAGTTTCTAAGGCCTAAAGATTCCGTTACAATTTTTATTCATTATGTTTGGAAAGAGAGGTAACTTGGATATAAAAATGTTTTAATTAGAGTAAAGGATAACCTAAACAGAATTTTAGCATTCGGAATGAAAATTTTCCCAAAGTATTAGAAGAAACAGTAATAAAGAGTACAAATTCTAAGAAAATGTAATTTTATAGCTTCCTAGTTTGTATCAGATACTGCTTTATATCCTTGATCAATTCTTTTAAAAAAGAAATATAAATACAAGTGATACATTGGTTTATTAAGAATGCTGGAGTTTATTTTACATAGAATTAAAATAAATAGTTCTAAAGTCATTTTTTATTTTTTATTTAAGTACTTTTGGGGGATCAATAAATAACTTTTATGTTTAAAAAAACTATTGTTGCGCTGGACATACAGCACAGAGCCCACCACATTTATATCTCCAGTAGCACAAATGGTCCTCTTAGCACCACACAAAATGATTCTTGAGCAAAAAAGGAGTAATCCTAGGTGTTACCCCCCAAAAAATCAAAATATGTTTAAGAACTAAAACTATACCAAACATGAATTTATTAATCATTACAAATTGTGATTACAAGTTACATTGCTATGTATATGTGCAAATTATGTAATGTAAAGGGCAGATTCTCTAAATGGGCCAACAGGAAAATATTAGTCCAAATAAGTTAATAAAGTGAAACGAAATGAAGAGAAAAATATATCTGAATGAGGTAAAATACAACTAAGTGGCACAAAAGAAGAGTGAATAATTGTTAAACCAAACTGAGGTGTTTTTAAAAAGGCAATACTTTGAAGAATGTCATGGGTATGCATGAAGGGATCACATTGAATTTGTACAATGCTTTGGGGAGTATTGCCATTTTGACAATGTTGATTCTCCCCATCCACGAGCAGGGGATATTTTTCCATTTCCTCATGTCCTCTTTTATTTCCTGAAGTAGCGTTTTGTAGTTTTCTTTGTACAGGTCCTTTACTTCCTTAGTTAAGCTGATTCCCAGGTACTTGATTTTCTGGAGCACAATTGTGAATGGGATTGTTTTCTTCATGTCACTTTCTTCTCTTTCACTATTTGCGTATAGGAAAGCCATGGATTTTTGGGTATTGATTTTATAGTCTGCCACTTTACTATACATGTCTATTGTTTCTAGGAATTTCTTGGTAGAGGTTTTATGGTTCTCTAAGAATAGTATCATATCATCTGCGAATAGTGAGAGCTTAATTTCTTCTTTCCCTATCTGGATGCCCTTAATATCTTTTTCTTGCCTAATCACTATTGCAAGTACTTCCAATACTATATTGAACAGTAGTGGAGAGAGAAGGCATCCTTGTCTGATCCCTGATCTTAGGGGGAAGACTCTCAGTTTTTCCCCATTGAGGATGATGTTTGCTGTAGATTTGTGGTAGATAGCTTTAACTATATTGAGGAAAGTCCCCTCTATCCCCATTTTGGCAAGGGTTTTCATCATGAATGGGTACTGGATCTTGTCAAATGCTTTCTCTCCATCTATTGATATGATCATATGATTTTTATCTTTTCTTTTATTGATATGATGGATTATGTTGATTGATTTCCGAATATTGAACCATCCTTGCATCCCTGGGATGAATTCCACTTGGTCATGATGTATGATCTTTTTGATGAGTTGTTGAATTCTATTGGCTAGTATTTTGTTGAGAATCTTCACATCCATGTTCATCAGGGATATCGGGCTGTAGGTTTCTTTTCTTGTGGTATCTTTGTTTCCTTTTGATATTAGAGAGATATATATGGGCTTCATAGAAACTGTTTGAGAGAGTTTCTGTTTTTTCAATTTCCTGGAAAAGCTTGAGAAGAACTGGCAATATGTCCTCTTTAAATGTTTAGAAAAATTCGCTAGTAAATACATCTGGACCTGGGCTTTTGTTTTTGAGAAGACTTTTGATTACAGTTTCAATTTCCTTGATGTGAATAGGTCTATTCAGGTACTCTATATCTTCCTCATTCAGCTTTGGGAGATGATAGGAATCCAGGAATTTATCCATTTCCCCTAGGTTCTCTTGTTTCGTGGCTTACAGACTTTCAAAGTAGTCTCTGATGATCTCTTGAATTTCTTTAGTTTCTGTTGTGATATCCCCATTCTTATTTCTGATTTGATTTAGTGGGGTTCTTTGTGAGTGTTGCTAGTGGTTTATCTATCTTATTTATTTTCTCAAAGAACCAGCTCTTGGTTTCATTGATCTTTCAGATTGTTTCTTTGTTTTCCATGTGGTTGATTTCTGCTCTAAGTTTTATGATCTCTTTCCTTCTGCCCAATTTGGGCTCTTTCTGTTGTTCCTTTCCTAAGATCTTGAGCTGTGAAGTCAAGTTGTTTGTGTGCATCTTTCTTCTGTCCTGAGATATGCTTCCAGAGCTATAAATTTTCCCCTTAAAATGGCTTTCGCTGCATCCCATAAGTTATGGTAGCTCGTGTCTTCATTCTCATTTGTTTCCAAATATTTTTAGATTTCGTCCTTGACTTCCTTCCTGATTCACTCTTTGTTAAGCATTGAGTTGTTTAATTTCCAGGTGTTTGATTTGGTTCTCTGTGTCTGTGTGTGATTCACTTCTATTCTCAGTGCATCATGGTCTGAAAAGATTGTTGGTACTATTTCTATCTTCCTGATTCTATTTAGGTATGTTTTGTTGCCTAGGACGTGGTCTATTTTGGAAAATGTTCCATACACACTAGAGAGGAATGTGTATTTTTTTCATTTTGGGGTGTAAAGCCCTGTATAGGTCTATAAACCCTTTCTCTTGTATTTCATCTTTCAAAGCCAATGTTTCCTTGCTGAGTTTTGTTCTTGTTGATCTATCCAGGGGTGATAAGGCGATGTTGAAATCTCCAGCTACTATTGTGTTGCTAGCAATGTCTTCCTTAAAATCTGTTAGCAGTTGTTTTAAATACTTAGCTGTTCCCTCATTGGGTGCATATACATTTAAGAGTGTGATTTCTTTCTGTTGTACGTATCCTTTGATGAAGAGAAAATAGCCTTCGCTGTCCCTCTAATATTTTTTAACACAAAATTAATGTTGTCGGAGACTAGTATGGCCACCCCAGCTTTTTGAGGGAGCTGTTTGCTTGCAGAATTTTTTTCCATCCTTGGAGCAAACACTCCTGAAATTTATATGGAACAATAAGCCCCCACGAATAGCTAAAGCAATTCTTGGGAAAAAGGAAATGGGAGGAATCAACCTACCTAACTTCAAGGTCTACTATAAAGCAGTAATAATTAAAACAGCATGGCACTGGAACAAATGCAGAGCTGCAGACCAATGGAACAGAGTTGAATATACTGACATCTCCTCCCAAGCATATGATCATCTAATCTTCGATAAGGGGGCAAGAAAGTGAAATGGAGCAGGAAAGCCTCTTTAATAAATTGTGCTGGCAAAACTGGGCAGCTACATGCAAAAAAGTGGGCTCAGATCTCTGCCTAATGCCATGCACAAAAGTAAGATCAGAATGGATTTATGACCTCAACATCAGACCGGAATCCATAATGTTTATTGAAGACAAAGTTGGCAAAACTCTCCATGATATGGAATCTAATGGTATCTTCAAAGATGTCAAGCCACTGGCCAAGCAAGTGAAAACAGAGATAGACAAATGGGACTATCTTAAACTAAGAAGCTTCTGCACCTCAAAAGAAACAGTGACCAAAATACAAAGACAGCCTACAGAGTGGGAAAGGATATTCACCAAATACACATCCAACAAGAGGTTGATATCAAGGATATACAAGGTATTGGTTGAACTCCACAAGAAGAAATCACCCAACCCCATCAATAAATGGGGCAAGGAAATGAACAGAAACTTTCGCAAAGAAGAAATCCGAATGGCTAAAAGGCACATGAGAAAATGCTCTACATCACTAATCATCAGAGAGATGCAAATCAAAACAACAATGAAATATCATTTCACACCACAGAGACTGGCCCACATCCATAAGAACAAAAGCAACTGGTGCTGGCATGGATTTGGCGAGAAAGGGACCCTCCTTCACTGCTGGTGGGAATGCCGGCTGGTCCAACTCTTTTGGAAAACAGTATGGGCAATTCTCAAAAAATTAGAAGTTGATCTCCCATTTGACCCAGCAATAGCACTCCTGGGAATATATCCCAGAGGGGCAAAAAGGTATAGTTGTAGTAACATCTGCAATTGTTTGTTCATTGCAACACTCTTTACAATAGCCAGAATCTGGAAAAAGCCTGAGTGCCCGAGAACAGATGTCTGGTTAAAGAAACTTTGGTACATTTACTATGTAGCTGTTAGAAAAGATGAAGTTATGAAATTTACATACAAGTAGTATTACATGGAAAGTATCATGTTAAGCAAAATGAGTCAGAAAGAGCGGGATAGACACAGAAAGATTGCATTCATCTCGGGAACATAAAGCAACAAAATGGGAGACTAACACCCAGGAATGGCTGAGTTTAGTACCAGGAATTTTGCTCCATGACTTGGAGACCAGCCACACGTGCTAGGGGAAAAGGAAGCTCAGATAGAAAAGAGAGCACCAAATAAAGGGCGTTGGGAGGATCCTCCCAGGGTGGGAGAATCATGCTGAAAATAGACTATAGACCAAACATGACTGCCACTCAATGCCTCTCTTGCAAAACACAGTACCCAAAAGAAGAGAGAAAGAACAAGGGGGAATGCCCTGCCACAGAGGCAGGGTGGGATGGGAGGATGGGGGGTGTCAGGGATGCTGGGACCTGTGGTAGTGGAGGGTGGGCACTGGTGGAGGGATGGGTACTTGATCATTGTATAATTGAACCCCAAGCAAAAAAATTATAATTCTATAACTGTACCTCATGGTGTTTCACTAATAAAAATAAAATAAAATAAATAAATAAAATTTAAAAAACAAACAAAAAAACGCAATGCTAATATTTAAGTGAAAAAGCCAAAACTGTCAGACAATCATTGAAAAGTATAACATGTATTACAACAAATTCCATATACTTAAAGTGAGCACACTCTTTTCAACCTTAGTTATATTCTAATTCTGCAGAATTTGGATGGTAGTGCCTATCATGAAAATGTATGTGTGTGGGGTGGGGGGAAGGGTTAATCACTAAACTGATTATAAAAATTATTGAAAATTTGATATTGGGGCTATCAACTTATAAATAAGAATAATCAAAGGGATGCAAGACTAAATATATCTGTTTATTTATATGTGCATGAAGGCATATATGCTCAAGAATAGGAGCATGTGAGAATAGGTCTAGAACCCGTGATACACTAGTATTTCTTAAGTAGTATAGTGTCAAGAAATATCTATAATCACGTTAATTATATTCTAGGTGAAAATTGTTGAGTAAAAGTCATAACATGTAATTGTCATTTGTAACAGAATCAAGAATCATGATTTGTACTACAAGTATAATTCATATAAAAAATCACTTGTTTTGGTTTAGTTTGGGACCACACGCAGCAATGCTTAGAAGTTACTCCTGGCTCTGCACTCAGGAATTACTCCTGGTCTTTCTTGGGGGACCATATGCAATGCCGAAGATCAAACCCAGGTTGGTCTCATGTAAGGCAAATGCCGTACCCACTAAACCTTTCTCCAGCCTCTGAGAAATGGTCGTTTTAAGAACTGGAGGATTTTACAAGAGGCGTAAGGAACTTGCCTTGCATAGAGCAAATCCTGATTTGATCCGCGGCACTGCATGAGGTCTGAATACTGAGCCCCGTGATCCCAAAGCACTCACAAACTGAAATTCTCTTAAAAATTCTAAAATCATTGGCCTCACTTAAAATTCAATTTAAAATTTTGAAAAATAACATCACCATTTCTCTAAATATCTTGTTTTCATATTGACTACAAAGCAAGAAAGGAACAAAATATCTAAGTGAAGGATGTTTTAAGTTATCTAGGAAAGTAAAAAAATTCACTGCTACTGTGTTTCAGAGACAGGCCAAGCAAAGTCATCATGACTAAGATTGGGGGCAAGAGAAGCTGCATGACTGGTCTTATTCATTGCTCTCTGTTTCACTGTATTGTGGTTGAGAAAAAGAACAGCCCTTCCTTTTTCTGATAGCTCATTCGAAACATATAAAAGCCTTCCTCATCAGCCTGAGAAAATTACATCACTGATAAGTCAACCTCCTGTAACCTTTGGACCCTAGTCTCCAGAGAGAAAATGTGCCATTTTTAGACATTAGGACTATTTTGGATTCTTTGGAATTGCTCTAAGAGCAATTGGGTCTGCTGTGATGGGTTTTTCTTTTTTCTTATCTCTTGGGCTATGAAGAGCTCTTTTATCATCCTAGCATTTTAGTTGGCAGAATCCCTGGAATAGGTCAGAAAAAGCTCCTGCAGATATTTTTATACTATGGTACTGTTAGCTAAATTAATCCTTTTGCCTAGATTTTTCTCCTAAAAAGAAATTTTGTTAAGTTAATTGGAGTCTCAGGAAAAGAGCTAATGAAATACAGGACTTCAGCTGGGTCATACAAGCATATTACCTCAAAACCAAATGGGAAAGAAGATAGTTGATTTTCAATACAATTAAAACCTACAGAGAAATTTAAGTTTGTCTAGTCTATTCCATTCCTCTCAAGATAAAGTGGTTTGTGAATACTTCTGTAGAAGCACTTTTATCATATTATTCGGGACTTATACTGAGCGAAGTAGTATAATCTTTCTGCTTTTTAAATATTTTTCTCAGTAACCTACTCTCTATATATATTATCAATCTTTTAAATGTTCAATTAATGTGTAGCTTTTATCAAGAAAATAAAAATAAATAAGTACTTTTTTTCATTTCAACTCCTAGCCATCCTATTTGTAATAATCTTAAATCTTTCAATGGAAATATTTATAATAATCTTAAGCACAACGTGACACTGGGAACATACTTTAATCTAATGTTTTTAAAATAATTAATTTACCTGTATTAATTCTTGATTATCCATAAATCTGTCCTTTAATTTTTTTATATATTGCCTATTCTACATATTTTTCATATATTGTCTACTATCGCTTGTAAGTAGTCATAATTCTTTATTGCCAACTAAATTATAAAATACCAAAATCATATTTTAATGTAATTATAGTATATTTGTCTTATTATTATAAATGTAAATACAAGCTTTTTGGAAATAAATGTGCACTTAAAATTTCATACCTATATGTATATAGCATAGATATGTGTTCTCCACCTTGTTCAGAAACCTGTTACTCATTTTGGCCACTAGATGGCACTGATCAGCCTTTGAAAGTTGCTCCTTAGAAATTTACTTAATTGAGAATAGTAAAATGCATATATACATATTTTAAATCAAGAGTTGTATCACTTTTCAAAACTTAAAATGAACTAAAATTTGAGTGCGTTTTTGAATAATTTAATGTATTGCATGAGTTTCTTAGGGCAATCATGCAAAGTTAAAAACATGGTATAGGGGCTGGAGCGATAGCACAGTGGGTAGGGCGTTTACCTTGTACGCAGTCAACCCGGGTTCAATTTCCGGCATCCCAAATGGTCCACTGAGCACTGCCCTGACTGGTTCCTGAGTCCACAATCAGGAGTGACCCCTGAGCATCGCCAGGTGTGAACCAAAAAGCAAAAAAAAAAAAACGATATAAAAGATAGGTACCATTCTTTTCTCTACTAACATTTCTGTCCCAGAAACTTTTCACCTACAAAAATCTTCATTTTTGGCTTATGAAAAATGGTGCTTGTTCTTTTCTTGAGGGTTTTGATTGCTTATCTTTTCAGGATTAAAGTTGTTAAGTTACTTCATTGACTCAGGCTATGCAAATCTGGTTATTAATTTATTTCTAGAGAAGAAACTTATTCCATATTTTCTATTTTATCTATCTATACCTTGTAAAATGTCATTGTTTGCTGTGTCAAATGTACTTGACTCTGGGACTAATTTTTCAATACGAAGATTTTTTAATGTAACACAAAATTTTATGAGTTTTATTAATTTTAAATAGGTATTCTAGCCTCTAAATTAAAAATTATTAAAAGGTATATCAGTAGAAATGTTGAAAATATTTGTCTCTGCTAAGTTAACTTTCGTATGACCTAATACCAACTATTGGAGGGTGACAGACGTAAAATTATAAACCACTTAAGAATACAAAATATTTGTTAGATTCTCACTGTTTCAGATGAAAAAGATAATTAATTGTTTGAAGGAGACACTCAAGGTGGGGTTAAGATGCATACCTTCCACTTGGCCAACCCCAGCATTGCAAAGGTTACTAGAGCACAAAGCCAGCCATAAGTCTGAGCACTGCTAGGTGTGGCCCCCATACAAAACCAAAGGAGTAAAATAAAACACTATCACCCCGTTGTTCATTGATTTGCTCGAGTGGACGCCAGTAACGTTTCCATTTGTCCCTGTCACGTGCTAGTGTAGACCGATGGCATATTGAAGGCTCTTTCAAGGTCAGGAGAATGAGGACCATCATTGTTTCTGTTTTTTGGCATATTGAGGAAGTCACAGGCAGCTTGCCAGGCTCTGCCATGTGGACAGGATACTCTCGGTAGCTTGCCGGGCTCTCCGAGAGGGATGGAGGCTTTGGGGGTAGCCTCTAATAAAATAAAATAAAAATAATTTTTGAAAAAGAAAAAGGCTATTCCCTTTTATGTATGTCAAGGTTCATTATGCTGAAATCAGCATAAGGATAACCTGTAGAACTTCATAAAATTATAGAAGCCACTACAGATTTCAGTGCTGTTCTCTTTCTTTGTTAGATAGAAACTGTTTTGGTTACAAAGTTTAAAACTGTTTTAGTTTCCTCAAGTGCTCATAGCTACTGCTCTTCAAGGGAGGATTGACCGAAGAGCATTATTTTGTTTGGACTTCCTGCTACATGGTTCAGCACTGGTTAACTTTCTTTCAGTATTTCCACATTAAATGTATGACTTAAGAGAAGTATTTACATTGTAAGATTCAGTTCTTAATAATATAGTGGTGATGATAAAAGAATCTATCTTATATGAAGCTGTCTGAGGAATGAGACAGCAATACTATATAAAATGCTATATAAAGTACAATACTATAGAAAGCTAAAATGTATCCCTCAGATGAGAATTTTACATTATTATTATAGTGATGGTGATAGTTAAAGTTATAAAACTTTTTTTCTTTTTTCTATATTGGTAAATTCTAAGTTTTCATAAGTGTATGTTACAATAAATATACTATAGATTTATGTGGTTATTTTTATTTCTTCTGTTATATTTTAAATTTTTCTTACATTAGGAGAAAGTTGCACAGATTAAAGGACAAGAAAAGTGAGGTAATTCTTTTTTTAAAAGCACAAAATGGTCATAAATCAAGTTTCTAGAGTGAGTAAGGAACTTTGTTGCACAAAAAGTTCACTTATGAATAGTCAATGACTTATTTCTTGTCCTTTCCTTTTATCTATTGTTAATAGTTTTGTTTAGAACTCCCATATATAAACGCTAAAACATTACATGTTTTATGTATATAAAGGACTTACATTCTTATATGATCATTAATACCACTGGGCAAATATTTGGTTAAGAATTTAACAAGAATCTTCTTGAGTCAATTATTAGTTGAATCATACAAAACTGTGAAGCTGGAAATGTTTGAACTCTATCCAACATGTTTTCAGAACACATATACATTAATCTTACATGCCTTTGTCTTAGGTGTCTCTGCCACAGAGTCCTAAGGTGGTTTGACAGTTTACTCTGGCTAGAAATTATTTTCTTGAAACCTAGATGAAGTCCTAGCAACTCTAGAAATTGATCCAACAGGCTCCCAGTCACCTCTCTGAAGTCCTTAACTACTTTTGAGTGTATTTCTGTTTAAATCCTTTACATATAGCTTGTGTGCGTGTATATGTTTGTGTGTTGTATCTCCAATTTAACTTTTATTTACTGATAGAAAATCATGACAGATGTTGCTTGGTCTTTCTAGACTTTGATCAATGGGATGCTTTATTGTTGTTTACTCATCTATATATAGACTATAAAGTCAAAATTTCCATTTAATTGCATCAAGGTCTTGTCAAGATTACTAGATTATATAAAACAATTTATTTTATTTTTTATAATTTAATCTTATGAATGGTCTGGAGCGATAGCACAGCAGATAAGGCGTTTGCATTGCAAGCGGCCAATATGGCCGACCCAAGTTCGATTCCTCCGCCCCTCTCGAAGAGCCCGGCAAGCTACCCAGAGTATCTTGCCCGCATGGTAAAGCTTGGCAAGCTCCCCATGATATATTCAATATGCCAAACACAGTAACAAGAGGTCTCACGATAGAGATGTTACTGGGCCCACTCGAGCAAATTGGTGAATAACAGGAGGACTGTGACCGTAAATCTTATGAATATCTTTAGTCATCTATATATTATTTAAATATGCTGAAGTAGTGTTCTTTTGGAAAACTATACATTGTTTAGGGGTGCAACTTCACATTACCAGAACACCAATATCCCCCACTTCAATGAAAAATATATCATGTTGATAATATATTTTTCTCTTTAGCATTTTCTTATAGCTTTAGATATTATAAATACTGGGAATTTGAATCTGAGTCATTAGACATCAAATGACTGATACTTGGATTTTTTTTATAGTTTACCAGGAAAATATTGAACAAATCTGGTATTTAGAATAAAACAAAAATTTTAACACATCAGGATCATTTTGTGATTAAAACCCTTAAAATAAGAACAACACCAGCCACTAATCTAGTAACATAAACAGAAGATGAACCAATGTTAATTTGCAAGTATGTGTATTTATATTTATATGGGGGGTTTTTTGTTTTGAGTTACATTGTTTTGAAAATCACACCTCTCCCAGAGCAGTCCAACCTTCCCAATGTCAGCACCTTATCACACTTACAACCAAAGTATTAATTAGTGGCAAACGCAATGCATGAACTCCCTTAGCCTCTGTCTCTTACCAATTACCCACTAAAAACTCAGATCTGCAGTCAGAATCTTAAGTTTTACTTTTGATTTGGTTTTGTCTTTTTGCTGAACTTGTATCTATATCACCTACCTCAAAAATGAAATCACCCCATTTGTCTTTTTCTTTATTATTTCTTTCATTATGAATCCCCCAGTTACATCTACATTGTCTCAAATGGTCACATTTTATTTTTTCTTCTTAATCTGTATAGTTTCAATGCTTGTATAGTTTCTGTTAATTAAAACATTATATTAGATTAATGTATTCTATTCCATGATTTCATATGGTATTATATATGGTCTATAATTTATGCAGATATTAATAATTCCTGGCACAGTTCTTTACTATACACACATCTATAGTTTATGATATGTAACATATTTCAGACATTTTTTAAAAGCACAGAGAATAGAAAGGTGTATTTTGACTTCATAAATTATGGAAACAAATTATGTTTTTGATATTTATCAAAGAGTTACCTGAGTGATTCATTTGCTGTTTCATCATTATATTGTTATAGCATGTTGATGTGTGATTTAGTTTCCATTAATTCTCGGTAGAAGATTAATCTCGTTTAAGATGCTGACTAGGTAAGCAAATGGTTCACTTACTGCAGGCATTTTTATAATTAACAACAGCACAGATAAATAAAGAGAATCTTATCGATGCACATGGAACAAGATATGACTGGTGCATGAAGAAACACATTTTTAATAGCAATTGATTGAGTTTCAGTTGGATATTTGTAGAAAGAAAAGGGCCTCTCTTGATTTTAAAGCCTAACATATCCAAATTTGCGATGCTTCTTAACTTGAAAGTTCACAAATGTTAAAAATGATAAAATTCTTAATAAATTATGTGTTATGTTTCTGATTTTTAATGGTAAAATATAAGAAATTTTTGTATAATCGTTTATGTAACCCCCTATGTAGAAAGAAGACTACGTCACTCTTAATAATAACAACTCTTGTTTGAGAATTGTTAGTTTCAATTCACATATTTCTGAAGTTTGGCTCTCTCTCTCTTTTCTGTGTCTCTCATTTTAATGAAAAATATGTTCCAGATATCCAAATACCTTGAAATACCTTTATGTGACAGATGGGAATATCTAATAACAGCACACCCAGGCACACCTTATTTTCCAATGTATGTGCTGAAATCCCAAGGCAAAATTACAGAACTAAAAGTATTATCTGAGGAATCAGCAAATGAAGGAATGCTTTCCTGATCACAAAGCAATATTGGCTTCAAATCACTTTGGGATAAAAAGCTTCTGGATAACTCTTTGGATGTCAGTCAGTTTTCCTCAACCAAATCCACACTGTTGATAGAGATTCTACTCAAGTGGAGTTTCTGACCATGCATGCTCCTTTGGACTACAGAAAAGAGCCACACCTGAGCCACACTCAATTCCCTTGAAGGACAATAAGAGCCAGTGTGTACATCATGCTTGTTTTACGTAAAATAGTATTCCTAATATCTTATAGCTATGTGAACAGCAAATATGCAGCATCTCTAAGAAAATAGGTATTTACACAATCCCACTTTGCAGATGAAGAAACTGAGACAAGTAAAATAGCTAACCTGCATGTGTCACTGTAGCACTGTCCTACCGTTGGTCATCGATTTGCTCCAGCGGGCACAAGAAATGTCTCCATTGTGGGATTTGTTGTTACTATTTTTGGCATATCGAATACGTCAGGGGTAGCTTGCCAGGCTTTACCTTGAGAGGAGGATACTCTTGGTAGCCTGCCGGGCTCTCCAAGAGGGCGGAGAAATTGAACCCAAGTTGGTCACTTGCAAGACAAAAGCCCTACTGGCTGTGTGTTATATAAATGATAAAGACAAAATAAATTCCTGAAACCCCACTGAAAAGATTGTGGTCATTACCACTATACTAAACCGAAAAATAAAAATCAGACTAACAAATAAACTCTATCTTACTCACACTAAAAAACTAACCAACACACTCTAAATTTACTCATAATTCTCCTGAAAATGCAAAGAATCTGAAAAGTTTATCTCTAAAATTCTATTTAAATTTAAGTAGCTTTAAGTATTAAATTTATTTCTTTAAATTGAATGTTATTTCTTATTTATACTAACGTAGAGGGAAAATTTGATTCCATGTGTTCAGCTTCAGAATGCCAGGAGCTAGATTTTGTGTTTTATATATGCAGAAATAATTTCCAGCACCACCACCAGAGAAGTTTAGTGCTAGAGGTAAGCAATTATACTTAAATGAGACTCATTTCAAACAAAGTCAAAATTAAGGAATCTGATTTGGCAATATGTTGTGTTTTAGAAGTCTTGTATTCTCTCCAAACCACCCTATCCTCAGGGAATTCATTAACTTACAACCAGACCTATGACAGACCCATTTCAATTTGGTGTTTTGAATGTGTGTATGTAGCCTCTCTGTAGTTGCAGTTTTCAGTTAGGTAAAAACTTCAGATAAGCTGCTTCATTATTTTTTTTCTGTATAACTGAGGATAATTGTATAAATTATAACTGAATTCTATATAAACTCTGATCTCTTTGTAATTACCTCAATTAATGTTTTTAATTGGCATAATGATTCACTTTTTAGCTCAGTACCTGAGGCATTTCATTAGCTCTCTGACATGAAACACTTATTGCATTTGCTCTTGGGGGCTGTGTCTCACAGGGGTTTTCTCAAGTAGACTGAAAAGCCTCTTACCTTGCAGCAAAGCTTCCTAAAGGTATTGCTACTCCCTTTATAAACCCCAAATCACATTTTTAAAAAAAATTGAATCACCATGAGATACAAAGTTTTAAAACTGTTCGTTACTGGGTTTCAGTTATACAATGTTCCAACACCATCCCTTCACCTATGTACATTTCCCACCACCAATGTCCTCAGTTTCCCTCCCACCACCCTTCCAACCCCCTTCACCCCCCTGTCTTTATGGCAGCCACTTTATTTCTCTCTCTCCCTCTCTCTGTCTCTCTCTCTTCCTTTACTTTCTCTTTTCTCTCTCTCTCCTCTCTCTCTCTCTCTCTCTCTCTCTCTCTCTCTCTCTCTCTCTCTTTCTCTCTCTCTCTCTCTCTCTCTCTCTCTTTCCTTTTGGGCATTATGGTTTGCAGTACAAGTGTTGCTAGATTATCACATTTGTTTCTTTTTCTACTTTCAGCACACTTTGATATTAAGACATGAGGGGAGTCCTTGGCACATGGTAAACAATTAATGTTATCCAGTAGTAAAAATACTAGTTGTAAGAGTACTAGTAACAGTAGGAATGGTGGGGCTACTAATAGCACCAGTACTGATACCAGAAACTGCAGTAGTTATGTGCCTTTCTTAGACTATTTCAGTAACTTTCACTTGCTTTTAGAACCCAACCTCTAACACATTATCACTGTGCCATCATTGATCTTTGCTTCATATTTCTATAAGCACCCAATTTATTGAGTAAACTGGAAGTATGAGATTAGAAAAACAACTCTGTGTTTAACCCCAGCATTTCATGTCTACACCATTTAATTGAAGGATTTAGTAGGTAAACAATAGTGAAGTAGAGCTGTACTAAACCTAACATTTTATAATCCAGCAAATAATCACTTAACTATTTCAAGGTGTTTATATGGATATCTCTCTGTGTGTCTGTATACAAGTAGGTATGTATATTTGTGTTCTTATTCTCTTGGAATTATTTTATAATCGAGCTACCTATTTTTTCCTTTAATTCTAACTCACTATTTTACCTATCATAGCTTTTCCCATACATATTAGTGTTGCTGTTCTTGATAAATCCTTAAGAATTCATCTCAAAGTACTTGGAACAAAAGTACTTTTAAGCTAATATTGACTAATTCAATAGTTGGAGAGTCATGAATACTATAGTCTGATCATAAAAATAATTCATTCAATTACTACAATGTCCCAATAAAATTTTATGGTGGTTTCACATTATTAAGACTAGACTCCTTTAGGGAAATGATTTGTCAATACACTCCTTATTTATGAATATAATCAATGTTAGCATTTACCGTAACAAAGGGGAAAATGTTGTTCTTAACTCCTTATAACAGTAAAATATCAAAGGACTGACTCCTTAAAAATAGTTTTATTCTCCTTTAATGGATGTTAATTCTCACTATATGTGAATAACAACATGTTGTCTAGGGTAGCGGAAACAGCATAGAGGATGGAGCACACATTCTGTGTGCTAGAGGCCACAGATTCTCTCTTGGTACCATATGGAAGCCCCCAAAACTGTCAGGGATAGCTCTGGCAGTTCCTATGTTCTGCAAGGACCACCTGAACAGAAATGTATCTTCTTTTCAGTCTTTTACCCCATACTGGGACTAACAAAATAATTAACCATGTCCATATGCATGAAATGAATGCCAAATGCATCTAGTATCAACAAATGAATAACTCTCTTCAAAACTTTTTAGTTGAAGTATTAGTTCAGAAAGGCAAGAAAATAAAAAAAAAGTCACAGTGTGAAATGCTTAGACATTGTGCAGAATTGTCTTGTCCCCTCACCCCATGACATCCAGATATGATTAGGCAATGGAGTCCCGTATTCTCAAGGAATGTAAGACTAACCATTTGAGTGTTTCATGGGGACTTCTTCCAGCTTGGTGCTTCAAAGTCATTCTGAATGGTGCTCAAGAGATCACACAGCTCTAGGTAATCATAGCAGGGGCTCCCATGTACAAAGTCTGTGTTCCAACACTTTGAGTCATTTCTCAGCACCAAAAATGCTTTCATTTTTAGTTAGCAGTCCTGAAATTCAAGGAAGAATTGAATTTGAAGTGACCTATATTAGGATTTGACTATAATGAAATTAACTCATCAGTATCAGAGGAATGCTTAACATGGTTCTCAGCTTCTTCCTGCAATATGTCTTTATTTAGATTACCTGACAAACAGGTTGAACATACCATGATTTAAATCATATTCCCAGTGATGGGAACTAGTGCAGACTTGTGGGCAGACACATTATTCATTGCTTTGAATTTCCCACAAGTGATTTTTAGTCACTAACTTCATTAGAAATAATCACTGGATAGTTCATTTTTTAATATAGTTTTGTGTTAATTGGAAAAAAGGAAGAACAAGATGCTATAAAACTATACATCATATAAAATAGTTTAATGTAACAAGTGTATAAAAATTGATAGTGTAAGAACTGTGGAAAATGTTATTCTATTGATGAAGCTCTTAAAGTAAGAAAAACCTTAGTTTAAAAGTAAAATGTCTTTGTGTCCTTCCCTTCAATACTATTACAAAAAATATATTTTTAAAGACCACCATCAAATTCAGAAGTTTATTAACTACATGCTTTCAACTATATAACCAATCTAAATTTGAATGACAGTTTCCCATTTAAAAGAACATCAACATATCTTACTGATTATTTTCTTGTTTATGTTGTTTTGGGGTAACACCCAGTGGTGCTCAGGACTTACTTCTGGCCCTGCACTCAGGGATTACTGCAGCTGGCTCAAATCAGATCTGCCATATGCAAGGCAAGAGTCTCCTAGCCAGTTGTACTATCACACTGGCCTCTGTCACTGATGTTTTAGCATGAACTCAAACACTATGCAGGTGATCATTGGCGGCTTATTAAACTATACATAGAAGTCTTCTTACCCTAATGATGATTTCTGAGACCAAATTTGATGATACATGTAAAACAAATGAGACAATATAAACCAGCAACAAAGATTATTGTATTTAATCTTATTTTCTATTGTGTGGCAGAAGGCCCAAATTTGTTTTAAGGGTTTTAAAATACATATATTACACAATTTACCAATTTAAATTGTATATTTGGAAGTTTACAGAATATTCCTACAACTTCCATCTTGATAAATTGTTTTGTAGTGATGTTGAACATGTTACTGAAAGTCTTTCTGTTTTAAGATGCTTTGGAGTAAAAGAATTTATTTTTAGTTAGTCTTTCTCAGAATTTATCCTCAAACACAAAATTTAATTAAAAAGAGATATATGAAACTAATCACTTTCATTGTCACTGTCTTCCCATTTTTCATCAATTTGCCTCCATTTTGACACCTGTTACTGTGTTTGGCATATCGAATATGTCATAGGTAGCTTGCCAGGCTTTGCCATGCAGACAAGTTACTCTCGGTAGCTTGGCGGGCTCTCTGAGAGGGGTGGAGGAATCAAACTCAGGTTGGCCATGTTGGCTGCGTGCAAGTCAAATGCCCTACCCACTGTGCTATCGCTCAAGCCCATGAAACTAATCACAGGGAGGGCAAATATAAAGTGATCACTTTTATATGCAGAATACAAAGAAACATATTTAGGGAACAAAAGATAGCCAAAAGCAATAGAACCTTAGAACTGGTCTACACTGCACTCATTTGTGAAATATAAAATTACATAACATGAGACTGGCACCCAAGGACAGTAGACAGAAGGTCCAGGAATATTGCTTCATGGTTGGAAATCTGCCTCATGGGCTGGGGTAGAAGGCAGCTGGGATAGAGAAGAAATCTTTGAGTCACTGATGGTTGGAGGGATCATTTGGGATAGTAGATGTGTGCTGAAAGTAGATAAAGGACCAACTTGATAGCCTTGCAATTTCTATATTGCAAACCATAATGCCCAAAAGTAGATAGTATGGGGGAAATTGTCTGCTATAGAGGCAGGGGGAGGGTTGGGACAGGGTTGGGGGATACTGGGGACATTGGTGGTGGAAAATGTGCACGGGAGAGAGTTAGGTGTTTGACCATTGTATGACTGAAACTCAAAAATTAAAGCTTTGTAACCATATCTCATGGTGATTCAATTTTTTTAAAAGAACTTTTCTACATACATTAACTTATCAGACCAGGAGGGAAGATTTTGGAGGGGAAGATTTGAGACAGTGTTGGACATTCTGGTGAGGTTGTGGTCCTGGAAATTGTATACATGAGATCTATCATGAACAGTATCCTAAAGCATAGTTACTGAAATTAAATTAAAAGGAAAATAAAGAATTTAAAGATACTGGGAAGATAATAGAGCAGATAGAGTACTTGTCTCACACACAACTGTCTTGAGTTAAATACCCCATATGGTCCCCTGAGCCCTTGCAGAAGTAATGTCTCATGGCAGAACCAGAAGTAAGCCTTGAGCACCACTGAGTCATGCCCCCTCCCTATATACACACACACACACACACACACACATACACACACACACACACCCCTGTTCACTATAGCACTTAGTAAAATAATGAGCATAGGAAAGCAACCTAGAGATCAACTTCAGAAGAATGGATCAAGAAGTTGTTTGCATATGCACAATGGAATACTATGCAGCTGAAAGAAAAAATGAAATCATTTAGTTTACAGCAACAGAAATAGAACTGGAAGGTAAAACATTAGGCAAAATAATTCAGGAGAACAGCTGCAAGATGATCTCATTCATCTGTGGAATAGAGAGAGAGCCAAAATAAAAATATAGAAGATTTTTAACAATGACAAAACTTTGACATTTGAATACAAACCAATTATCAAAGAGAATAGAGGTGGGTAGGGAAGAAATAAAACCATGCTAAATGAGATGTAAAGATGGTGGTGGAAAAGCAGGGAAAGTTGGTTGTGGAGGAATTTAGTAGTTTGTATATCATATCATAAATTTTAACACTATAGTAACTTCCTAAACTATAATAAGTAAAATAAATTTGTTTAATGTGAAAAAGTGTTTAGAACTTTGGAATCAAAAGTCAGATTGTACAATTAAATCCCTAAGTTAACAACAGATATCTAATAACCTATCACAATCATCATTTTGGATTTTTCTTGAGATAATCATTTAGGCTATGCTATAACATATAGGCTATCCTGCCTAAAAAAAACAACACTTCACCTCGACATAAGAAATATTTTCACACCAACAAATATACTGCAATTTTACAATTTATATTCTCTACAAAATCCAAATATCAAGCAGTTTAAGCTTTTATGAGTTTTAAGAGCATACAGATACACATAAGTACTTACGTATGTTACTGAAGTATTTAGAGGATTAAAAACAAAGGAAAAAACACAACTTGCTTCTTTCTCTCTCCCCTTTACTATAATTCACCAAATATCAACAATGTTATGTGCTTGGTTCTGTTCCATTTTAGAGCACACTGTGTTTTTGTACCTACATATATCCATATACTTAAATTTGTAGCAATTGCTGTATGTAGACTTTTGCTGGGGTAGTGTATGTGCATGTTTCTAGATTATGCAGAATAATTTAAAATGAAATGCCTCTGGCTAGGCAGATATATTAAGGGGACATAGCCTTACATTAGACCCAGATCTACTCTGACCATAGCACTGAAGAATATAGCCTAGAAATCCCCTTGCACTGCCACTAGGTGTGATCCTTGTGGCCCCCTGTGCCACTTGGTCTAAGTCACTCCACACTGAAAACCAAAGCTGGTCAAGTGTATGCACACATCTGGTCAAGTATCACCAGGTGAGACCTCCAGCAGCCCCTCCTGCCCCCAGCTCTGACAGGAATACCATTCATAAAAAGATTATGTCTTAATGATCTAAGATGGAGAATGCATTTGCAAACTTTCCCAAGGACATATGTGTTCATACTGGAAACTTTTTTATTTATTAAATTTTATGGTGAGCCAAACTTTTGTTTGCAAATTGATGCGATCTTAGGAGCAATTTGATTATGACATAGATGTAAATTAAAGCTTGAAAAGAGTAAAATTTGAGGTCATTCTCTTAGTTTATTTTTCTAAATCTATGTGTAAAGATATAAAATATGTAACTTCCTTAAGAGTTAAAATATGCTTCAGGTTCTGAAAAAAAGTTCTATAAAATGATGGTTGAGTCTGCCTGCCTTTTTACTACTCATAATATTTTACATCATTATAATGGTAGATTTAAAATTAATACCAAAATACCCCCATTTGTTTAGCCCTTAAAATATAGAGTGTAAGCAGACAGCATTTACAAACATTATCTTGATGTTTCTGGTCAGAAAACACAATACATCCATTATTTGTGATCATCACAAGGTATTTTCACTAGCTATCACCAGTCCTATTTTGTAGAAATATATTTCTATTTTTGATTTAAAGAATAAGTGACAATATTTTTCTGTAAATATAAAAATAAGCAATATATAGTAATTCCCCTAAAAAGCTAGGTAGTGAATTAAGAAATATTTGATTATATACCTTGCATTTGGTGCATATAGAATTAACTTTAACTAGACTCTTCTCAGAAATTATTCTTAATCTAATTGCATGTTAATCCCCTTATACCAACCTTCCGTAATATTTAAATATGTCGACATGTTGAGCAGTTGTAGAAGATGTAACATTTAAATTAAGATTTCTCTATTAAATCAAAGACCTACATAGCACCCCTATGCCCGGCACTGTCCCTGGGAAAAGAGAGAAATATTCAGTGAGAGTGAAAAAGTAACATTATCTTCAGTGAAAGTCTCTGCAGCTTATAAACTGTCCCAAATGGAAAGCCCCGCTTCAGCACAATCGTTGATTATGCTGGAATGTATGACAGGGTAAGGAGCGTGAAGGGGGGAGATTACAGCTTCACCCCAGTAGGGATCCAGTCACTCGAGTTATCGGATCATGATTAGAAAGTGCTGTAGTCAGGTTTAGATATTTCCAATGAAGGCAAATCACTGTGGGTCTTTATCTTGTTTCTTATTTTGTGTGCTTGAAGGCATTGCTTTGGAGAGACACTAGTTTCCAATTCACAGATACCACACAGGTGATTGATTTTGCACCAGCTTTGGGGAGTGAAAGTCTTCTTCCAGTGAGAGAGTGCAAGTTTTTGCCCCAAGAGAGCAAAATTGTGGAATAAAAGTAGACTTACTTACGCTGTTCAGTATTTTTTTCTCAGAAAGTTATTTTATTTTATTTTATTAGTGAAACACCATGAGGTACAGTTGTAGACTTACAGACTTTTGTCCTTGGGTTTCAGTTATACAATGATGGAGTACCCATCCCTCCACCAGTGCTCATTCTCCATCACCAATGAACCCAATAACCCTCCCTCCCCCACCCCACCCACCCCATCTCTCTGGCAGGGCATTCCCTTTTGCTCTTTCTTTCCTTTAGGGTGTTGTGGATGCACTTTATCTGTCTAAACTTCAGCTCCATTAGCAAACATAATTCAGAAGCTTTAAATAACAAAACAATAAATGGCCTAATGCTGAATAAAAATGCCAGTCGGACTCTTTGAGACTCTAGGGAATCCTAGGGAGGTGATTAGGTTGGAGCTATAGTACAGTGAACAGGGCATTTGCCTTGCATGCAGACAAACCCAAGTGGTCCCCTAAACCCACCAAGAGTGATGCCTGAGTTGAAAACTAGGAATGAGCTCTCAGCATCCCCAGGTATACCATTAATGGAAAATGAACCAAACAAAATATATGTTATAAAAATGTTTATTATAGCACTTTCAACAACTTTTTATTTTTTAAACAACTTTTAAAATGAAGAAATTTGAAACATAATGACGTTACAATCAAATGGCATTTATGTACTGCTTTCTATAGTAGAATTATAATACTTATGCTTGATATATCTTGAGAAATACATATTGTATGGACATTTTTATTTTCTCCATAATTTGAATCCAGATTAAAGAATTTAGAATGCCTATCCTAACTCAGAAATTTCAAGTTTTGTAACTGATAGCATCACACTTTAGAAAAATTACCCTAATCCAGTAGTATGTACCAGTTAAACTATGCATAAATTTACCACCGATGTCTGAAAATGTCTTTTATGATCACTCTCACTATAATTCTAAGTTTCAAATTATAACTTAACCATTAATATATTACCTATTATAACTTTATTGCATAGTTCTCAGTCCTTATACTACAGTTATATTGGGCCAGTAATTCTATACTATGGGTGGGTAAGAACTGTCCTTTGCATTATGGGACTTTTGGCAATGTCTCTGGTCTGCACTCACTAAAGACAAATAACATTTTCTCAATCCCATTGTTTGATTATAGCTATCAAAATTGACTACAGATATTACCAAACTTTGTCAGGATGTGAAAGGATGGGGACTGAGCAAATTATTTCCAGCTGAAGTGCACTGTTCTAATCTTGAGAGTTCTTGCTTCCACCACTCATTCATGACAGCTACCAATGTCTGCAAGTCTGTCTGCTTTTCACCTTTTTCTATCCTCAGTACACATCACTCTCACTCTCTGTACTGTTTGGGAAATACAAATCCCATTGAGAAATAATCATCTTCTGAGCAACTGAAAGGGAAAAAATTAAATCACTAGAAAAGTTTGACAGATTCCAATTCCTACATCTTTTATTTTAAACCTCCTAGATATTTTCATTTAGATCTGAATTGGGACTTGGGGTTTTTGTTTGTTTGTTTGTTAAGCACAGCAACTTATTTCTGTCTCAAATCTAGCTCAGGGAAAAATGTTCTCATGACATGAAACCCAATGAACTTAGAAAGGGTTCACCTCATAAAATTGTCACTTATTTTTATACATTTTATATTTTTTCCTTCCTAAGTTTTCTCAGCAGCAATTCATAGATTCTTTTCTACATCTTCATAGGCAATATGATATTCTTCCTTTCCTATTGAATTATCCTCTACCATATTAACTTAGAAATCCCTATTTAATACTTATTAATACTTATTTAGTATATCTTCAATGCAGTAACTATATAATGGTTTCAGATGTCATTCATAATGATATGTTTTCCCAATGTTTGTGTTTAATGCAGACCTCCCGCTGATTTTTACATTGTCTCAAGTATATTTCTGTGAAAATATTTTGTTCATTTTTATTCTAACATGTTAGCAATACAATAAAGTAGATTTTTATTTTATGAATGCTCAGTTTATTTAAATTTCTGTTGTCACTCATTGCTGGTGGGAAAGCTAATAATATAAGACACATTGGGGGACAGCTTGTTGAGTTCTTACAAAACTAAACACACTTACCGTTTGACTTAGTGATGATGAACTATTGTATTATCGGAAGGAATTATAAATTATGTTCACAAAATTCAGTCAGTACATGGATATTAATAGCTTTAATCAGAATTGCCAAAACTTGAAAGGAACCAAGATGTCCTTCTGGAGGTAAGTGAAAAAAATTAACTTAACATGAAATCGTGTTCAGCATTAAAATGAAATGAGCTATGAAAGTACATGTAGGAGTGTTTACACATCTATCACTAAGTGAAAAACTCAATCAGGAAGTACTGCAAATAGCATAATGTCAGCTGTATCACAATAAAAAAAGAGCAAACTTAGATAGAGACGAGTGGTCATTAACAATAGAGGGGGCAGGAAGTATGGATGCATTTATGAACAATAGGGGATTTTCTCATCAGCAAAATTATTCCGTGTGATATTCTAATGTTTGATACATGCAAAGTTTTTCCAAATCCATAGACAATAGAACGCCAAGTGTTAAACCTAATTGAAACTATGAACTTTGAATGATAAGGAAAAGTAGATTCATGAATTATTATAAATGTACCACTCTGGCATAGGATGGTAATGGTCAGTTGCATAAGATAGGGTGTTAGAGCTGTAAGTGTACACGGAATTCTTTGTAACTTTTTCTTAATTTTTTTGTGAATGGCAAATAACTCTCGGTAGGGCATTTGTCTTGCGCACAGACAGCCCGGCCAAGCTGGATTCGATTCCTTTGCCCCTCTCAGAGAGCCCGGCAAGCTACCGAGAGTATCTCGCCTGCATGGCAAAGCCTGGTAAGCTACCAATGACAGTATGCCAAACACAGTATGCCAAACACAGTAACAAAAAGTCTCAAAATGGAGACGTTACTGGCCCACTTGAGCAAACTGATGAACAATGGGAGAACAGTGCTTGTTTGGTAAATAACTCTAAATAGGAAAATATGTTAGATTTTTTTTTTTATTACTTGCTCTGTCTTTTCCCAGAGGCCTAGAGAGACTTCCATGCTTCCATGTAATTATTGTATTTTTTCCTCCCTTCTTCATGTGAAATAGTCATTTCTTAATTTCAAATAGTCACTCACGGTCATGGTCATGGTCCTCCCATTGTTCATCGATTTGTTCGAGCGGGCCCAGTAACGTCTCCATCCTGAGACTTGTTATTGTGTTTGGCATATTGAATGCATCACGGCTAGCTTGCCAGGCTTTGACATGTGGGCGAGATACTCTGGGCAGCTTGCCAGGCTCTCCGAGAAGGGCGGAGGAATTGAACCTGGCTCTGCTGGGCCATCTGCATGCAAGGCAAACGCCCTACCGCTGTGCTATCGCCCCAGCCCCCAAGTAGTGACTATTCTATCTTATTCTTATAAAATAAAACTTCTCAGACTTTAATGTAATAAAAATTGCATAGGGAGGGCCAGAGAAATAATGCAGCTGATCTGAGTTCAATCCTTTAATCCCATATGGTCCCCGGAACACCACTAGGAGCAGTTCCTGAATGCAGGGCAAGTAATAACCCCTGAGGATCGCTGGGTGTGACCCTTAAAGAAAAATATGATAATAATAACAGCACTGTAGCACTGTCCTCCCGTTGTTTGTTGATTTGCTTGAGTGGGCACCAGTAACGTCTGCATTGTGAGACTCGTTACTGTTTTAGGCATATCAAATACATCACAGGTTCCCAGGCTTTGCCCTGCGGGCATGATACTTTTGGTAGTATGCCAGGCTCTTTGAGAGGGGCGGAGGAATCGAACCTGGGTCAGCCTGGGTAGGCTGTGTGCAAGGCAAGTGCCCTACCTGCTGTGCTATCATTTCAGCCCTAATAATAATAATAATAATAATAATAATACATAGAAAACTTGTTCAGACATTTATTCTATGAATCACATTAGGGATTTTTTCTTGGCGGGGATTATGAAAAAATTGATTTTTAACCAGCATCCCAGTGATGCTGAAATATGTTATTCAGACAGAACTCAAACACTGAAACTTCTTTCTTTGTGGTGTTTCACATATTTATCATGTTTCTGCCTTTTCTGTGAATTCTGGCCTACAGTAATCACACAGAGTTACAGTAACTTCTTTGCTGGTTATCATAATTCCAGTCTCTTTTGCTACAAATATTCCTTTGTGAACTGCTAAAATAATCTTCTGCAAATGCCATTTTTATCATGTAACCTTCCTGCCTAGGAATCAGCTACTCTTACTATATCAAGTCTAAACTCTTGGCCTAGAGCTCAAGGTCCTCTGTCAACTGGCACTTTTGTACCTCTCTAATTTTATCTTTTCCTCCTACAGACAGACTCTCCCCTCTAGAGAAATTCAGCCAACTTTCCATTCTTCATGTTACTTGAGTGTCTTTGAGTTTCCATCAATTGAAATGCCCTCCTTTTTCACTTCTCCCAGCATATAATAGACATTTATTATAATTCATTTGTTTCAGTAAAACTTAATATATTTGAAATTTTCCAGCTCATCTTTATACTGATTAAATCCAAATTAATATGCCCAACCATAATCAAGAAAGTAGGAGAATTATATCAGTGTATCTACCCATTTACATACCTAGCAGAATATATAATAATATGCAATATTATAAAATATAAATGGAAGGCTATTTTTCTAACTGAAATATGAAAAGAATTAATTACTACAATAAAATATCAATAGAATTTTAATGAAAGATGATGTAAAATATTTTATTGTAAAATTTTTTAATCTAAAAGTGGGCTATAGATGGATGAAAGATGGTAGTAAAATAACAGTACACAGAGAGGCAGTAGAAATAAGCAAACAGAAAACACAACAAATCAACTATCATATGAAATGACTATAGTGGCAAAGTGCAATTACATATAAAAATAAGGCAAAGTCTCGATTGTCTATCCAGATAAATCTAAATGAATGCCAGAATAATTTTAGTATTATACAGACATTGGCTTTACTACTTTGTAGCCATAGCACACCCATCTAACCAAATTGTGTCTTTAGAGTAGTCATTCGCTGTGTAGCAAAAACACTTCTACCAGGGGTTGCATTCCAATGTCATGCAATGCACATACCTAATTTATTCAGTACAGTCAGATGTATTTCCAGATGGCTCTATGTGTTAGGAATTCATGAGAGTTTCCTGTTTTCCAAATCCTCACCAATTTTCCCATGGGCTCATCCCCTCCAAATATACCTGATTGAATAGGTATGATATGCTGTTACTATCATTCATATTCTTACTAAGAAATTGGTATGTCTATTAAAATGCTTAAACAAACATTCTAGGGGCCCGACATATAGTTCAATGGAATGAGTTTATGTTTTCACATGAAAACAGGTTTAATTTCCAGTATTATTTAGTCCCTGGAGCACTATCAGGAGTAATTCCAGAGCATAGTACCAAGGGTTTTTCCTAATCACCACTGATGTACCCTCCTTTTTAGAAAAGTAAATAAAATTTTAAAAAATGGAAAGATAAAAATAAAGATAAATAGGCTATTCTGATTTTTCTATATATGCATAACACTTGAATGTTATATGGAATCACACACACACACACATGCACACACATTAACTCTATCATGTTTAATTCTAAAATTCATCCCTGAATACCAAGTTGTTGCTAGCCTCCTTAAGTTTACATATGCTTTCATATTCCCTGTCATTTCTGCTGTAGATCCTATACATACTTCAAATATATAACTCAACAGATTTTATTAAAATTATTTATATTTAAATTTTAGTCTTAAAATGCATTTTTGCTTCTGAGCAAGAGGAGAAATACAGTAATAGGAAATGCGAAGATGTATTCATTAGTAGTTTCTTTCCTAACATCCTTAGAAGAAAAAAAAATTTTTTTCTCCTTAGATGAGTGTAAAGATAAACCATCATTAGATGCCTGATTAAGAGGTAGTGGGAGAGGTGTAACTCAGAATGGTCTGTAATCCACCATTACATCTACCCTTCTATCTCACATTTCCTTTTTAATGTAACATGGATATTTGAAGTCTTGAAATTCTCCCTTTTTCCTCTCAGATCAACATCCTGCTTCCTCTGAAATGACTTGTATCTGAGAAAACAAAAGATAAAAATAGTAAAAGTGAAGCACTGTGAATTCATAGATCTTCCAACATAGCTGACAAAGATTATAATACTTTGAAGGAGTCTAGAAAAGACAAAAAATTAAATTATAAATGTATTCTGAGGTGAGAATACATTTGTTGATGTATGTTCTCTCTTACATTCAAATGTAAGAGAGAAATCATAAAGTGAAAGAGGAAAAGCTCAACCAGATTGGCAAAATTGGTTATTAAGAACTTCATGATTAATGATCACAAGTTATATTAGTTAGGGAAGGCAAGCAGAACACACAAGCTGTCCCACCTGCCAAGTGGGTGGGTCCACGTGACAGGAATCTAGAAACAAGAATGTCTAAAGTTGGATATGATGGACCTGTCATTAAATCATAAGATCAAAGTCACTAGAGAGAATTTAAAGTTTGCCAAGAACAAGAAATATCCCAGACCATGGGACTGGCCAGAGTGCTAAAGACACAGAACATGAATCAAGATAGGGTTTTCCAATAACTGTTTAAGTTGTAAATTTTCATTTATCCACATATTTAAAAAATAGTATAAAAACATATTGATATTTACAAAGCTAGAGAATTTAGTGGGAGAATATGGATAGTCAAAAAATAACCACAATAGCATAAGTAGTAAAATACATGTTGATGATAAATGCTATCAGAAAATAAATAAAACAAAAATGAGAATTAGGGAGTGCCTGAAGGAAGAGTGGGATTAAATAATAATTGCATGTAGGGTAGCTATAAAAGAAAACAACATAGCAAGGATATGCAGGTGGAAGATGAAAAGGCTTATCAGATGAAAAACCTTATCAGAAATGGCAAAGCTCTATAGCATTCAGGTACATTCATGACATAATTTTGGTAAAGCCGTAACTGGGGTAGCTCAAGAGGAATCTAGTGATAAAAAGAAAGAGCTCAGAAACTCAATGATCTAAAACAGGAAAACAGATTAAATAAAGAATCATATAGTGCACTGCAAGAAATTTGACTTTTCCTTACAGTGAAACACAGTTGTAACAGAAAATTAATACCTGACTCATATTTGCAATGAACACTCCTTGTGCTATGTTGAAGAGAGACTGAGGGAGGTTAACTTGACAGTTGTATTCAAGATTAGGAAACTCAAGAGAGAAATCTCAATATAAATATGTGAGCCATTAACATTTAGTTGGTATTTAAGTACTTCACAGCAGGGACCAAAGAGATAGCTCAGTGGTCTGAACACATGTCCTGCATAAATGTGGAGGCCTTAGTTCAGTGCCCCATACCATATGCTTCAGCATGCAGATACAATCCCTGAGAGCAGAACTGGAACTGGCACTCCAGCAGTGTCAGGTTTGGCAAAAATATATAATAATAATAATTTTAAATGATAAAAAATATTGTGCTGGAAAGATAAGATAGTGTGTACAGCATTTGTCTTGTAGAGCATTTGTCTTGCAAGAAGTCGACTTTGGTTTGATCCTGACACCACTTATTATGCCCCAACCCTTGCCCGGAGTGATCTCAGTGCAGAGCCAGGGGCCAGGAGCCAGAGCCAGAACCAGGAGCTCAGAGCCGCCCCTTACAGTTCAGTAACAATTCAGCAGGACAGAGGAAACCACCAACTTAGTAAATACAGAATTGGAAAGAAGTTGTGTTCCAAGGAGTATTTAGAATTTGACAAGCACTGAAAATAAGAAAATTTAACAACATGGATTTTATTTGTGATCTTGGTTTTAGGAAATATCATTTCACATTATATTTTTCAGTTGTGTATTATTAAAAATCAACATGGCAATATACTATATTAAGTTTGCCAATGAAACTTTAGTTCTGTCTTTCACAATGCAATTGACAAGCAATTTTACTATTCTTTTCTTCCCTTTCCCTTCTACAATCACCAATTGGTTTTAGAATCTAAACTTTATTAATTTTATTGTGTATTTGTTTGCTCTATATATATTATATGAGTAAATTAAAACATATTTGTCTAGATGAGCAATATTTTTACCAAGATCCAACATATACTGATAACAGAGACATAAATTGTAAATAAGGTGATAATCAAGTGGTATAGTCACTTTGGACCAAAAAGAGTGTTTACAGGTTTCCCTTTTTTTTGTTCAAATCATATAAATAATGGGTTTATAAAATCTTGATTGACCCCTAATTTAACAACTCAACATAAAATATTTATTTGAATTGTCTATTTTTAAGAATATGAAATGTTCCATCTTGGACAATATATTTTTAGATTTTTCTGAAGAGCATTTAAAATGACCATTCATTTTAAATAGTCAAAGAGACATTATAGGGACATTATGGGAATTAAGTTGCTTGTCTTACATGCAACATTACCTGATTTGATTTCTAGCACCACATATGGTCTCCTCAGCCATGCCAGGAGTGATTCTTGAGCACAGAGCAGGGAATGAGCCTGAATGTGGCTAGTGTGGTCCAAAGAAAAATAAAACAATGATTATTACTAATTTAGTATAATCAAAAGCAACAACTTTGCCTAAATTTTGTCATCTATCAGTCAACATAAGTATTTGCTTTTAACTTTTAAGAGAAAATCTGATTAAGCAATTCTGTGTGAACATATTTTATACAAAGAAGTTAACACAACCAAACAGCAGGGAGGATTCTCTTGAAATAATAATGCTTTTTAAAATGTTATGTTTGCTGAACTCCACAAGCTTCAGATTAGCTTCATCCAGGAATGAATCTGTTGAAAAACTCAGGTATGCAGTTTTTGTCGAAAATTTCCAGGCTCTCACATAGTTGGGGATGGGCAACCTCCTTCCATCTCCCTGTTCTTCTGGGAACATGGCAGTCACACCCACGAACTACCTCTGGCACAATATAAGCTCATTAATGAGCCAGGATTCATAAATAGATCTTGGAAGTGATCGACAAGCTGCAGAGATGCCTTCAGACCCCAAAGATAAATCCAGTTAAAAATTTAATTCCAGCTGTATTACCCTATATAAAATTTTAGAATTACTGAAGTGCGTGACTACATCCACAGCTGTGCAACATCACATACTCTATGCCATTGATGTACCAGAAGTAACATCCACAATGGATTGGATGTAAAGTATAGGGATCCAATCTCAATTAAGAAAATATTAGCACACAAGGCTCAACTTGTAACATGTTAGTGATATCTTATACAAGGGCTTCATAGCTCCAGGGTGAGATGCAACAATCTTCACATACTTTATTCTAGGAAATCTTCTTTGATCATTTTTAGTGAATTATTCACAACAAGCAACACAAGATAAATTATTTAGGGCCTGCTATTGGGGCAGTTTGGGTGGTGGTTGGGAAAATTTGAAATAATGGTGCTGGGAAGGTATAATGGTGGTGGGATTTGTGTTGCAATATTAAATGTAATAAATCATTGTGGACTGCTATATAGAAATTAAATTTAAAATTGCAAAAATAAAATTAAATATTGTGTTCACATATCTGCCTCAATCCTTCATCTACAAAGTTTCTCAGAATATCTCTCTTATTTATATTAACAAAATACTAAAGCAAAACTGAAACTATACAGGTGACTTGATCTATGATGATTAAAAAACAATCTTCTGGCATAAAATGTTATCATCTTAGACCAGTGAGACTGGCACACATTAACAATAGTAGAAGCAACCAGTGATGGAGGACAGTAGAGCTAAAGTGAATCCTTATCCACCACTGGTATGCATTAATAACTGGTCAGTCTCTGTGAAACACAGCGTGGAAGCATCTCCAAGCATTAAGAAATGAGTTTCCATATAACCCCAAAGTTTTACTTCTTGGTATCTATCTCATGAACCCAAAAAGCACTGTTTCAAAAAGGACATTTGCATTCTTATGTTCAGTCTAGCCCTTTTCATAATAACTAAGATCTGGAAACAGCATAAATGTCCCAGAAAAACAGATGAGTACATTTAGAAACTGTAGATATATGTACTACTCAGCAATAAGAAAAGATGAAATTATACAATTTGCTCCTGCATGGATGGAACCAGAGCATATTCTGCTGAGTAAAGAATGAAGAATGATTTTTTTATGGGGATATAAAGAAACAACAACAATATCCAACAGCAACAAAACCTGGGAATAGAACCTGTATAACTGAATTTACCTAAGGAGGTGGGGTGGACAGGAGGGGGAATTGGTGAACTGGGTGTGTTGTTAGAACATTGTGTGCATGAAACTGTCATAACAATACTGCAAGTTATGGTGTATCAATAAGAAAAAAATCACGGTCACGGTCATGGTCCTCCCATTGTTCATCGATTTGCTCGAGTAACATCTCCATAAGAAAGAAAATTATAGCTCTGTAGCACTGTCCTCCTGTTGTTCATTGAGTTGCTGGAGTGGGCACCAGTAACGTCTTCATTGTGAGATTTGTTATTACTATGTTTGGCATATCAAATACGTCACAGGTAGCTTGCCAGGCTTTGCTGTGTGGGCAGAATATCCTCAGTAGCTTGCCAGGATCTCCAAGAGGGCTGGAGAAATCGAACAGAGGTCGGACAGGTGCAAGGCAAATGCCCTACCCGCTATGCTCAGGCCCAAGAAAGAGAATTATGGAGAATAGAAAAGAAATAAGAGACCAGGAGATAACTCAGAGGCACCCCACGTACGAATAGTGCCCTCTGACCTACATCCCTGCCTTTTCTTTCTTCTCTTGCCCCGATTTTTTGCACCATGACTTAGAGTACTGTTATTGCCCACAGCACCACAGAGCCCAAGCAATATCACATCCTTGCTCCCTAGTATCTATCCAGACTAATTGTCTAAGTGTTACTAGGAATAACCAATAGGATCCCTGAGGGTCCTCCGCTGAAAGAGAAAAGTTCGAAATAGGCAAACATTTTGTGAAAAATCATACCGTCTATGGTGACATGGTCAAATAGGAATCAAACAGACAGTTTCAGGAATAAACATAAGAGTTTTCTGAGAATTGTTCTCAGAAGCAAGAAAATCTTTTTTGAAAATACGATTGCTTTCATTTGACAGATGCAAAAGAAAATTAAATGCAATATTTAAATATGATCATTGTAAAATTAATGCCTAAATTTTTTCAGTAACTCTGCTGGTATTTAAATTAATCAATCAAAATTCAAATCAACAAATCATAAAAAATAAGTAATCAGTGGCATTTTTAAATCAGGTAACAAGAAATTAAATAAATTTTCAATTATAAAATATAATTTATTTAATTTAAATAATTTATTTAGATAGGCCTAAATGTACACATAATTTGTTTTTTTTAACTTTTTTATTATCATTTCACAAGCTACTTTAAACCACTGATGAATAAAAAATAAACATTTAGTAGGAATAAAAGGTAAAGGTAAAAGGTAAAGGCCCTCCCGTTGATCGTCGATTTGCTCGAGCGGGCCCAGTAAAGACTACTATATTATTTTGAATGTATTAGAACCTTAAATTTAGGACTGAGTTTGTGCCTTAAAGTCAGAGCAATTGCCTTGTATATATGAAGCACTGCACTCAATTCTAAGCACTGCAAAAAATATGTAATTTTAAAGTTTTAGATATTTTTCTCTGTGGTGATATCTCTGTGATATTTTATAATTTTATAGTGTTACATTAACCATTTTATAATATATATATTTATAATATATATAAGCATAACATTTGAATTATCCCTAATATTTTAAATTAAAAATTTATAGCGTATTTTGATAAATAATTAGATATAAGAAAAAAATCTAGATCATTTTAGATGTATAAAATTGTCACTTCCTGATATAATTTGGCACTATTGTTTATAAATATTTGTTTCTGAAAATTATAGAATACATAAACTGATTATCATAATATATTTTGATGAAAATATAGAAATTTATTATAATAATATACTTAGTAAATTTGTACTGAATACTTTGCATATTTTGTTAAATCCTGACACCTCAAAACCAATATTAGCTTAGTTTATCAAGGTAATTTAGAAACTTTTGTAAAGCAGTGGAGAAAACTTTAACTTTTAAAGTGGAGAAATTTAATTTTGATTCAAAATTTAAATAATATCTGGCATCTGCAAATATATGAACATGATAGAGTGCCATCTATCTTTGTATTACAATCATTAGATCAGGACTGAAGCAATAGTACAGTGGGGAGGTCACATTGCCTTGACTCAATCCCAGCACTACATGTAGTCCCCAGAGCCCACCAGGAGTAATTTCTGAATGCAGAGCAAGGAGTAAGTTCTGAGCATGAACCGATGTGACTCAAAATGTTTTTTTAAAAGAAAAGAAAAAGAAAGAAAGAAACACATTAGATCAAGTGCTCTATAAACATATTCAAGTCTTTTCGTAGGGTAGCACCATCCATGCACCATTGGGTTTGGCTGTCCCTCCTTCCAAAAAAGGAAAAAAAACTAGTAAACTCTATCAACTGACTGATGCTTCATATCAAGGACATTTTTAGGTGATGAAGAGAAGGCAAGAAAACCTGTGTATTTTGGGTAACATGATGATACATTTTAACACGCATAAATTGTATAGCAGTTTTAGATTTGCAGCAAAAATGAATGGAAAAGAAAGTGTTCCCTGTGTCTCCCTGTTCCTTACATGTAAAACATCCCCCATTATTAACATGGGCAGCAAACTAACATTATTTAGAGTTTATGAACCTAATTGACATATTTACTATTACCTGAATTTCATGGTTTGTATTAGGATGGCAATTTTTTAATTTATGTTGTGACTTTTTCTACTATAAGATACATTAATTCAAATAGTGTTTGCTTTGGTGCTTAATTTTAGATGCCTAAAAAGAACACTATGAAAGTGATCAATACCTCGAAATTATTTATAAATTAATTAATTCAAGAAGGATATTTATTACCAAAAAGTCATTTAAGAGATACTTAATGTGGCCATGTTCAAAACACTGACATTATATAGATATTCTAGACTATTTGAGTCTAATGCAGTAATACTATTGCACCTTTGTTGAAAAATTGCTTTGTGGTGCCTGATGCCTGCTTCTAGACATTAGGGATCTCAAAGTAGGAAAGAAGTCTACTGAAAGAACTTGCACTAGAAATTGGAGATTATATCAGTTTGTTGTCTTTATTCTCCGTTCCATTGTTTGATGACAAGCAATATATTGCACAACACAAAGCATAGAATATTTATTTACGGTGTGAATTCATTCATTGATTGCTGTATTTGTTTTTAATATTCATTTTTGATACTTCATAGAGATGCCACAATTATATAACTAGCATATTTTGAAGAAGCCTGGCATTAAATATGCCTTCTGTTTTAAAATCTTTTTACTTGTTAGAACCTACACACATTTTTTTTCTTCTGAAATTAGGTCACTACACAAATAGAGTCATAAACTCAATGTCTGAGAATGTTATGCTCTTTCATTATCACCAATGAATTTCAGTGAGACAATGGATAATAGGCAGGAGAGATACAGAACCTCTTGTCCTCCAAAAATTTATTTAGATCTCAAATTCTTTTCACACAGTGAGGGGATTTCTTAGGCATCTGAAAAATTACCCACCATTTGGGATACTTTTCCATAATACTTTTACAAATTATAACTGCACTCTTGAAAATGTCTAACCTTCGTTACATTATAAAAGATCAGCAATTTCTATAGTCACTTCCAGTTAATTACTCCAGAAAAATAATTCATAATATCTAAAAATGCATCTGAAACATCTGGATGCTAACATTCTATTTGTACTGGGTTTGCTTTCATAATTATTTTAATATTATTTTACAAAAAATAACAGAGTAAATAAATTTAAATAGCAAGCAGGAGGTTTTAGACAAATAATTATTAAATTCACTAAAAAGTGAAGTAAACTTTATGGTATCAAAACTAAACTGTTGATTTAATGGTAAGTCCTCCAGTACTTAATTCTTCATTAAATTTGAATTTACATTTTTATGGTTTTAGAGGACATAATTTATTTATTCTGAAGCATTTACTGTCCTAAATTGCAGCTTTGTTCTTTCAAGCAGAACAATCTCAAAATGCATTTTTTAGCTCTTACTAAATGATGCCAACAATATTAATCTTATACTAAGATTTATTTTTATTACATATGCAATCACCATAGATATGCAATCATATCCAGAAATTCTGAATCATACATACAAGTCTTGTTTTACTGTGGTTTATGCATATCAGCTGTATCTGTGTATGTGAGGCACAATCCTTAGGTATAGAACAAAGTATTTTGAAACAGAGAGCTTAATACATCACTTTACAAATGCATAATGTAAAGCTCATTTCTAAGGGTCTAATAGCTAGTGAGAAATAGAATTAGAAGTATTATCTAAGTCCTACATTCAGAGATCAAAGCTCTAATTACACAACGTTGTGTTTTTAATGTCTGCCTCCATATTTCTGATATGAATGATTTTACTAATCTATAATCAAGGTAACACCCTTTTTCTTCTGAACACCAGAGAATTTTTAAGTGTTTATTCATTTTTAAATTTTTTGGTTGCATTTTTTGGAGGGAATAAATAAGCTTCAAGAGACACTTAATATTTAGCACATTTTTCTCTTTGTAATTGTAACATAAAAGTACTCAGAGACAAGGATTTAAGAAAAGTTTGGGGGGCTGAAAAGAATGCAGAGTGGGTAGGGCACTTCTTTGCACATGGTCAGCCTGGGTTTGATCCCTAGGTCCAAATGCAGTTACCTGAAATCTGCCAGGAGTGAGCCCTGAGCAGAGTCAGGAATGAGACCTGAGCAGTGTAGTTTGGACGGAAAAAACAAACATGCACAAAAACCGGACTGTATTCTATTACAGTGTTCACAGTCACGGTCACGATCCTCCCGTTGTTCATCAATTTGCTCGAGCAGGCCCAGTAACGTCTCCATCATGAGTCTTGATACTGTGTTTGGCATATCGAGTACGTCACGGGTAGCTTGCCAGGCTCTGCCGTGTGGGCAAGATACTCTCGGTAGCTTGCCGGGCTCTTTGAGAGGGGCGGAGGACTCGAACTCCAGTCGGCCATGTTGGCTGCGTGCAAGGCAAACACCCAACCGCTGTGCTATCTATTACAGTGTTATAAAAAGTAAAACTGAATTTCTTGGAAAGGAGGAAAGTAAAATTTTACTCTTCTCCTTTTGGACAGGAGTGGATTTTTGTGCCACACTTAGCAGTTATTCAGAGGCTACATTCAGCTCAGAACTCAAGGGGTGCTCCTGGAGTACTAAGGGGATCATGATCATGTGATATCAGGGATTGAACCCAGGCAATGCATAGACAAAGCATACACTCATCCAAGCCGTTTAAAAATTTGACAATATCAGAAAAAGTGAAAGTTTAGGAATTATATATATATATATATAAAATCATATTGTTTTGGTCTTTCCTTTTGTTGACATGGTGTATTTCCCCTAATTTTAGGGTCACATGCAAGGGTACTCAGACATTACTCCTGCCTCTTTGCCAGGGAACATTTCTGGCAATGCTTGAGGACTATAAGCAGTGCTAGGATTAAAATATATATATATCTCACATATATATAGGATATATATATATATATATATATATATATATATATATATATATATATATATATAGGTCAACCACATACATAGCAAGCACATTCCCCTTCATACTCTCACTCATGCCCGATGTGGTATATTATACAAATTCATTTACCTATATTTACCTAGGGCTGGAGCGATAGTACAGTGGTAAGGTTTTTGCCTTGCATGTGGCCAGCCCGGCCAAGTCGGGTTCAATTCCTCTGCCCCTCTCAGAGAGCCCAGCAAGCTACCAAGAGTATCTTGCCCGCAGGGAAAATCCTGGCAAGCTACCCATGACTTATTCGATATGCCAAGCACATTAACAACAAGTCTCACAAGGAGACATTACTGGGCGCACTTGAGCAAATCAACGAACAATGGGAGGACAGTGCTACAGTGATACCTACATTGAAACGTCCTTGCATCACAAAAAATATTCCTGAAATGAATTATGGTATATGATTATTTTGATATTTTTGGATTTGGTTCCCTAAGATTTTTTTGAGAATGTTTGCATCCCTTGTTCATCAAGAATATTGGGATACAGGATTTTTGTCTTTTTTTGTTTTAGAAATATCTCTGTTTTTTGTGTAGTGTAATACTGGCTTCATAGATGCTTTAAATTTTTTGTAGGAGGATCACACCCAGCGATGCCCAGTGGTTAAACCTGGCTCTGCACTAAGGAATTACTCCTGGCAGTGCAGGGGTGGACCATAAGGGATGCCCGGCATCAAACCCAAGTCAGCCTCAAGCAAGGCAAATGCCCCTCCCATGTGCTACCACTTCGGCCCCAATAGAAGCTTTATTTGGGGAATGATCCCTATTTCTCTGATATTTGTGAAGAGCCTGAGGTAGGAGTATAGGTAGTAAGCCTTCTTTGAAAGTTTGGTAGAATTCATTAGTGAAAATATCTAGACCCAGGTTTTTGTTTTGGGGGAAATTTTTTATTTATTCTTTCAATTGCCTTATACTTTATATGTTTGTTCTGGTTTTCTACATCTTCCTGATTCGGTCTTGGAATGTCATGTGTTTCTAAGAATTATGTGTTTTTCCAATTTGGTGCCATGTATTCATTCATAGTACCCTCTTATAAACTTTAATATACATGACATATCTTTTTAGATCTTCCCTTTTCATCTCTGATCCAATTTATTTATGTTGTTTATATTTTCCCCAAGTTGTGCTAGAGTTTGTAAATCTAATTTATTCTTGTAAAAAATGGAAGTGGGAAGCTCTTGATTCTTCAACCGTTTGTATTCTTTTCTTGCTTTTTATGTAATTGGTCTCTGCTCTCTATATTTTTATTAGTTCCTTTTTTCTGCTTTTGGATTCATTTGTTCTTTATATTTTTCAAGTTTCAAAACCCCTGAGATTAGGTTATTTGAGTGTTGCTTCATCACCTATTTTACTACCAACGTCTACCTTAGAATTAATTTTACTATATCCCGTAGGCTGTGATAATTTGTATCTTCATTCTCATTTGTTTAAAGCAAAGCAACTATTTTTTAATTTTTTTTCAATTTTCTCTTTAACCCAATAGTTATTTATTGTGTTGTTCAGTTTTCAAATATTTAGTATTTAGTGTATGGTTATTTAGTATGTTTTCAGTTTTCAAATGTTGAAGTTTGCCCCAACTCTGTGTGTGTGTGTGTGTGTGTGTGTGTGTGTGTGGTTAATTTCTACCTTCATGACACTTAGTCTGAAAAGACACATTTTTTTTCTTTTTTAATGAATTTAAAGGTACTCAGATTGTTCCTTAGCTATGGTTTATCTTGAAGACAGTTCTATGTGCACTGTGGAAAGTAAGTATTGGGGCCGGAGCAATAGCACAACGGGTAGGGCGTTTGCCTTGCATGAGGCTGACCAGGATTTGATTCCCAGCATTCCATATGGTCCCCCGAGCATCGCCAGGAGTGAGTCCTGAGTGCAAAGTCAGGAGTAACCCCTGTGCATTGCAGGATGTGACTCCAAAAGAAAAAAATTCCATTCTAAATATTTATAGTAGTCTTACACTTTTTCATGAAAAGCAGGGAAAAGATGAAGTTGATTTATTATAATATTTTTAGTAGAACTGCTACGTATCAAATATTTTTAAAGATGACAAAACACAAAACAGGAGAAATAGGTGACAGTATAAATGAAATCATAACAACAGAAGAAATCAATATACTAATGCCGGTGATGAAACATTTAGACTTAGAGTAAAACCTATATTACATCTGATTCTTTTGATCTAAAATATTTTATAAAGTAACTATAACTTTTTAGTATTGACTTAAAAGAAATCAATTTATTTAACCAGTATATCGTATTTTGTTGTTTTTTTAAAATTGTGGTTGAATACATTGGCTTTTAGTTGTATGAATGATTTAAGAAAATAACAAAGGTTGGCCTTTCTCATTATGTCTTCATTTATTACATAGAAAATGTTCAATGTTCTTGCCCACCAAAAAAATGAAAGAGGGATTAGTTCCATGATGTTCTGTTTCATCATAAGTGTACTATTCCAATTGTTTATACAAATTGAAAAGAAGCAGATTTTTGTCTGTTGGTTTTTAGTTGTCATATGAATCATCCTCTAAGAATGAGCCCTGAGCTAATGATTCTTGTGGTTCAGAGAATGAGTCTTGGACCTTTACTTTTCTCTTTACCCTTTAACTACAAAATTTACTGCTTGATGAATGAAAAATCTACCAAATGGTGATTTATTTCCCTGGGATAGAGGAAGTTGCATATTTTCCTGATCTCTAGACATGCTTTTAAAATTTATTTTAAGAAATTCATCTTCAGCTATAGATTGCTGATTATTTACTATGGCACTTATTTGTATGATTTGAGTATAATGACGAAGTCAATAAGTTTGGGATCCTTATTATAGTTTAAAATAAAATAGTTCAATGTTGTTAGTCATTTTGTAGGAATGTCCTATATGCTTTCTCCAATATATAACACTCTTCTTAACAAAAAGAAATTAATTTTTGAGTGTGATTTTTACTGAGTAAATATTGCACTGTCAGCATACAGCTCATTTCTGTACTTTAAACTTATAAACACTTTGCATTTAGTTCTAACCATATCAGTAATTTTTATTTTATTTGTGATTTATAGAATATTATAACCCATAAATATTACACATAATTGAAAATTATTTATAAAATTAAACATTTATAAAATGTCTCTTAGAATTAACTATTTTATATTTTTTCAGAGATCACAAAGCCCTAAAATGTAAAAGTTTCTTAAGGATGACCTTCAAAGTAGCCATCAAAAATTCCTCATGATGGCTAAGTTGTCTTTCTAAAAATTTCCCTTTTGTGATTTTGTTGTCTATTATGAGTTATGTAATAAATAACATGTTTTAATTTTTAATGTCAATTGTGTGCAAAGTATCATAATTTTCTTCATTACTGAGGAGAAATGGGAGATGCAGGGTAAATAATCATAAATAATGTGACATTGGGATTTAAATTAAAGAATTTCAGTCCAGAGAAGAATCTTTAGCTCTAATTCATACGCACACATATCAGAATCATATTATTGGTGGTATCCTTGAGAGGTATAATCAAATATATCTTTCTAGCTTCATAAAACTTGGAAAAATATAGGTATTTTAGTTGTTAGTTTTAAATAATCTCAAATAATTAAGTTTATTGTAATTTCTAATTTGAAAATTTAGTTAAAATTATCTGTGTATAAATTGAGGCAATAAATGGACACCAGAGAGGTAGTAGAGCAGGTAAGACATTTGCCTTGCATGCTAATGATCCAATTAGATTCCTGAAAACACAAATGTCTCTGAAACACTGCCAAGACTGATCTCTGAATGCATCAATGGCACTGAGCACTGATAGCTATGCCTAAAAATTCTAAATAATAATCAATTTATTTCTAGGTTCTATACAGATATTTTCACCTCAATCACATGGATATTCTAAGGAGTAAATAGCATCAGTGATCTGACTAGTTCTGTCTCAAAATGTCCACTTTTCACTCTATCCATTAAAACTGCAACCCCCCCTCCCAATATTCCACTAACTTCTATGGAACACATTGAGACTAGATAGATAACATATGGTCCTCTAAATGCCAAGCCAGAAATAACTCCCGAGCATCAATTAAATGTGATCCAGTAAACCTTGCCTCCACTACCAAAAAAGAATGGCTGTGATACTTTTCTTCTTGGTCCATTATTTTGTGTTCTTGTATGCAATATACACTTTTTAATTGAAGTCTACTTTATTTTTGACGTGGAAATCAGGCAGGATTTCAAAAGCCTAAGCCAGAATATGCAACTTCTTTCCCCAAACTTTCCAAAATTTCCTCTAAAACAAAAGTTTAAATGAACATAACAACATGGGCTATAAGGCACTACATGCATGTTATACTGACTATTCTAGCCTTAAATGTTGCTATTCTCTCTTGTGTTTACTAAGCTGTGTCTCATCGATCATCCTTTTCCTGTCCTCATACTGACATTCACCTTGAACCATTCTGTACTTCCCTCCCCCTGGGAAATTCATCAAAACTATCCTTACACGGGGTTCAAATTTAGTGTCATTTCTGAAGAACTTCTTTGCTGCCCCAGCATCTTAACACTTTGTTCCCTGCATGTCCTGTAATGTTCATGCTTTCTGATATTCTTCACTTTCTGTACTCATTTTCTTTATATAGGGTGACTTGAGGCAAAAGAAAAAGATGGGGAGTATCAACTCTTGAAGAATTATCTATCCATCTCCATGAGACCTACAAAGTTCTCTTTGACTTTATTTACTTTCCCATGCCCAAAAGAGAATGGATATTACATAAATATCTGTTGAACTATACTGTAAATATTTCCATGTCCAGATTTCTCTGTTAATTCCTGAGAGCAATAGTACAGGAATTCTCAGAACGTAAAAATGTTAAAATAGCTTTTTACCTAAAGCTTAATGGTCAATGTGATACCAAGCCAGAAGGAGAGAACATAGATGTCTTGGTATTTGTACATGTTTCCACAAATAGTCTCTCTGTGTTATTTATATTTTATTTTTAATTTGAGTTTTTATAAAGTACTTTATAAAAACCAGGTATTTGTACTTTGTTTCTACTATTTATACAGCACCTGTTAGAATTTTGCACTTGACTTTCAAGTGCTACACTTGTTACACATGTTTAATTTTGTAAGGACTTGTCTTCTCAGAGGAGAATGATAGTGGTTGGGTAAATTCTTGTGGAATTATTAAAGAAACAGACATATTAACCCTAATACAGGTATACCTGTACTGCTTGGTTGAGGAAAATGTAAAATTTAGAGATTGAACTACCTCTATTATGCAAGAGGGACTGGATGTAATAATTAAACCTGGACTTGTCTAATTAGAAGCAAAGTTTGATTGTTTTAAACAAGTTGAACCAAAGGACAGCCCTAAGGATTTCTGTTCCCATAACTTCGATAAAGATACAAAGCTGATAAATTCAGAGAAATGGTCATCTGTTTTATATTGATTGACAGTGGTAGAAGTTCAACCTGTGCCACTTTTTCCAAATGGAATTTAACATTCTCATTTGTGCTTTGACTTTAAAATTGATGGTTTAATTAACAAACTTATTCATGGGCAGATGCATGCAAAGATACTTTTCTGTGGAAATGAATGCTTAACAAAGTAATGATATGCTTAATTCATCATTTTAATTGGAAATTAATACAGAAAAAAGACCTGAAAGAAGAACAAGGTATACTACATTTAAAATTACTAGAAATAAAACAAGGAGATAGTATTCTTTTTATGATAGGAATTTAGATATCTGAAACATTCAACTTCTGGAATTTGTAATAGAAGAATATTCTAAAACACAGTGACCAATTTTTTTCTCTACACTCTTTTATCACAGTTTGAATAAACGTAATACAAATTTAAATGCATAGGTAATATTTTATAATTTTTATATTACCCTAGGAATTGATAAAAATAGAACTACATTAAATCATGTTTCCTCCACCATTTCTTTATTCTTGATATATTTCTTGAGTTAATCTCCATCTGCAAAGATATGAATAAAAATGACACACAAGACTTGAGAAATAAGGCAGATAAATGGACCAATATCAGAAAAAATGGTCACTAATTCTAACTCACTCTCAGCAGATAGGAAATACATTTTTGAGCATGTTTTCTAGTTACAATAGTGGGATTTTTTAATTATTCATTTGACACTATGACCTAGGTTTCTGTTCTAGCAAGAATAGAAATATGTAAAGAACAACAGCTAGGTATGTGGCTTTTATTTTAGTCTATGTCATACCTAGATGCCTTCAATTGCAAAAACTCCTTCGAAGAATCTCTCACTGGATGCCTTCCATAACCATCCAGAAAGGGTGAGGTGACTTTTACTTACCTATTTGCATAGTTCTGTTTCATTCAGGGACTGTAACATGCTGTTGTATACTTACTGGTTTCCAGTTTCGCTTATATTTATGATGTCATTGTAAGAGGAATTTTTGACCTTTATTCTGAGGGCTTTTTCTGGGGAAGAGGGCTATGCTTACTTCGTTTGCTTCACCACAGTCCCTGATACAATAATTTGTATGCATGTGGCCCGTAGAGAGACGTACTAAGCACCTGGGGTAAGGCAGATTGATGGCATATTTTGTTCAAGTAAGCCCCAACCACAGCAGCTATTAATCCAAATTTTATACACATTATCCAAATCAGTGATTCTCAGATTGCAGGCTCTGGAGTAGCAGTATTGCTAGCATTTGTTACTTTTCTTTTAAATGTAGGCCCCCAAGCTATCATCCTAAGTCAAAAGTTCTGGGGCTGGATTCAAATACGTGATTCTGATGACTGTAAAATTTTGAAGTCTCACTCTTATGCTAATATGAATAGAAGATATATATAAATTTGTACATATATATCACATATAATACACCTATGTATGGATTTTATTTGTTTTTATTTATGGATATTGATTCAAACCTATGGAAAGAAAGCATCCATTAATAGCAAGCCTTTCTTCTTTGTATGTTTTTATCTTTATAAGCCTACTTACGTAGAATATTGTGAAAACAAAAGTGTGATTTAAGCTAAAATAGAATATTTCTTTTTTCAGAACTTACCTACTATGTGGTGTATATCTTTCTATGATTTAGTAACAGTATCTTGTTTTCAAAGGAAGGAGCCCCATACATACGTTGCTCAGAGTACTTGCTGAATTGCCATCTTCAACTTTGAGTAGCTGAAGTGGAGAGAGACAATGCATATCAAGTGCCCACTATGAATAAATATATAAGTGTATACACATTATAATATTTTAACTCTTAAAAACAATTCTGAAAAGGGCTGAATAAATCTAGATAATAGAGAGTGCAAAGCACTTGCCTTGCATGCTACTGACTTGGGTTTGATCCCTAGCATCCTGCATGGTCTCCTGAACTCACCCAGAGTAATCCCTGAGCACAGAACCGATAAAGTACATTCGGAACACAATTAAGTGTACACTCAAAACCAAAAAGAAGTAAATAATACATGAATAAAATGACAGTTCTTAAAGCAAATGGTGCTTTCACAAATTAAAGAAAGTCAGAGAATCAAAAACAACATGAAATAGTGCCTTACAAATATAAACAAATATAAAATTTACATTATGTTATTATAACAGATTATTAAGTATTACTATGAGAATCTTAACTCACATGGGGAGGTATAATGACTTCCCAAATGTAAATTTCTACCTATAAAGAACAAATTAGCAATATTTTGAAGTTTTGATATTTATAAGCTCAAAAGTATTCCTTTTAGTCAGTGTTCATTTCAATTAAATATACACTTTGATCTACAATTGAAGGTTAGAAGTTAGCATTATTTCTTTTCAGTGCCAGTTGCAAAGGGAATATTTCAATTGTTCTTGCTTTAGAAACTCGCATTTAATAATTTATGTAATTTCATTGGAAATGGTACTTAAATTTACTTATTTAACCCCTTTGTCTACTTACTTTTGTAAAAACTTATATAAGAATTTTATTTCTCAAGCCAGAGAAAGAGAACAGACTGTAAGGCAGTTAGAGAGAAAGAGACAGAGAGAGAATATATAGTGCATTCTTACACTGATATTTTATTTAACACATTTGACCATGTATGTAGTACATCAATGCATTAGAACATGAATACTAATAGGCTATATTGAGATTGGTTAAAGAGATTTGTTTCAAAGTATACAGGCATTAATTTATTTCTGCTGTCAAAATAAATTTCTAGGATGGAAAGAAAGAACAGTGAGCAAGTCACTTGCTTTGCATGCAGCAGAGCTAGGTATGGTCCCTGGCATATCAAATGGTTTTCTGAGCACTGCACAGGAATTATATCTGAAAATGGAAAGCAGGCATGGAAAAATCTCTTTGTTGCGATAATCAGGAAGCTTTACACAGCTCAGTATTTTCATTTGGAAAACAGAAATGATAATTTCAATCTTACTCTTTCATCCTACATATTAAATGGAAACAGAGAAAAAGTTCTAATACTAATTAGCTAGTTTCCTTTTTGTTCCTAATCATATGTATCACTTTTCCTACTTCCAATACTCAGTTCTTATCCAGTGTCATCACTGTGATCATTTCCAACTACTATTGTCATACTCCTATCAAGGAAGCAAATGATCTCACTGTTACTAAATCAAATCTCATCTTAGAGATAATGTAAGACGTTTTTCAGTTATCATTTTACTTGACTATAGTTGATTGCATTAAATGTTGTCAGTTGCCTTGCTGTTTTCCTACAACTTCTCTCACAGCTCAATCCCAGTCTCTGTTAACTTCTCTTCTTCCCAAACTTTAAAGTATTAAGTATTCATGGCTCATCCCATAGAACTTGACTCACTTTCTCATTACTCTAACATTATTTGGTTCAACACCACTGTAGCATTCTATTAATCCCACATGAAATACAGTATCCTTGCTTGACCCATAAATGTATGATATTACCTATGTTATCTATTACCTCTGAACTCCCACTTTCATTTGAAGAAATATCAGGGAAAACATATTTAGTTATATGCTAAGCCATCACCAACCAACTGTTATTTCTTATTCTTGTTCTCTATTTAATTTTATTTTCATTTTTATTATTTTAGTATAATATAAATTTTCTTCCTTCTATTGTGTACTAATTTTCCTTCAGTAGAACATGCAGCCCATGAGAACAGAGAGTTTTTTAAAATTTTATTCAATTCCTTCAGAGTGAGTGTATGATATGAGAGTTAAAACAAGTTTTGTTGGAGGCTGCAGAGATAGTACACCAGGCAGGGCATTTGCCTTACACAACAGCCTATCTGGATTGGATCTATAGCACCATATATGTTTCCCTGAGCACCACTAGGAATGATCTCTAAATTTACATCCAGGATTAATCCCTGAATGCCGCTGGGTATGACCCCAAAACAAAACCAGAAAACAACATTTGTTGCACTATGCATATTTGTTAATTGAATCAGTGAATAATACAATAAATCACTATCATATTCCTATCAGAAACCTGTCAAATCTAATGCTTTGATTTCAATTCATAAAATAAAAATGTAAATCTGTGGGGAGAAAAATGAAATTAAATACTTTAGTTTAACTTTTATGAAAGAATATGCCACTTGAGGGGAATCAGGAAATAAAAGATGATAATCTTTGTTATTAAAATTATTTATAAAATGTCTAAGATTCCTATGGCATCAGCCTAAAACCTGAAGATTAGACACAACCTGCATAGTGTCATTCTATTTAAAGTCAGAGTAAAGACAAAAAGAAAAATCTTTACAAATACCGGCAGTGAATTTAAATTTCTAGTTCTGACATAAGTTTTTATCATGATGTCTTATTTTAGTTGTCTTTGCTTTCGTCCTTACATGTCATTTTCTGAAGAAACTTCAAATAGCTATGACTCATAAATGTATATTGCAGATGATATACCATGAGAGTATGTTTTAATCTTTCTTATTTGTCTAGTTTTTCTTTAGCTGGTTAGTAGCTTAGCATCATGTGAAATGACTTCCCGGGGGTCTATTTCCTACTTTGGTATGGATTGAGCTGTCAAAATTTAGTTAAATTGAAGTAAAGGAAGGATTGTTTCATCTCCGTAATATACCCCAGGACTTTCCATCTCTTTGCACATAACTAGTAATCTCTGAAAGATTAGCCAAATATAATCATTCTGTTTATGGGGAGATCAGACATTAAGAAATTCTGCTTTAAAAGGCAGTCTTTTTATTTGAACTGCATAGAACGGGATTTAAAAAGTTTTAGAAAAGAGTTCCCAAAAGAACTGAAAAGAAAATACAATTTTCTTAGCCTCACAGCGTAAATTTCTTTTTCTGCAGACAATCCATTGGTCTTAATCACATGAAAGCTTGTGCACTGAAAGTAAAGATAAAAAGTTTGTGAAATAGAATGATGCTTTTAAACCTGGGCCCTTGTCATAGTAGTGTAAAGTCATAAATAACATTAAAGCCTATTTTTGCCAATATTTTTAACCTCATGGGAATGTTTTCTTTTATTATATGATTTTTTAAAAAGACAACTATGTTTTGAATACAGCAAAATTGTTCATGACCTATTTTGAGTTTGAAAAGTTAGGTAGTATTTCTGGGTATATTAATTGTGTTGATATTATTAGATTCCTTTTCTTCTACCTCTAGACTGAGTTTCTTTTATTTTCTCTCCACAATATTTATAAAATATATTATCTAATCTACTGATATTAGGGCTGGATCAATAGCACTGCGGGTAGAGGCGTTTGCCTTGCACGCAGCCAACAAGGGCGACCTGATTCGATTCCTCCGCCCCTCTCAAAGAGCCCAGCAAGCTACCGAGAGTATCTTGCCCGCATGGCAAAGCCTGGCAAGCTGCCCATGACGTATTCGATATGCCAAACACAGTAACAACAAAGTCTCACAATGGAGACATTACTGGGCCCACTTGAGAAAATCGATGAACAACGGGAGGACAGTGACAGTGACAGTGACTGATATTAAATAGAAATGATCACATTGAAGTGAGTTTAAGACTTCAGGTTGGATATGCTTGGCAGGAGACAAAGCACAGGAAGCAACGTACTTGCATTGCACACAACAATAGTGATCCCAACCAGATTCAAATCTCCAGCATCCCACATTTTCCTTTGAGTACTGCAAGGGACTAATACTTAGCACAAAGCCAGGTATAGCCCCTAATCATCTCCGCATATGGTCCCCAAACAAAACAACTCCACTGCAAGAAAAAAAGTGACTATTTCAGTAATTCTTTTACTTTGAGGTCCCATTTAAACAGTTGCCACATGTTAAATGAATGAATCAAATGAGTTCAACAAATAGATATATTGTACTATTGTTGAGACTAATAACAGGGTAAACTGTCAAACTCTCAACATGGATCTCAATTGCTAGTATTCCAAGTTCAGAGCTATCTGAAGATTTCTAAAGGGTTTATAGATAGTTTGCTTCAAATTTTACTGGGGTAGTGCTGTTTATATGGAGTTAGTTCTGAGTGTAGGATTTCAGCTTTGAAGAAAATATAATTTTGAGCATAACATCACTCCTTCATATATGTATTTAGGAAGTAATATTTGAGCAATTATTATCTTTTGGTAACTGCTCTAGGCACTGGAATTGACCTCAAAGAACTCATAATCCACAGGGAGAATAAACAATAAGCAAGTATATCATAAAATAAAATATATATTCCCTGGTGGTGATTGTTTCATTGAAATAAATAAAGCAGGCAGATAAAATTGAAAATGGTTCATGATTTGAGGAATCTGCATGTAAATATGAAGGTCAAGGAAAGCTTCATTCTGGAGGTCACTATTGATTTGAGAACCCAATATTGGAAAGAATAGTGCATTGTTCCAAGGGGACAATAATGATTGTTTCAACTGCCTTTATATCAATGGAAATGATGAGTGGTTGATTTTAGAAAAAAGATGGAAATAATCTTCATAGGAGATATGGACATACAGATAACATTTTATAAATCATACTTGAGTGTCTAACACTGTGGGAAAATATTGATAAAAGGCCAGGGGGAGAAATAATGCTTATAATGTGATTTCTTTACATGAAGATGAGTGGACTTTGTATAAATGGCTCTGAAAATAAGGAATAAAGTCTGGGAGTCACTTGTAATAACTTGTTTTACATGTATATGAAAAGATGAGATTAGCTACTAAGATGGATTTAATAAAGCACAGTCGACCAGCTCTGGAATCCTGGAGTGTTACAAAATTTTAACAGCAGGTGAAGAATGCCAAACAACCTACAAAACTCAGACTGTATAACTAGCAGTCATCTTTAAAATGAATAGCATGAATTTCTACTCTATATTTAGCTGTTGGTGCTCTACAACAATGGATAGCTACGATAAGGAGCTAGCATAAGAGAAAGGGCAAGAGGTTCTGGGACCAGGTGAGATTTAGAAGTAAGTCTGTGCCTTCCCTGAATATCTTGTCATATACACTATGCATATTTTAAAGACTAGGTCTCAGGTTGAGAGAAATAAGACTAGAAACCACATGCCCAACTTAGGCTGTTAGATGGGTACACTCTTTCGGACAAAGGAAACAAGTTAGAACTGGTCCATGTTTATTGTGAGGATGATGGAACTCAATAAATTAAGCAAAATTTATTAAGTGGTGAGATGTTGTTTAGGTCCAAAATGTCATAGAAAACGATTCTGAATAAGTGATATTTAAGCTGAGATTAGTAATAATTTGAAGTTAAGAAAGATATCCTTAATATTCAGAGTTACAGCTCTCTCTTTACTAAAAGAAAAATGTTTAGGTGTCAGTTTTTTAATGCATGGAGACTTGGCAATGTGTTTGATTTTTTTTTTAAAGCTAGAGCTTAATAAGTAAAGATTTGGTGTGTCTAAATCAGGATAAAAGTGTGGTTATACCCTCTAGTTTAAAAACTAAACTTGATATTAGTGAATAAATGGAACCTGGTTTTCATCCTATCTGGTTTTCTTTCTAACTAGAATTCTAAGTTATAGGCAAAACAAACCTCATGTAATGTCCATCATATTAAGAAGAGAATCAAGATCTTTTGCAATCTATCACTGGGGGTTTAGATAATATATTTAGTCTCTTACAGCATGTATATCCTCCCTTTTTAAATTCAAGTAATGTTATACAATTTATGTTTTTATAAAACTGGTATCACTTAGTGATATTAAATACTGGTATATACCTTTTGAAATTACTGCATGTTTAAATTAATATTTGCAAAGACACTTAAACTAAATCTGATATAGATCAAGGCCGCACTTTGTTGCTATTATTGTTACTGAAGACCAGTAAATCAGATATCCCTCAGCTATTACTCACAAGCAAATGAGAAGTCCCATTAACTAAAGATAGAGATGTCAATGGCCAGTATTAATTCAGCCATTATCAAAATGCTACCCAGATACAAAGCAGAGTAAATGAGAATTTCCTGATGGTTTGTGAGCCATTAGTCATGAAGCAAGCTTGGTGTATCAAATAAAGAAAAAAAATCAATACAGACATTTTCATCTAGTGGCTTCAGGAAACAAATTGAAAACTCTAGAGAGAACCCCCCCCCCATGAACGTTACCACACACAATGGTCAAAAGTTCTAAATTATTTTTTCTTTTTTATATTGATGAAATTGATAACAGATTATATTTGGAAATGGCTTTCAGAAAGGGTATAACAATAATTATTTTCTCTAGTCTTGTAATACAAACTTTGTAGCATGCAGGAGATATATATATCAATGTCTGCAGGCCTCAAATAGCCATATAGAATTGTATTGATTGGGAGACTATGATCCTTCATAGCACTTCGAGAGTAACCCCTGAGCAGCTGAGGTTTCTGTTCCTGGCATCACCATACTGCCAGTGATAAGTGAGGTGTATTATTTGGCTGATTTTATGGAGCCCTGGGATATCAAAAGGCTCAGCATCCCAGGAGGGGAAGGTGAGAGAACACAATCTCTTGTAGCATGATGAATAAGGTTCTTCCACACCGGCAGCTGCCAAACAGATGAGCAGTTTTTAACGAAGTTGGGGTGCACAATGTAAGTGGGCCCAGAACTAATCAGACCTAATTAAGACAGACATGTTATGGTCCAGTAGTGCTGACAGGCTCGGTATTCCTGTAGCTTTTAAATGAGGCATGTTGTAATTAGGGTCTAATTGAAAATCTGGAAATGATACAAAACCTTTACCCTTCAGAGCTACGAGGACGTCTATTTGTGTCCTGGAGTGCACCGTATTAGATTGTGAATGCTCAGTTAAACAGTTTTGGGAGAGAAAAAAAAACTGAACAAAGATAGCAGCATTTAAATATAGTCCAAAAACTCACAATTCGACTTTCCATCTCATATGCAAAACTGAGTTTATTTTTATGATTAAATTATTTTATATCTACTCTTAAGAGAGTTATTATTACGACTGCACAAAAGTTCAGGCAGGTTTAGGCCACCTGAATCATTTATACTAGCACTGTAGCTCTATCCTCCTGTTGCTTATGGATTTGCTGGAGCAGGCACCAGTAACATCATTGTGAGACTTGTTGTTACTGTTTTTGGCATATCAAATAGCCACAGGGAGCTTGCGACGCTCTGTTGTGCGGGTGGAATATTCTCGGTAGCTTGCCGGGCTCTCCAAGAGGGAAGAAGGAATCAAACCCGGCATAGTCATGTGCAAGGCAAATGCCTTACACGCTGTGCTATTGCTCCAGCCCCATTTATAATAAATAGGGGAAAAAATACTCACCTTTCACAATCTCATAGAACATTTTAAATTTCTTTTTCGCCACTTTTTTTTGTTCATACGGCCAGAGGCTTCTTTCTTAGTAAGAACTTTGCCTTATTAGGATTGATTTTTAAATTATTTTCACTGTGACTGGCTTTAAAAGTTTCGTTATCATTTACATCTAAAGAGTCTCCTTGCTCCCTTGCTCTTCCTGTCACACATACAGATAATTATCGAGGAACTGAAATTAATCTCGATATATTTAATGAATTATTGTGAAAAAACAAAAGTAACTTTTTGTATTGAATTATTAGTCCAGAGGTGAGCAGTGACTCTGTAGACAAGTTTTGGCTTAATATCCACCAGGACATATCTCCCAGAAATAAGTCTGTAGATATAAAAATTGTTCATTTCTATATATATACTACTAGCTGTTAATCTTTCAATCCTTCTATATGCTGGGGTAGGAGATAGATCCGATTGTAATAAAGGGATCTGGTGAAAATGTCAAGATAACATTAACTATATATGCACTGCAGTTTTGTTTATTTGCCATTTTATCAATTTGCAATTTAATCTGACAGATCATTCCAAAATGATCTCTTTTGGAGATCATCACACCAGTCTCTTTTCAAAGTTTCATTTTGTCAGAGAGAGCCCACCAAGCTGTAAATACAAGTCAAATCCCTTGCCCGGCCCTGTTTTCCTCCTCTTGATAGATTTTTATTTTTACCATATTATCTACATAATGAACTTTATATATGTTTAGTGTCTGTTTCTCTCTGTGAGTGAAATATCTATTTTGTTCACCATTATTTTCACACTAAATGGAAAAACTCAAGGCAGAGAGTACCTTGCAGAAATGAATGAATGAATAAATAAGTGAATGGAGTAAAATAATTATAATATCAAAGCTTGTCTATTGTGGCTCATATTCAAATTTAAATGTTAGGTATATAGACTAAAAATTGTAAATTTTTAATACAAATAAATGTGAACTTTCCCTATAGATATAGTTTGATTTTTGTCCCCAGTTATAAACCCTGATCTACATTCTTCAATCTAGATTTAGGTAATCTGTTGGTTTTTATTCATCCCTTAATTTTTTATTTTCCCTACCTCTTATGTTGCAAACAAAAATTATGCAATGTCTATTTTATAATTGTTTAATGCTTGCACTTCTTTGTGGAGGTACTGTTCAAGTACTTGTAATAAAGCAGTGTAATTTTTAAGGCTGTAGAACATCTGTTACTATTGTAAACTGATACAGAGATGGTTTCCTCCATGTAGCAGTCAGCTTGTGGGAATTTATAAGTGTAAAATTATTTAAAGATTCAAGAAATAATATTACCTATGAACATAACACCATTGTTACTAAAAAAGTAAAAGAAATTCACTTCAATTGGGCTACTGCTTTAAAATTCAAGGTTATTTATTTCCACTTAAAAATAATCATTTATTACTTCACATATTTTCTGTTTCTTTCATTCTATTACTGTGTGTAGTTATACATATCAACATGGGCATGATTTATAAAATAGGTCAATGCACTAATAGATTTTTTTCTAATACAATCAACACAAACCAACAAACAGATCTATTTTAAATTTTCAGTTCTCTGACTTTTCAATTATTTACCTGATATATTACAAAGAGATCCCTGTTCTTTGTAAATATTTCTTGAAATAATTATCAAAAAATTTGAATCAGAGCTGTAATATTTGCTGGATTATCACCATGATTTATCGTTCTGCCTAATGAACTAATTATAACAAGTTTGGAATTATGGGAGGAATTTTAAAAGGTGTTAAAGAATCAAGACACCTATTAAACTGAAATGTATAATTTATTTAAGATTTTATTTCTGTGATATTTCAAAAGTCATTGCACTGTTTCTGAACAATACACTTTGGAGTTGTTACAAGATGGCAGCTTGAATTTCACCAGATGTGAAATCATTTGGTTGTGTAAACACATTTTTTTAGATGCATAGGGTTTTCATTTCACTCTAAAAACGCCTGTAAATGGATAATGTCCATAAGCTGAAATGTACATCTCAGAGGGGTCTAGGGCTCAGATACACTAAGGTGATTTACAATCTGAGGTAAACAGATTGGCTCAGATAACTGACCGATCCACACTCCACATCTCTCCAGCAGGAAATGTCTTAGAGAGGCAGGGGAATGACTTTTCCAAGCATTTCACTGAATTCTGAGTTTCCCTGACCTCACTCTCTACTTCCTGAAGAGTTACAAAGACAATAAAAAATTCTTTCTTTTGCTTTGAAAAACGTCATACTTTTTAATTTTATACACTTTCTGCATCTGACAAAGAGGTGATTGTGCCATTTAAAAAATGTTCCTTGAATAATATTTCGTAGTAATATTGAGCCATCTGCCTCCCAACTCTGCAGAATTATATGTGGAATTATTTCTTTTTCATCTTATGGAGTGTTCTAAGAACCAGAAAATAATGTTTACAAAGAAGGTTCTGCTTTGACCTTTAATTGCTGCTAGTAAATGAAAATTGCTTTACTCTTTAACCATTTTTTCCATTCCTTCTGGGAACCCATTCCAAGAATTTCAAACTATGTTATCACATATATGAAATATATTGCTGTATGTAAAATTCTGGGAGTAAAATCCTGTATATTTAAAATCCTGAGAAGGAAAAAGTTGTAAAAACTGATACTTGCCACATTGAGATCTGAGCTTCTGAATTTTAAGGTCAACTTTCTTTAGTTGGTCTGTTTTTACCTTGATCCTTTCCTTCCAGAATCATTTACTACCATGAAAATGTAGTAGAATGTTTATAGCTACAAAGAAAAACTAATTGAAAGTGACTGGCTTATGAAAGGAAATTATAGAAATATCTGACAAAGACATGCTCTATAATTTTGATGTATTGTGCTCTTAAAAGGTTTTATGCAAAATGTATCATTTTGCCTATTGCTGTGAAAGTAAACTATATTTCAGATTGTACCTTGTTACTCAATTTTGAGTATCTTTATAGCTGTTTCAGTAGCCTTCTGGAGAACAAACACTCTGAAAAATTGATTCTGATTTTAACACTTTTTCCACCTGCTTTTCTAAATTTTTTTCATTTTCTAAATCTTCACCTGCAACCATTTCCATTTAAACATATATGGAATGTCTGTCTATTTCTTATAGACTAATAGTGTGAATTTTTTTTTCTTATGTTGACATGGGATTGCTATTATTCTCATGTCAACATTAATTGTTTTTTTTCTCATTGATCACTACTATGAAACATTGGGTAAATTCATTCCTCTCAACATCAGCTACCTTATTACTTTTTAGTAATTAACATCATCACTACAAGGAATCACACATATGCAGAAATATGAAGTGTATTGCCAGTATCCAAATTTTAAAATAGTACATATTATTTTCATTAGTGTTTTGAGTCACATTTTCAAAATGTGTCATTTTAAGTAGAAATGTATATCCTAGTCATTAAAATAAATGAAATATTAAATATTAACAGACATCTGAGTTCTTTGGCAAGTATGTGTTGCCATTGAGACTTTAAATATCAAAGAAAATTAAAGTAGGTACCTCAATTAAGCCTTTTTTTGGTGTTTGTTCTTGGGGCCACAGTGGAAGGAAGGGAGGAAGGAAGGAAGGAAGGAAGGAAGGAAGGAAGGAAGGAAGGAAGGAAGGAAGGAAAGAAGGAAGGACAGGCTTGCTCAACTTCCTTTTTAGAACATGTGAGGACAATTTTTTTTGCTTACAACTTTTAGAGTCAAGTTCAGCTGTGTACTTTCTCAGGTGTATTTTCTTCCCCAAAGTTGAAAAAAATGTGTTTATATTTCCCCAAAATTAATGGTGAAATACGGTATACACAACATGAAATTCAACTTTCCTCTTGATTTAATTTGAAAGAACGACATGAAATACAATGCATTTAATTACTCAATCTATTTTTTCCAAGGTACTTAATCAATTCTTCATGTAAGAGAGGTGATATAGGGACTGGAGCAGTAGCACAGCGAGTAGGGTGCTTGCCTTCCACACGGCCGACCAGGGTTCGATTCCCAGCATCCCACATGGTCCCCGGAGCACTGCCAGGAGTAATTCCTGAGTGCAGAGCCAGGAGTAACCCCTGTGCATCACCAGCTGTGACCGAAAAAAGCAAAAAAAAGAGAGATGATATAAATGTTATAAATGATATATTCTCTATCCTATCCTTTTCTGATAAATTACTCTAACTTATATTACATATAGTTACAGAGTGAGGTAGACAAAAATAGGTAAGGTAAGGTAAAGGCCCTCCCGTTGATCGTCGATTTGCTCGAGCGGGCCCAGTAACGTCTCCATTGGAGACTTTGTTGTTACTGTGTCTGGCATATCGAATACTCTCGGTAGCTTGCCGGGCTCTCTGAGAGGGGCGGAGGAATCGAACTCGGGTCGGCCATGTTGGCCGCTTGTAAGGCGAACGCCCTAGTTTAGAAAAATGCTTTAGTTTCTTTTCCCAATATTTCTACTTTAAAAACATTGGTTCAGCTCAAGGTCTAAATCTATAATACTTTATTTTTCTGTCAATTAAATAAACGTGAAGTTTTAAGTGTAAAATACAGCCAAATTGATCATTTGCCTCAATTTATTGCAATTACTTCAAGAAGACTAGCTCTACTCAAAAGTATTAAATAAGTGTTCTCCAAATGAGAATTCGGGGGATATTTCACCTATGTAAACTGTATATTTGGAATATAATTGTTACATTTCTAACTCTATGAAGTGACATGTCATATATAAATAAATAGTATCACTGTATCAGTGTCCTCCCTTTGTTATCTATTTGCTCAAGGGGGCCCAGTAAAGTCTCCATTGGAGACTTTGTTGTTACTCTGTTTGGCATATCGAATACTTCACAGAGAGCTTGCCAGGCTCTGCTGTGCAGGCGTGATACTCTCGGTAGCTTGCCGGGCTCTCCGAGAGGGGCGGAGGACTCGAACTCAGGTCGGTCATGTTGGTTGCGTGCACGGCAAATGCCCACCGCTGTGAGTATTGTCTGAAATTTTAAATCATCTTGACTCCATTTAAATTACTGTTCATCAGCAGAGAATACATTAGAGGAATGCTTTGCGCAATTTCCATCATATTATTTTTTTATAGTGAACCATATAAGGAGGCAAGCAATGGAAATGTAGAGATGCTCATCAGAAAATAGAACGTCCCACAAAAAGGAGAGCAAAAGTTAATTAGAGTACTGGATAATGTGTGCGTATACAGTTGCTGCACTAGCATTAAAGTTCAGGAATCTTTTCTAGATCCTTCATTTTGCTTTAGCCAACAATCAACCCTGTATGTTATACCTGTGCTCTTTAATGTTTTTGCCTGCTGTTGCATTGGGATATTTTGGAATGCAGTTTATGCGAAGGCAATATTGTAACTACTGTGTTGACCAGTTAGAACTCTTTCAATCTAACCAATTAACATGTTAATACACCCATTCTAGAATACACATGCATTCTAAAGTAGCAAGTATACTTTGAAGACTAACACTAGGATTGTATTATCCCAGTTTTATCAGGTTCAAGCATTTCCCTCAAAATTTTATTTCTACGGTCACGTCTACTGCCTTGATATTGTGCTCCCTTCTTCTCCCTCTTTTTTTTTCTATTGAGGTACTGTGATAATGACTGTTTCTGGCATACATTCTTCTAATACCATACCCGATCCCAGGGTGCCTGCTTTCCTCCAACAATGTCCCAAAACTCCCCACATAACACCCTCCCCCCCCCCACACACACACCCCACTCATTTCTGTAGACCAATTCTCTAGTTCTATTGCCTTTGGCCATTTGTTTCTCTATTGCTCTGTATAATTGTTCAACATATAAGGGCAATCATTCTGTGTCTACCCTTTTCCTCTGATAAACTTCACTCAGCATGACAACCTCTAGGTCATCTAGACATGCATTTATTTAATGTGATCATAGAAAAGATTTGAACTCTTGAAGGTAAAATTCTTAATTTTTGTTGTGTAAAATGCTTATTAAGTATATAATCCACTTGGAATGATAAGAATGAATTGCATATGACTGATTTATGAAGAAATAAACCATATTTGAGGCAAATATCAGTTTCAACTAAAGTCAGATAGTGGGTGAAAAAACACAGTTTGACCCAGAATCATGCTTTACTAAATAAGGGATTGTTCATTGATAAAGTATTTGCTTAAAATGTTACTTTGGTTTTTATAGCAGAAAAAAAAGGATCTATAATCCCCGATAGTTTAAAATTAAAAATCTACACAACTCAATCACATTTTTCTCTTTGATATTAAAAATAAAATCCAGGACCAGAGAGATAGCACAGAGATAGCATAGCTGCATGTAGCCAACCCATGTTCTATTCCTAGCACCCCCTATGGTAATATGAGCACTTCTTGAAGTGATCCATGAGCACAATTCCCAGGAGCAAGCCCAAAGTACCACCTGGTATGCCTCCCACCAAGCAAAACAAACAATAACGTTTTGATTATATCTTACAAATATTACTTTGACTTGATTTTTCTTTCTTAAAGAGTCATATTTAAAAAGCTGTATAATAGACCTTTTAATTTCCTTGTTACTGTGCTCATTCTGGTGTTTAATGAGCTGATATCCAAAACTATCACTCAACGGCAATCATTTCCCAAATCCAGAGGCTGGAGAGAGAGCACAGAAACTGAGGCACTTTAAGGATGATCTGGATCCTGGTACTACACAAGGTACCCAAGCAACTCCAGATGTGCTCTTCCTGGGTGTAGCAAAAAAAAAAAGTATGGTGATAACAGTAATTTTAAAATATAATTATGCCTTTGGAATAAAACTCATCATAACTTGCATGACTTATTCTTTTTTTTGGGGGGGGAGGTTATTCACTCATTTTCTCTCTTTTTTATTTTTATTAATGAAACACCATGAGGTACAGTTGTAGACTTACAAGTTGTTGTGCTTGGGTTTCAGTTATGCAATGATCGAGTACCCATCCCACCACCGGTGCCCATTCTCCACCCCCACCAATCCCAGTATCCCTTCCACACCCCATCCCCCATCCCACCCTGCCTCTGTGTCAGGTCACTCCCTTTTGTTCTATCTCTCCTTTTGGGTGCTGTGGTCTGCAGAAGAGACATTGGGTGGCAATCATGTTCAGTCCATAGATTACTTTCAGCAGGCATCTCCCATCCTGGGCAGATCTTCCCAGCAGCCTTTATTTGGTGCTCCCTTTTCTATCTGAGCTGACTTTACCCCTGGAGTGTGCGGCTGGCCTCTAAGCCATGGAGAAGACATAATAACCAGCTCTATAATGTGTCAGGAATGTAGCTCACTGCCTTCATATCTTCAAATTTCCCAGTAAATTATTTAATCCATTCTCTTGTAAAAACTTTGGGAATCAGAAAATTAAATAGTCTTTGGAATATCAGGCTTTGGTTAATGTAATAATCAGAATTTAACATGGGTCTATATGATTCTAAGACTAATTCTTTTCTCTAAATTCTCTTATTATTTTGGAAAATATTTGAAAGTCTATGATTTCTCTCTAGTAATGAGATCTAAACGTCAGCATACATGATGGCATATATTTGGTGATTAAAAAAATAAAAAGTGGTCACTTCAAATGATGTACTTGTCCAAATGCACAGGAATAAACGGTTTAATTATACCAAAAAAAAGTTAGCTCTTTGTTTATCAGCATATTTATATTTATTAAATAAAAGCCACTTAAATGTTTTGGTATTTTCAATATAATAATCATAAGCAACTATTCATATATTATATAACCATTAGCTAGTAATATTGATTATATTAAAATCATTTAATATTCAGAATTTTGGTGATCATATCTTTTTATCTATTATATCTGTATATCTTTGGCAATATGCATAGCAACTATATAATTCTCTTATTTAGAAAAGCTGAACCTGTAAATTGCCAATATACTCTTCATAGATTAATTTAAATAAACATTTTGGTAGTATAATTAAATCCAAATTATTATCCTGATTTTTAAATGTATTTATTCTTTAACAAATATTATATTTAAAATATATATGTCTTTAAATTTATTTTAGAACTTGGTTTTCTTGCTTTTAACCCACTAACAGAAATAAATGGCGGCTTTTTTCTTACTGGTAATTTTAAGATTATTTGGGGGAAGTGTTATGGATAAACTGCTATTGTGTTTCAAATGTTTACAGTAAAAAATTCTACTCCATGATAAAATAGTATTTCATTACTACTTCCTAAAAAGAATATTTCATTCTTTTCAAAGTGACTATAAAGTAGAGAAATAGACTACTGAACAATTCTGACTCTTAAACCCTGCTTCCTGAGGGGAAGCACATTATCATTTATAATGTGCATGATCCTTCACAATTTTCCAGGGTCAGAAACCATTTTTTTTTAAAGAAAAAGAAACTTCAAATGAGCAGTATAAAACAAGGTAGGTGGGGAGGAGAGGAATGTACCTTTAAACCCAAAGGCTTTTTGTTCGTGTGTTGCCGATCAATCATGCCTGCTAACCTGGCTATAGGTTACTCTTAGTGATCCGTTTTCACAGGGTCCTAAGAGAATTCTAATAATAAAAGGACCCGATCCTCCCACCAAGAGATTTATAAAGTCATCTAACATTTTCAAATATATATCCGCATCAGATTATTCTACATTAGTGAATTTAATTATGATGATTATATGAGTGTGATCATTTCTTTATTTTATTAATAATACCTACAGAAATGAGTTTCCATAGAGCCAAAAACTAAAGTCTAAAAACACTGGACTTTTCAGAACTCCTGTAGGAAAGAGAATCTATTTTCCTATACTTTCCCAAGATTATATCACTTTAAAGTTCTTCCTTGCTGGTCACATTCCATTACAGACTTATATTTCAAAAATGAGATGATAAAATTGCATCCTCTGCACACTGTTAACTAAAAGAATATCCTAGCACTAGGTTTACTAGAATATTTTTAGTATTCACAAATCTAACAATATAGTAACAGGATCTCACCATATTTCAAAAGAGATATGTCAGAATATTTAGAACCATTTCTTTATACAGCTTGGGGGAAAAATGGTATTTTGTTTACATGAAGCGTCCATTTTTCATTTCTCTCTTCCCATGGGAGCTAACATAAATCAAAACAACTCAAATGTTTTTAATTTCAGTGCGAGATCAGCAGCTGTTCCCCAGAACTCCAGTTGCTGAGAAAAGGGGATTTTTCTGAGGCACTAGTCAGATAGACAATGCAACAAGATCTAGTTACATGCCATGATACTTACTGTGCATATGCCCATTAGAGATCATAATAACAAAGAATTGTGTTTACTTAAACTCACAGTTTTGCAAAAGTCAAACAGTTATGTAATTGTCCCTATAGTGCTGTGAATCATGGTGGTAGAGTAATGTAATCAATTAGTGACAAGCTCCTTTGATGTACTCTATAGTGGGTTGACATAACAAATGACCCATTGAAGAGGACTGGGCTAAATGAGACTGCTTAAAAGGAAATTGAGTTCAAGTGAATATTTCCAACAGTTTATTTTCAATGTTTATACTTTATGCAGTCCCTTTAAAAAGTGTAATTAGACTATCTGCTTAGCTTTTCAGAGAAAAGAGAAGTCAATTTGAGCATTTCATCTGATCACAAATCATCTTTTATATGCAAAATTAAAAAATCAAAAGTAAATTTGTTAAAGCAATAGCATAAATGATAATTTCAATTCGGGATTTTGCAAGACAACAATTAAATGCACCTTAAAGACTAGGATAGCTTGATATTTTGGGCATATCATGGGGATATTTTTCTGTTGTAAAACCATGGATTTAAAAGCTATTTTAAATAACTAAATTTTTATTTATTTATTTATTTATTTTTTCTTTTTTTAATAGTGAAAAACCATGAGGTACAGTTATAGGCTTACAAATTTTGTGCTTGGGTTTCGGTTATACAATGATCAAGTGCCCATCCCTCCACCAGTGCCCGTCATCCATCCCCACGGGTCCCAGCATCCCCCCCCAACCCTCACCCCCCCCCCCCGTCCCATCCTGCCTCTGTGGCAGGGTATTCCCCCTTGTTCTCTCTCTCTTCTTTTGGGTACTGTGTTTTGCAAGAGAGGCTTTGAGTGGCAATCATGTTTGGTCTATCGACTACTTTTAGCATGCTTCTCCCTCCCTGGGAGGGCCCTCACAACACCCTTCATTTGGTACTCTCTTCTCTATCTGAGCTTCCTTTTCACCTAGAGCCTGTGGCTGGCCTTCCATTCATGGAGCAAAATTCCTGGTACTAATCTCAGCCATTTCTGGGTGTTAATCTCCCTTTTTGTTGCTTTATGTTCCCCAGATGAAAGCAATCTTTCTGTGTCTATCCTGCTCTTTCTGACTCATTTCGCTTAACATGATACTTTCCATGTAGTACCACTTGTATGTAAATTTCATAACTTCATCTTTTCTAACAGCTACATAGTACTCCATTGTGTAAATGTACCAAAGTTTCTTTAACCAGTCATCTGTTCTTGGGCACTCAGGTTTTTTCCAGATTCTGGCTATTGTTAAGAGTGCTGCAATGAACAAACAATTGCAGATGTCACTTCGACTATACCTTTTTGCCTCTCTGGGATATATTCCCAGGAGTGCTATAGCTGGGTCAAATGGGAGATCAAATTCTAATTTTTTGAGAATCGTCCATACTGTTTTCCAAAAGGGTTGGACCAGCCGGCATTCCCACCAGCAGTGAAGGAGGGTCCCTTTCTCACCACATCCGCGCCAGCACCGGTTGCTTTTGTTCTTGTGGTTTTGGTCTGAATCTCTCTGATGATTAGTGATGTAGAGCATTTTCTCATATGCCTTTTTGCCATTCGAATTTCTTCTTTGTGAAAGTTTCTGTTCATTTCCTCACCCCATTTTTTGATGGGGTTGGGTGATTTCTTCTTGTGGACTTTAACCAGTACCTTGTATATCCTTGATATCAACCCCTTGTCGGATGTGTACTTGGTGAATATCCTTTCCCATTGTCTTTGTATTTTGGTCAATGTTTCTTTTGAGGTGCAGAAGCTTCTTAGTTTAAGATAGTCCCATTTGTCTATCTCTGTTTTCACTTGCTCGGCCAGTGGCGTGACATCTTTGAAGATACCATTAGCTTCAATATCATGGAGAGTTTTGCCAACTTTGTCTTCAGTAAACATTATGGATTCTGATCTGATGTTGAGGTCATAAATCCATTTTGATCTTACTTTTGTGCATGGTGTTAGGCAGAGATCTGAGCCCATTTTTTTGCATGTAGCCGTCCAATTTTGCCAGCACAGTTTATTGAAGAGGCTTTCCCTGCTCCATTTCACTTTTCTTGCCCCCTTATCAAAAATTAGATGATTATATGTTTGGGAGGAAATGTCAGTATATTCAACTCTGTTCCATTGGTCTGCAGCTCTGCTTTTGTTCCAGTACCATGCTGTTTTAATTATTACTGCCTTGTAGTAGAGTTTGAAGTTAGGGAGGTTGATTCCTCCCATTTTCTTTTTCCCAAGAATTGCTTTAGCTATTCCTGGGGGTTTATTGTTCCATATAAATTTCAGGAGTGTTTGCTCCATTTCTTTGAAGAATGTCAAGGGTATCCTTATAGGGATTGCATTGAATTTGTACAGTGCTTTGGGAAGTATTGCCATTTTGATGATGTTGATTCTCCCCATCCATGAACAGGGGATATTTTTCCATTTCCTCGTGTCCTCTTTTTTTTCCTGAAGTAGCGTTTTGTAGTTTTCTTTGTACAGGTCCTTTACTTCCTTAGTTAAGCTGATTCCTAGATACTTGATTTTCTGGGGCACAATTGTGAATGGGATTGTTTTCTTGATGTCACTTGCTTCTCTTTCACTATTTGCGTATAGGAATGCCATGGATTTTTGGGTATTGATTTTATAGCCTGCCACTTTACTATACAAGCCTATTGTTTCTAGGAGTTTCTTGGTAGAGGTTTTAGGGTTCTCTAAGTATAGTATCATGTCATCTGCGAATAGTGAGAGCTTAATTTCTTCTTTCCCTATCTGGATGCCCTTAATATCTTTTTCTTGCCTAATCGCTATTGCAAGTACTTCCAGTACTATATTGAACAGTAGTGGAGAGAGTGGGCATCCTTGTCTCGTCCCTGACCTTAGGGGGAAGGGTCTTAAATAACTAAATTTTTAAGCTCTTTTCCTATTGTAAACTACATTATTAACCAAAATGTATAAATTTAGAAAAGATTTAACACACCTTAAAACTGCAGTATTTTACAGTTTCAGTGACTTTTGCAATAGCTACAAAATATGGGAAACTATTACAAACATAAAGACTACAGAAGATATATTCTGATTCTCAGGTATTCTATAAACATTTAACATCAGTTTTTGAGCCCCATTTAGGACTTAAATTTTTTCTCAAAAAAAAAAATCTGATTGCCCCATGGCCCAAATTTTTTAATAGAATTAAATTCCAAGTAAAAAAATTGATCTAGAACTAAATTAATTTGCTTTAATACACAGTAAATTTGGGATGGGATATAGCTTAAAGTTTGGAACTTATGTTTTGTACATAATACCCTTGGGTTTTATTTCTGGAGGCACTTGTGGGACCCCTTCTATTATAAAGCTGTATGGTTTACAGGTTACACACACACACATACCACATCACCACCACTACTACTGCCATCACGAACACCACACACAAATACAGAAGGTAAACCTGTTTCATTTGGATATCTCCAAAACTTCAGTTTCTTATGGGGGGAAGGGGTTAGGACATTTTTGGGGTCCACACACAGCAGTACTCAAGGCTTACTTGTGGTTCTGCTCTTAAGGATCACTACTGCCAGGGCTCAGGAGACTATACGAGGTACCAGGTGTCAAACCTGAATTGGTTGCATGCAAGGCAAGCACCATAACCTCATACTAGCACTCTATCCTCAAAGCTGATTTTTAAGTATCCCACTAGGCTTGTCCACAAGGGCAAATAAGATCCAATCAAAAAAGCTCAATTCTACAGTGAATGGGCATCAGTTTACCTGAACAAATACTGTTCTTTTTCTTCTAGATCAAAAATGACATCTTAAAATTGTATAAATATAAAAAATTTAGCTTTATCTTTAGTCTTCAGAGTTTTAGTTTTTTTATTTTTATTATTGTGTTAACAGAGTGGGAAAGAAAGGATTCTACTGATTTAACAGGGTTGACCTGGTTATTTTTATGTCTCTTTTTAAAATTAGGTTTATATATTTTGTTGGTTGTAAATAATAGTTATTTATTTCTATACTGAAAATTAAAATAGCCCTGAAGACCTTAGGGGTGATCATGTTTTGAAAAGCTTGGTGCTGGAAAGTCATTTATTTTATTTTAACACATTTTTTGAGAACTCTTTGTTTTTCAATAGTGCTCCTCAACAACCTAGGATATATGGTAATGAACAGCTCCAAATTATCTAAACTCATCTCCAAATTATCTGAACTCATCTCCCATATTCCACTTTCAATTTAAAAGATCAAAATTTATTTATCCAGTTCTGAATCAGAAAGATTTCTTAATCAGAAAATTTAGAGACTCAAATCAATTGATATATATTGCCCCAAATCACCTTTGCAAAGAGATGAAATACTTTTTCTTTTTTAAATGTTAGAGTGATTAGATTTATTATTTCTCTGTGTAAAACTCACTGTTAATATTTATAAACTTTCACAGAACATGCAGAGTTGAAGTTTCTAGTCAATTTAATCTATAACAATCTTTCTGAACGTTCATGGTAGTCTATCGAAAAGTGATCAGAACAACAAGTATTTAGATAGCAATAATTTATTTACAACCTACAACAAAACTGATATTCTGCTAGGGACTAAAAAATATGTGATTAAAATCCCTGTTACTGAGTTCTAGGAAAGTACATAACACTGCACTGTAGCACTGTCCTCCTGTTGTTCATTGATTTGCTCGAGCGGGCCTAGTACTGTCTCCATTGTAAGACGTGTTGTTACTGTGTTTGACATATCGAATACATCCCGGGTAGCTTGCCAGGCTTTGCCGTGCAGGTGAGATACCTCAGTAGCTTGCCAGGCTCTCTGAGGGGGTAGAGGAACCAAATTCAGTTTGGTTGCATGCAAGGCAAATAAATGTGCTACCCGCTGTTCTATCACTCCTACCCAGGAAAGTACATACTTAGAAAAATTACCAACCGGATAAATGCTATAATATTTTTTTAAGAACTCTCAGTCATTTGGAGAGCCATAAATAATACAATTAAATAAATTTGATGATGATGATCTTGGAGGCAAGTTGAGGATTACTAGGCAAAGATAAGAAATAATATGGAAACACAGGGGAGATTCCATAAAGGGCTAGACAGTACTTTGTATGCATAAACACTGGTTTATATGATCCCATAGACAACATGGAGAGTGATTATTCCCCATACAACTTCCCCCCAAAAGTAACAATATGGGGACTGAAAAATATCCCTGAGAGGTGTGGACCAGCTGATACAATTTAATATAGGTTATATTTAAATTTCTAGTATACCATTGACACAGGAAAGGTGACTGAAAATATCCTACCCCCGCGCCTGGCTGTCCTCACCGGGCCCCTTGGAGAGGGGAGGGTTGAATTTCTCTCCCCCCCTCCCCACCCTGAGCAGAGCCCCAGCAGCTGAGGACTTCGGGAGCCAGTCACGGCCATGCTGGGACCACTCTCCACACGTCCGGACGGGCCTCATGCATGAAAGAACTGGCAGAGGAACCCAGGCATGTGGGTCCCGGAGCTGAGGTCTCCAAGCCTACTCAAATTGGGACTGGGCCTTCTCCACCCAGACCTCCCTATCTTCCAGTAGGTAGGCGTCACACCCACCAGCTGCCGACATCACCAGGTTGGTCCCATCAACAGCCGAGACACAGAGACTATAAAACTCAGTTCCCAGAAGCACGCAGCCGCATTTGGGGCTGCGCGACATCTTATTATCTTTCCTTTGGAGAACCTGGCAGGCTACAAAAAGTATCCTGCCTCCATAGCAGAGTCTGGCAAACTTCCCATATTGTACTCAATATGCCAAATATCAGTAACAATGGTGGGTCTCATCCTCCTAATCCTGAAAGAGCATTGAAATGGCTCTTTGAAAATCTCAGGGCTAGGTAGAAGGAGACGTTACTGGTGCCTGCTCAAGACAATCGATGAACAACAGGATGATCGTGATCGTGATATTTAAATTTCTAGTATACCATTGATACAGGAAAGGTGACTGTTGGTCTCCTGTTTGTTAATTGTTCCTAAATTCTTTAATATTTTCAAGATTGAAAGTATTGAGGAACAATGATGTTCAGACTCAAGATTTAAAAAATGGATACGTTTATGAGAAAGTAGAAGAGAAAGAATCTCCACAGCCAGGGGTAAACTAGTGTAGAACTAAAACTGGCTCACTTGTTATAAAATTTCTATAGAAAAACTGGATCTTTGTGTTATTTGGCTAATAAGAGTGTTACAGACAATGTAGTGATTATACAAGGTGATCAGGCTGGCAATACCAAGATCTTTGAGACATTTGACCCTGGGCCTTTTGGGTTATCTATTGCTCCTTAGTTTTTATGAGCCTAAGGTCTGGGGCAGAATCTATGATCAGGGTCAAATTGTTGTCTACATATTTATCAGAAAGAGCCCAGAAAATTTGCAGAAATTTTAAACGGCCAGGGGTAGAGGGGAAGAACTGTGACTACTCACAGCAGCTGCTAAAGAGAAACTGAGGCTTCTGCTTCAATTGTGATTAGATGTTCATAAAATACTAATATGATGGAAGTTTCTATCTTGAAGAACACAAAAGAAAGAAATAGAAAATATTTCAAGGTATCATCATACATTATATTGGTTCCATTTAAATTTGAAAGTAAGTGAAGAGGAGAATTTGAACTCTCAGAAGATTAGTTTTTGTTTATTAGATAATCAGCAAAAAACCAAAATGAAATAGCATACAAAATATTAAGGCCACAGAATTTAGAAAATATACAAGTAGATATGGTTAGAACATTTAAATTTAATTTTGGATTCATATTTCTCAGAAGTTTGAGGGCAGAGTCACCAATAACATTTTTATAAGTATGTTGAAATTGCTTAGGGTAATTATAAGGAGTTAATACCTTGTTTAGTCTCTTTTATTAATAGAAGGGTGACTAAGAGAGCATCAAGTCTCAACTTGTGAGGAAAGATAAATGACTGGATGTAATATGCCTCAGGAAAAAATAATAAACATCTTTGAATAAAGGTAGAAAGGTAATGTTCTTGAAATAGCAGCATGAAGCCAAAAGAATGTAGACCCTACTTCCCATTCCCAAGCATCAAGGAATGCAGAAAATTAAGCAACCATTCTGTAAGGAGATTATAGGATTGTAGGGCTGTATATTCTTTGAATAGAAGCTGCTTTTAGTTAATGATATGATTAAGATAACATTCTAGAGAAAGCCTGGGGATATGTGTATGTAACTGTGTTCTTAGTGGAGAGAGATTGAGGACAATTGGGAAGAACCTCAAGACTGACTCAGTACACAGGGTCCCGAAATAGACAGGGGCAGGAGAAAATACTGGTTTGTATAGGAAAAGAAAATTCTTGAGATGAATAGATATGATGTTGAGGAAATTGGAGAGAGTGATTTAAACATATAAGGGATCAAGTTTGAAACAACATCTGTGTCCTTGAAAGAACACAAGTAAAACAGAGGCAAAATGAAGTAGAACAAAGGAGACAGGAGAAAACTGCATGGTTGGATATTTCATTTTAATATTGATGACACATTCTTTTGGTCCTTCTGGTACCGTATATATCAGAGAGACTATTTTATTAGTCAAACTATATATATATAGTTTATATACATATATAAACTATATATATATATGGATGGGCATCAGTGAAAAACTAAATTTCAGTTTTTTGAAAATGACAGCCTGACTCATAATTCTTTTTGTTAATAGGAAGTATTTTTGACCTAACACAATGTTATTTGGTTAATTCATCATAAAACAAAGATCCATGTTATTATAATGATAAATTTACTGCAACCTCTTATTATGGAATTTTTCTGCCTGCAGTCATAATTATTTCTTGCACATTGTTTTTGTTCTCCATGAAATTTATATTATTTTGTCCAGGAAAACAATGGGGACAATAAGAAATAAATAAGGCAGCTCAGTTGGATACTATGTACAATATCTTCATAACACCCAATTCAAATCTAATCCTCTTGCCTTCAGTGGGAGGAGCTATAACTCAGTCTGATCATCAAACACATGTCACTGAAAATGATAAAATGCCTTACCTAACGGAAATCTAAAAGATATCGTTGTTTTAAGTCACCTTCTAGAAAGGAAACTCTCAGAACAAGTTTCTTTTTAAGCACCTGTCTCTTGTCTGTCTTTCTTACTCTCAGTTTCTCTCTTTGTCACTTCTCTCTGTCTCTCTCTGTCTCTCAAACACACACACACACACACACACACACACACACACACTCACACAGGCACATCGTGGTCTAAATTATCCATTCTGTTTGAGAATATACTCTTGAAATTAGGACAAACAGAGCCTATTATTACATTAATATTTTTCATATTTTATTCTCTATAAAAATAATTTTATGTGCACGAGATAGTCTAGATATTTGTGACAACTCTTTTCTCTAAAATATCCAGTTTCCTACATATGGAAAAAACACTGAAAATCAGGGGATCCTAATTTTCATTCATACAAAGACACATGTTGTTTGCTATTTTATTACAACAGCATCAAATGTCTTGTCAAAATTTAATGTCATTTCCAAAAGGATAAAATGACGGATAAAAGCCTTTCTTTTTCTTGTTTAATAAAATGGTTTACTAGAAAATGAAAATAACACAAATTCTTTTTATTTGGCTTCTACACATGGCAAAGGATGTCAGAAGTGAATGGAAACAGGGGGAAAATGTGAGAATGTAAAAAGACAATAACAGGTGAGGAGAAATAAAATACTCCCTGTTAATAATAGTAATATATATTAAAACAGTAGAGTGGGCAGCTGTAGAATACTAAAGGAAGCTGGTCCAATAACAGAGGGGTTTAGTTGTAAGGAAAGATTGATTGTTCAACAGTGTTTCTGCATCTGGCCTCCTTGATTTCAAACATTTCCGGATTGCTATCCAAGATTGCAGTGCAGAAAATTCTGTACTCAGGTTTGTAGTTAGAAAGACTTACCACAGAACAACACACACACACATACACACACACACTCACATCAAAGTTCTAAAATAATTATACTGAATGTTGAGTTGTAGTGTTTCATTCTGTTGAACTGTTTCGCACACTGAAACTGTGGTTTATGGTTTAAAGTTCAGAAGTATTGTCTTCAAACTTAACATCAGGATTTATGACACTCAATCAAAGTAGTTCATTGAAAAAAATGAGGTCATACAAAAGGATTTCCTTAGTTTCAGAAGTGGAATAATAATAGTAAATTATAAGTATCAGGGGAATATATTTTTAAGACATTTAAGCTTTTCTCGAGGAAAGGGATGTGGTATATTTTTTCCCTCTTATTATCAGGTGCAAGGTTTGAACTGAAGAAGATAGGGCTATATACTTTTGATGGAAATTAGTTTAAAATCTTGAAACACTTTTACTCAATGTGTTTATTTAATTCAGCTAACTCAGGTATGGCAAGTAACATATGCACACATACATATAACATAATTTAATTCAGTTAGCTGAATCATGTATGGCATATGACATACACTCACAAAGAAGAACACTCAGTATGCCTTTGTTTTCTGATGAATTACCAAAGTGTTTCTTATGCCCATGTTAATTCAACTTAAATAAACAGTATGCCTGAAACATGACTATTTACAAAAGAAACTATCTTCAATGTGATTTTTTAAAAAATCACTATTAGAAAAATTCCACCGCAAATTAACAAAATAGAAGTTTTATAGAAAATTAAATATTAATACATTTCTTTTACATTCTTTTGAAATTCAGTATGCACTATTAATAAAAATAAAAATAGAGATAAAAAATCTGTTGGAACAGGAGGTGAAGGCGAGTGATATGGAAGACGGAGAAAGGTGTAGAGAAATGAACTGGGTGATGGGTTATAAACACTGGACCAAGATATGTTAATGTGAAAAATTGGTGATCTGATTCTCATGCTATTTAGAGAAGAAAAACTATCTTGAAGGTGGGATTGAGAATTTAGTCACTGTGTTTCTCAGTTCTCTGAATCTTTTTAAACACAGTTGTGAGTGAACATGCAAATAATTCATGTGTTCTTCTCTGTGTTTGTGATAACATTTTTCCGTATATTCATTGGCATATAGATAGTGGCAGAAATAAAAGAGAATCAACTTTGCATATATCTAGAAATGAATAAATTCTTTGCCTGGTGCACCACCTGTGACTCAAACACGGGGACTAACCAAAGCAAAGAGATTGATTGGTTATGCTAGCAGATTGAATGTCAGCGTCCTAGACACAGGACAAGGAATACATCTGCAAGGAAGAACAAACTACATAGTTAAAAATACTACCAAACTTACATTTGTTGTGTATATAATTTAATTCAGATGTTCAACTAGTCCCTTATGGCTCCTCTTCGAAAAATAACTAAAGTATTTTGTATAAAGTACTGTTAGAGTCATCATTCTCAATTTTTATTGGCCTAAAGCAATCCATTGTGTTCAAAAAATATTCTCACTCAGTTATTCTTGCAAAAAAGAGATAATACAGACAATTATATCAATAGCTATATGCAAAGATGGTGGATAAATATTGGAAAATGAATTGTGTTCATTGTAATGGAACTTACATAGAAGATTATGAAGTGCTTTATACCTATCTTTAAAAGCCAGATGAATTTGAAAAATAATATACACATGACAGATGAATTTGAAAAATAATATATACAGGACAAAGTCTTGTGTCTATAAGGAAAGTATAAAAATTACATAAACTCTATTTATGTTCAGATAAGAGCTATGGTATTATTGTTATTCCAATTAAGCTATTAAGCTAATATATAATGTCTAAGTTCATTATATATTTATTGTCCATTTGTAATTGTACACTTCTTCTTTGGTCAAATTTTGGAAATGTCCTCCAAGAGATATAATCCGTTTAGTTCTCATACATTCACTCTATTTCTCCATAGCTCCAAAGCAAACACGAAGAGTTTTAAGTACAGATGAAAAATTACTTTGAATAGGATTCCAAGAGATATTACATTACTACAGGTGTGAATGTTTCCAGGTCTTTGCTATTGAATCTAATTTTTCTATTTCTATGTGGCATTTAATATGAGACTTGGGAGAGGAGTTAAATATTTTTTGTGGAATTTATTAATTATATATATTTAATAAAGGTATCACTGGAGAGTAAGGGACATATACTACTGTTGGTCATATTATGATTCAACATTCATTTAATTCTATTCATTATATTTTAGGACACTAGTTATATGGTAAAATAGTTATAAACATAAATAGTACCAGTTTAGTTTTGTTTGCATTATCATTTACAAATAGCGTGTGTAAAATGATGTTTTCCGTCTACATGTTATACTTTTGTGTTATCTCATACTTTTCTCCACCTTGTCTTTCATTTATGCCATAAGTTTATGTTTTCATGTGTCAATATCAGTAGTATAAACTGTTATGAATAATAAAGCTTCCTTATTTCCTTCAAAGATCTGATATACTAAGTTTATATTATTGGGCTCATTGGTATTCTAGGCCATGTATGTGTTAGGTTATTGAGAGACACAAAATTGTAATGGTCTTTACAAAATATGACCCAATTTCCTGTATCATCTCCCTTAGGATGAATTTCACAAACTGTCTGCAGAACTAAGGAAAACGCCTGGGCTTTGATATGTCTCCTTGGCCTTGTTTCCTGTTTTATTATACATCTTCCCAGGACGATCCCATGTTGGAGCCTTCTTTTATGCCTCTGTGTCAGACAAGACATGACCATGACATACCATATAATATTGCTAATTTGAGACACAGATTGAGTGTATAGTTATAATGAGACACTACTATTCACAGTTTAAAAGGGACATTCTATGTGAAGTAACTCTATGATCTTTGGCCCCTCCTATGCTGCTCTGGGAAATTGCAATTAGATACAGGTGCAGGCAATGTGTTAAGAAAAACACTGCAAAGCAGACTTTGCTTTGCACAACTTGATGTATTTCATAGCAGCTGTCGATTTTAAGTCAAATGAATGTGAGATTTAATAAGGGTAATCCCCCTTACCTCTTTTTAATAACTAAAATATTACCTTTAATAGCTATAGTCAGATAGCCAGATATAGGCTTTTGAGTGAATATTTTTGAAAAACGGTGTTTCATAAATTACTTTGAATAATGAAACATAAGTTTTTATATATTTCATTATTCAGCAGTTCTTAATGTAATAATTTGAAAATTAAATCAATTAGTAAGAGTAGTTTTATATATAAGAGCCAAGAAAATATTTTTCAATTGGCAATAGCATAAGAAAAAAATTGCATGGTAAAATATGTTAATATAAGAGAGTTCCTTATTAAACTTTTTTACACATAGTCTGAATGTTTTGAGTGATTAATTAAGGTGTGTTCATTTCCTTTATTCATACTTTCACATTTTATCACCTTATATCTTATATACATTTATGAACTTAGAAAATTGGAATCACTAGTCATATTATTACATTTGCCATAGACACAATCTCCTTTCATCAAATATAGAAATCTTTCTGAATATAGTTTAAGTGGGCCTTACTACTTGTAATTTTAGATTTAATTGTTTTTTTTACTGAAATGAATAATTTTTATTGACACTTACTTAGAAAAATGCAAAGTCAGAGGAAGTGAGGAAGTATGTTTTCAAGAAAGAATACAGGTGTTTCCAAAGCAGAAACAAAGAGACAAGTAAGTGTAATATATGTTCAAAATAAAACATGGACTTTCAGAGGATACCTAACCTGATATTTATTTTAAGAAGGATAAACCTTAAATTCGTATTTTCTAAACTTGATGATTTTTACTTATCAATTTTCCCTTATATATAAATTATCTTGCAGTTATCAAAATTGAACTTCATGAAAATACCCTTGTTCACTTTTGTAGTTCCAACACTAGTTCACTGTTGAACACAAAATTGGCCACAATACATTGAATGAATAATAAGAAAATGAATAAATGATCATAAACAACATTGTCATTTATGTTGTTGCCTAAGACACTATCATACATATAGAATATATCAAAATACATCAATCAATTTGCTTCAACCTAACTAATTTATGAATATTCCTTGAGGAATCTTTTATCCTCTGAAAAATTAGGTGTCTCCTTCCACTGAGGACTTATAAAAAATTTTAAACATAAAAGTTATAATAACTTTTAACTGTGAAAAGTTAAGCAATCTAGTTATTATCAACAGTTGAATGCAAATCAGTGTAAGAGATTAATTAATTAATGTCCCACCTCATGTCACAACACAAAAATTAAATCTAATCTTAGATTAAATTTGAAATAATGTATTGAAAATCAGAATACAAGCTTCTAAATCTTTGATAATTTTTAATTACTACATAATAGCGGGTTGGAGCCATTGCACAGCAGGTAGGGCGTTTCCCCTGCACACTGCTGACCTGGGCTCGATTACTCTACCCCTCTCGGAGAACCTGGCAAGCTATCTGAAGTATCTTGCCCACCTGGCAAAGCCTAGCAAGCTCCCTGTGACTTATTCAATATGCCAAAAACAGTAACAACAAGTCTCACAATGGAGACGTTACTGGTGCCTGCTCAAGCAAATCTATGAACAGCGGAAGGACAGTGCTACAGTGCTACATGATAGCAATTTTTCCAGACATGTTTTATTCAAAGTCACTTTGATTACAGTAAATTTGAAAAATATTTTTCTAGACACACCCAACAGTGCTCAGGGAGTCTCCTGAATCTGTGCTCATAGGTCACTTGTACCCCCAAAGCTATAGTTTGTTATATTTTATCTGCTATGTCTTTTATCATATGGATCTTAAAAGTAAGTAGTGAGACCTTTTCTATGGGATTAATATATGTGCTATCTTTAACATAAAATATTTTAACATAGGTACATATACTCTTAGGTACCATAATCATAGAATTATCGTCATAATGCTCAGTATTTTCTTATTTGCTAATTATTCTCAAAATTTTGTATGCAATAGATTTTTCTTTTTATTATTTTATTATTCCCCCCCCCCCTTTTCCTAGTACATTTTAAGATTTTCAGCTCAACAAAGAAGAAAAGTGAAGCATCATTAAATGTTGGAACACTTGTCCTTTAAAACACTGTGCTAAGAGTTGAAGAATTAGAATAGAGAGAAAGGCTTTTGCCTTGCATCTTGCTATCTCTGGATGAATCCCAAGTACCACATTTATGCCCATAAGCACTCCTAAGGTTCAAACCTTGGCACAGATCCGGGAATAAGTTATATATTTCACCAGTATGGCCCAAACACATTCTCAAAACAAATTATTTTTTAAAAAATTATCTTTTTTTTCCTATTACTTGACACTTTGATTATAATTACAAGGCTTTGCAACTCTAAGCACTTGTTTATACTGATGTATATACATTAGGTGTATTTCATAAAAAGAATTTTACTTGATAATTTTTCCAGATTTATGTTTCAAAATGATTAGGACTTAATTCAACTAAATTTTAAATCTATTGGCTTAAGTTATAATTATTAATGATTAATTCAACAAATATTAATATTATAATTAATGTGGTAAGTTTTTTCATTGTGGGACTTTTGTCTGAACCTTAATAATAAGTGGCAAAATATATATGTTCATAGACTAATACTGTCTGTAGCACTGTAACACTGTCCTCCCATTGTTCATCAATTTGCTCGAGCAGGCACCAGTAACATCTCCACTGTGAAACTTGTTACTGTTTTTGGCATATTGAATACGTCACGAGTAGCTTGCCAGGCTTTGCTGTGCTGGGCACTCAACATACACTGATATATTTATGTACATATATATAGATATGTTATCACATCTCACTAGGGAGAGTAGGACTTGTTCTTTATTGGAGTTAAGACTTCACATAGAAACTAGATAATACCTTGAAAGTTTAATAGGAGTTATCTTCCAACTTGCCTGGCAGGACGAACAAGGAAGGCAGCCATTTTCCTCTTTCAAGATACAACTTTAAGAAGTAGTACTTGCTACTGAAAGTTTCCTTTTGGACTTTGTAATAATGTTCATTCAAAAATGTATGAATGTTATTTTATTACACAAAGATATGTAGTCATCATTTGTACTGATTTTATTTTTCTGTATCAGAGCTAACTTTAGTATTAGCCACCAAAGAAGGAAATGCAGTGTATAATATCCCTTGAAACAGAATCAGTAGTTATGATCAAAATGATAGGGAGGGGACCTAACATAGGATAATACTGATGGTTTTGCTCACATGTTTGCTTCTTAAAAATTAAATCTGGTGAAAATGTATTTACATGTGTTGAGTTTTCTTCAGAGATGAGATGAATAAAGAATTCAACAAGAAAAGGACAAATACCAGATGATCTTACTCAAAGGTTGTAAACAAAGAAATAAAGGAAGGGAATATAAAATGTCCAATGCAAACAAACTCTAGACTCTGACTATGAAACTGAGATTACCTAAGGGAGAGGAGCAAATGGAAGGGTCGAGTCTTATGAACTATGGTGGGGGGGTTACTCACACTTTGATGCTGGGTATTGTGGAGTAATATTACAGCTTTAAGACATATATTGTATCTTTGTAAACTGAATTTACCTCAATAAATTAATAATTTTAAGAGAATATTAGAGTTGAATAATTTGTTTAAAATTATATATTTCTAATTTATTTATAAAACTTAATTCCTATTGAGATAATATTGATTTACAAAAGTGTAAATGTTTAGATCCTTTAGGAATATACTATTACTCTGCCATGCCCAATTAGTTAAATGACAATATTCCTCAAACACACCCATTGGGCCTGGCCAGCCTATGTCAATCACTCTCTCTGCAACCCTAGTTCTGTGGTAAAAGTCAAAGAAACACCATTTTTTTTAGATTAAATATTATCTATTCCTTTGCTTTGTTTTTTTAAGTACCAGTAATTAAGATTAACTGATGTTTGTCTTTTATGACTTATTTCATTGTTTGACCCTCCATTCTACTGCATCCATGTTGTACTAAAAGGTAAAATTTTCTCTTTCATTGGAGTTGAATAGATTCATTAGTGTCTGTGTGTATGTGTGTGTATATGTGTGTGTACATATATATACATATATATATCATAACTCTTTATCAACTCACCTGCAATTGGGCATTTGGGTTTTGTCTAGATCTAGGTCACGGCACTAAAATGAAGGTGGTTACATGTATACTTTTTTTAAATTAATTTTTATTAGTGAAACATCAAGAAGTATAGTTGTAGACTTACAAATTTTTGTGCTTGGGTTTCAATTATACAATGATCAAATACCCATCCCTTCACCAGTGCCCATTTACACCACCATGGATCCCAGTATCCCTCCCACCCCCATCCCCCCCATTCCACCCTGCCTCTGTGGCAGGGCATTCCCTTTTGTTCTCTCTCTCCTTTTGCGGGTTGTGGTCTGCAAAAGAGGCAAGGAGTGGCAATCATGTTCGGTCCATAGTCTACTTTCAACATGCATCTCCCATCCTGGGAGGATCCTCCACACACCCTTTATTTGGTGCTCCTTTCTCTATCTGGGCTGGAGCAATAGCACAGCGGGTAGGGCGTTCGCCTTGCACACGGCCAACATGGCCGACCCGAGTTCGATTCCTCCGCCCCTCTCGGAGAGCCCGGCAAGCTACCGGGAGTATTCGATATGCCAGACACAGTAACAACAAAGTCTCCAATGGAGACGTTACTGGGCCCGCTCGAGCAAATCGACGATCAACGGGAGGGCCTTTACCTTTACCTTTACCTTTCTCTATCTGAGCTTCCCTTTTCCCTAGAATGCCCGGCTGGCCTCTAAGCCATGGAACAATCCTCCTGGTACTGATCTCAGCTATACTTGGGTATTAATCTCCTATTTTGTTACTTTATGGCCCCCAGATGAATGCAATCTTTTTATGTCTACCCCTCTCTTTCTGACTCATTTCGCTTAGCATACTTTCCATGTAGTACCACTTTACAATGGGTGTTTTTAAAGGAATAAGTTTCTAGCAGTGTAGTTTCTGGTCATGTTAGTTTTATTTTGATATTTTGAAAATAATGAGGTTGTTTTTGTACAGTTTTGTGTTTTATACAACTTGGATAGTAACACTTTGACAATTATATGGAAAACAAATACTTTCTCCAATTCAGTGAGATTTCTTTTTGTTTTAGTGGTAATTTCTTTCACGGTCTGTATTGATACAATCCCATTTGTTTATTTGTGAGTTTTTTAGCTCTTTACAATAGACTCGAACCACCACATAAACCACTATCTTTCTAGTTTCTTCTTCAAATTATTTTATGGATTCAGGTATACCATCCAAGGCTTTAATCCACTGAATGGACTTTTGTGCATGGCACATCCCACATTCTCCCTTCACTGAGTTGCTTTAGCTGTTCAAGGCCTTTTGTGGTTCTACCCACATTTTGGTAATGTGTGCCTTAAAATTTTCAAAAGGATTTAGTTGAATTATATGCAATGCTTTGGCTAGAATGATCATTTTATTTGCCCTTGAAGAAATGCAATTATTTATTTATTTTCATTTCATGCAAATGATTTACAAAACTATTACATGGAGCATTCTAAAACCACCCCCTCCTCCAGGGGGTCTGCTTTCCTCCTCCCACCTCCCAACCTTCCCCTTGGAAAACTCAATGGTGTAGACTATCTCTGAGATTGTGTTGCCATTGGCCTGATATTTTTCCCCAACTACATTTTTATATCCTAAATATGAGAGGGACCATACTACATTTCTTTATATCGTGTATCTGAGAGGGATCATTCTGTGCCTGTCCTTCTCTTTCTGACTTAGTGACACACAACAGACTGGGAGAAAATGTTTTCCCAACACTCACCTGACAAAGGTTTAATATCCAAGATACTTTCAACAAACATACCACCAAAAACTAGGAAGACGAGGAGCTGGAGAGACAGTACAGTGGGTAAGGTATTCGCTATGTGTGTAGTGACCCAAACTTTGATAGCTAGAACTTCATATGGTTCCTTAAAACCTCATAAGGGAGATCTCTGATCACAGAATCAGGAATAAGTCTTACTGGACAGGGCCCTAAAACAAACAAAAGAGAGGGGAGAAGAGATAAACATACACATTTTTAAAGAAGATGTACTGATAGACATAGATGATGTGAAAAAACGTTCTTCATAACTAAATATCAGGCAAACACAAACTCAGAAAAACAGATATTACTTCCTGGCAGTGAAATTAGCCGACATTTAAAAAGTACAGAAAAAACTAGTGTTCGCATGAATATGAAAAAAAAGAAACCTTCATCCACTGCTTGTGAAAATGTTGACTGTGGTTCAACATTTAAAAACAAAAACAAAGTAACAAAACTAAGAATTTATCTACCATATGACATAGCAATCCCACCTCTTGGGCCCTACTCGAAAGCCCTAAAGGCACTATTTGTAGTAGACATTTGCACTCATATATTTATTGCAGCACTAATCATCAGGGTGTACTCTTGCCTGCACAAAGGGATCACTCATAGAGGGTTCTGGGGGGTCCTATGGGATGCCAGGGATCAAACATGGGTCAGCTGCACACAAGGCAAGTGTCCTACCTGCTATACTATCTCTCCAGACACTTGTCTGATTTTTAGTGGTGCTAACTCCTTAAGTTTTGAACTACCGCTATTGAGTTGCTACACTGTTTTGTACAGCTTCATTTACTTTTGTATTTTTTAATCTCGAAGTTCCCTTAATGTTAAAATCACAAAGGTTGACAAACAAATACTTTCCTCAAGCTAACAAATTTAAGATACTACTGTTATTAATATTAAAATCATTGCATCATGCTAGATAATATGACAAAGCTTTTATATAAACTGAAACAAGAGGAAAATGCTTCTTTCATAATTTTTAAATTCCATGACATCCTGTATGATTGTGTGCAATGACTCTAATATGTTACTTTTTGTGTTCTAGTAAGATGACTGTTCCCTTCCAAGGGAACAAAATAAAACTTGAACTAACCCTATGTTGTCTTTACACCATTAAATAGTCCCTGCATCCTAATGAATTAATTTTTTCAAAGACAATCTTTGGTGCAAATTAGTTACAAATATCTGCTCTTTTATGAAGCATTTCTGATGCATTTTGTTTGTTTCACTTAAAAAAACTTCAGGCACCTTTAAGTGTTAATGCCTTGAAATAGTCTCAAAGTGCCATTAGATATAGATGCAGGATTCAAGGGGAGAAAGAGCTTTCCCACTTTGTGTTTATAGGAATTGTTTTGATCTTGAGTCTTTTGCCAGAGTAAACACATCTGCAGCTCATATTCCTCAGTATTTAGGGGAAGAACAGTCTCAAATTTTGTTAAAATACAGTGCTAATTACATGTTTAGCTTCCATGTATTCCTCTGAGATTTCACAGACACATTTTTAATTTTTGGCACAATCTTAAAGCTCACTTTTAATAAACTGAACAGGTACAAAGAATGAACCATAATACATGTATGAGGAGATAGTCTCCCAAGGCCATTGCATTATTGACCTTAATCCTTATCAGTATAATCATTTCTAATTAAACTTAATTCCTAGATATACACATTTTTCTTCCTTTTTTCCTCCAAACAACAAACACATACATGGTTTACTTTTTGTGTGCAAAGGATAATATCAAATTTGTGATATGGTATATTAAATAAATGTCATTTATTAATTACGATATTAAACTTAGAGGTAAGCACAGTATTAAAAACCTGACAGTCAAATGATATGACACTCTTCTTATCCTCTATAAAAATTATAATGTAAAGAAACTTTTCTTTGCTGTTTTTTTTAATATTTTAACATTATATCCCACTCTGAGTAAACAGGAAGTCTAGAAAGTTAAGTACTACACACCCATAAACTTAGAAGCTAATTGTAGATATCAGTTTCTTTTATATTTACATGCATTTTCAAGTTGGAAAAAAACAATCTCCCCAAGGACTGGCTAGAGTATCACAGCGAAAAAAAAAAGGCAACTATTTTTTTTTAATTTTTATTAGTGAGACACCATGAGGCACAGTTGTAGACTTACAAATTTTTGTGCTTGGGTTTCAGTTATACAATGATCGAATACCCATCCCTCCACCAGTGCCCATTCTCCACCACCATGGATCCCAGTATTCCTCCCACACCCCATTCCCCCATCCCACCCTGCATCTGTGGCAGGGCATTCCCTTTTGTTCTCTCTCTCCTTTTGGGTGTTGTAGCTTGCAAAAGAGGCAATGAGTGGCAATCATGTTTGGTCTATAGTCTACTTTCAGCATGCTTCTCCCATCCTGGGAGGATTCTCCCAACACCCTTTATGGCAACTTTTTTTTTAAAGCTGTTCAGTGTGACAAAGAAAGTGCTGCAAGATATTGTAGTTCTTGCATCAAGGTTAGGTCTGTAGTAGGTAAGATGCTATGCTGGCATGCAGCAGACCCAGGTCATATCCCTGCCACTGCATACAGTCACCAGAGCACTACCAGGAGTGATTCCTGAGCCCTACTTTGTGTGCCACACATCACCCCACCAAAAGAAAAGAAGTATACAATGATCAAGTACCCATAATTATATAACTGCGATCCAAGCACAAAAATTTGTAAGTTTGTAACTGTACCTCACGGTGTTTCACTAATAAAAATAAAAAAGAAAAAAAGAAAAGAAGTATAAGCGTTAATGTTTGAACATACTTTATTCAAATACCCATAAAATTATACAGCAGGAAGTTAAGTAATCAAATAAAAGTTAACGCTTGTGTTTTATAATCAATTACTATCAATTTAACATGTGATCTTCCTGAAAGCATGTTTGAGATCATGTAAGTGGCATCAGGCAAGCAAAGTGATATAAGGACAGAGACCGAATAATTAGGAGAAGTATTAGATATGATCATCTAGTTGCCAGGCTAGAAGATTTCTTTATACCATTGAGGACCTTTGACATTTAGGAATCAAAAATCTTTTGTGCCATAGTAGGGACTTTAAATGCAGATTTGATTTTTTTTAACTTGCCTCAAGTAAATTCAAATAAGACATTTCTTTCAGAACTCAAAATCACTAGAAGGAAAACTTGTCAGACTGTACCAGGGATTATTGGACTTTACATTCAGTCAAGTATGAGAGAAACAAAAATTAGCAATAAAATTGTCTAATTATTTTTCTTCTAAATTAAGGGACACTTAATGCTTTAAATATATTCATCTAATATAATCTGAAATCTCATTTTACAAGGATGATAAATTACTCATAATTTGCTTAGATCCCTGAAGGACTGATTTATTTAGTTTCATCATATTTCTGTTTTACAAATTTCACCACTCATTTCATGATGAATAAAAAAATTCAGTTAGCGCAAAGAAAATATTTTATTAAAAATAATTAATAGTTGAGGAATGGTGATGAATTTAAAGGCTAAGTTGCCATGTATTAGGAATGACATAAGGTAACTGCAAATCAGACGAGGCACAGAAGATTGGGGTCATACTTCAAATAGCCAGCTTGAGCTTTTGTATCATGACATCAAAATGCAAGAAATGAATGCTACAGATAAATTTCTCTTAGCGTTCATGAGCAATCCGAGCCATTATAAAGAAAATTTTGTTTGGTTTGTTTCATCAATTCAATAGCATATTTTTAAATGCAAATAAATATTTAAAGTATAATATTTCTACCATTGTTCTTCACTCCCCCATTAGCCTAGACACTTTAATAAGGCAGTAAAGTGACATAAAACTTAAGACAATTTTGAAACTTTTGAAAACCTGTAAAAACATCTTGCCTAGATCTAGGTCACTTTATTTTTAGAAGCCACTTCTGGAGTTATGTTCTAGAATGGGACAACTGATGAGATGAATTGCCTGGATCATTTCAAAGCACTCCAAAATGGAGAGTCTTTCAGGCTGAACCCATGGATCTAAAAAGAAGTGAATATGTATTTTTTATTTTATTTTTGTTTTATATTTAGGAATGTAGAATGACAGCACCCTACAATACTTTTTATGACCTGGAAATGTTTTTATTTCATCTTCATAAAATTAAATTTGAGTGGCCACATACGGATTGTGTCTGCTGGATCAGATAATGCTGTTTTTCTTTATGCAACTCATATTTTTCTTTGCCAGCATAAAGGATAACAAAATACTGAGTAAAAATTCATATGTTAAAGAGAAACTGATGGAATAAAGTTTAAAATACATTAAAACTAATTTTTCCGTACACTACATTAAAACAAATTCTAAATAGTTGTTCACTGTTCCAGTGTTTAGAAGGGACTTTTAGATGTTGAAATATTGAGCCAACTAAGCACAAAGTTTATATCCACTTTGATTAGTATGAAATGGATTGGGCACCTTTTCAAACAGAAGGCTATGAAACCAGTCAGCTATGACTTCATGCAGCTGTAAACATTCAGCGTCATTGGACACCAACCAAACCATCCTGTTCAGGGTCTGCACATCAATTTTATATCAGATAACAATTTTCTCTTAGATTTATTTTAGTCAAATATCATTAGAAGAAAAATGATCCTCAGAGTAGAATGTGAAGTCCATGCTCAAATGCATCGTCTGTGTTCTCACACACCATGAAAAGTTTGGGATTCTTGAAACTGCTACAGCAATCACCACCCACAGAGAAGAAAATGGATCCACGTGTCAGTGTCTTTTAACCAAGAATGATAATTTTCTGTCTCCCGTAGTTTTGTTGTCATATTTTTAGGCATAGAACTTGAATAAGTCATACTTTTATATTACCTAATGCATTCAGTTTACACCATTCTGTCCATCTCTCTATTGTTTTAGTCCTTATGTAATCAAATGCACTTTAATTAAAACAGCTTCACCACGGTTATTAAATAGACAATATATGTAGGAGTTCTTGGTGTATTTTATTTTACTTGAAAACGCAGTTTAAATTATTCTCTTCCTAGGTAACTTATGTGAAAAGAAACAGATGTTTTTGTGAGCTTCCTAGAAAAGACGCAAAAGATTTATGTGAAAATAATTGCTTATCAACGAAGGCTTTGCTTGACAATGAGCTATAGCACAGCAGTAGGGAGTTTGCCTTGCGCACAGCCAATTAGGCTGAGCCGGGTTCAATTCCTCTGCCCCTCTCAGAGAGTCCGGCAAGCTACAGAGAGTATCTCGCCCACATGCCAAAGCCTGGCAAGCTACCCGTGACGTATTCAACACATAACAACAAGTCTCAAAATGGAGACGTTACTGGGCCCGCTCAAGCAAATTGATGAACAACGGGAGGACAGTGTTGTTGAGTTACCTAAATATTGACGAAAGTTCAATTCTCTATGCTTAGTACTAATTCTCTATGCTTAGTACTTATATCTATAACTCTCAATTTTAACTTTATTTTATTATTTTAATTTGGGGTGGGGGAAACACACCTGGCAGTGCTCTGGTATTATTCTGATTCTGTACTCAAGGTACCCCCAGAAGGTCAGGGGAATATGTGGGGTGCCAGCGACTAAACCTGGGCATACTCTATGCAAGGTAAATGCTCTACCTGCTATACTATTGCTCTGGCCCCACTTGAATATTTTTATTCTTAAAATTTTTGTCATAAATTAGGGTTTTGTAAATAATACTGATCTTAATATCACAAAAATGTGATATTAATATTAACTGACTCTAAAAACTCTTATACACTGTAAAAATGTCCCCATTTATCTATCAGTAACTTATTCATTTTCTTTATGCAACTTAGCACACTTATAACTTGTTATTAGGAGACTTTTTGAATATGTGGTATGTCTTTCCTAACTGAAAACTAAGTTCCATCAGGGTAGGTATTTACCTAGTCTTTGTTGTACAATTGTGTTTCATTCAGTAAATGGCATACAATAGGCTTCCCAAAATAATTTTTAAGTAAATTAATGGGTATGGTATTTAGAAGACAAACAGAATTTCTGACTTGGATACTGTATCTTGAAAAAACAAAATCTAGGAGGTCTTTTTTTCAATCTGTAATATGAAACTTTCATTAGAAAAGAGATAATCATCTTCTATTCAAAGATGAAATACAAGTTTTAAAAAATCAATTACATGGTACATTGCTTTGTGTGGTTTAGCACAGTTGTCCTTCAACTGCCATTTTACATACTGGTGCTGAACCACAGATGTTGAAAAGTTAAAACCAATGGTCTACTTCAGTGGTTATAACTGCCAGTCTGTAGACTAATATGCAACTATGTAGGTCCTGATACATACAACGGTTGAATAAAACTGGACTAGAATATAACACTACTGATAAGACTAGGCCATCTCAAAACTCTATAAATTAATTTTGCCTTGATGTAATTTTGAGTGTTATTTACAATACTAAATAACATTCATTGTTAAAAAGAAAAAGCACCAGCATTATAAATGGTGTATGAGGAGTAATTAATTACTCAGAATGTCTCTAAAAACTAATTTTGATAGGATAACAAATATCAGCTTCTCCTTGTTACAAACCTTTCAGCTATAAGTGATGTTACTCGGTTAAAGCCTAAAAACATTCTTATAAAATAAAAGCAAAAACTAGTTATATAGAAGACATTAAATTATCATCAGCAAGTTTGACAAGCAGGCTTTATTATTTTGTCCTAATATCTATTCTTGAGTTGACAGGCATATATTTTAAGGGTAATAGTTTTAACAATTAACTCTACTACCCAGCCACCACCACGCTGCAGGATGCTTTTCGGATGCTCAGGCCAAGACTCATGCACGAGTGAAGCCCCACAGAACCAGGTAAGCAAAACTGTGACCTTGGACTCCAGGCTCAACGGGACCCAGGAACAGAGGTCCTCTACCTGCTCCCACCAATCTCCGGTGACCCAGGGATTAAACCCAAAAGCCCCACCCTACCGGCACTAGATAAATACCTCATCGGCAGACCTCCACTACATCCACTACCACCACTACCCTGTCGCATCCACACTCCAGGATGATTTCTAGACACATCATAAGACACTTATACCCATCTTCCAAGATTACCGCACCATATTTGATAGGGTTCAAATATGGTTTGAGCCATGGGAACACCTGCAAGGGCGATTAGAGGCCACCATAAAAGCCTCTATCCCTCTCGGAGAGCCTGACAAGCTACTGAGAGTATCCCTCCCGCACAGCAGAGCCTGGTAAGCTATCCATGGCATATTTGATATGCCAAAAAAGTAAATACAATGGATCTCATTCCCCTGACCCTGAAAGAGCCACCAATACAGCAGCATTAAGAAGGATGAGGAAGGAGAGGTTGATAAAATCTCAAGGCCAAAGTGGGTTGCCAAAATGAAAAAGGACAAAAATGACTATCTGTGTTTTCAATGCATTGTGCTAGCATTGGATGCATCCATCGAGGACCTGCTGGTGCAAGTGTGAAAGATCAAGTATAACATCATTGGTCTGACAGAGACGAGAAGCCATCAATCACATCACGCCATTTTCGACACTGGAGAAGAACTCTTTCTCAGAACATGTGACAAAAGAGGCATTGGTAGTGTCAATGTCCTTGTCAACACGAACTTGGCCATGAGCATTGATGCATTCGAATGCCTAACAACCCGAATCGGATGATTACGCTTGAATAGATGTGGCTCACTGCCAGCAGTTTCTGTCTTCATTGTCCACGCACCAACATCTAATTATGATGAAGAAGAAATTGGGAAGTTCTACATGGAGCTGGAGAAGTTCTATAAAGAAGATCGCACCTTCTACAAGATCATCGTTGGTGATTTTAATGCCAAGATAGGACCAAGAAGATCAGCCGAAGAATTCCACATCGGGAATGGAAGAAACAGGGTGAGAGACTGTCTGAGTTCATCATGTCGAACTAGACCATCCATGGTAAGTTGCAATTCCAGAAGGCCGAATCTAAACATTGGACATGGGAGTCCCCCGTTGGACAGTTCCACAATGAAATTGACCACATCATATTCAGTCAACGGTTTTGCCTGAATAATGTCACTGTTTTCCCAAAATTTCAAACAGAATCAGACCACTGTCTCCTTTGTGCAAAATTCTACTTCAAGGAGCAGGGAGAAAGGGCTGCAAAGATTAAGAAGAGAACTCCCAGAATGACCACCAACTGGGAGCTCTTTGGCACTATTGCAGCAACATGGGAAGATGCTGTCGTTAACAACATTGATAAAGAATATGATTGACTGATTCAGCACTTCCATGATTGTTCAAGGAATGCCGAGATAGAGTTAGCCACAAAAAAAAAAAATGCCTGTCTTTGAAAACTCTAGACTTCATTCGCCAACGTGACTTGGCGCAAGCCTCAGGCAACCACAAGCAAATGTCCGAGCTTGCAAAGCAGTGCAGAGAAGCCATAACAGAAGACCTCACAGAGAGCAGAACTGCAATGTTGGCAGATACGGCAGAAGCCGGGAAAAGCATTCACAACACCCACCTGTCCTTCGCCAACTATAAGACCAAGATGACTCCCCTCCAACGTCCTGATGAATCTATCACATCTTCCAGAAGGGCAATGGAGAATATTATCTATGACTTCTACTCGGATCTCTTTGATAGCCCCGTCCACCTGCCCACATAGCAAATTCCGCAGGATTGATATGTCGTTCCCAATGTTCTCCCTTCTGAAATCTGACACGCCATTTCATCTGTAAAGAAGCAAAAAGCACCTGGCCCAGACAAGGTCAGACCCAAACACCTAAAGAACCTGCCATCAATTCTCATCAATACACTGGCTCAGCTCTTCACACACTACCTCTCTAAATGCAAGGTTCCATCCCAATGAAAAACCAGCAAGACTGCACTACTGTGCAAGAATGAGACATCCACGACATTGGCAACTATAGCCGACTATGTCTATTGTCTGTCGTCTACAAGCTGTTCATTCGAGTCATCCTGAATAGGATTGACAGAACACTAGATGAAAGACAACCATGCGAGCAAGCCGGGTTCTGAAAAGGACTCTGCACAATCGAATTTATCCATGCGATAACCCTGCTCATTGAGGTTTCTTGGGAGTTCAAGATGCTGCTCTGTCTAGCATTCATTGACTTAAAAAAGGCCTTTGATTCTGATGAGACAGAAGTGGTCATCAAAGTCCTAGCCAAACAGGGCGTTCAAACTCAATACATCAGTATCCTCCATGAGCTGTATTACGGACTCACTGCAAGGATCTCACCATTCTACAAGGAAGTGATCATCCATATCAAGAGAGGGGTTAGGCAAGGTGATACCATTTCATTGAAACTCTTGAATACCACCCTCAAGAACGTCATGCGACAACTGGAATGGGAAGGAATGGGATTGAAGATAGATGGTCGACAACTACACCACCTCTGCTTTGCTGATGACATCGTTCTAATAACACCAAACTAGCAGCACAAATGCTGGCTGACTTCAACCGTGTGTGTGGAAAGATCGGACTACAGCTGAATCTCATGAAGACAATGTTTATGAAAAACAGAGAAGTTCCTGACATTCCATTTGCTCTCGACGGACCAAATGTCTCCGAATGCAGCAGTTATGTATACCTAGGTCAAGAACTCAACATGACGAATGACCTGGCATCTGAGCTGTGCAGGATGAAGGGAGCGGTGTGGAACACCTTCAAGAGCGTCGAAGAAATAGTTAAGAGGATGAAGAACCTCAGCTCTGTGCACATCTCTTCAATTCCACTGTTCGTCCTGCATTAACATACACCTCAGAGACCTGGGCCCTACGCAAACAGCATGAGAACGCTATTTGGGTCTCCCAAAGAGGAATCAAAAGAGCTATGCTTGGAGTATCACACTTCCCTCAAGTGAGAGAAAGAGTCCAGAGTTCTGACCTCCGTCAACGATCAAGAATCAAGGATGCTGTCTTATTTGCCAAGACATCAAAAATCAGATGGGCTGGACACGTAATGCGATTTGGAGACAACCACTTAACTAGAGCCATTACCGACTGGATTCCAGAGGATGATAAAAGATCACATGGCCGCCCACCTACAAGATGGTCAGACTTCTTTGTCAAGACCCTGAACGATCGGTTTGAGGCTCTTTGTGTTCCTGGAGTGAGCAGACGCCATTGGGCTACACTAGTATGTGACAGGGATGGATGGAGACCTTATTTGCACCCACTAGAGCAAATCGATGAGTAATGGGATATCAAGTGATCAAGTGATCAATTGTTTTAACACACCATTTGTAAGTATATCCAGGCCAGGCATCATAGTAGATATAAATGTAGAATCACTAAGTTAAAACATACCTTTTCTGTCTAAAGAAGCTTAAACTGTAGTGAAAGGAAAGATAATTTAGAGTGATAGCTGAATTTGAGGAGAAAAATGAAAAACAAAAAAACATGAGAAGAAAAATTTTGATGAATAAAATTAAATCATATATTTCATTGAGATTTATTTAAAATAAAAGTTCTCATTGATTAAAAATTAATGTTGAAACAGGGGATTCATGTAGAAAGGAAGAACGCTATTTAATGTATACCCTTACATGTATAGGATCTATGGAGGGAAATCTTTAGCATCTTAAATTGTCTCTCTTACTGTAGGAATACAAGAAGAACCTGGTGGGATGTGAGTGTAAGCTGAATAGGTATACTGCGTGTTAAAATGGGGCCCTGGTATAAAAATCAGAATAAAACATTTTATATTTGTCATTGTCACACTGGGAACTGTCACCGGTGATAGGGCATATTTGGAAGACTAGAGACCAATCAAGTGTTTATAGTTGTTGTCTAGGAAAATGATGGTGTGTTAATGGAGACTCACTTAGGTTGAAAATAGAGATGAACTAACTCGATGATGAATAGGACGCCTTAGTTATAATGTAATTATACATATTCAAATTTATATTTTCTTGAAAGTCTGATCAAATGTAGGTCAGTGAAGGGACTGTACATTTCAGTTTCTTAAAAATTGAGTGTATAGCATAAATTTTCAAGGGTCATATTACTTTCAAGGGTCAAATGGGTTATGTAGGAAATTCTGTCCTAGGTGTGTTTATGTTTTTGTTTTGTGTTGCTTTGTTTCAATTGTTATCTTCTTTTATTTTAGAAACTTGAATAAACCATTCCACTAATTTCAGTTAACCTATACCAATGGGGATCAACTCTAGGAATTAGCAATTAATTCCTGAATATCCTTATTGTAAAAGAGTAGTTCTTATTTCAGTTACACAGTGATGAAAAGTGATGAAACTATGTAGAATCCCAGTTGATGACCTTTCAGATATGATACAATGTCCCTCATGTCTTATACAAAGAGGTTTATAACTGTCTTTTTCCTAGCAATTGATTTTTTAATATCAAGGAGCATGACCAGTCATACATATAAGGAACTTAAGTCAGAGGTTAGACAGCCATAAAAATGTGTGGGGGTCAGTGACAGTAGGAAACAATTGTAAAAAAGTAAATTCAGTACTTGAGTTTCCAATATGATGCCCTTAAAGTTTGTAATTGAAGAAGGCATATATTTTATTTTACTTTATTTAATCACAATATGTCGAGACCATTGCAATAAATATGCACAACCAATTTTCATAGATTCTGTTTTTTTTTATAGATTCTGGTTTCTTTTATAATTTAACTTAGTTTTTATATATACTAGGTGTCTATTCTCCAAAATGTAAAGAAAATATAACAAATGATTTTGTAGCTATTCTACATCATTTTCATATTCATAGATACATGTGTATTGACTTCCTCCATTTTGAACTGTAGCTAAAATAGCCGGGTAATACTTATAAAACAATAAAATATGTTTCTTGAAAATCAAATGATCCTTCAAATCAACTGTAAACCAAACAAAATGGTTCAATATTTATTAGGATCTCTGCAGTATAGAAAACAAATTTCTTTTTAAATATCACATATATAATTTATATATATATGTTAATTTCTGTGTTAATATATATGAAATTATAATTTATAATTTATAACACACATAATTAAAATAATAATTTGTAGTAATTCTATTTTCAACATTGTAAATATGGCCTGTATTCCATCGCTTTTATTTTCTATAAGACAAAATTGATATTGAATTAAATACAGTAACTTATTTCAAGAGTCCATAATTTAATAGATTACACCATTTAATCATTGAGTAAATATTTTAATTAAATTATTAGATTGGAAATTATCAAACAACAAAAGTGAATCTTGATTGGTCTGTAGATCAGATATTATTATTTGGGATCATCTTCATTCATTCTGTGCTTAGAAGTTAATATGCTAAGTAAAATGGTGTTTCTATCAAAAATTCAAATTCTTAAATATAAAATATATAAAGTAAATCTATAAATATATATAACTGTCATATTTTCCCTACCTTTACAATTTAAACCAATTTCTGATATTGTGTTTAAACAAATAAATGTGTTTTTAGTAACACACACAAAGTCTTGAGTTTGATCCCTAGCTTCAGCATAACTGACTGAATATCACCATGGACTATAAAAATAAAATTTAATTCATTTATGCAAGTGAAATAACTGATGGAATGTAAGTAAAATATTAAACTGATAAAACAACAGGAAACAAATAAAAAATTAAAGAAGTCAGTTGTAGTTTTTTTAATTTATTTTTTTTTCATTTATTAATTAATTGAATCACTGTGGGAAAAGTTACAAAGCTTTCAGGTTTAAGTCTCAGTCATGCAATCATCAAACACATTTCCCTTCACCAGTACTTATTTTCCACCAAGAAGAACCCCAATATACCTCCCTCCCAACCCTCCCAATGCCTGTGAGGCAGATGAATTCTAGTTAACACTCTATCTACTTTGATTAGATTCATTGTTTTGACAAAAGATGCATTATTATTATGTAGAGTTTACACCCCCAAATCAGACCTGTTGAAAGACATTCTGAAATAATTTGTTTCTATAGCTGGTTAGAAGAATCAAATGATGACGTGCAGCTACGATAGCGGCCACGTGATTTTGGATTTCTGATATTTTACTTATTAAGCCTCGAAGTGTTTCTGCCAAGAATCAGATAATTATGAGACTGGTTTCTGTGGCTCTAGAGCCATGGCGGTGCCAGAGAGCCGCTCATGGGGGGCAACTCGTGACCTCGGTAGGGCATGAAGGACGAGCCCGGAATTTCCCCCTTCCCATGAGGTTTCAGTCACCCCCATCATGACCGGCTCATACCTGGCTTTCCAAAAAACTCTGAGGCAGCTGCCATCTTGCTGCCCAGCAAGGGAACAAGGCAGAAGGGAGCAACATCCTTTTCCCTCCGGGCAGGCATGGTGGCATGGATTAATGCATGTCCATTCACTTTACTGCCGCAAGCTGCCGGGTTCTGTATTAAGTCCTTGTGCTTCTGGAGCCATGACTGTGCCGGAGAGCCACTCGTGGGGGGCAAACTCGTGACCAAGAAGTCAGTTGTAGTTTTAAGAAGCATGTTAGTAAAGTAAAATTAAATATGTAATGGGTGGAACATACCAAAAGTTTTCCATTTGATTTAGCTTATTATTAAGTTGTTATAGCTAGACATTTCGAGTTGGCTAGCACATTTCAAGGAAGGGGAAAAATTAATTTGAGTGAAATACAACTCAGATGCTTAGCCTAGTCTAGCGGAGATTTTAGTTTTGTCTCTATTGAGGAGAAGGACTAGGAAGACAAGGAAAAGGAAGGAGAGGAGGTTCAGGAGGAAGAGGAGAAAAAAGGAGGAGTGAAACGAGGAGGATCAAAGAAGGAAGAAGAAAAAGAGGAAGAGGAGGAAGAGAAGGAAGAGAGAAGGAGAAAGAAGAAAGGAAGTGGTGGGAAAGGAGGAGAAGGAAGAAGTGGAGTAAGAGAAAGTGGCGAGAAAGAGAAAGGGAGAAGAAAAGCAAAAAAAAATTATTTTTCTCCTAAAAATGCACAAGCCTAAATTCAAAGTGGTTCTTCCTGGTCCTAATTTCTTATCCTAGTCGTCATTGATGGCTTAGGACAATGACTGCTTATCATCTCTACCTAAAATGAAACATTCAGGAGTTTCATGATAGAGCAAAATTATAGAAAACCACAGTACTGCTTTCAGTTCTTGCTAGGTGACATTGGGGACATCAGCTCATGAGCTTAATATTTCTGAGCCTTTTTTCTGTTTTATACAAATGAAGGCAGTGTTCTTTTTCCAGCTTACTTCAAGTGATCATTATGGGATCAAATTAGCCAATGGAATGTAAACAACTTCTGTAAATGTCCAGCACTAGTAAATGAAAGGCCTTATCGTATGTCAGACTAAGTAGAATTGAGCCAGAAAGCGGAGGAGCTTTCTTGGAGGGTACATGGCAGTGAGTGAGTTCTTTGAGTGGTTCACTGCAGTCCAATGATCAGAGCCGGGGTAAAAGAATGGCACTTCTAGTTATATGATGATTTCAAGATCTGTTCATTCATCCATCTCTGTCCCAGGGAGTCAATTTCAGTTTGTACTTTCAAGTTCTACTTATATTTTTAGTGAGGTTAAAAAAAAGGCTCTTAAGAATTTTTAAACATGGAAGTATTGTAATCTTTCTTTGTTATATGCTATATATTTATGGGAATTGTGAGTTCAGAAATCAAGATTATATTATCATTCACATTGTCAGAATTTTCAAATAATCTGAAAATAAGCTTTAATAAGCCTAAGCTTTTAACCATCTTTTTTTTTTTTGCTTTTTGGGTCACACCCAGTGATGCACAGGGGTTACTCCTGGTGTTACTCGGGGAACCATATGGAATGCTGGGAATCGAACCTGGGTTGGCCGCGTGCAAGGCAAATGCCCTGCCTGCTGTGCTATCGCTCTAGCCCCTTCATTTCTTTATTAATGAGTTACCTACCTTCCCACTGTCCTCCATCCTTACCACCAGGAATATTATGAAATTGTAACACCAATTCTATATTTAGTAATAGGACCAGACACTCTTGATCCCTGTGCTATTTCTCCTACTCTCAACTCTAGTTCACAGAAAATTTAGATGAAGCCATTAATGTATTGGGAGTACCAAGTTCTAATAGCTCTTCCATTTGGGCTGGAGCAATAGCACAGCGGTAGGGTGTTTGCCTTGCAAGTGGCCAACATGGCCGACCCAAGTTCGATTCCTCTGTCCCTCTTGGAGAGCCCGGCAAGCTACCAAGAGTATCTCGCCCGCACGGCAGAGCCTGGCAAGCCACCGTGATGTATTCGATATGCCAAACACAGTAACAACAAAGTCTCCAATGGAGACGTTACTGGGCCCGCTCGAGCAAATCGATGAACAACGGGAGGGCCTTACTTACACCAAATTATACTCTATGAAAATCCTATCTCTATCATATGTTATTGCTGATATTCTTATTTTCCAACTCCACATTTGTTGAGGATCTATTTTTTTAGCATGCCTTGTTTGTTAATACTAACCTATACAAACCCCCATTGTTTTTTTTTTTCAATTTTTATTAGTGAAACACCATGAGGTACAGTTGTAGACTTACAAATTTTTGTGCTTGGGTTTCAGTTGTACAATGATCCAGTACCCATCCCTCCACCAGTGACAAACTCCCATTGGTTTTAACCAATTGGAGTTACATGGTCAGACTGTTTTCATTCCTCTAGTCCTGTCTACAGAAACTGCTTAACAAGTGAAGTTGGTAATGAGCATATGCACCATATGTCTGCAGTCTGCAAGGAAAGAGTAGTTCCTCCTAATTATAAAGTATTATTCTGCTTTTATACAAAGTTCCAAAAAGATATCCAAAAATTCACTATCTAGCTGTGTGAATACAATTATTCCTATTGTTCAGTGTTTGTTATCACAATTCAGAGAGAACCACAACAACAGGGGGAAAAAATGACAGTGGAAATTATGTACAGATTTTTGTCAACAGAAAATTTTACTCATCGTTGATTACTAGTGTGCCAAATGATGCTGACTTTCTTGCGATTTCTACAAATTATGCATTGCAAATCCTGAAAGAGCCTCAGGCAAAACTGTATGCTTCTGTTATATTCCACATGAACAGAACTTGCTGAGGAGATACTCCAGATTCCATCTTAAGCCAGCTTTGAGGCAGATGTTACCTCACTTGTGGGGAAGTAATTCTCTTAATGTACTTAACGTACTTCTTCCTGCTGCCAGAGGGGTTGGGGTGTCTGACAAATGATTAATATTTGACATTATGCAGTGCCTGAGTCTAAATTCTGACTACTGAAATCTCCCTTCATGTAATATCACGATAAGAGCTTTATGTGTGTAAGTAGGAGCATACCTATACATTCAGAGCAGAAATTTGTTTTATTCTAGTAAGTGGGCAAACCTGGTAGCAGTAATGGTTAAAATTAAAGTTGGGACTTATATGGATATAACTTTATTGGCAATCCAAATAGATTACCTATGCAAGCAAGAAGGTGATTCAAAAAATTACTTAGCTCATCAATAAAATCAACTCTCAGAACAATACTATTTTGTCTTAAAACTTGACTGCATTTTGTGAATTTGGAAGAAAGTCAGGAAAACTTTATTTTTTATATTTATTTTCTGAGGTAATGAATACATAAATGCAAAATAAATAATCACTCAATCTGATTTCTTATCTTGATACTTAAGAAGTTTAAATAATTGCCTGGAAAATATGATATCTTTCCTCATTTTTAGTTTCCCACTGAAAAATATATTGGCATTAATTTTATGAAGTACCTGTTTCATTTTAAAATTGTTTGCATGTGCTATTGGTCAGTATAACAACTCTTGCATATAAACATTTTATTTTCCATCTGCAGATTAGGAAAATGAAATTCATTTGCTCTTTCTTTGACTCTACAAACATTTATAGTTACTAGAGTAGCCTAGAAGGGACTCTGAGCATTGACGAACATAACAGAACATTTTATGTATATTTGTTTATATAGATTTTTGTTTCATTTTGTTTTGTTTTATTTGGGAACACACCTAGCTGTGCTTAGTGCTGTGCTCAGGGATCAGTCCTGATGGGTTCATGTGACGTTATGGGGTGCTAGGGATCAAACCAAGATGGTCTGTGTGTGAAGCAAGCACTCTACGCACTCTGCTATCTCTGCAGTACCTATACATACTTTCTAAATGACAGAAATTTATATACAAATCAGAGCCGTTTGGTAGTTAAAGTGACTTTCATAACCCAATACTACATACTAGGAAAGCTGATATTTCAGATGATGCCTTCTTTCAATCAGATTTTTAGTATTTTCTTTGACAAGGGGGACACCCATACTGCTCAGGCTTTATTCCTGGTTTTTTGCTTGGGCTTTAATCTGGGTCTGCCATGTGCAAGGCAAGCTCCTTACTTGCTATATTATCTCTCCATCCCCCACTCTGGTATTTTATTCACCTGATTTCCCACACTGAAGAGATCAAATTTATCTTTCTATTTCCTCAATTAGTTCCACTATTTACTTTTGTTAAAGTTCACTTGTATCACTTGTCATCCATTGATCATCAATTTGCTTGAGCGGGTGCCAGTAACATCTCCATTCATCCCTGTCTAGTGCTAGTGTAGCCCAAAGGCATCTACTTACTCCAGGAACACAAAGAGCCTCAAACGATTTGTTCAGGGTTTTGACAAAGTAGTCTGACCATCTCGCAGGTGGGCGGCCACATGTATTTTGACATCCCCTGGAATCCAGTTGGTATGCCTCTAATCCAGAAGTCATCTCTAAATTGTATTACATGTCTGACCCATCTGATTTTCAATGCCTTCGCAAATGAGACAGCATCCCTGATTCTTGATCATCAACAGAGGTCGGAACTCCGGGTTCCTTCACTCATTTGAGTAAAATGTGATATTTCAAGCATAGCTCTACCTATTCCTCTTTGGGAGACCAGAGTAGCATTCTCGTCCTGTTTTTATAGGGCCCAGGTTTTGTTAAAGATAGCAGTGTAATGTTCTCATTGTGTAAGTGTGTGTGTTTCCGCCTAGGGGAACAGAGGAAGGAGATGGGATTAAATGTTACCAAAGAAAGCACAATTAATAAATTCAGAGTACCAAATACCCTTTAAAAGGTGAAAAATAACATATTCAAATAAAATAAAGATGTCTAATAGATTTCAAGTTCCTATTATGTAAAGCAGTAGTCAGGGCTAAAGTGAACTGAGAGTAAGTGTATGAATGAAGAAAATCAATATAGCTTATATCAGAGATAATGTTATCGATCTATACCCTGAGAATATAGGTATAATTAAATGATCAGATGTTTCAAGAACAATCCATTTTGCATTAAAGATATAGCTGTTCTGTGAATATATTAGATTAATTTTCAAGGCCTGAATGCCATTTTAGAGTCAAAGGAAAACATTTCAAGGAAATAAATAAATAAAACAATAAGTCACTTCGGAGCCTTCTTGCCAGGTGATTAAATATTCCTTACAAAGCACACTAGAAAATTGAATTGCAGGAAGGTTAAACCACATAGCAACCCAAACCACATAATGAGACTCGTGGCAACAACTTACTGCACAGTCCCATCCTGCTTTAATCACTTTTTAAAAATCCACATGGGTTATACATGAGGGTCATTCATAGTCAGAATGCTCATAATTATGGAAAACCTGGGTGAAGCTCTTAGAATCTCAATTGTGCTCAATTTCTTTTTGTCCAACTTCCATTCAGCTATATCAGCTGGAATATTTCCTTATTTTAAGGACACAGCACAAGATCACCTCAGATCTTCCTTTTGTGTTTTCCCTATGACTCTAACATTTTGTCAATTTTTATTTTTTTTAATTGATTCACCATGAATTACACAGTTACAAAGCTGTTCATGATCAGGTTGCATTCATACAATGATCCAACTCCCATCCCTCACCAGTGTCTATTTCCCACCACCAATGACCCCAGTTTTCCTCCTGCCATCACCCCTCCCCCCGGCCTGCCTTTATGGCTCTATGACTTTTAATGTCCTTTTATTTATCCTTGTTGTAATTTTCCTGGAATATTTCTTGCAAGCCATGGGGGCATAACTTAACTAAAGGATCATATGTAGGCATCTGTTGTTCTTTTTGAAGCCAAAAGGAGTCAGAAATCTATCAGATGACCTAGACTTAGCAACTCTTTCACACATCTTCAGTGCCACGGCTTAAAAATGTTAGGTGATAAATTAGAACACATTCTTAGTGCTATTGTAAGAGCTAAACCATGTTCTTGTGAGTACAAAGGACAACCTCTCATTCATTCCACAGAATGTTTATCTTAGCATAGAGTCCCTTTTAATGCCCACGTTATTGGGAGTTTTCCTCAGGGTCTTCTAATGACACATCTGGAGTCAGTTAGTGACCTTGTTACCACATAATCATCTCTGACTCTGTCTGTGTACATTGATGCTAATGCACATTATTGCAATACTTACGGAAATTAGATAACTAATTTATTTTTTGGTATACACACTAATAATCTATTTGTATTGGAGTTAATGGTTATTTCTATGCCTCCTGGATAGAAACAAATGTTGTGCATATGTTTGCACATTATATAAGCAAAAGTGAATCCAGTTTTTAAGTTTAAAGAACATACAGTAGTTGTCAAATTTCCATTTCCCTAAAACAAGTTAGGTCACTCTTGTAAGGTCAGTTGAATCTTGTAGGCCAGTTTCATGGTCCATAGGTTAGATAGAACATCAATATAATTTAATGTAAGGCATCTCCTTGGGGAACAAATGCAAAAAAGTTGTGGTTATTGGGATGCCTGTAGTATGGTAACTATGTTCTTATTTACAATAAGCATTTTGTGACTTATAAATTGATGTTAAAAATCAAAGTAAGCCATTTTGATTATATTCATTAATAGAATTTTAAGTAATCATTGGGAGGAAATGTACACAATTTAACACAGTACTTGCCGCATAATTGCTGAGTAAATTTTTAACACTGTATTACTTTCCAAAGCTTGGGAATGTATTATTTATCTAAGACTATCATAACATTGCCATTGAACCGGGTGGCATAGAATCATATGAATTACTTTTCTATTCTGGAAGCAAGGTCAGAATCAAGGTACCAGCAGGGCCCTGTGCCCTCCGAAGTCACTGAGAATCTCTCTTTGCCTTTCTGTCTCCTGGGGTTGCTGGGGTACCTTGGTTTATAACAGCATAAATCCGATCTCTGCTTTCATCTTCCCATGGATTTAACCCTCAATATGTATGTCTGTCAAAATTTCCTCCTTCTTATAAAAGCACCAGCCATCATGGTATCTAATTCACTTACCTCATCTTAGACACGCTATGCAAGGACTTAAGCCTGTTTAATCTCATATTCATGCCTTTATGTCATATCATAGTGAAGTTATTAAAAACTAGTTATAAAATCCTAATAATCATTGTTCATCAAAGTATGGTTTGTAAGACAAAAACACAGTATAGTGGCCACCTAATAAAGTGTTTCTTGTTCTTTATAGCTGTCTTGACAAAAATATTTTAGGGGCTGGAGTGATAGCACAGTGGGAAGGGCATTTGCCTTGCACACAGCCAACTCGGGTTCGATTCCCAGCATCCCATATGGTCCCCTGAGTACTGTCAGAAGTGATTCCTGAGTGAAAAGCCAGGAGTAACCCCTGTGAATCACCAGATGTGACCCAAAAAGCCAAAAAAAAAAGAAAAATATTTTATTAGTCAGTTTGTTCTAATATATAATACTATAGTAAGGAAGGTGCTTGCCTTGCACATAGTGAACCTTGCTCCATATATGATCGGCAGAGCATCTCCAGAAATTATCCCTGAGCAAGGAGACAAGAGTAAGACATGAACACAGTTGGGTGGTGCCCCAAAACTTAGCAACAACATCAAAGTATAAAATTCGATGGCCATGTTTCTAAATTTTTTGTTAAAAGCATAAATAAGTAAATATAGCTTAGAGCATAAATATATAATCTTTAGGACTACTAAAATTTAATTTAATTTGGGTATACCTTTTAAATTTTAATGCATCGAAACTACAATAATATCAGTTCTGGGGGAAAAGTAAGATAAAAATAAATATATGCATATATATTTCTAAAAGTATTTAAATATGTAGACATCTATCTTATTCATATAATTATTTTCTTCAACACTTATAGGTCTAAGATACATTGCATTCAAAAAATGATATTTTTTTAACCCTTCTCCCAAACTCTATCCCCTTCCACCTTACAATCTTACATCTTTTAGTACACAAAAGGAAATACAATTGGTCTCTATTTTTAAATTTTTAATAAGTTTCTAATATTAAAATAAGGAAAAGTACTACCTATCTGGTCATGCAACCTAGAAATCTATTTACCTAAGATATTTCTCTTTTCATCAGCACCCATGACAGGTATGGTCACTAGCAAATCTAATTGACCACAATCTCAATCAAATTTTCAGATTATCTCTGTGGCCTCCTTTAACAAGCCAACTCATCTATTGCCTCAATTACTGAAACAAAACTTTAGGCAGTTTCCGTTCATCACTTACTGAACCTTTTTTTTTTAATTTTTGTATGCAGTGTCTCATGATTCCTAATTTTAAAACTTCCAAAGATGTCATGTCCAAGTTGGGTAAAAATACAAATTCCCACCATGTCTGTTCTACAGAAAGCATTTGATATTCCCACTCTTTAGATCTTGTGTTTGAATTTTCCGTGTTCTTTACTGAAAATTGCAATTATTTTTTTTTTTTTGCTTTCGACCCTTTTGTCTGTCTTTCCTTCTGCAATCTCAGGCATAAACTCTGTCATCTCTTCTCTTACACCTCAGAGTTTTCCCTGATGTCTGGAGACCATGGCCACCTAATAAATATTTGTTATATGAAAGAATAAATCTACCAGCCATTGGATAAGTAAACAAGGGATCGCTTATCTCAAAGTTGAACTAAGAATGGCTAGAAATCCTTTCCTCCTTACTAGAAAAATAAAGCTGGAAGCTGATGGCAACATCATTTATTTTTTTTCCAAAGTCTATCCAAAAGTTCCCTCAACAACTGCTTCTTTTACAACGAACGTGGACCACAGCTTTCCCTCTCTTCGTTAAACATCAGGAGAACATCATTAATGTTTAATATTTGAGCACAGGCCAAGATTTCTGTTTGTACATCTCAGGGGGAAAGAATTTTGATAATTGAATGATTTCCGGCAAGGAAGCACATTCCCAAATCCACATGCACTCATGTCTGTCCCCGTCTCCACTGCCAAGTTGCTTATTTATTCTGTGTCTGGGCCTTTCCAGTTTAAATAAGTCCTCCTGCCTCATTACTGTGTCCACTTGTATTTGGTGTACAAATTATTTTCTCATTGATTCTATGCCATGGTATATTACCTGAGAAGTAAGTCTTGTAGCTCACAGAAGTTCCCCGGTGGCTGAGAGTATTGTCACAGAAAATATTGAATACTTTTTCTTGTAGCCTGAAGCTTAAAATATTATTTTCAACTATTTATGGTCATCAGCTAAAAAGCTTCTGTTGTCAGCAATGTTCAAAATAGTAAAGTGTGTGGGGGAGACTCTTTTATTGCTTTTCTCCTCTCCCTGCCTCAAAAATTGTTTACTTTGTGCTGTTTAAACAGAGTTCTTTCAGTAAGTGTACCTCCCTAGATACCTTTGCAATAACTGTGATGCCAAGCCTAAACTTCATTGTTTCAAATAAACTGACTTTTCTTTTATTCTGTGGTTTAAACCTTCCAAGACATTTAAAATGGATGAAAGTTTATAAGCTGCCATTTGATGATTCTGGTATGGGGTTCTGCTGCTGGAACCATACGGAGTGTTTATTTCTTTTAAATGTTTAATATTTTGTAATATATTCCCCTAAGATGTGAGGGACTGTTTAAAGTGTGAGATAAAATGATGCCACTATAATATTTAATATATTAATGCATATTAGTAGCATGGTATTTAAATTGTTGATGATTTTATCATCAGTCTGCTTACCCTAATTCTTGGAGAAATTAAACAGAAATTAAACAGAATTCTGCATGTGCTTTTTCTGATGTCTTATGCAATAATAAGAAATGTAAAATCCATTCTGGTGAAATAGTACAGTGAGTAGGAAGCTTGTCTTACACTTGGCCAACCTGAGTTAAATCATCAGCACCACATACGGTCCCCTGAGCTCAGGTGGCGGGGGCGGGGGGGGGGATCCTGAGTGCACAGTAAGGAGTAAACCCCAAGCTAATTCAGCAATGTATATCTCAAAAAACAGGAAAGAAATAGATGTAGAATCCACAAAGCATTAGAAGAGAGAATAAGATGAGTAGTAGATCACTTTCTAGCCATGATGGTTATTCTAACAGTTGATATTAGTCCTCATTTCATCTGCATGTCAAGCACTGTTCTAAATGTCTCATGCATATCAATTTATTTCATTTGAATTTAAACTCTCAGGGTTCTAGGTAATATATGAAAATCTGCTATGATCCCTGCTTTATACATGATATGATGCAACTGAGAGTGCACACAGATAAAGAGGCACAAGGGAGAAAGGTGTGTAGTGCAAAGTAGATCAGCAGCTTTTCCTGCAACGGTAAAGCCACAAGTTTGATCCCTACAGCTCCCTGCTTGGGTACTAGTGACCCAGTGCTTCCAAACCCTGGCCCCACAGCAAACGTGTGATTTCTTATTCACCAGAGCTATGTTTGTGAGACCCCCATCATCACAGCAACAAACAAAAGGGAAGGGGAGGAACTTAAAAGGTGCAAGACCAGCATCTGAAGGTATGCAAGGAAGCTGCAGGCCACAGTGAAAAGAGCAATCTTGGTGTGAAGCTGTTGAATGATAATAACAATGAAGACATTCTCACCAGAAGTTAGTTTTGGTCAGTTTCTCCAGCAGGAAAGTTGGAATACTGAGATGATCTTCAGTATTCATAACCATAAAATAATTCAGTAGCAAACATATATGTATGAAGTTATTTGGAAATAAGTGCAACAGAACTCCCAGCTACACAACAAGTGAGTCATGAAATATTGTTTGTCAGTTTTTATCTATAAAATGAAGACAGTGCCATTGGCTACTTTACAGGGTTGTAAAAAATTAGTGAATATATAGCATCATTTTAAACGTTGTGGCATATCATTTAAGTTTTAGTTATAATATTACTAAGCATTTCATTTGAGCATTTCAAAATTTGAGATACCTGATTGAAATCCTACATCCAAAAAACAAAATTAGCATCAGAAAATGTATTGATCAGTTTTGAAAGAACTGTGTACATATTTTATATATCAGATACACGAAATAGTTTAATTAAACGTTTTATTAACAACCCAGCATTGGAATACACATAGAATCTGACTAAGTCAGGGGCACAATTAGAACCTACTCAAGGGAAAAACCTATTTAAGAACGTGATCCGTGAAAGAATTAAAGTTACTCTCAGTCTGCATTCTACATGGGAAGTGGCACTCAGTGAAAAAAAGGGGAGAGAGAATTTTTTCATTAATTGTTTCAATCAATTTAGTATAGACCTTTCACATTTAATTTTGAGTTGGGGTAGGGTACTTGTCATTAGTCATGATAATGCATTTCCCCAAAGTCTCCAGTGAAGGCATTGGCACGTTTCCTAATTATTTTTCCTTTGTTTCATTTTACCTTCTACCTTGTAACTTTGCCTTTTTCCCTTTTCATTTTTTTTCCCTTTGCTGGAGTCATGACCTAATTTTTACTTCATTTTTTTCTGTGTAATATCTTTCCCAGAGTTCATGCTCTCCCAGCTCCTCTGCCCCCATTTCTAGAAAAACTTTCAAAGCTAGCTAGCTGGTTTCCCTAATCAAATCAGATTGCAGGTTAGCAGAGTCTCCAAGACTCAGGTGAATGAATGTATAAATGAACACTGGCAAAGGCACATATGTCTGACTTTGCAGTTTGTAGCCACATTCAACACAACCTTAGTGCAATTTTAAAGGATTCATTACAAATCCTATATGGAGGGCACATTCTAAAGAATATGTATATGTCTCCCAGTAGTTTTCCATGTGAAATGTGGAACAATATTTTGTTTGAAATTCAGTACTACAGAGAATCTGGAGTTAATAAAAAGAAAAATCTTATTCTGTCCAGATGAATGAATTTAAAACCAAATTTTCTTAGTGAAGAATAACAGACTATATGATCTTTAAGAAGCAATGTTAAATAGATCGACTGGTTTTAAAATATGTATGTTATGACTAGATTAATTTTTTTGCATTTTAAACATTTAAGTGGTGAACCCAAACTCAGACATCATAGTATGTGGTTGTTAATTTGAAATTCACATTATGGGAAAATCTCCTGATATTTTTTCATGTCACTCAGGACTTCTTGTAGTCTGACTGTTATATTGGTTAGCATTCTGTTTTCAGAATCCTCTTATATTTAAATTGAAGAATACTGGAGGTAAGTAAAAGAATAAGATATTTACCAAACAAACTTACAAACAAAAACAGGAAGCAACGGAAATGTAAATCACATGTGGTTGTATGAAGGAATCATTTGTAAACCCAGCACTTATACTCCTTATTTATTCTATAGAATCAGAATTTTTAATTCTTTGGTTGAAACCTTTCTGTCTACTACTTGATCACAGGCGTAGAGCCCCTAGATGGAACTTCATGATGCAAACACAGAACATTTTATCAAAAGCATGTTTCCCAACTCTTTCTCAAAGTAAATAATGACTTAGGTAGGGTAAAAGGGAGATTTTGCAGACCTTCTGAACTGAAAGTGTTTTCTATAGACAATATTTAAAAAACTCTCTTGGGGGTGTTTATGTTTAAGTCCATGGCTTAAAGATGGATTATATTTGCAGAGACATCCTTTCCTTTCGAGGACTGTCTGAGTCAAATTTTCTTTGGCACATGTATTCAATTTATTATATCATTACTTAAAATTCATTAAGTGCCTTTGTGGGTAATAAATATATGGCTCCATGAATTGGGGAGCCAACAGACAAAGAGTAGTTGAAGGAAGTTATTCTGCATCTAATAGGGCGAGTGTTTTAATAAGGAAGCAGGACATGGAGGAAAGTTACATGATGGGAAGAACATGTGCAGTGGAATTGGATGAACATAGGTTGAGATCTTTGCTCAGATAATTCTCAACCCTAAAGTGCCAATTACAGTACTGAGTCTCTTAGCATCATAGGAGAACAAAACAAAGCCGACTTATGCAACAGTGTCTTTATACAGACTTTACTCTACAGGAGCTATATTAGATGTTTTCCTTATGATATAGGAAAGACTTCTTGCCAATTAATTTTGAAAACTTAGGAAAATTAAAGTGTGACTCAAAGAGAAAATTACTATGGTGAGTTTGAAAGCAGTAGAATTTCTAGGTGTTCACAAACGTTCACAGGAAGCTTTGCTCTCTTTATGGTGCCTCTGTAGCACCTTGTATGTTGGCACCTGCTTCCGAAATGTGAAATGTTCTGCATGTGCTGCTGATATTTTCAGCTCATGTTTCTTTAGCAGAAGAGACATGATCTACTATCTTTTATTCTCACTATTTGTCTCTGAGCAGGTGCCAAATAGCCAAATTGGATTCTGCAAAGAAATGCTGTGAATTTTTTAAGCATATAAACAGTTTACCTCTCATGAAATGTAGACCCTTTCGAAACTTCTATTTATATATAACCCAACTCAGTACTGACCATGCAGAAAAGGTGACAAAGAAATTTTGGGACAGTGGGGAAGGGGGATGTTGTTCGCTTTGTTTAGAGGCAACACCAGTGGTACTCGGACCCAGAGGTGCTCAGAGCATACTCCTGGCTCTGACTCAGGGATCACTCCTGGCAGTACTCAGGATCAGATGGGGTGTTGGGATTGGAACCTCAGTCGACCACATACAACATAAATTCCCTACTTGTTGTACTACCCACTCAGCTCAGTAAAAGTGTTCTGAACTTTTAAAACAACTAATTTTCTAAAGCCTTATTTTTTAATTTCTTTTGTAAGGACAAAGAAGATAGTACAGAGTTAAGGCAGCCACCTTGCAGGCAGCAAATCCTGTCAGCTTCAGCACTAAATATAGTCCCCCAAACACAACCAGGAGTGATGCCTGAGAGCAAGCCCTGAGCACTGAACACTGCCAGGTGTAAATGAAACACCAAAGTTAAATAAAAATAGATATTGTCATCTTTTTCATGTTAATTATTACCTTATATTTTGAAATCAGGAAACAATAATAGCAATACTATCTTGTAGTCATTGAGGCAAACAATATCGCATATAAGAATTCTGTACTTAAACTGAGTTTAGGATTAAAATACATACTTAAAATTAAAACTCATTGAGTGTACACTAATGGATTTCATTTCAAACTACTACATTAGGGGCTAGAGAAAGAATACAGTGCACAAAGCACTAGCTTTGCAATTATCTAGCCTGGGGTAAATTCCTGTTGCCACATACATTCTCAAAAACACTGCCAGGAGTGATCACTGAGTGCAGTCAGAAATAAGTCCTGAGCATCACTGGTATGACCCAAAACGCAAAGAAACAAAATACCACATCCAAAACACAAATGAATACAATGTTAGCATATTGATATGAATAGGATAAACATTGTATAGGTGGGCAAACAAGACTTATATATAGTAGACTTTTGTTGTTGCTTGTTGTCATGGGGAAACATCAAGTGACACTTGTGGGGCAGAGCTCTAAGCTGATATTCAGTGATCACCAGGACTGATCTCTGCAATGTTTGGTGGCCATGTGGCTCTGGGTGCGGAATGTGGGATCTCACATATGAGACACATGAATCACTCTGCTTCAAGCTACATCTCTAGCCTCTAAATTGTTTTTGTTTTGTTTTACTTTTTGAGTCACACCTGGTGATGCACAGGAGTTACTCTTGCCTTTGCACTCAGGAATTACTCCTGGCGGTGCTCAGGGAACCATATGGGATGCTGGGAATCGAACCTGGGTCAGCCGCGTGTAAGGCAAAATGCCCTACCTGCTGTGCTATTGTTCCAGCCCTCAACCTCTAAATTTTGAAATTTTAATTGGAGACTATAGGGATAGATACAGTTTCAAAGACCTGATAGAGTAATTACTAAAACATGTGAAATATATATTTTTTCTTTTGAATCCATAAAATTGTATGCTTAGATTATCATATGAAGATATTTATAGATATAGATGCAGATATATACAATTTCCCAGCCAAGAACTTTTACAACTGTTGAAAGGGGTTCCTCCAGCTGCTACCATTATGTGCACATTCTGGTCACATGAGGGATAAAGAAGGGGATAAAAGGATTCTTCCCTTAAGGCATTTACCCAGAATCTACGCACCTTTTCATTTCATATACTGATATCCAAATGTATATTCCCTATATGGCTACAAGGAGTCTCACAAATATTGTATTTAATATTCCTTCATGAAAATATTAACATTAAAATGGTATTATTATCAGATTAATTAATAAAATTAATACTATTAAATGAATGAGGATACATTTAAGTCTTTTTAAGAACTCTAACATATTTGAGTAACAAATTGATTAAGACTCAATTTATATATCATATAAAGTTAAAAGATGTTATGTCCATAAAATGTTGACAATAAAAATATTTTCAGAGGCAAAGTCATTATCTGCCATGTATGGGAATAGTAAAATGTTCAGTTTCACTTTTTTATTTCTTATTAATTATTACTTTTGAGAAAAAAGAAATACCATGAATAAGCCAAATTAGCATAACTAAGCTAAAAAGTCAAAGCAGTTCTGAAGGAAGAACACGACCTTTGTTAACTAATAATTAGTCATAAGACACTATTGGTTTGTACAATCCTGAAAAGAGAGTAGCAAGAAATGAATCTCTTGATTCCAATGAGCTCTTGTGCTGTTTCTGGATTTTGAATTTATTTAGTTTTCTTTTTTTTTTAATAAAAGCCACTCCAGCAGTCCTTGTCATGTGTTTTACAGCTTGAGCTGTCTCTCCAGGTGCATTTATCTTTAAGGAAAGTGATAAGAGCTAGGTTTTTGTATGAGTAAAACCATTCTATGTAACCGAACTACAATATGGAAACTAAATATGAAACAGATCTTGAAACTAGGAGACTAGGAGAAAATTGAAATAAGGCGTATGCCAGACACAGTGTTTAAAACAAAGATATTGGAGAATGGAAAATAAAGCAGTTCTTTTGAAATATTCAGAGGTTCACACCAACAAGAAATAGAGAAAAATGATAACTGACCGAGACTTGAAGAAGGATGGAGTCTAGTGTCCCTAGATTTTTGTCTTGGCAATCATAATATCATCATAAAAATTCACCTGTATTAAGCACTTTAATGATATCAGGCAGTTGGCTGACTTTTCACTGTGTTTACCTTACTTGATGCTCAAACAAAAAGCATTACTGTGGCCTCTTTATAAATTAGAAAGGTACTGCTTAAAGACATTTCATTTCCTGGGTCATAAAGTTAGTGTGCCACAGAATATTGAACCCATATCAGAATTTCCTACTTTGCCTTATAAGAGATTAAGGAAGGCAGTCTAGATAATACCTCATAAGAATAGGACTTTAGAAATATTACTTTGGCAGTTATATGAAGGGTATTACATTTCCAGAAGTTTTGAATACATAGATTTCTCACTTATAAATCTAGGACTATGGAAGCGAGCAGGGGAAATATTTTCAATACTTTTTATTTTATGCATCTACAATCTCATTTTTAGATAATGATGAAAGGCCATTCTGTATTACTTTCATAGCTCAGAAAAAGATTTCTGTAGTTTATTTTTATTTATTTATTTATTTATTATTAGTGAGACACCATGAGGTACAGTTGTAGATTTACAAATTTTGTGCTTGGGTTTCAATTATACAATGATCAAATGCCCATCCCTCCACCAGTGCCCATTTCCCACCACCACGGATCCCAGTATCCCTCCCACCCCACCCCCAAATCCCCAACCCACCCTGCCTCTCTGGCAAGATGAAGTCATGTAGTTTATTTTTAAATGAGGGAAAAAGTCAGAGTTTACTGTCACAAAGTTTCACAGCTCGCTTTTGGTCATTTTGTCAATTTTCAGATAAATCTAAATCTTTGTGAAGTAACAGAGAGTCACCTGAGCAATATGGAAAACAAGAGGGATCAGAGAGTTTATTGTGCCAAGTTCTAATGGCACTACTTGGATAGATGCTACTTGGCAGAACGCCACACTGCATTCTTAGTAGAAACTCTTGATAGTGCTCTCTGTTTTACAACCTGTGGCAATGTCTGTACAATATCAGTTCCTCCGCGTACTGCTTTTGGCATCATCAAGAAAATTTAATCATGGTGTGCTATTACCGGAAGATTTAGAATCAGGCACCTTGGTTTTTTTTCTCAGTGCGATTTTTCTCTTTTATTTCTTTGATACTAAAGTATGTAATGAAGTATCCAGGAATGTGACAGTTCTGCATGGTTTGGCAAAGAATATTTTCAAAAGTGACATATGTGTTTCAAATAGAATGATTACTAGAGAAATCGACTCTAGAATTTTCAGCAATTTCTGCAGTGAACACCAAAGGTCATTCTCAGCAAGTATAATCTCTCTTTTGCTCCTGGGCTTTTTGAGCCACAATTGCTTCTGTTTCCTCAAGAATGTCTTTGAATTTTTAGTCCATTTTCAAGAAATGAAATACACCTCTGAGCTGTATAAAATCTCCATGTTCTATTTGTTGTATTTCTCTATATCTCATTTTGCTTTCTCCTTTCAACAATAACCATATTATTAGCTGTTTAGGATGCTTCTTTACAAATTGTTGAGATTGTTCAAACTTATAATATATTTGACAATCAAATTGAAGCAGTGAAATAGTACTCCTGCTATACTAATATTTAATATCTATCAATATTCTCCCCTCCTCTGTTCATTTAACTCTCTATACCAGTCAATTAATTGAAACTGTATCCTTACTGTCTGTACATAATTTTAAATAATTTTTAAATGTATATTAGGGCTGGAGAAATAGCACAGCGGGTAGGGTGTTTGCCTTGCACACGGGCTACCCAGCTTTGATTCCTAGCATTCCATATGGTCCCCTGAGCACTGCCAGGAATAATTCCTGAGTGTAGAGCCAGGAGTAACTTCTGTGCAATGCCACTGTGACCCAAAAAGTTTTTAAAAAAAAAAGTATATTAGAGTCCAGGAGATGGTACAGAGGTTAAGGTAATTGCCTTAAATGTAGCCATCTCCAGTTTGGTCCCAACCACCTCACAGGGTCTACTAATCTCTGCCAGAAGGGATCCCCGTGTACAGAGCTAGGAGATTGTCCTGAGCACTATCACTTGTGGACAAACCACCACCCAAAGTGTATATTTTTCTCTGCTTTCCTTGTGACTATTTTCAAAATGTGACTGAGCCTATACATGTCACAAAGCTTCTGCTTTCTTTTTCTTTATAAATGCTGTTGCAAATACTAGAGTATTTTTTAGAGCTGTGGTATCAGCCAGTCATCAGAGATCAGTGCAGGGCCATGCTCAGGAGAGTTATTGGGCTGGAGTGATAGCACAGCAGGTAGGACGTTTGCCTGGCACGCTGTTGACCTGGGTTCGATTCCCAGCATCCCTGAGCACAGCCAGGAGTAATTCCTGAGTGCATAAGCCAGGAGTAACCCCCGTGCATTGCCAGGTGTGACCCAAAAAGCAAAAAGAAAAAAAAAAAGTTATTAACCAAAGGCATTCAGGGGTTGTGTACAGGTTGTAAAAGACTGAAAACTACTCATTTAGAGGATATATGCACACTGAAATTCTAGTTTACACTGCACATTTCATTTGAAAACTAATTTCATTCAATAGCATCTAAGCTAATAGCATCTAAGATACTAGTATTGAGCATGTGCATACATCAAAACTCCCTCCCCAAATTAATTGTAACTGAAGTTTAAAACCATGATGTAGAATTAATGTTATTAGTATTAGGAGATTATGTTTAGATTCGAGTTTATTGACGTGCTCTTGTTATTTTTCTCATCCATGATTCCCATGTTGTTATCATTTTGACATTTTTATTTATTTTATTTATTTATTTTAATAGTGAGACATCATGAGGTACAGTTGCAGACTTACACATTTTTGTGCTTGGGTTTCAATTATACAATGATCAAATACCCATCCCTCCACCAGTGCCCATTTCCCACCACCACAGATCCCAGTATCCCTCCCACCCCCCATCCTCCCCATCCCACCCTGCCTCTGTGGCAGGGCATTCCCTTCTGTTCTCTCTCTCTTATTGGGTGTTGTGGTTTGCAAAAGAGGCAATGGGTGACAATCATATTTAGTCTATGGTCTACTTTCCGCATGCTTCTCCCATCCTGGGAGGATCCTCCCAACACCTTCATTTGGTGCTCCCTTCTCTATCTCGTTTTGATATTTTTAGTCTTCACTAAAAGACAAAATCAAGTCTTTGTGGAGCTTTTTGGGTTTATACTTCTGTCATGGCTTTTTTTGTATTTTGTTTGTTTTGTTTTGTTTTGTTTTGTTTTGTTTTTTGTGCCACACCAGGTGGTGCTCAGGGCTTATCTCTGACTCGAAGTCTAGAAGTCATTCCTGGCAGGACTCAGGGACCTGAGAGCGGGGGTTTGAATCTAGGTGGGCCTTGCATGCAAGACAAACGTCTTACTTTCTCACTTTTCTCTACTTTTTACTTTCTCCTTTTAATTTTCTCTTCATTTTGTTTAATTCTTATTTTCTTCCTGGTTGTTAGAATTATAACAGTTCCAAGGGGGGAGAGGGGGACAATCTTACTGATATTTTATTTCATTATTCCCTTTTGTTTTCCATCAAATGATTTCATAATGATTCACAGTGTCACAGAGATATCCCATCTGAATTCTTCCATTTCTTGCTAAACATAGCTAACTGTTCCCTGTGCTGTCTGAATATTGTGTAGTAGTATCTTTTAAAAATACGCCCTCTTTGATTTACTCATTGCTTTCTCTTTCTCTGTTTATTTCCTTATTTCCCTGTATTTTATTATCAAATGGTTTTTTACAAATGGGTGAGTGTAAATCACCTTTTATTAATTAATATGTTTCCTATAATGTTCTTCTTATCTGAGTGGCAGTTTGTACCTTTAAATCCAAATTTCCTTCATAAATTTGAAGATATTTTTCTGACATCTTCTAACATTAAACTTCCACAGGAAAACCTAAATGATATTTTATTGATAATCTTTTTTTAATTGACCTTAAAGTTTTTAGAATCTTCTGTTGTTTTCTAGGGTGTTTGGAGTTGGCAATTTATTTTTAAATTTTGAAATTCATTTGATTAGTCTTTTCAATCTACTTAAAAACCTTTAATCTAGTTATTTTTAAATTATTTTAAACTTCATCAGTTTAGAAAAATGGCCAGCATTTTTAACTGTGTTTTCTCTTAAATTTTATCCTCTTTCTATAAAAAAAATTATCAGCCAAATGTCATAGCTCTTGAATTGACTCATTATGACTTAAAGACTTTCTCTCCTATCTCTGTGTTAAATTTTTGTCTTCGTTTAATTGAAAAATTTTGCCTGAACCTTTTCTTCTTTTCCAACTCTTTATATACTGGTTATGGTCTAAAATCAGGGATTTAGGGTGCCATAGAGAGACTACCTCCCAGCACTGGCCATGCCAAGAGTCACTCACAGGGCCATTTGGTGCTGGAGGTAGAATTTAGGGACTTGCACATGCTGATCATGTACTCTAAGACTTTAACTATCGCTTGTATTTGCATCACACTTCTATTCTAGAGATAAAGCTTAATAAGCTTTCTACTTATTGTGTGAGTATGAAAGTTATATTACTATTGACTCAGATACCTCCCATACACCCCTGCTATCCTATTTGATTGAGGAAAAGAAAAAAGAACTATTATGTCCCATTGAACTTTATTATTCAGTTAGGATAATACATGATTTATCTATAACATATACTTAACTTTTCATGACTTATTCACAAAAAAAAGTAACATTTTACTTTAGCTCATGACTCTACAGGCTGGAAACTTGAGCTTGGTGAGTTTAGTACACAAGATAGGGTTCTCTTGACCTTTAATGAGGTCACTCAGTTGTCCAGTTAGTTTGGGGTGTAGCAAGGCTGGCTAGTTTCTGAAGACATTAGGATTGGTCTGGGATGACAGGAAGGCAGAAACTCCATTTGTTGCCTAGATTTTCAGTAGACACATGAGTTTATTCACATAATGGTGTGTTGCTACAAGAATAGCTTACAAGGTAAAATACGAAATTTGAAAAGGCTTGGAAGAGATCTCAAAGCCTGGGGCATGTAATTTATGTGTCAGAGGACCATGTTTGATTTTCATTAAATATTAGTGCTTTCATATAATCAATATTGGCTAATAGATCTCCAGGAGTTACCCTCTCTGAGCACCACCAGGTGTAAACCATTCCCCCCAAAAAACACCCCTGATTTCATTCCCAAAGTAGCACAGTCCTCCCATTGTTCATCAATTTGCTCGAGAGGGTCCAGTAATGTCTCTATTATGAGACTTGTTGTTACTGTGTTTGGCATGTCAAATATGTTACGGGGAGTTTGTCAGGCTTTGCCGAGCCGGCGAGATGCTCTCGGTAGCTTGCCGGGCTCTCTGAAAGGGGCGGAGGAATCGAACCGGCTCAGCTGGGGTGGCTGAGCACAAGGCAAGCGTCCTACTGCTGTACTATCGCTCCAGCACTGTGACATATATTTCTGTTGTTGTTTTGTAGTGACCACATCCAGCGGTATAGCTGTATGCTATACCCCTATCACTATGCTCAGTGATCTCTCCTGACAGAGGACAAAATATGTGTCAGAGATTCAAACCAGGTTTGCTCATGTGCAACGCAAACACCTAACCCCTGGAATACCTCTCCTCCCTGACATTGTAGGTTTCTACTTATCTCATATATGCTATTATCACATAGGTCAACAAAAGTCAAATAGACAACATTCAACATGGGAGGTGATATGTAAGGCTGTGCCGGCAGAGAGGCATGAGAAAACTAGAATTCTCACAGCAGCAAGCTACCTAAGAACATACAAGCCGAGAAATTCAAGACTGAACAATTGGGAACCACTATTAAACTTGTAAAATTTAAAATCATAATTTTAAATGTTAACATATACTATATAAAAATTCAGTAAAAGAGCTTGAAATATTTATAAAGGAGACTTGCTATATGGAGGAATGGGTGTTTGATCATATGATCGAAACTGAATCATGAAAGTGTGTAACTCTATCTTGTGGTGATTCAATTAAAAAAAAAGAGACTAACATGGATAGGGCAAAAGTTACATGCAAACATGTAACACATAAAGTATTGATCAGTGTGAGGACAATGACAAAGTGAATATTTTATTTCAGTCTGTTTAAGAATTTTTCCTCTGAAGTACTAGAAATCATGTGAACATTCAAATGCACCCTAATTTTAAAAACCACAAAATTGATTAGAAGCTCTTGTAGATAATATTTTAACACTGGGTGAATAGCAAGAAGTCTATTTATAAATTAAAAATATGATTTGTGATTATTATCCTTGATACAGAAAATTGTGTGGTTTGAAATTAAAGGATATCAGATATTTTGAGTACACGTCAAATATATATTTAGGAATCATTTGTATCACTTGTAATCCCACTGATCATCAACTTGCTTGAGCAGTCACCAGTAACATCTCCATTCGTCCCTGTTGCGTGCTTGTGTAACCCAATGGAATCTGCTCACTCCAGGAACACAAACAGTCTCAAACCGTTTGTTCAGGGTCTTGAAGAAGTCTGACCATCTCGTAGGTGAGCAGCCACGCATTGTTTTGTCGCCGTCCCATAGAATCCAGTCAGTAACAGCTCTAGTCCAGCGGTCATTTCCAAATCACATTACATATTTGGTCCATCTGATTTTCAATGCTTTGGCAAAGGAGGCAGCGTCCCTGATTCTCGATCTTCCATGGACGTTGGAACTCCTGATTCCTTCTCTTACTTGAGTGAAATGTGATACTCCAAGCATACCTCTTTCAATTCCTCTTTGGGATACCCAACTAGCGTTCTCATCCTTTTTTTCATAGGGCCCAGGTCTCTGAGGCCCGTGTTAGTGCAGATATTTAGGAATAGGTCAGGCTAACTGGTTTTTAATTTGATACCAAAATTTAGAATATTCTAGCACCACACGCTCCAGTCAACTGTCCACTTCCCTGTAGTATTTTACCAGCTCCCCTCTCCATCCTGTTATCCTACCTTTCCTCCCTGTGGTATGCTTCCTACTAAATACAATTTTTCCATTTCTATTGTCTTTCACATTTATTTGTTGAACCCCTAATTTTTCTTTATATTCCACTTATAAGAGAGCTCAAGAAGTATCTATTCCTTTACTTTTAACTAACTTTAGTCAACATGATACGGTCCAAGTTTATCTGCATAGCAGCAAATTGCATGGATTTTTTTTTCACCCTTGAATTGGAATAGTGTTCCCTTGTGTCTATGTATCATAGTTTCTTAGTCCACTCATTAGTTCTTGAGCACTTGAGTTGATTTCAGATTTTGGTTATTGTGAACAGTGTGACAATGAACATAGGAGCACACATTTCTGAATATTATTTTTGTGCTCTTAGGATAGACGTTGAGAAGTAGAATTACTGGACATATGAATTAGTAGATATATTAAATTACTAAAAATTACTAGGTATATGAAAGTTCTAGTCCTAGTTTTCTGAGAAGAGTCCATATTGTTTTCCAAAAGGGATAAGACTCTTCCACATTCCTACCATATGTGAATGAAGGTCTCATTTTACCAACATTCATACCAAGACTTTTTATTTTTGTTCCTTGTGATTTTTACTGATCTCACTTTTGTAAAATGATACCTTGCTGCTTTAGTTGACATTTTCCTGATGATAAATAATGCAGAGTATTTTTTATATGCATTTGGTCATCTGTATGTCTTTTTTGTTTGTTTTGTTTTGTTTCTTTTTGGGTCACACCCAGCAATGCACAAGGGTCACTCCTGCCTCTGCACTCAGAATTACCTGTGGCAGTGCTCAGGGGACCATTTGGGATGTGGGGATTCAAACCGGGTCAGCCACGTGCAAGGCAAATGCCATACCCGCTGTGCTATTGCTCCAGCCCCCGTATGACTTCTTTGAGAGACTCTTCTATTTTTGTTTCTCCACTCCTGCCCCATTTTTTCTGAGTTCAGCTGTGTTTTTTTCTTGTAAAGTTTTATATATTTTGGTTATTGACCCCTTTACCAGATGAGTAGTGGGCATATATCATCTCACAGACTGAGGAGATATCTTTTTATTCTGATCCTCATTCCTTTTTGCAGTGCAGGAGCTTCTTGGTTTTATGTAGTTCCATTTCTTTATCCATCCTTGTTTCTCTTTTCTTGTTCAAAGGGAGTGAGTCATTGACATTGTTTCAATGTCATGGAGTGCTCTATCTATGTTTTCCTCTATATACTTTATGGATTCAGGGTCTGATATCAAGGTCATTGATCTATTTTGTTGACCTCGGTGCATGGTGATAGGAAGGTATTTGAATTCTTATTTTTTTATGTGACCAATCAGTTACCCAACACCATTGGTTGAGGAGGCTTCACCTATAGTTTTTTATTGAATAACCAAAAATTAACTGTCCATATACCTGAGAAAATATCTCAAGGATCTCAATTCTATGGTGTTAATCTGAGAGTATGTCTTTATTTTTTTTTTTCATTTTTATTTATTTATTTATTTATTTATTGAATCACTGTGGGAAAGGTTACAAAGCTTTCAGGTTTAGGTCTCAGTCATGCAAATATCAAACACATTTCCCTTTACCAATACTTATTTTTTACCATGAAGAACCCCAATAAAACCCCACCCCCCACCCCTCCCCGTCCCTGTGAGGCAGATGAATTCTAGTTAACACTCTATCTGCTTTGATTAGATTCATTGTTTCAATAAAAGATTCACCACTATTATTTAGAGTTTACCCACCCCCCAAATCAGACATGCTGAAAAAGCATTGTGAAGTGATTTGCTTTCTACAGCTGGGTTCAAGAATTAAATGTTGGTTTTGGATTTCTGCTATTTTACCTATTGACCCTGGAAGTGTTTCTACTGAAAGTCAGATAGTTAAGAAATTCGTCTCTGTGCACTGGAGACGTGGCCGTGCTGGAGAGCCGCTCGCGGGGGGCAACCGGTGGCCTCAGTAGGGCGTGAAGGGCGGAGCAAAATGCCCCCCTTCCCATGAGGTTTTAGTCGCCCCCACACTCCTGGCTCATACCTGCTGTCCACAAGGCTCCCATGTGGCCGCCATCTTTCTTTCCAGAGAGGAGAGGGCGAATGGGGCAACACCCTTTCCCCTCCGGCAGACTTGATGGGCTGGATCAACACATAGTCCGTTCACTTTTCTGCTCCAAGCTGCTGGGTTCTGCATTAAGTCCTTGTGCTTCTGGGGCCATGGCCGTGCTGGAGAGCCGCTCGCGGGAGGCGACTGGTGACCTCGGTAGGGCGTGAAGGACGGACTGGAACGCCCCCCGACCCATGAGGTTTTAGTCGCCCCCACTCCCCCGGCTCATACCTGCTGTCCACAAGGCTCCCATGTGGCCGCCATCTTTCTTTCCAGAGGGAGGAGGGCGGAAGGGAGCAACACCCTTTCCCCTCTGGGCAGAAATGATTGCCTGGATTAACGCATAGTCCTTTCACTTTTCTGCTCCAAGCTGCTGGGTTCTGCATTAGGTCATTGTGCTTCTGGGGCTGTGGCCGTGCTGGAGAGCCGCTCGTGGGGGCAACTGGTGGCCTCAGTAGGGCGTGAAGGGCAGACCGAAACGCCCCCCTTCCCATGAGGTTTTAGTCGCCCCCACACTCCCGGCTCATACCTGCTGTCCACAAGGCTCCCATGTGGCCGCCATCTTTCTTTCCAGAGAGGAGAGGGCGAATGGGGCAACACCCTTTCCCCTCCGGCAGACTTGATGGCCTGGATCAATGCATAGTCCGTTCACTTTTCTGCTCCAAGCTGCTGGGTTCTGCATTAAGTCCTTGTGCTTCTGGGGCCGTGGTTGTGCTGGAGAGCCGCTCGTGGGGGGCAACTGGTGACCTCGGTAGGGCGTGAAGGACGGACCGGAACACCCCCCTTCCCATGAGGTTTTAGTCGCCCTCACACCCCCGGCTCATACCTGCTGTCCACAAGGCTCCCATGTGGCCGCCATCTTTCTTTCCAGAGAGGAGAGGGCGAATGGGGCAACACCCTTTCCCCTCAGGCAGACTTGATGGCCTGGATCAATGCATAGTCCGTTCACTTTTCTGCTCCAAGCTGCTGGGTTCTGCATTAAGTCCTTGTGCTTCTGGGGCCATGGCTGTGCTGGAGAGCCGCTCGTGGGGGGTGACTGGTGACCTCGGTAGGGAGTGAAGGACGGACTGGAACGCCCCCCTTCCCATGAGGTTTTAGTCGCCCCCACACCCCCGGCTCATACCTGCTGTCCACAAGGCTCCCATGTGGCCGCCATCTTTCTTTCCAGAGGGAGGAGGGCGGAAGGGAGCAACACCCTTTCCCCTCTGGGCAGAAATGATTGCCTGGATTAACGCATAGTCCTTTCACTTTTCTGCTCCAAGCTGCTGGGTTCTGCATTAAGCCCTTGTGTTTCTGGGGCTGTGGCCGTGCTCCAAACTTAACTCTGATTTTCAGGGAGAAAGATTTGGTCGTTTACTTCTCATTGATCACTTTGTATATAGAGAGATGTCGCCTGGCCGCATAAGCAGCCGTGCGGTTTTGAGGAAAAGTCCTAGTTCCCGCATACTTGAGCTGTGCTTGTAGAGGCTTCTGGTCACCGGGGTTCCATCTGGAGGAGGCGGGATGCGGTACCTACCCCATCTGGGACTTGCCGGTGATCTCGGCTCTTTTTGGAACCTGTTTTTTCTTTTTTTTTTTCCCTCCGGGATCCCGCACCCTCCATGTGTTCCTTCTCTTATGCTGAACGCTTCAAAGATGGCGCTGGGGGGCGGGCTGTGGGCGTGACTTCCGGAAACAGAGGTTACCTGGGAGGTGTAGTTCGGCAGATTTGAGAAAAAGTCCTCATTCCCGCATACTCGAGCTGTGTTTGTAGAGGCTTCTGGTCACCGGGGTTCCATCTGGAGGAGGCGGGATGCGGCACCTACTCCATCTGGAACTTGCCGGTGATCTCGGCTCTTTTTGGAACCTGTTTTTTCTTTTTTTTTTCCTCCGGGATCCCGCACCCTCCATGTGTTCCTTCTCTTATCTGTCCTTATTTTAGTACGAGTGTTTTTGATTGCTGTGGTTTTATACTACAGTTTAAAGCTGGAGAGAGAGAAGCTCTCCATCTTCTTTATCCGAAGATTACTAAGGCTACTCTAGGAAATAATATCAGGCTAATTTTAATTTTATTCATTTTATTTTTAACATATTATAAACTATCTTTCAAATGTAAGCACTGAACTATTTATCTTATTTTATTTCTTTTTAAAAATGTTGATTGGTGGGGTGGGAAGTTATGCCCAACTTTTTTCTTATACCTGGAGTTACTCAGAGCACTAGATGTGGTGCTGCGGATTAAACTAAGGTCTTCTTTATGCAAAAGAAAGGGCTTAATTCTGTACTACCTATCTTGCCCCATAATGGAGTTTATTTTAAATGTAGAGGAGCATTTTAGTTTGTGAAAGCATTTCTGAATCCTACGGTTCTTCAGAAATTGAATTAATTTTAGCATTTTTGGATACCTATAATAGTATTGCTGCTGCCACTCGAACCCGGGACTTGGCTTTCCCCGCGTCCGTGCCCCAGGCGTGTTCTAGGACCCTTGGACACTCACCATCCCTGAGCCTCTTCCTATTTGTCCCCAACGCTGTGCCCTGTATTCTTCCTAACTCAGGTCAGTCTTTACTCAAACTATGGACTGGGCTTATCCCACTTCCATGCCCCAGGCATCCTCGAGGACCCTGGGACACTCACCATCCCTGAGCCTCTTCCTGTTTATCCCTAATGCTGTGCCCAGTCTTCTTCCTTCCTCAAGTTGTACCCCCCACATGTCCCAGGTATCCATAGGGGGAGTGGCCTCTTCATTCGCAAATGATATGATACTATACTTAGAGAACCCTAATGTCTCTACCAAGAAACTCCTGGAAAGTTGAAGGCAATAAAATCAATACCCAAAAGTCCATGGCTTTCCTATACACAAATGATGAGAAGAAAGTGACATAAAAAAAAATCCCGTTCACAATTGTGGCCCAGAAAATCAAGCACCTAGGAATCAAGTTAACTAAGGAAGTAAAAGACCTGTACAAAGAAAACTACAAAACACTACTTCAGAAAATAAAAGAGGACACAAAAAAAAATGGAAAGATAATCCCCTGCTCATGGATCGGGAGAATTACCATTGTCAAAATGGCAATACTCCCCAAAGCATTGTACAAATTCAATGTAATCCCTATAATGATGCCCTGACATTCTTCAAAGAAATGCAGCAGACACTCCTGAAATTCATATAGAACAATAAGCATCCACGAATATCTAAAGCAATTCTTGGGGAAAAGAAAATGGGAGGAATCAACCTCCCTAACTTCAAACTCTACTACAAAGCAGTAATAATTAAAACAGCATGGTACTGGAACAAAGGCAGACCCACAGACCATTGGAATAGGTTTGAATATACTGACATCTCCCCTCAAACATATGATCATCTAATCTTTGATAAGGAAGCAAGAAATGTGAAGTGGAGCAAGGAAAGCCTCTTCAACAAATTGTGCTCGCAAAACTGGACAGCTGCATGCAAAAAAAAAAAAAAAAGAAAGAAAGAAAATGGCCTCAGATCTCTACCAAACACCCTGTACAAAAGTAAAATCAGAATGGATTAAAGACCACAACATCTGACCGATTCCATAAGGTACATTGAAGATAAGTTTGGCAAAAACTCTCCACGACATTGAAGCAAACAGTATCTTCAAAGATGACATGCCACTGGCCAAGCAAGTGAAAACAGAGATAGACAAATGGGACTATCTTAAACAAAGAAGCTTCTGCACCTCAAAAGAAACAGTGACCAAAATACAAACAATGGAATGTAAAATTCTACAGAATATTCTACAGAATGGAAAAGAATATTCACCCAATACCCATCCGACAAGGGGTTAATATCAAAGATATACAAAGCACTGGTTGAACTCCATGAGAAGAACACATCCAACCCCATCAAAAAATGGGGCGACAAAATGAACAGAAACTTTCTCTAAGAAGAAATTCGAATGGCATACAGGCACATTAGAAAATGCTCTATATCATTAATCATCAGAGAGATGCATATCAAAACTACAATGAGATATCATCTCACACCACAGAGACTGGCCCACATCCAAAAGAACAAAAGCAACCAGTGTTGGCGCGGATGTGGTGAGAAAGGGACCCTTCCTTCACTGCTGGTGAAAATGCCAACTGGTTCAGCCCTTTTGGAAAACAGTATGAATGATTCTCAAAAAATTAGAAATTGAGCTCCCATTTGACCCAGCAATACCACTCCTGGGAATATATCCCGGAGAGTCAAAGAAGTACAGTTGAAATGACATCTGCACTTCTATGTTCATAGCTGCACTGTTCACAATAGCCAAAATCTGGAAAAAACCTAAGTGCCTGAGAACAGATGACTGGTTAAAGAAACTTTGGTACATCTACACAATGGAGTACTACATAGCTGTTAAAAAAGATGAAGTCATGAAATTTACAAACAAGTGGTACTACACAGAAAGTATCATACTAAGTGAAATGAGTCAGAAAGAAAGGGGCAGGCATAAAAAGATTGTATTCATCTGGGGAATATAAAGTAACAAAATAGGAGACTAACACCCAAGAATAGTCAAGATAAGTACCAGGAGCTTCGCTCCATGCTTGGAGGCCAGCCACACACTCTAGGGGAAAAGGTAGCTCAGATAGAGAAGAGAGCACCAAATAAAAGGTGTTGGAGGATCCTCCCTGGATGGGAGATGCATGCTGAAAGTACACTATAGACCAAACATGACTGCCACTCAATGCCTCTTTTGCAAACCACAGCACCCAAAAGTAGAGAGAGAACAATAGGGAATGCCCTGCCACAGAGGCAGGGTGGGATGGGGAGATGGGAGGGTGGGAGTGAAACTGGGATCATTTGTGGTGGGGAATGGGCACTGGTGGAGGGATGGATACTTGTATAACTGAAACCCAAGCACAAAAATTTGTAAGTCTACAACTGTACCTCTTGGTGTTTCACTAATAAATTTTTTTAAATAAATAAATAAAAATTTTAAAAAAAATAAAGTAACAGAACCTGAAAAAAATAGTATTGCTCCTTCTCCTTTATTTAGTCAGTCCAATTTATTTAGAATAGAAAGTCAAACTATAATTGTTTACTAAAAGAAGAAAATAAGTACTTGAAATAATCTGCAAAGATTATTAAAACACGATGGCTTATAAGGAATTATTTAACTCATGATATGAAGTTAAATATGTTTTCTTTTTATAGTAATATACATTTTATTTTAGTGCAATGTAAGAATTTTTCTAAGTGTGCTTGAATATACTCATTTCAGTATTATGATTGAAGTGTATATATATGCATACAATTTTACATACTACTTACTAAAATCTTCTATTAAACGATTTATTAAATAAAGGGTTATGTTGACTTTGGAGTAGGTTGTAACAAATATCAAAGCAGTTATTTTTATCAAATATTATTTCCTGAAACTGAAAATGGTTGGAATCAGTGGTTTAGCTGCAAGTGCTCAGTAAGTTAGAAATTTTACCATTTGCTACTTGACAATATTCATCATAAAGGACATGCAATCTAAGATTTTGAGTTTCAAGACTCTCTTTATATTTAATCTGAATTATTTATATATGAAACCATATAAGTTACATGATCATATAATACAATCTGTAGATTAATTAACTTTAGCCTTCTCCAAATTTGAACCAATATTTGCAACCATTATGCCAGTGAAATACTGGCCTATGCACATAAAGAGGCTTAAATTAAAGAAGTCACCCTGGCAACTGGAAATAATATAGATCCTATAAATAGAATTTTAAGTATATTAGAGACATATCTTAGGGTCTGATTGCTCAAAATATGTCTCATGTGACTTCTCATCTCATTTATTGTCCTTATCACAAGGTGCAGGATACATCACATTTACATTAATCACAAAATATCTGAAGATATTGATTTTTCACATCGTATTGAGTGACCCTTAATGTCTGAAGAACTGGATTGACCTTCCACAAGATAGAAATGATTGAATACAACTATGTGCAAAATATTATTTTCCTCCTTCTTTTCTTCATTTTCTTTCTCCTTCCCCTTTAATACATGCTTATTTGAACATGAATAACAAAAATTTAGAGGGTTCCATAAATCCATATCATTGGTTTTTCCTCTTTTATTTCAGCAAAGGTATATTCTCACTAGGTATATGGCAGGACTTTTGTGAATGTAAAGGAGTGTCACATCTTCTAGGCAATGAAGGAAAACTGAAGTTCCGGAGTTGACCACTTCCTTAAAACTGAACTTCTTATTGTAAAGACTTTTTTTTTATTATCCAGAAAAAAATGATTAGATTTCACAGCTAGTTATACATCCAAATGTACTTCCTAAGATGGCGTTTAAAGCTGTCTTCCACAGAGCATTTCTTTCATTTGGGATGTTCTTTCCTGAGAAACTCATGTATCGCTTTCTCACCACATTTGGAATTTTGCTAGGATGATATACTCGCAATGAAGCTTTTGCAAAAATGCTTCTTTCCTTCCAACTCGTCTGTAGTCTGTTTCTTAGCTTCATTTCTCTTTGGCACCTGTGTCCTTTTTCAGCCCCTCTGACTTACCAAGTACTATTTGCATCTGATTTCTCACACTAAGGTACACAACTCTGAAAGGAAGGTATTTTGGTTCATCTCTTTTAAAACACAGCTTTCTCACCAACAGTTAGAACCATACCTGGAACATGGAAAGGGTCAACCAATAATTACTGAATCAATGAGTTAGTACATACATGAGCAAAGAGGTTGAAGAACAATTCTAAAAGAAAAGTTACAAAAATATTTAAATGAATGAATACATTGTCGGAGTTTCTGTGGGCACTTTAGGGTTACTGGGGGCAGCATATATGTGGATGAATAAATTGTGTTATGAGGATTTTAAACTGGACTCTATTTCAGAGTCACCTCCAGATTACAGGATGATTTTAATGTCTTTTGAGAACTTAATTCCCTATCAAGTAGCCCACTGAATAGTCTCCTTTTGGTTTAATTTTCAAAACCAAATAAAACTGAGTGCTGTAACCCTGCGTGAGGTTGACTTTGCAGCTGAGCGCCTCTAGGCATGTCAAGGCCCCATTTAGATTAACTGCCAGTTTCTGCAAGAGCAAAATCAAGCTACAGGAACTTGGAAGGCATGAAAATGCTTGCAGCAAACTGGGCTCTATTTGAAGGTTATAAACTTCTCAGCATCCCTCTTGAAATGTAGGTAAGAGTTCACGTGACTGAATGCAGAAAATATTTTGATTCCTTATGTTATTTTTGAAAAAGCAATGGCCTTTTTTTTCTATTCCAATAAGTAAGAATTACAAATCTGATGATCATGATGAAGATTCATTCTAATTTTACTATTGATTTTCATCTGGATTTTGTTTTGTTCTGTTTGTTTTTTCTTTGGCTTATTTTCTTTTTAAAATGACCTTAATGGAATGCTCCTTTTCTACATCTGCGAAAATAAAATAGCTATGGACACATTGTTCTAAAATAAAGCCAGGTGCTTTGGGAATCCTTTGTGATTAAGATTTTTCTTTCCTATGTAATAAAATGATTAAAATAGGTTGTATACTTTGTGCATGTGTAGGTATATAGGAATGAAAGAAAATTTTATATGAGCATGTGTGTATATATATATGTATATATGTGTGTATATATGTGTGTATTTAAAGATATTGGTCAAACTGCAGATATTTTTTTCTAGTTGAAGTTTTCTAGAGATTATTTTCTATCAAGAATATATTGGATAGATTAACAGGTTCACGGTCTTTAAAATGTTGTCTTAACTAGAGAGCCTATAGTTTCACCATCTTTTGGACTCATTGGTGTAAGACTGGCTGACGTTAAATGAGGGGAGAATGTAGTGATGTTAAAATACAGTCATGCTTGACTTCCCATCTTGTGCCCTAGGCAAAGACCTGCAAGAAGCTCCACCACTAATTTCACATTTCCTTTTGAACTGGATGGTACTATATTGTTAACATGTTGTGTAATGACCTGTACAAATCAATAGGATGCCTGTTCAGTCCTGGAAAGATAAATATGGATGAGTCCCATGCCATCAGTCATTTGGTCTACTGTTGTTAATGTGTATTCAGAAGACCTATTGAAGTCATTCAGGAGAGGGAATTGGTCCCAGAATAATCCTACTGCTGCCTTTGGTTCTCCAGTATCAGTAGATAGATCATATTCTTTGCATTTGCATACTCAGAGACCAAGAATGCAGCTGGACAATTTCCTTCTGGCTTATGCTGGGAAAAGATAGATATGGCTGTTCATCAACAGTGACTGCAGGGTTAAAGAGGAGGAAGGAAATCTAGATACTTTTTTTCAGATATAATTCAGATGTTTTAGCAATTTATTTTCCTATGGTCTGGTAAATGTTCCCTGATCCTTTGGTATCCACTATTCCTTTTGTGTTCTTTGTCTCTTGTTTTCTGAGTGTCTGCTAGCTAAGAAAATTGTATCCAAAATTTTAAATTAAAAAAAATAGGGTAAATTTGAGCAGGAATAACTAAGAACAACAGTTATGAAGCAATTTTTCTTCCAAATGTTTTGGTCCCTCTTTGTAGAGTACCCAGTATATGATTTGTATTAAATGTCTCAAAATAGTTAAGTCAGTAATTTCCATAGATATTACATGTGATATACTGAGAACCGAGAAGATAATCTAGCTAACTGTGATAACTTAACTCTTATTAATTAAAAAATAAAAACATACATACTTCTAATTTTTAAAAAAATCTTAAAAGCATTGTGAATTGTTCATAATAGAGTTGGAGTCATACATTATTTCAACACCAATCCCACCAACAGAATGACCTTCAGTCCACCAATGTCCCCAGGTTCACTCACACCCCCAGCCTGCCACCTTGACAGACACATTCCTAAATTTGGTTATAATGGCTTGGGTCTGCTTCTTATAGTGCTATTGGCTCAACAACAACTGTGGATTAGGTATATCCATATACTACAATTTTATACCACCAATGTACCTGAGACCTCTCACCCCTGCTCCTTCTAACTCCTCTAATACTTCTTTTTATTTCCCCTCTTTGATATTTTTCCTTCATTATCTTTATTTTTATAATCTCAAGTCAGGGGTATTTTCTCTGATAACTTGCATCCCCTTTATCTATTATTCTATAAGCTACAGATAAATGAAATCATCCAGTATTTGTCCTTGTATCACTTAACATGGTATCCTTTAATTCAAACCAACTTACAGTAAATTGCATGATTTCATCATTCCTGCAGCTGTATAATATTCCAGTGTGTATATATGTCACACCTTCATTGCACCTTCATATGCTGTCATACACCTGGGTTGATTCCATGTCCTGACGATTTGTTCTAAGTGCTATAGTGAATAATGGTGTCAATATGTTCTTTCAGATAAATCTTTTTGAATCGTGTGGGTAGATAACAAGAAGTGGAATTGCTGGGTTACAAGGCAGCTCTTTCTTTCTTGAGAAATCCCTATGCTGTTTTCCGTAGGAGTTGAACCAGACAACATTGCCACTTGCAGTGGATGAAAACTTTCTCAACAAAAAAGTTTAGATTATTTTTTTATTCACCAGATATATATGTAGCATTATTCTAATACCTATTATAGTAGCTCCCTTCTTGTATCTAATATATAATGCTATTGTATATAAAGGCATACCTATGAGTACCCATTAATTCTTAACCTAAGTATTATATTAATAATAAAAAATTAGAGTAAGGCTATATACTTTATTTGCTTTCTCAATCGATAGATACAATCATTCTAAGAAACTGGAAGTGAGAGAAAGGGAATTAAAAACCATTGTCAACTATAACCTGAATCTAAACTATGTTCAAATGAATTTTATGTATATATTTTATTTACCTAACATTTTACTTTATAAATATTAAATGACTCCATTTCAAGCTTGAGATAGAGTACAGAAAGTAAAGAACTTGCCTTGCACTGAGGGCGACCACAAGTATTAAGCACTGCATACCCACCCAAAACCACCGAAGATCACTCTAGATCACTGAGTCTGGAATAGCTCCTGAGTATCATAGTGTCTGGCTCCAAAACAATCAAATAAAGGCAACTTCCCAGAGAGGGAAAATGTTCTAGCTTATTTGGAAGCCAACACCAGTGCTGTTTAGGGATTATCCACAATTTGTTGCTTAAGAATTTTTAATCCAAGGAATCATGTGGTCCCCCGAATCAGCCTGGCGATCCCACATGCAAAACATTCTCGAGCCCTGTGAGATACCTCCTTGGTCCTAAAATACTTTAATAGACAACCTGATTGAGATGAATATTTACTCTTTGTGAAGCGATGATCATTTAACAAAAATTAGGCCAACTGCAATAACAACTGGAAAATAAGAGGATGATTTTTCTGGAAGAAGAGAGATTTGAAAAGATAAGTTGATATCACTGAAAAAATTCAAATCTAGTGAAGAAACAAAGAATTTATGAGAAAGGCAATGCACAATGTGCTTGATGTAATCTCCAACTCTCCAGTTAAGAACTAATTTTAACATTTGAGTGTTCCAAAATATTTCTGAGCTTCTTTTTCATTCACAAAAATTTTTAACATCACTGGAATAAATCATAAGCATCTACGTACTTTAATAATATTGGCATATAAACTCAAGCACATTATTTACTCGGAATCTAAATATAAGTGAAACATCACCTTTTTTTTACCACAGTAAAACTCTAATTAAATTACACAAATAGAATATGTATGCTCATCTTTATTTTAATATTTGAGTTCTTAGAGTTTTCTACTCCAGCTTGGAGAGTTATGCTTCTGAATATTATTAGATAGCAAAATTTTATTTTTTCTTTTGCTTCACCAAAATATCATTTTTTATTTTTAATATAGATGCTGACAAATTATTTGTTATTAATTTGAATTGAAAGTACATGTTGACAAATTATTTCTATAAATTTTAATTAAAAGCGTCATTCCTGGGTTCTAAAAATTGGGTTAATTTACCTAGACATTAAGCTTTGAGCAAGGATCCATGAAACTATGGTAATTTACAAATAAATAATTCACTAATTTGGAAGAGTTAAGCAAGCCATGTATGTTAAACAGATGCATTAACTATGACAGTATGTCCCCTTGGATGGGTTTGTTCTGAGTTAAAACTTGAACATAGAACTGGGTCTGCTTCTCATCAGTGTCAAAAGGATAATATAATTTTTTCTATAGAACTATATTTTCTTCAATTACTGACTCAGGTTCCTTGCTTTTTCCTCATCCCAAGGGAACCAATTTCTGAGAATGATTTAAAATGGCAATGTATATAATCTACAAGTCATTATATATATATATATGTGTGTGTGTATATATATGTATATATATATGTATGTATGTATATAATCATCTCCTCCGGAGGGCATTCCTATTTACCCTTCCTGGAAGAGAAAACACCCTTCCTTCATTTTTTTTTGGTCTATTTTAAATGGTGTGTGGAAAAGGAAGGCTGCTAATCAAAGTTTCTTCTTTCAATGTTAATCTGAATCTTTGTTTCTCAACTGGGGGTAGTTTTACACCCATCTTCCCAGGAGACATTTTGGAATGTCTGAAGGCATTTCTTTGGTGGTCGTCACAGGGGAAAGGTTATGCCTGGTGTCCATAGCTAGAAATCAGAAATGATATCAAACACCATAAAATTCAGGCCCCTCCGATCAAGATTAGCCCAGCACAAAATGACAATAGTATTAGCGGGAGAAAATCTAAAAAAAGCTGAGTCATTCTTTGGAAAATATTAGTCAATTATCTCGTTTTACCCAAAAGTTGTTCATAAGAAGACAAATTTTAAGCATGATTCATTAGTAAACGATTGATTAGTGCCACATTCATTCTTTAGTAAGGGATTCACACTGTGGCCTAATCCAACTCCATTACACAAAGCTACCAGCCTCATCAACCAACTTCTACTGGAAAATATGCATTTCATATCACGAACACACATAGACATAAACACCCCATCCAGCTACACACACATGCACTTGCAATTATAAATACATATTAAGAGCATTGATTTAAAGACTACAACAGTGCTCCCACACAATATGCATTGGCTTTTTGTTTGCTTTTGGTTTTGGATCACACCCCAGCAGTGCTCTGCGCATACTCCTTACTGCACTCAGGGATCACTCCTGTCAGTGCTCAGAGAATCAGATCGGTATCAGAGATTAAACTGGCTCCAATATGTCATTGACTTTATCTCTTTATGCTATCTGTAGAAATTTAGATGATAACCTACACAATGAATCAATGGAAATTAAATTTTGGCTACTTAGCTCATTTAACTTTTTACTTAGCAACTAATTTCAGTATGATTTCCTATTTGAAAGCACAAAAGAAATTCAGCAGGCAGACACATCAATACTAAGAAACTGAGAAAGAGAAAGAGAAGAGAATGCAGTGGATGAATTCTGAGGCCAAATAATTTGATTCTTTTCTTCTTCCTAGCTATTGTGTCTTTTTTTGTTGTTCATAAAATACATTCCTGATTTAAAATGCAGAATAGCTATATACACTAAACTGAAATTTTATATCTGTAAAACTTTTCAAAATTTAGTTTTTAATTCTTAGATAACAGAAAATCACACATTCTGTTATCCTCGTCCAATCAGCCAGCCACATGAAAGATCTCTTTCACCTATATTTTTGTCGAATAAATGAATGTACTTCATCAGTTTTGTTCTTGCTGGACTATACCATAGAAGTGACTAGCTTTTAAATTACAAATACAAAATAAATCAAAGACACAGTTTGCATTTCTACCTCATAAATATATGGGAAAGGGAATGTTTTTATCTGGTGACTTAAAGTGATCAAAAATATTTATCACTGTCATAAGGAAATAGTTGCTGTTAACACTGTCTTGTGGATGCTTTTATGGGACTCCTATAAAAGAATTATTCATGTCAAGTTGAAAGTAGTGTTGGATGGCAATGAGGAAAGGCTATCAGACTAGTAATGTGCAATCCTGGTCAGCCCCATAAGAATCAGCAAAGGCATATCATCATGCGATTACTAGAAAAATGAACAGCACTGTTCACAAGAGCTTGGCAATTAATTAAATGATATGCTTGTTCATCTTGCAGGTCAAGCAGATAATTGTGTTGAGAATTACTTTGAAATCATGCATGGTTCAACTTAGCCCTTTAGAATCCCAAGAGATATTTGCAGGTCACACTGCATATCACACTTCTTGTGGATAGAGGGCTAATACTAGCTAATCCTGTTAGCATACACAATGGGATAAGAATAGCTGAAGATTCACATTTACATGGTACAAGTTAACATGCCCATTAAAGACCAGTGACTTACTTTCATTTGCTTTCTTGATATGCAACTATAATATAATAATTATATGTGAATGCATAAGTATATTTTCCATAAGAGGTTATGACAGCCATCAATATCAGTCATTGTTTAGAAGTTGTTCACATCATATTGGTAGTTTAATGCTCTTTCTGTCAGAAAAATATAATCTTTCTAAAATCAGAGCAGATGTTCAGTTGTACCCTACTCCTAATATTAATGGACCCCTTTATTTATAGTACATAAATTCAACACATTGAAGTATTTTTTAAAATCTAAAGGAAATAGAATGCCTAGAAAAGTTACCAATTATATATAGTAATTTAATTGAACCGAACATTTTGGATAGCTTTGTATTACTTGGGGCAGAAAATTTATTTATTTAGTGCTTTTAAATCAGCAGCAAGCAAATACCCAAGTATTTACTTACTAGTAACTATTTTTCTCTAGTAACTATTTTCCAGATCATGTGTGAGCTACTTTCTTTTTAACTTATTTTTTGTTTTATTTTTATTCCTTGCCAGCCTCTTCCTTTATTGAGGTTATTTTGTTGTGATTACCGGGGATTGTACACTACACAAACCTCTAAGTCTGATGTTTATGAACGAGGTCGAGTATCAGATTTTGGTTCTATCACACTGTACCATGGGGCTCTCTGTGTTTTTCACTCCCAGTGCAGAAAATTCTCAACCTTAGCTAAACTCATTTCTAGAAGTGAGTTTAAATGCTCTAAAAGTTTCAGATGAGGGAAATCTATGGACACCCACCGAATCCAGTAATCTTTTCAAGTTTGAAAGAAGAGGTTTAAGTAATTTGCAAGAGATTACACAATAGTTCAGTGGTAGCATGAATAATCTTCAGGTTTTTCCACCCCTAAAGCATTTTGCATTGAACCACAATTAGGCCCTGATGTAACTATTCAATAAGTATTTCTTATAGTAAACCCAGCTAATATGTTAAAATGCATAGAAATAAATCATAACTGCTAATAAAAAATAACTGAAAAATGCTTAGAGTTATAAATTTTGCTTCCGTAAGAGAATATTCTCAGAGCCAGAGTGATAGGACAGCGGTCACAGCATTTGCTTCCAATGCGGCTGATCTGGGTTCGGTCCCTGGCACCCCAAATACCCCCTGTACCTAGGCAGGAGTGATCTCTGGTACTGGTGTGGTGGGGTTGAGATCTGAGGTCGGGAAAATGATACACATGGAATTTGATCATGCCTGATTGTAAAGTTGGGTGCTATGAATAACTTTGTAAATTTCAGTACCTCAATAAAAAAATAAATAAAAAGAATATTCTCAGAATGGGTCCAAGAGATGGCTCAGCAGGTAAGGTGCTTGCCTTGCACATGGCCAACCTGGGTTTAATCCCGACTATCCCATTTGATCCCCTGAGCACTTCCAGGAGTGATTCTGGAGCACAGAGTCAGAAGTAACCCCCAAACATTGCCAGGTATAATCAAAATTTTTAAAATATTCTCAGAAAACCTTCTATATAATTATTGTTTGTGACTTCCAGATTGAGTCAATTTTTTGCTTGGAAATCTTAGACAAGAATCTTGTAGCACTGTCCTCCTGTTGTTCATCGATTTGATCAAGCGGGCACCAGTAATGTCCCACAACAAATTGTGAGACTTGTTACTGTTTTTGGCATATGGAATTCATCACGGGAGCTTCCCAGGCTCCAACCTCATCCCTGTCCTGGAGGTCTCTACTGCTCCCCCTGAAATACTGACGACTCTCAGCCAAGCGGGCTGGAGCGATAACACAGCGGATAAGGCGTTTGCCGTGCAAGTGGCCAGTATGGCCTACCCAAGTTCGATTCCTCCGCCCCTCTCGGAGAGCCCAGCAAGCTACCGAGAGTATCTCGCCTGCACGGCAAAGCCTGGCAAGCTCCCCGTGACGTATTCAATATGCCAAACACAGTAACAACAAGTCTCACGATGGAGATGTTACTGGGCCCACTTGAGCAAATCGATGAATAACAGGAGGACTGTGACCATGACTCAGCCAAGCATCCTGGGGGGGGAGACTCGAGCCTCCAGCCACCAGTACATGCACCCGGGTACATGAACACACACTCACACACACTCTCACTCACACTTTCACACACACTCACAGTCACACACATTCACTCACATACTAACACACTCACACACACACACTCATGCTCTCATCCATGCACACTCACTCACCCTCATATATACACTCATACATTCACACTTTCACATACACACTCACATACTCACATACACATTCTCACACACACTCACACACTCACATTCACACTCCTACAAACACACTCATACTCCTACACACATTCACATTCCTACACACACTCCTACATACACTCACACACTCCTACACACACTAACACTCCTACATCCTCACTCCCACATATACACACATACACACACTCCGACATACAGTCACAGTCATACATTCCTACATACTCACGCACATACATTCACACACTCACGCACATATGTTAACACTCGTACATACATACCTACTCAGGTACACACTCATATGCATGCACTCACTAAGCACACACTCACACGCACACGCGCACACACCTGAGGGCCCCATGTGAGCAGCCCCGGCTTCCCCCTGGGTCTCGTCCCCCACTCTGGCTGACAGACGGGAGAAGCTTCTGCAACAGTAAGTGCCTTGAGCCCCCACCCCCACACGCGCACTGTGCCCTGGGCCTGGGATAGCCCCTTTGCTTCCCACCCCCCCCCCCCCCCCCCCCCCCCCGGTGCAAAGGAAACTCCAGAATGATCCTGGCTCAGCGAGCCCCGCCCTGCCCAGCTTGAAGGCCCAGCTCAGGGGCCCAGCGGGCACCTTGCTCCGGTGCAAGGAAGAGGAACAGGCAGCAGACCTGTTCCCAGGGGCACCGGGCGCTGGGTCTGGCCCTGTGGGCCGCGTGAAAGATGCACGAACGTCCCTTCTGCCCGCCAGCCCGCCTCAGCCCAGGACGCTAGACCTGGTGGGACTCGCCCGCGCCAGAGCCCCTCTAGCTGGGGGTCGGACCAGAGAGGAGGGGGAAGGATGCCACGGGTTCTAACCTCCAGCTCAGCCTCCTTCCAGTCCCCTCTTAGAAATTATGATATTTAAAATGGTTTATATAGTTTAGCACTTTTATTACCTTGTTTACCTTATCCCTAAAACCTCCTGAATCACGTGAAATAGTGAGGGTTTTTGCCAACAAAAATAGAGGGTCAGGGGCCTAAAAAATAGTCATAGCGGGTTTGGTGTTTGCACTTGCTTTGAATGTGGTTAACACAGATGCATCCCCCCATACCTTGTATTGTCCCCCAAGCCCTTCCAGGAGTGATCCCTGAGAACAACAGAGCCAAGAGTAAGCACTCAAGTGTGGCCTCAAAAGTAAATGATGAGAGCCAGGGAGATAGTCTGGAGGTTAAGACTCTTGCTTTCATTGCACTTGATCTTGGTTTGGTCTCCTGAACTTCATATAATCTCCAGAGCACTGGTATGAGTATTCCATAAGAACAGAGCTAAGAATAAACTCTGAGCACCACTAGGTGTGCTCCCAAACAATCAAGAAATGAATCAGTAGGAGCATTTATGTAAATATTCTCCGATGAAAAATTACTTTTTTTTAGCATAATCAAGATGCCTCAACACACTTTGAGGTAAAGATTATATTCTAACAATGAGAGATACAGAAAAGCTTTTAGCTGCTACTTTAAAAAATTGTATAGTGGGCTGGAGTGATAACCCAGCGGGTACAGCGTTTGCCTTGCACGTGACCAGACCTGGGTTCAATTCCCAGCATCCCATAAGGTGTCCCGAGCACAGCCAGGAGTAATTCCTGAGTGCATGAACCAGGAGTAACCCCTCTGCATCGGTGGGTTGACCCAAAAAGAAAAAAAATGTTTGTATAGTATCCTCAGTGATAGTCTGATATTCTAGAATGTTCTTTTACATACTTTATTTTAAGCACATTTTCAACAGGAATATTTAATTAACACATCCGTCTTTGCAATAAAATACAATTAAACACAAAATAGACACTCTGTGTTTTTTTGTTTATTGATGAAGATTCTGTGATTTATAATGCTGCTTATTATTATCTCTCATGCATATAATTCCAACATCACACTCGTCACTGTTATAATCACCTCCCTCTCCCAAGGAACCCAAAACCCTTCCCTTCAACACCCATCCTTCCCACCCCAACCAAATCAATTGTATGATTCAGTTTTCCCATTGTTTTTCTATCGACCCTTTTTTAAAAGACGAATTTTAGACTCTAAATCTGAATTTATTTATTTGTCTTTTATCATAACACCATGAATTACAAAGTTATTCATAGTTTATTTTTAGACAAACAATGTCTAAAATTGGAGGTACCAATCCCATAACAATTACCAACTTCCCTCATCAGTGTTCCCAGATTCCCTCCTACCCCTCCCCATCTCTAGCCAGCCACTTTGTCAGAACATTTCAAAGTTTGGGTGTTGAAGTTTGGAACTCAAACAAAAAAGAAAAGTTTGTTTTCAGTGTTGTTGACTATGAATACTTAAGTACACCCTCTCCTCTTATACCACTGATATATCTGAGTATCCTTAACCCCCGCCCCCATTGTTTCTCCTTGGTCTCTTCTTATTTCTCCCCTTAATATCTTTCCTCCTCTGTCCTTCTTCCTGTACTAAGGTGTTGGGTGATTTGGGCATTCTCCCATTACTCCAATGCATTCCCTCATGTAGTTGTTTGATAGTTGATGAATCGTTCAATCACCAATGTCTGACTGGTTCAGACAGTATACATGCACGAACTAATTTGGAAATACAAAAATGGAAGAGCGTGTGCTGCCTTAGTCAATTCTTTTTAACTTAAAAATTCTAGTCCATTATAGACAGAACTTCATATTTCTCAAAATGCAGTAGTGAATACTATTTATGTTCAAAAATCTTAACTTGGAAGAAATTTAAATTAAAATCTTAACTTGGAAATAATGAGTTGTTTCACTCATCATGCAAAATAAACATTTGGGATTCATGTGCAAATGCAGAATGTCAGTTCTCATTCATTTGGGAAAGTTTCAGAGAATGACAGTTACATCGCCAGTATAAGAAGATTCACAAGCTTATGAGAATTTTTTTGCTTATTCGTTTTTTAAATTATGTAATTGTTAGTAATAAAATTTCCAACTTACCATCCACAGTTATCGTGAATCAATTTCATGCAAAGTAACTTGTTCCTAGACCATATTTTAAATTAGCTTTTTCCCCCCAGATCATAGCTTGCCTTCAATTAAACTAAAAATAATTTACCACTTTAAATGTTAGTTTTATTTTGAATGCCGTCCAGTATAATTTTAATAATGAATATAATTGGAAACTTAAAACAATATTAGTATGTGCTTTAAATATATATAAGTTGCTTAGTACAATTAAGACTTAAGATCCTTATCAAATGCACTGCACCTGTGAAAAATCCTCTTTTAAGTGGACTTTATATACTTATGTTTCATCCATGTAGCTCTTTCTAAAGCGATGATTCATAGCTCAAGCAAGAATTTAGAAATGCAGAAATAGTCTAAAGGGAAAATAATATGATTGACCACCCAAGATGACAATCAGAGAAAATTGACAAAAATAGTCTCTGTGCTGTGCTAAATAAAGAATAATTAAGAATTTCTTAAGAGCCAAGAGTTAGGCAAGGCTAATCTAAGAATGTATTAGAGGATAAGTTCCTAAAAGGAATTTATTAAAATGTCCAGTCTGAGGTATAGCAGTTTTAGAGAAATGATTTTACCAGATTTTTTTCAAAATTGCAGTCCTGTAATATAAAGGGCATATCTGAAACCAAAGTCTAATCCTATCGTTAATGTTAGTTAAATAGGAAGTTTTTAAAAATCAGATGAAGTTATATATATATATATATATATATATATATGTTATATCAGCTCAGGGGATCATGCAGCTGTTCATATTTTCACTTCATAGCACGTGTCACTGTGACAAATGAAAAAATATTTTCATCCTCTAGGATTACTCGTTGCTAAAAAGCAATAAACAAATTGCAACAAGAATTATGTATGTAACTGACAGTTAATCAGACTATTCAGAGTGGTAATGCAGAAAATGAGAAGACTGTGTTTTCTGTTGACAAATGATCTACATTACATTAATAATTTACTCCAAAATTTGTGATTATTATGGGTTAATGGAGTTAGCAATGACATAGTTTAATGATTTCTTTTTTAAAAAATACATGGTGAGACCATTAGAATGGATTCTTTTAAATTATATTTGCCCTATTTTTATTGTCATTGTTAAGTTGAATTTCTATCAGTGGTTCTCCTTCAGAATAAGAAATTAGGTTGTTTAAAATGTTTTTAAAATGTTTTATATAATTGTTTTCTTCCAATCTTAGCTGAGTATAATGGAAAATTGCTTTTTTAAAACTTACTTTCCTTGTTCTAACTCAATATTAAAGTAATGAATACTATTTTGAATATAGCTATTACTTGAGAAGAAAATCTTAATGAGACTTCAATAAATGTAGCCGGATATTATTATTCAATAGACTAGAATGAATGAAAATTTGTAATCTAAATAACTTAAAAGATTTTCTCAAATATTATCCTTTTGGGATACTCCTTGAGGTATTGGTGAGACATATAATTTTTTCTCGAATATTTTTGAAAAATTTTATGTAACATTCTACACCATTAAAGCCAACAATATTACAATCACATATCTTGCTTCATGAGCTTAAACCTTCGACATCACTTCTATAAACAAAAGGCATAAAAAATCACTGAAAATTTGTATTGAAATCTAAGAATAAATTTTATATATATTGATTCACATTATATAAGATAATGTTAGGCCTAGAATCAGGAAAGAAAATTAAAACTTGAAAGGTTTTGGTCTTCCTCTTTGGTTTGATTTATATCTGTGATCTAAATTGCTCTCAGATAAATATGAAGCATTTTCGTTCTGGTAATTAGCTTTCTAATTTGAATTCTAGGATAAGTCATCTAACATTTCCAAGTACAGATTTTTTAAAATCTGTTTTATAAAATTCAAGAAAAGTTCATATAGGTTAAACTTCACAATTTAAATCAATGTAAAATGATAAAATTGTCAAATGCCAATGAAAGAATTTAGAAGTCTGTGCCTGATGATATGTAGAAAAAGAAAAAGAAATTCTCTATTTAATTTTTTCCTTTGTACATAAAATAGTACTTTTCCTCTAAGAAGGGCTTTATATGATTTCTTTATGTGATGTTATGATCTTGGAGTATATGGCATACAGATGTAAGAATTACTGATGTCTGTCAGTTATGACATTAAATTTAATGAACTGATGCAAATCGAACTGTCCAAGAGAGGAAATATAATGAGGGTTGCCAAAACAGGATGAAAGGGTAAAAGTCTTCTGTATACACAGTGATCATACACACAGACTCTTCAATCAGTCTTTAATTTCTGTATATGTAAATTGGTAAACTGAGACTGTATGTCTTTAATGGAAACATTCCTTTGTCCTGTCAACCAGTTGAAGCAAAAGACCATAATCTTTGGTGTCCTGGAGAATGTTTGCTTGTCCCCATGGACTGACTGTCATTTAATTTAGGCACGTTAGTGTCTGCCTTCACTCTCTGGATTTCCATATAAATTGTTTGTTAGGAGGCAGAGGGGAGAGACTGAGTGGGAAGATATATTATTAACTGAATCCCCCAATTATTTTACGATGCCTGCTTTCATAATGGGTGTGTGCTCAGCAAATGAGTAGTATATGAGGAGAGTTTTTTAGCAGATGGAAGAGCTATATTCTTCCACATGTGGAAAATGAGCATCTGCCAAAAGGAAACTGTTTGCATGTGATCTATTTCTACACATAATGAAAGAAAATTGATTTAATATGGAGAAATATTTGCTATTTTGGTGTAAATGCATAGGACCTGCAGAGCTGATATGTCCTTGTACCTAGTAGAACTCGTGTATTACGGCTACTGTGTTTTTGCCTGATTCATTATCATCTAGTGGTCCTTTACAGATTCTCACCTGTCTTGGCCTGCATGAAGGAAAGTACACATATATTTTAGGAGAAAATGTGGAATGTGTATTTGATAATGCTTTTCATACATGCTATCATCATTTCTTAAAACATAAAATTTGAGGCATAGCATTTGGCACCAAGTGTGCAATGCTGGAGGAAATGGGAACTTATATGGCCTTCATAAACCAAGAGACTCGAGTTCAAGCATATAAGAGAAGACTATTAGCTTCAAGTAAGTACTGTATTACAAAACTTCAAAAATAATTATATAGCAATTACTAACAGAAACTGTCACCAAAAATAAAAACACAAGGATTATATCTTAGGGCCTGCTGGCATAAACAGTTAAGCTCCAACTATTTGTTTCTCTTTTGCCCTGGGTGACATTTGTTGTGCACTTCCTGTGTGTCAGACATAGTACCACATGCTTTATGTACTTAGAGGGTTGAGTTATCCTTTCAGTTTTACTGTTCTTAAAGTTTACTTTTCTATTATCCAGATAGACATAAGGAGGTTAAAAAGTTTGATCAAAGCCTTATACCAAAGAAGTATTTCCACATTTCACATTTCAGTCTCTTATGTTTTATGGCCTAACATTTGACTCTTGAGAAGTAAAATGATCTCATACCAAAAGGAATATTTGCTCCCACACTTCCCTTTCATTTTTCAATATCTTTTTGTACCCTCCTGGTAAGTCTTACCTGGAATATACCATTCAACTCAAAGAGAATGCCTACCACCCCATGATAAATGAAAGGTTGATTTGCTCCCTCTTAATAAACTTTCACTGAATAAAGGTTTACAAATATTTCGAATCCAGGGAACAGGAGTTGGGATAGAGAACAATCAAGATTTTTGCTATAGAAATTGAAAAATAAGTTACCTATGTTTCTTGAGACATTAGAAATTGCCAAGCTTTCTTTGATGCCATCTCAAATATGTATTTGAAATTGTATATTACTTCCCTAAATATTATATCACTTATGCCTTCAAAATGGTTAGAAATGGCATACAAAATTAATCATATAAAGCAAAAGTCCATCAGGGGTCAAACGATAAAAAGAGAAATTGCTTAGTTTTAACAATTAAATTGTGAATTTCCTTAAGGCTTTTCAAAGTTGAATATTGCAAGTCTGCTGCACATCTAAAAATATATGTGTTAAATATTTACTCCTATCATTTGACTTTAAAATAATTTATTTTAGCTTTATCAAATTTCAATTTAAATAAAATAAACTTTTGAAGTAATTTTTTCATTGATCTGCCAGGATAAAACTTGGTTTGATGTTGACTTTTGCCATAGCATACATCTATAAGAAATAATTTTTAAGAATCTAAGAAAACTGAGGAAATTATTTTGATAAAAAAAAACCACTAGTATGATCAGAGAAAGACTCAGGATGGTCTCATCCAAAAGACAAGAATTTGGAAGCCTTTTTTTATAATTTATAGTGGAGTGATGATCTTGGTGAAGTTAAGCCATTCCAAATTTTCTGATTCATACACAAGGTGAATACTGTCATGAATTTAAACCTTATGATGTATGATGTGAAAAAGTAAAATGTTTAGCATAGTTCCTAGCATATATTAACACTAGACAAGTAATAGCACTTACTACTAGTAATAAAGTTTTAAAGGTGGAGGTTAGATAACTTTGATCTCCAATACCCCATATGATCCCCACCAGTAATGATCCCTGAATACTGAGCCAGGAGTAAGCCCTGAAGTCCACTAGGTATGTCCCCAGCAAATAAAAGGAAGTTGAGGAAGTTCCTAAGAGACCACAGAAAGTTGCTTAATCAATAAAGACATTTATATCGTATTACATGTTTAAGATATATATCATATATACCTCTATGTAAAGATATTTCATATGGTTTATACATATATATACATCATGCAGTGTATTTATATATTTATATACATATATGCATACACACACGATATATAGTATATATACAGTATATATAGTGTAGCACTGTAGCACTGTCCTCCCATTGTTCATTGATTTGCTCAAGCAGGCACCAGCAATGTCTTCATTGTGAGACTTGTTACTGTTTTTGGTATATCAAATACGCCCCACCCGCTGTGCTATAGCTCCAGCCCCACTTTTTTTTTTAATTTGTTTGCTTTTTTTTTTTAACTTGGCTTGCATATTTCAAGCTGTTTGTCAATCTTAAGACTTATCAGAGAAATTTAAATTTAATAAACATGTTTGAATAAGCCGCATTAAGTTTAGGTTTATTCCATTATAACACTTGAGTACTCACAGTTTTCCAGTCTGCTTTTTTTCAACTCTGAGTTTTAAACACACACGCATGGGTTTTTAAAAAGTTTTGCAAGTGCCGAATCATACTTGAAATTTGTCTTTGAATGCTACAAAATGTGTTGGGTAAAATTATTTGTATCTCATTTACTTCATAAGTGAGTTTAACACAAGCACCAGGAACACACATCCGAATTTCTGAATCAAGTTTGGGTGGTTAAAGAAATGACAATGGAGGAGAAACTTAGATATATGAGACAAATATGTAGGCTAGGGGGCATAAACTTCAGATGACTATAGTTATTATAGCAAACATTATGGTTTTTCTTTAGATTATCCTTACTGAGTAAAGACAAATTTCTTCGTAAACTTCATGAAGAAAAGATCAATCACTATTATTCCTATGTAAAGGACTTGGAACACTATAGGACACTGTCTTATTTAATAATTACTTTTTAAAATATGTGGAATGTTTTAGGTTTTGTTTATGATTGCAATTCAAGATTTAGAAATTATTTTAATCCCCTATTTAATATTTACCAATATAAAATCTGGTTTTACCAGTATATTGGCATAACCTCATAGCTAAGATTACTGTTTATTTTTCTGCATTTTCTGAGATGTACTCCCATTGTTACTAAAAACCCTCGTACCTGTCACCAATATTCTTTCACATTTTAGGATACTTTCCATATAAATCAGTTTAAAAACTGATGATTCAGATACACACAAAAAACATGAACAAAGTCTCATTTTATATTTTCAGAAAAGTATTTTCCAAATTATTCCTTATCTCTAGCCTGTTTTACCAATTACCAGCTTATAAACACAATAATATAATATTTTATAAAAAGAAAAAAACATATAAAGAGACCACTAAAGATAGGTTAAGTGTTTAACACTTTTGATCAGTTAGTTAAGGACAGAACTCATCTGATAATGGTTCAGAAACAAGTAATAGCTCTAGAGCTTTCTTGAACTCAAAATACCTTTGAGAAAATTATTTTTCAAACGCACCTTCCATCTCATTTCCTCACCTGGCACCTCTATCCAATAGGCATTCCTTTTCAGAAAATTGCTGATGCTCAGATTGTGTCTCCGAAGGAAACAATGTGCTCCTTAAAAGACTGGAGAAAATGTCTCACATTACACACTCTGCTCTCCAAGCCTAAGGGTTCTTTTCCATGATCTCTGAATTGAGTCATGTCAAGAACTCATGTCTTAGAACTCTTGAGTTGCCTCTGGTGTTTCCCTGTCTATCATGGAAGTTTATATTTCTTTTAAATTTTCATTATACTATAAGTACACAATTGTATTTTATTTTGGAGTCAATAAAGTCTACCAATGTTACAAGTTAAAACTTGGTTTAAAACTTTCAAAAATAGTATCACTATAAAATAACCACATGCCTTTTCGATATCTCTTCACATCTACCTTAGTTAACTTTGTCATAGTTTTCAGGAAAAATTAATTAGAAGAGAAGAGCAAACAAAATTAAGTTTTAAAGTAGAAATGTGTGCTATTAAGGACAATCTCCCTTAACTAAAATTTTCCTAGCTTTTATATGTTAATCATAAAATTCAGTATTTCTTGCTAAGATTTTCTCTTAAAGTAAGGATTGGTTTCTTAATGATAAGATTATTTTATAGATAAAGAAATTAAATGGTCTCCATGGAAATGGTCTCACTGAAAATTAAATTCTAGTAAATTTAATTTAATCACACTGGAACTTAAATTCCAATGAGACCATTAAAATTATTTATGTGATATCACAATAGCCAGAAATTAAAATTAGGATTTATAATAGACTTACTATTTATATTGTCTTACATACTGTGTTTACTAACTATGATTTGGATATGCAAACAAATTCCTTTCTAATTCTAATGTGTAAATTATCTAATGCAGGTTTTTGTAATTTTTTTTTAATTGGGAGGGAATTTGGGGCCAAACTTGGCTATTTTCAGGGCTTTCTCCTGGCCGTGTATTCAGGGATCACTCCTGGCAGGGCTCAAAGGACTATAGGTAGTGCTGGGAATAAAGTTTGGGTCAGTCATATGCACAGAAAGTGCCTTAATCACTGTACTCAGGGGTAAAATAAATTTTTGGCCTGAAATAAAAATTTCCAGATTGGAATTTTTTCAGACACCAAGTATTAAATATACATTAGATGATTATTTCTCTTTAGGATTAAAGGTTATGCTTTGATTTCCAATCCTCATGCTAATTTGATGAATCTTCTGATATATTGTGTACTCACCATGGGGCTAGGGAGCTCTGGCCACCTGCATTCGGTGGTCTCGGGTCAGTTCCCCACCCCAGCCTGAAGCTGCTGCCAACAGACACATGAAGGAGGGAACAGGGCCACCAGGCTGGTTGGTGATCAGTTGCCATTTATTCCATTCTCCCCAGGTGCCTGTTCCAATCTCTCTAAACTGCTCACTCCCATCTCCCCCTGCCTCTCTACTTCATCACTGCATGCTCACTGCCCTGGCCTCTTTCTAGTCTCTCCCGAACTCCCCACACTGGGGATGGCCACCACAAACACAGTTCCCAGAATCAACATATCAAAGCCCTTGCTAATTGCTGATCAGGCTCACGGGCAAAATGCAATTAGGGTTTTTTCTCCTTTCCTTAGTCCAATAACTTAATTAACATCTTAACATCTTAATTCTACTTCTTAGTATTAGTTATTTTGTATGGACACATTAAGAGATGCATTAAGCTTGAAGGGTGGCTCTCCTGGGGACATCTCGCTCACTATAGATCTCAGACTACGTGCTCAGGCCAGATTAATCTTTCCTAACACTAGCAGGGTTCTAGTCCAGCTGTTACTTTTTGGATTGATACAGAATTTGTCCATGACCATGCTCTTAACTTATAGTTAAGTAATATCGTGCTTTGGCCTGGCCCATTTCGATGCCAGGGTAGCTCACAGCTTGCCCCGGGTCCATCCAGTCCCTCATCAGGACCCTGCTTCTCAGGTGGTAGGAGTAAGGGCAACTGAGGCTTAAGTCGAGAGAGAACCGATGCCCCAGAGTGAACATCATTCGGAGTTAATTAACTCCCAAAGCATAACATTAACTGTCTTCTTGAGTCTATACAAAAAGGACATTGCTCTGAATTAACTATGCAAAGGACATAAGGAGAAGAGCAAAGATAACAGAATCTGAATAAATGTAATTGACCTGTTGGGGAAGCAGAGTACAAAGAAAGAGTTTACAAATAAACAGAGAGGAATGGGAGCACTGTGATGGGAGTAACCTAGTAAACCTAAGCTCCTTGTGGTAAGGGAGAAAGAACAAACCAATATTATCCTACAATATATATTGTTTTGGTTTTTTTTTTTTGGAATGATTGACAGGCTCATTGAAGAACAGGGGGATGGGAGAAAGTCACACATCCCTAAATCTGTGAGAGCCTGGGGATTTCAGTCACAAAATCCTCATACCTGAGTTTTTCTACAGATTCGTTCATGGATGAGGCTTGTTCCAAGCATGTGGATATCAGCCATGAGCATGGTGGCAATTGAGTTCTGGAGTTTTTCGGCTGCAGAGGCTCTGTTAGGGCAGGTGGGGGGTACTCACCAGATATGAGGTGCCCCAGATATGAGGTTCAGTCTGGTGCAAGGTCTGGAGGCATCTCTGATATATATTGTTTAACCATCAAGTTTTCCTTTACTAAACGAAATGTAAAGATGAAGATGTAAATGTAAAGATGCTGTTTCGATGAAACCCTCCCATAACATTCTACTTCTATAACTACATCAGCTGAAAGACTTAAAAATCCATTACTATGTGGTTCCTTTACAAAACAGTATATGAAAGGTTGCAGCAATCTCCTGTCTGTCATTAATCATCTAACCAGCATGAAGACTGGGTTTGCTCTGAGTTCACGATGATTATAGTAAGCTTCCTTGCTATATTTCTGTATACCTTTAACGCATATGGAAATTCCTTTAAAATGTCTGCAAAAAAGTATTTCATGAATGTGTCTGAATTTTTAAACTTTATATCTCACATCTCTCACTCAATCCAAACTAAACAATCGCACTCATAAAGCCAGTATCAAATGCACCACTGCACCCTCAAATACCCCCACTTCTAATCATAATAACTTTCTTTCTAATTCTTTCACTACATGCTCCCTTTCAGTTTTAGAGCCTTGTAGAGATACAACTCTCAGCTATTTTCTTTTTCCTCTTCTTCATGGTCCAGCTGAACATCTGTCTGATTCTATAGGAAGAGGAGTCAGAGAGAAAGAGAAAGAGAGAGATAGACAGTAAGGAGAGAGAGAGAGAGAGAGAGACAGAGAGAGAGATAGTAAGGAGAGAGTTAGAAAGGGGAGGGAGGGAGAAAGGTAGGGAGAGGGAGGAAGAGATTTTATTAAAGGGGAGGGAAAAGAAAACACACTCAAAGGAGAACTTGGTCTTCTGCAGAGAGAGAATAGAGTTTCATAAAGTAAAAGGAAGATATTATACACTTCAAGTCGGAATGTAGAACATTCCAGAGTGGAATTCATACTTACTTTTATAAAGTTCTGTTTTATAAAATAGAAAATTATGGTTTTTACAAATTGCCCTGATGCAGGGGCTTTCATGTAGATGAAGTTCCTGCTAGGGCACTGTCAGAGAGAAAGGATTTGGGGCATCATTGATTTTATGCATCAAAAATCTTATAGTGAAGTTAGAAAGAAAGGGACATAAATAAAACTATCTCTCTCATATGAGACATAAAGTAAGGGAATTGCAAATGACCTAAGACAACAGGACATGGCCACTGATACATAAAATTGTTTTACCAAGGACAAAAAGGGAAGGTGATCAACACTGAGGTAGTAATGAATAGAAGCAGATACTCTGACAGAGTGTGTGGTGTTGGGATATTATATTCACAAAATCCATATCATTAGCAGTATTGAAGATTGTGCTGCTTCAAATTTTTAAAAAATCGCATTAACAGGAAGCCAGAGAGAAAGAGTGAAAGGAATAAGGTGCTTGCTTTGCACATGGCCAACCCTTATTTGATCCACAACACAGTATCTGGTTACCCAAACAATGCCAGAAGTGATCCCTGAGCACAGAGCCAGGAGTAAGCCATGAGCACCAACAGGGTGTGGTTCACCCAACCCTAAAAATGTCTTATCCAGAATTAGTTCCTGTTAACTTGCCTTCTGAGAGCATCCAATGATTGAGTTTAAGATCTAGGTACTATGTCATCTGGAGTCAGAGACTGAGCTAAGTCTTTTCCATCTTGAGGCTGGATTTTAAGGCACATTTGTCAGTTCCTATTTATACCTGAGTGCAGGTTCCTATCTTTATGTAACAGAAAATAATTTCTAGAGAAAATAGACAGTAAATTAAATAGTTTTGTTAGGTAAATATGAGAGCGGATGGAAGAGTGAATCCCCTAAGTTAAAGAAAGGATCTCCAAGTTGAGATGCAGGTGATTTCAGAATGAAATATATCCAGGATGTTTTCTTAACTCTTGTTAAATTCTCTTTCACTGAACCCCAATTTTTAGAATCTTTAAGATGTTCAACCATATAAAATATACCTATTGATTTAATAACAGTTGGAACCAGTTCCCACTGGAAGTGCCCACCACTAATTTATCATTGTTCCCCTATATACACTATGGCATAACAAACATTAATATAAAATTTGGAGGATGTTCAAGAGATATTACAGAGTGTTAGGTGCTGGCCTTACCTATGGCTAGCTGTATTCAGTTCCTGGCATCCTCTGAAGTCCCTGAAACCTGCTAAGAGTGACTCCTGGACACAAAACTGCAAGTAAGATCAGTTGGGTATGGTTTAAAATTAAAATAATAACTATTTTTTATTATTTTGCAGAAAAGGATAGGATCAGGGTTAAGTAAAAGATGAAAAATGTAAAGGAATATATATGTCAACAAATTACAAGGAAAATTAAAGTTCAAAGGAATTTAAAAGGAAGTCAGGTATATAAATAAGTTGCCTATTCCAAATCTATGCCCACAATTCAAAGATAAACTTAACTAGAGAAGGAAGAACTGAGAAAGGGAACATACAATTATCAGAAATTTGAACATTCTTTCTATAGCTAATAACCTTGTTCTAATTCTAAGAAAATGACATGAGCTGAACTTGAGAATTTAAATTATTACCAATAATTGCTGTTTGACATTAAGGTATTTTATAATTTTCTATTTTGTGTATGATAATTTATTTTACTAGTGATTTAAAAAATAATATGTCAGATTTTCTAATGTTGTAAAGTTAAGGGAGTAGTATATGGTTCACCTAAATAGATTGGTTGATATCTCAAGGTATATTCAAGCCAAAGAGTTATAAGTATGTAAAGTTGTTACTGTTACTGTTACTGTAAAGTAAAGGCCCTCCCGTTGATCATCGATTTGCTGGAGTGGGCCCAGTAACGTCTCCATTGGAGACTTTGTTGTTACTGTGTTTGGCATATCGAATACGTCACGGGGAGCTTGCCAGGCTCTGCCGTGCGGGCAAGATACTCTCAGTAGCTTGCCAGGCTCTCCGAGAGGGGCGGAGGAATCGAACTCAGGTTGGCCATGTTGGCTGCGTGCAGGGCAAACGCCCTACCACTGTGCTATCGCTCCAGCCCATGTAAAGTCGTATCTGATTTTAATGCTTTATAAACTATAAATTAGATTAAAACTGAAGTTCTTGTCTTTTTCTACATAAATTTGTGTGTAAAGGAATTTTTTTAGATATCGTTGAGGAACTTTAGCATGGATTTTCTTGTGGCAAAGAGCACAAAATAATATATATATGTGTGTGTGTGTGTGTGTGTGTGTGTATATATATACATATATATATATATATATATATATATCTGGAGCAATAGCACAGTGGGTAGGGCGTTTGCCTTGCAAGTGGCCAGTCAGCCAAACCAAGTTTGATTCTTCTGCTCCTCTCGGAGAGGCCAGCAAGCTACCGAGAGTATCTCGACCTCACAGCAAAGACTGGCAAGCTACCCATGATGTATTCGATATGCCAAACACAGTAACAAGTCTCACAATGTTACTAGGCCTGCTCGAGCAAATCGATGAACAAAGTGATGACAGGACAGTAATATATATATTGAATTGCCATGAGATAGAGCATTACAAAATTGTTCAAGATTGCTTTCCAGTTATACAATGTTCTAACACCTATCTTGCTGCCAGTGTAATTTCCCAGCACCAGTGCTCCCAGTTTCCCTCTCACTCCTTCAATACACACCCCACCCCAGCCTGCCTTTAGAACAGGTGCCTCTCTTTTCTCTCTCTCTAACTGCCTCTCTCTCTCATTTTAGGCATTATGGTTTATGGTTGTAGATGCTGAAAGGTTATCATCTATATCCTGTTACCTGCTTTCAACACTTAGTTCTTGTCTAGAGTGATCATTTCCAAATAGTATTATCATAAAGGACTCTCCTCTATTTTAACTACCCTTCATCTCCCACACCACTGACCAATCACTGACCAGTGCTTCTGGCCCATTTTCCCTGGCCTTAAATATTACTTTCATACTTTTTTATATCTCACAAATGAATGCAGTCAATCTTTATCCCTCTCCTTCTGACTCATTTCATTCAGCATGATACTCTCCAGGTCTATCCATTTATAGGGAAATTTCATGACCTCAGTTTTTTATAACAGCTGTGTAGTATTCCATTTTGTAGATATACCATATTTTCTTTATCCATTCATCTGTTCTTGGACACTCAGATTGTTTCCAGATTATGACTGTTGTGAGCAGTGCTGCAATGAACAAAGAGATATAGATGGTGTTTCTCCTATGTGTTTTTGGACCTCCAGGGTGTATTCCCAAAAGTGGTTTTGCTGCATTGAATGAGAGAAGAGCAGAGAATATTTAACTACCTTAATTCAACTAGATCAATTTTGGGATTTTATCAAATAAATAAATATATAAATAAAAGTTGTCATTGATTTTCCATGTCCTTACTATGAGGTTGGACTTTATTCAACCTGAAAGTCAATGTCATTTAACTTAGTCTCTCATTATCAAACATCTCCTGATTTTCATAAAATAATTTGAAAATAATATTTTGTAAAATAACAATCACAAAATAATTCAGTGTCAGCAACATACCTTGTTCCAGTCTAATCAATTGTATGTAGACTACACATATGGTTTTTGAAGAACCTAAGGTTTCCCTTTCTACTAGCAATTACTTTGGAAGGATTTACAGGTCAATTCTCCATTATTGGCCTTCTTCAAGAGATTGACAAATAAGAAGCAAGCAGTATGTTAATGAGACCATAAAGGCTTACTTACTAACGATTTAGGAAAATGAGATTTTTACCTTCTTTTCAAGCAGTACCTGAAGGACAAATACTGCTTGAAAAGTATATATGAAGCCAATTTCCTCCGACCAAATTGGCTATTCACTCATGTTTCTCTATCTACCATTCTTTTTTTTTTTTCTTTTTTAAGTTCTTTTTTTTTTATTTATTTTTTTTTATTTATCATTTTTTTTTTATTAGTGAAACACCATGAAGTATACTTATAGACTCACAAATTTTTGTGCTTGGGTTTCAGTTATACAATGATCAAGTACCCATCCCTCCACCAGTGCCCATCCTCCCCCACCACGGGTCCTATCATCCCTCCGACCCCCCATCCTCCCCCCCCATCCTCCCATCCTCCCCCCCCATCCTCCCCCCATCCTCCCCCCATCCTCCCCCCATCCTCCCCCCCCCATCTACCATTCGTTGCCTCAGTATTCTGTACTTAAACAAATTTAAGGGTTTTTTTTCTCTCCTGGACATTGTATTTAAATAAAATTTGAATGTGATGCAAGAGTGTAAGGTTAAAATTAACTTGAATACAATCTTGTTGAGTATAATCATGCAAATGCAGTTTTTGTAAATGTACTTGAAACATTTATATGTTTTTGTAAATTAAGCTCATATAGGGATATCATTCTGAGAAATATAACTGCTTGATTTCTCACGGCTCTAGATGATAACATATTTCATGAAGTACTCTATAATATACAACAAATGGAATTCTCTCAAATATAACATTATAACGTGATTAAGATGATTTCCTTGAAACCAATTTAACTATTCAGTCATAAGAACTGCTTTTCTTGTGGTGAGCCTGCTAATTTATCTCCATTTTCATTTTGTCCCTTAAGAATCAAAGTTATTTTAACGATTTCTAAGTGAAACTTATATGTGCAACATTTTTACTTTGATATAGCATTATGTTGACCTATTGCAGTTTCAACTGATGAAAACACAATTTAAAATAACATCATACAAAAAGGAATCTACCAGTCATGTATCTGGAAAATCATCCTTACGTCTAATTCATTTGGGGTCTACTTTGGATCAGATACATCTAAAACAGAAATATTTTTCTTTTCATTTTTCAGTAGTCTTATTGCATGCTGGAAAGACAGCAGCTTCCCCTTACTTACTATATTCATGTCTCTGAAAGAACCAATAATTGTTCCAGAATGTGTTTTATAAATTATATTTGGTTCAGACTCTGAATTATTCACTATGTCCAGGTGATAGCTTATTTCTCCAAACTGTCATTTAAAAATACTACTCTTAAGCAGACTGTCTCCTATAAAATAAACTTATACTCAGATAATACAAAGATAGTTATACTAGTGAATTTAGGCTATAACATAAGACTACTGCAAATATTGAGTTAGATGTGATTATTTAACTTTAATAATTAGCATTTATTTAACCCCTTCAGTGCTCTGCCGAATATTATGCATTTTATACATATTACCAAATGAAAGATCTTGCTTTCACCTTGAAACATGAGTATGAAATTAGCCAATGGAAAGGTCTATTAACTTATCTTACTCTTACATATTACAAAGTGAAATTTTGGGACTTCGGAGGTGACCATTAATTCCCTAACCAAATTATTTATTTCTCCAAGGAGCTCTCCATATTAAAAAGATGCAGTTTAGTCTGATCATATATAATTGGCTTTCCATTCTGAAAATTTTATGATGTATGATTTCAAATCATGGCCATTTGTTTCTATCAAAGAAATGGTTTTGAATTTGAACCATGAGTTTCAGTTAAGAATAAGACCAGCTGAAAGAGCAATTTATTGGTTAGTAGAACTAATTGTAGTCTAGTGTTCCATGTCACCTGGCCAGGGTTGCACTTTCTGATAAAAAATAAAGTATTTTTAGCAAATAGAGTAAAAATTGTACTTCCTCTCCAGAAACAGACCAATAGGAACAAAATCTCTCTGTGTATCTCAGAATCAGTGTTACAGGTATCTTGATTGTCAGGTTGCATCAAAGCCTATTTATTAAAGTTGGAGTATTTTTTTCTTTTTTATTTATTTTTTAAAATTTTTATTAGTGAAACACCTTCAGGTACAGTTGTAGAATTACAAATTTTTGTACTTGTGTTTCAATTATATAATGACTGAGTACCCATTTCTCCACCAGTGCCCATTTTCCAACACCACTGATTCAAGTACCCCTAAGACCTCCCATTCCCCCTAACCCACCCTGCCTCTGTGGCAGGGGCATTCCCTATTGTACTCTCTCTCCTTTGGGGTGCTGTGGTTTGCAAAATAGGCATAGAGTGGCAATCATGTTTGGTCTATAGTCTACTTTCAGCATGCTTCTCCCACTCTGGGAGTATCCTTCTAACACCGTTCAGTTGGTGCCCCCTTCGCTCTCTGAGCTGCCATTTCCCCTAGCATGTGCGGCTCGCCTCCAAACCATGGAGTGAACCTCCTGGTACTTATCTTGGCTATTCTTGGGTGTTATTCTCCTATTTTGTTACTTTATATTCCCAGATGAATGCAGTCTTTCTATGTCTGTCCCTCTCTTTCTGACTCATTTTGCTCAGCATGATACTTTCCATGTAGTACCACTTGTATGTAAATTTCATGACTTCATCTTTTCTAACAGCTACATAGTACTCCATTGTGTAGATGTACCATAGTTTCTTTAACCAGTCATCTGTTCTCAGGCACTCAGGTTTTTTCCAGATTCTGGCTATTATGAACAGTGCTGCAATGAACAAACAAGTGTAGATGTCACTTCGACTATACATTTTTGCCCCTCTGGGATATATTACCAGGAGTGGTATTGCTGGGTCAAATGGGAGCTCAATTTCTAAATTTTTGAGAATAGTCCATACTGTTTTCTAAAAGGGCTGAACCAGTCAGCATTCCCATCAGCAGTGAAGGAGGGTCCCTTTCTCCCATATCCGCACCAACACCAGTTGCTTTTGTTCTTTTGGATATGGGCCAGTCGTTGTGGTGTGAGATGATATCTCATTGTTGTTTGATCTGCAACTCCCTGGTGATTAATGATGTAGAGCATTTTCTCATGTGCCTTTTTGCCATTCAGACTTCTTCTTTGAGAAAGTTTCTGTTCATTTCGTCACCCCATTTTTTGATGGGGTTAGAAGTTTTCTTCTTGTGGAGTTCAACAAGTACTTTGTATATCCTTAATATCAACCCCTTGTCAAATGGGTATTGGGCGAATATCCTTTCCCATTCTGTACACTGTGTTTATATTTTGGTCACTGTTTCTTTTGAGGTACAGAAGCTTCTTTGTTTAAGATAGTTCCATTTGTCTATCTCTGTTTTCACCTTCTTGGCCAGTGGAGTGACATATATGAAGTACCATTAGATTCAATGCTATGGAGGGTTTTGCCAACTTTATCTTCAATGTGTCTTATGGTTTCCAGTCTGACGTTGAGGTCTTTAATCCATTTTGATGTTACTTTTATAAAACCAAAAGGTAGAGATCTAGGCCCATTTTTTTGCATGTAGCTGTCATGTTTTGCCAGCACAATTGGTTAAAGAGGCTTTCCTTGCTCCAATTCACATCTCTTACACCCTTATCAAAGATTAGATGATCATATGTTTGGGGGGAGATGTCAGTATAGTCAACCCTTTTCCACTGGTCTGCAGCTCCTCCTTGTTCCAGTACCATGCTGTTTTAATTATTACTACTTTGTAGTAGAGCTTGAAGTTATGGAGGTTGATTCCTCCCATTTTCTTTTTCCCAAGAATTGCTTTAGCTATTCATGGGGGCTAATTGTCCCATATGAATTTCAGGAGTGTTTGCTCCATTTCTTTGAAGAATGTCATGGGTATCATTATAGGGATCACATTTAATTTGTCCGGTGCTTTGGGAAATATTGCTGTTAATTCTCCCCATCCATGAACAGGGGATATTTTTCCATTTCCTCGTATCCTCTTTTATTTCCTAAAGCAGCATTTTGTAGTTTTCTTTGTACAGGTTCTTTACTTCCTTAGTTAAGGTGATTCCTAGGTACTTGATTTTCTGGGGCACAATTGTAAACGGGATTGTTTTCTTCATGTCACTTTCTTCTCTTTCACTATTTGCATATAGGAAAGTCATGGACTTTTGGGTATTGATTTTATAGCCTGCAAATTTACTATACAAGCCTATTGTTTCTAGAAGCTTCTTGGTAGAGGTTTTAGGATTCTCTAAGTATAGTATCATATCATCTGCGAATAGTGAGAGCTTGATTTCTTCCTTTCCTACCTGAATGCCCTTAATATCTTTTTCTTGCCTAACCGCTATTACAAGTACTTCCAGTACTATATTGAACAGCAGTGAAGAGAGTGGACATCCTTGTCTCATCCCTGATCTTGGAGGGAAGGCTCTCAGCTTTTCACCATTGAGGATGATGCTTGCTGTAGGCTTGTGTTAGATGGCTTTAACTATATTGAGGAAAGTCCCTTCTATCCCCATTTTTGCGAGGGTTTTCATCATGAACAGGTGCTGGATCTTGTCAAATGCTTTCTCTGCATCTATTGATATGATCATATGGTTTTTATCTTTTCTTTTGTTGATATTATGAATTATGTTGATTGATATCCAACTGTTAAACCATCCTTGGATCCCTGGAATGAATCCCACTTGGTCATGGTGTATGATCTTTTTGATGAGTTGTTGAATTCTATTTGCTAGTACTTTGTTGAGAATCTTTGCATCCCTGTTCATCAGGGATATTAGTCTGTAGTTTTCCTGTGGTGTCTTTGTTTCCTTTTGGTATTAGAGAGATATGGGCTTCATAGAAACTGTTTGGGAGAGTTTCTGTTTCTTCAATTTCCTGGAAAAGCTTGAGAAGAACTGGCAATAGATCCTCTTTAAATCTTTGGAAAAAATCGCTAGTGAATCCATATGGACCTGAGCTTTTGTTTTTAGGAAGAATTTTTATTACACTTTCAATTTCCTTGATGTTAACAGGTCTGTTCCGGTACTCTAGATCTTCTTGATTCAGCCTTGGAAGACTGTAGGAATCCAAGAATTTATCCATTTCTTCTAGCTTCTCGTTTCGTGTCATACAGACTTTCAAAGTAGTCTCTAATGATCTTATGAATTTCTTTGGTTTCTGTTGTGATATCCCACTTCTCATTTCTGATTTGCTTTATTAGGTTTCTCTCTTTCTTTCTTTCTTTGTGAGTCTTGCTAGTCCTTTATCTATCTTGTTTATTTTCTTGAAGAACCAGCTCTTGGTTTCATTGAACTTTCAGATTGTTTTTTGGTTTCCTTGTCGTTGATTTCTGCTCTAAGTTTTATGAACTCTTTCCTTCTGCCTCATTTGGGATCCTTTTCTAAGATCTCAAGCTGGTAAGTCAAGTTGTTTATGTGGACCTTTCTTCCTTCCTGGAAAATGCTTGCAGAGATACATTTTCCCCTTAACACGGCTTTAGCTGCATCCCATAGGTACTGGTAGCTAATGTATTCATTCTCATGTTTCCAGGTATCTTTTGATTTCGTCCTTGACTTCCGTCCTGACCCACACATTGTTCAATATTGAGTTGTTTAATTTCCAGGTGTTTTATTTGGTTCTCTCTGTCTGTGTGTGATTCACTTCTATTCTCAGTGCTTCGTGATCTGAAAAGATTATTGATACTATTTCTAACTTCCTGGTTCTATTGAGGTATGTTTTGTGTCCTAGCACATGATCCATTTTGGAAAATATTCTGCGTGCACTGAAAAAGAATGTGTATTCTTTCTTTAAAGTCCTGTATAGGTCTATACACCCTCTCTCTTCTATTTATTCCTTCAAAGCCAATGTTTTCTTGCTCAGTTTTGTTCTTTTTGATCTATCCAGAGGTCATAAGGCAGTGTTGAAGTCTCTGTTTCTAGCAATGTCCTCCTTAAATTCTGTAAGCAGTTGTTTTAAATATTTAGCTGTTCCCTCATTAGGTGCATATACTTTTAAGAGTGTGATTTCTTCCTGTTGTACGTATCCCTTGATGAATAGAAAATGGCCTTTGCTGTCCCTTCTAATCTTTTTCAACCTGAAATTGATGCTGTCAGATACTAGTATAATCACTCCAGCTTTTTTGAGGGAGCTGTTTGCTTGCAGGATTGTTTTCCATCCGTTAACTTTGAGTCTGTGTTTGCTCTGACTGTTTAGATGAATTTCTTGTAGGCAGCAGAATGTTGGGTTCTGTGTCTGAATCCATTTTGTCACTCTGTATCTCTTAATTGGTGGATTTAGACTGTTGATGTTGAAAGAGATTATTGTTATGAGGTTTTGTGTCATCTTTCTCTAAGGGTCTGTTGTGCTTGTAGGATTTGTCTTGTCTTACAGTAGCCCCTTTAGCCCTTCTTTTAGGTTTGGTTTTGAGTCTATGAAGTTCTTGAGCTGCTGTTTATCCAAAATAAAATAGTGTACTATTCCTTTGTTCCTCGCACATTCATGGAGGTGCTGAACCACTCGATCTGGCACCCAAGCTGCGCAGGAGGAAGAGAGAGGCTTGGAACGCCTTCAAGAACGTCGAAGAAATAGCTAAGAGGACGAAGAACCTCCGGCTCCCAGCGCATCTCTTTGATTCCACTGTACTTCCTGCATTAACATATGCCTCAGAGACCTGGGCCCTACGCAAACAAGATGAGAACACTATTCAGGTTTCCCAAAGAAGAATAGAAAGAACTATGCTTGGAATATCACATTTCACTCAAATGAGAGAAAGAATCCGGAGTTCTGACATCTGTCGACGATCAAGAATCAGGGACGCTGTCTCATTTGCCAAGGTGTCAAAAATCAGATGGGCTGTTCACGTAATGAGATTTAAAGACGACCGCTGGACTAGAGCTGTTACCGACTGGATTCCACGGGATGTCAAAAGACCGCGTGGCCGCCCACCTACCAGATGGTCAGACTTCTTCGTCAATATCATGAACGATCGGTTTGAGGCTCTTCATGTTCCCGGAGTGAACAGATGCCATTGGGCTACACTAACACGCGACAGGGACAAATGGAGACGTTACTGGCGCCCACTCGAGCAAATTGACGACTAACGGGAAGTTAAGTGACTATTCCTTTGAGTTTGAGTGAGTTTAGCCGGATAGAGTATTCTTGGTCAAGCGTTCATTTCAGTGAGTTATTTCCACTATATCCCACCATTGCCTTCAGGCTTGGAAGGTTTCCTCTGATAGGTCTGCTGTGAATCTAAGGGGTGCTCCTTTGTATGTGATTTCCTTCTTTGAAGAAGATCGGCATTTGCTGCTTGCAGTATTGTGTCTCTATCAGCATTATCCATCATTCTAACTATGATATGTCTTGTTGGAATGTTTTTGTTAGGGTCTCTTTTAGCTGGTACCCTTCGGGCTCCTTGAATCTGAATGGCTGCATGGTCCAGCTCTTGGAATTTTTCAGGAATATTTATTTGACCGTGGCTTTTTCATTGGGATTGTTTCCCTGACCTTCTGGGACTCCAATGATTCTAATGTTATTCCTCTTGGAATCATCTCCTAGGACTCTGATTCACTCTAGAGCTATTTTGAGGTCGCTTGCCATTGTTTGTTGTTGCCTGTTGGCTTGGTGCAGCTGATCTTCCAGCTCACTGATTCTGTCTTCAGCTGTGGCCATTCTACTATTGAGGGCACAGACTGAGTTTTTTTATTTCATCTATGAAATCTTTTATTCGTGACATTTCTGTGTGTAGCTTTCCAATTTCAGCTCTCATTTCTTCCCATAACTTCTCGATTGTTTCTGTCATGTTGCTGGATATCTGTTGGACTGTTTCATTGAGTTCTTTGAACATTTTCATTACTTCATATCTGAATTCTTTCTCAGAGAGTTCTTTTAGGTGAGTAACACCTACTGAGGCTTCTGGACTCTTGATAACCTCCTCCCCAGGTGGTGGGGATTTGCGTTGTTTCTTCTTGTGGTGTGGAGGTAGAGGGACTGAGATGTTACACTAGATTTCTTGGTATGACAAAACTACCTGCAGCAACCCACCTAAAATTAGGCCATGCCTACTTCTATCTAGGCCACGCCCACTTCTGAAGAGGCCACACCCCCACAGGTACCTGGCGGGGGGTATCAGCTGGGAGAGAAAGAAGATCGGCACAGCATTCACGATGAACAGGGAGAGTCTCAGGTCTAGTGGACGACCCAGGGTCTTAGAGGATGCCCGGGGCACTTGTACGAAGAAAGCCAATTCCCAGGTTCGAGTACTGGTAACTTAACTGACCTGGGAAGGGAAGAAGATGGGCGCCTGGAGTATTTTTTTCATAAATCTATTGCTCCATATTTTTATCAAAATGAATCTTTTTCTTTCAAAAATGTTTAATGTGTACAATAGTCTGATACACACGTGAGAGAAGTAGAGGCATAATTTAGTAAAGAGAAAATCACTAACACTACATGATTAAAGATAGATCATGGGAAAGTGGGAACAAAGGGAAAAAGGGTAAAAGGGAAAAAAAGTCAGCTCTACCTGCTTGGCTTTGCAAGGCCCTGAGTTAGATTCCTGGCACTATGCAGTCTTCAAAGCATTGGAAAGTCCTGACGTGTAATCCCAGCACCGGCCAAGACCCAGAGACTATAAAAACCTACTCCTGGAAGCGTGCGACTGCATTTGCAGCTGCGCGACATCTTCTTATCTAATTCTTACTCTGAAGAACCTGGCAGGCTACCAAAAGTATCCTGCTCACATGGTAGAGTCTGGCAAACTCCCCATGGCATATTCAATATGCCAAAAACCAGTAACAATGATGGGTCTCATTCTCCTGACCCTGAAAGAGCCTCGAATGTGGCATTTTTTAAATTTCAGGGCTAGGACGAAGGAGACATTACTGGGGCCTGCTTGAGGCAATGGACCACAGCGATACAGTGATACAGTGTACAATAGAGTGTGAAATAGAGTACCTGAAAAGAATCCTCAAAGAGAATGTTTGTGGGTGAGCAATTTTCATAAGCCCTTTAAAGACAAATTTAAAGACAAATTTTCAAAATGACATTTCTCTTGAGTGTGATACTGCTTATCTGTGTGTGTATGGACATATGAGGTTGCAAATTTACTTCATCTTAAATGCATTTAAATGCAAAGAGAAAGAAATTCCTTTCAAGAGGTTATAGCTTGTAATTAATTACTGAAACAATGAAATCATTTTATATTTACTAATTTTGGTGCTAGTATATACCAATGCAATTTTCATTGCCTTAATTTTTTTTTGTTTTTCTTTGTTTTTACCAAAAAGGACTAAGTTACCATAGCTACCACATTTAGGCTAAATAAATATATGTCTTTAAAATTTGTTTAATATCTTTCTTCACTTTTGCCTGTGTGTTGAGAAAAGTTTTTCTGCAAAAATCAGTTCCTATACTCTTTTACAGCCAAATTTACTGTTTGAATCCAATTTTTGTAGCCTAAACACTATGTTTAAGGAAGGAGACCATGGGAAAGTTAACATACAGATGAAAGATTATGAAATGACACACAAGGAAACTTGAAAACCCACAAGGGATTTATATCCAAAATATAAAAGTAATTTTTCAACTCAGAAAAGGAAATTTTTTTAAAAAATCAGAAAACCACAAGAAAAATAGGAGCGATGTTGTAGTTTAAAAAATAATCTGCCAAGTAGGAAATCTAAGAGACTAAGAAACATAAAATATGCTCAAACCCACTAGGAATTAGAGACATGCTAATTAAAACAACAATGACATATCACTTTACACCCAGGAGATTAGCAAATTTTAGAATGCTGGATTATGCCAAGTGCTGGAAGGAGTAGCAGGAAATAGGAAACCTCCTGCACAGAATGCAGAATCCTGCAGTCATCCTGAAAAGCAATCTGTGGCCATTTAATCCAATTAAGTTCACATACCTACTAGATTCCCACAACCCACCACAAAGCTTATGTTGAAGAAATTCTCATGCAGGCTATGACAGAACACATTGAAGAATGTTCTTTATAGTGTGATTTGTGCTAGCAAGGAATTGGAGGCAATCTAAAAGTATGCCACTAGGGACTAAATAAGTAAGGGATTGAGGCTAGACAGTATAAAATACTATACGTAAGTTAGAGACAACATACTAGATATTCAGAGAGTAATAGGAATGGATCTTTTAGTCCTAACGTTGAGTGAAAGGGGATTAAAATCGCCCATGATGAATGTCATTTTTATTTGTTAAATTCAGTACATGCAAAAATCACAATCTTTCCTGAGAACACAGTGAGTCAAAGGACTCCCCTGTTAAACATTAGGCTGATTGCTTTCGTGAGGGGAGGTCTATGATAATACGGGATAGAAGGAGGGATACGATCTTGCAACAAATACATCGCATCAAAGAAAGCACAGTCTTTGCACTACCAAAGAGGCACTGCATTAGAAATAAAGTATCATTGACCCAACTTTCTGCAGCTGTGGTAGAAACATAAGAGAAACAAAGACACAACAATTGGAATGTTTACGAGCACTAAGGTACAGATATAAGAGAACCACCTAACTGGGAAACCCAGCTGTTGTACTGATATTCAAATCAATTTACCATGTATCATTGTGTAGTTGAGTTAAATTGAATTACTTGCTATAATAAGTCCACACACATCTAAAATGGAGATTTTCAGACAGAATTCTTGCAAAGATTCACTTGGGAGCACTAACCCCACTTCAATATCCCTTTCAGTGAGGCATCTCAAATTTCAAGGAATTTGCGACCCACTCCACTACACAGAGTCAGTCTCCTGAAGCTGGCCATTTATAATTTTGAGTTATCTGTTTAAACGGAAAGGGAAGTTCTCTTTGATTTCTAATAGAGATAAACTCTTTCCTGGGAATAGTGTAGCTTGTGGTTATAAAGTCTTAATGACTCAGGGCTGTTGCCTTTTGTTGTGCCAATTCAGGCACTTTCTAGGTCCAGAGAAAATCTCCCTCAGCAAGATGGCTTTGATATTAAACAACCGATATTTAAATATCAAAATGTTAACTTTTTGGCCTGGCAATCACATTCCATGTGGGAGGCTCGGATGAGATTTCCAGACCTGCTCTCTTGTCCTTGGAGTCTGAGCATCTGGAAATGATACTTGTGGCCATGGCAATACTTCAGAATGTCAGAGTATATTTTACCCAAATTTTTCAGTGTGCTTTGCAATTTATTAATCCTTGCAACACCTCTAGGAGGTAGGCAGATATTTTTTCCCCCTGGAGGAACAGAGGCAATGGAGAGTGGAAATGAGAATTGTACAAAAGCAAGCAGCTGGACAAGAAGGTGGAAGTTGTATGCACTTAGGAGAACAGCCAGTCCTATAAATGGTGAACTCATTTGACACTACCATTAAACAAATCTTAAAGGAAATGTTATAGCTTGTGAATGAAGAACAAGGTTTCAGAAACCAAAATTAATGAAGGTTTAAGGAACTGAAAAATAAAATTCTGACATTTAAAATATGCTCCTTCAATATTTTACTATACTTTTCAGTGTATGGAGTTTAAACTATGCCTCTAACAAAAACATTAAAGATATTGAATGAAAATTTGCCAAGTATTCAGTCCATAGAAGTATCTGTGTTTGAGGACTATAAACTTCATTGAAAGTATTTCTGTCAGAGAAATGACTTTTTTATGTTGTTATCTTATCTTCATTTTTGACTTGACCTCAATTTCATTCTCAGATTCTTTATAGAGATAAATAAAAATTTTCTAATGATCCATGGGAAAGTAGTTCGTGATATATGATCATTTGTATAAGTGATCATATAAAGAACAAAGCATAGATTTTCTGATTCTTTGCTAACTTCTCTTTGTGAATGTGTATTTGATCCAGTACAAGATAGTCCTATTAGTTTCCATGGATTATTTTTAGGACTTATGTATAAAATACAGGACTGTACAATGATACTTCTTAAAGTAGGTTACTCAAGGTCACTCATTTATTTCACATTCCATGCTTATTCTGTGCGCGGAATAATAAGGATTATTATTCCTTACTACACATAAGGATTCTAAACCTAGAGATATCAATATGTAGGAATGCCATTTAAGAATTTTTAGTTACTGTGAGTTCCAGGAAAAATAGGCAATTATGGTAAATAAGAGTAAATGTGAACAATTCATGATTCTATTAACTTGCAAGGGCTACTGCTGCACACTTGAGAAATGCATGGATGAGTTCATGGAATTAGTGATACTAAAACTTAGTCCAGGAGGACAAGGAAAAGTAGAAAAAGAGAAAAAAACAGAAGAATTTAAAAATGAAATATTACTGGTAGTTGCATTTATAAATGACACGAATAGTATGTAATCAATACAACCAGTGAATTGCAATGAATAGTGAAGCTATTTATTATATAGTTATTGTTACATAACAACAATATCTAGTTCCTTTGATTATCTCTTAGATGTCAAGTACTGTGATATGTACTTAAAAAGTGAACAGTATTTTGGGGCTGGAGCAATTGTACAGAGGTAAAGGCACTTGCTTTGCACACTGCCAACGTGTTAATTCTGACAACTATTGTTACCTTTACTTGTTACCTTTACTGACTGTAACAAGTAATAAGACTGGGACCATTTGTAAAACTGAAGTTTTCTCACAAAGACAACGTACAGTGATGTTCTAAACAATAATCAGACAGGAATCAAGTATTTTCAGATATCATTCTGTCTTTAAGCAGAATGTGGGTAAATAGTTTTAATAAAAGTCCAGGATATTCCAGTCGGCTTGGACTACCTAACAGAGTATCATACACTGAATGGCTAAACTACAGACATTTATTTCTCACAATTCTGGAGTTGTCTGGGAAACTCAAGACCAGGCAGCTACTCAATGAGAGACCATTTCCTGACTTGCAAATGATACTTCTTTTTGCTGACTCCTCAAGTGACAGAGATAACTTTGATCTCTCTTTCTCATTTTACAATAGCATTAATCCTATCATGGGAACTCTACCCTAATGACCTCATCTCAAACTTATTACCTCCTCAAGGCCCACTTCCCAATAAGATCACATGAAGGGTAAGGTATTTAAACATGCATGGGCAAATACAAACATTCAGTCCATAACACAAAATTATGATGATAATGTCCTGACCTAGGATATTAAAAATGAGGACAAAGAGAATAATCAATTTAATGGGAAGAAGAAATTCATAATTGATTGGATCTGGGAGTGATGCAAAGAAAGGAATCAATGATAAAGTCTGAGAAGCATGATAAAAATAATTAACTTGAGAGATTAATATAAATACAATTTGGGGATATTAAACATGTGATAGTTTCTTTTTTAAAGTGAAGTCTCAGGCGATGGGATAAATATATCTATATTTCAAAAAAAGGACTGGATCTTTAAATCAGTGCACTGAAAGTATGTAAGAGTGATTATGGAATCTGTGGAAAGAAAGAAAAAGGTCTAGGAAAGAAAACTGAAGTAACACTTATAACATGAGACTTCAAAATTGTGGCCAGAGAACTAAAAATAATTCCATAGAACTACAGTCAGCAACAAGAAAAGAGAATTTTTGAAGGAGGGACCCGTCCACCACATCAAATACCTCCATGAAAACATTCAAAATATGGTGGTGGGAAGGTACAATGGTGGTGGATTGGTGTTTGAATATTAAGTGTAATCAAAAATTGTGAACTACTTTGTAAAAATAAAATTAAATTAAAAAACATAAACACCTCCATAAAACCAAATTAGATAATAAATGAAAGCATTTACCTACTTGAACATTTGGCAAGATGATGATGATATTTGATAATATAATTATATTTCAAAAGTGATAGTGATAGCAGAGAGGTAAAATCTATAACATTTTATTTTCAAGTTGCAAAATAAAATCTTGGGGAAAGAGAGATGGTCCAGCCAGTGGTACTTACCTTGCGGCATCCCATATCCTCTCCCCTGAGACTGCTAGAAATGAGCCCTAGTGTAGAGCCACATGTGTCCCAAAAGTGAAGGGAGAGTATAGGCAAGGAGAGGTGGGGAGAGGAGGGAAGAGGGGAGGGGGGAAGAAAAGAAAAAAAATCTTGATTTGTAAAGTTTCTTGTTTTTACAACTGTAGCACTGTAGCACTGCCCTCCCGTTGTTCATTGATTTGCTCAAGTGGGCACGAGTAACGTTTCCATTGTGAGACTTGTTGTTACTGTTTTTGGCATATCGAATACACCATGGGGAGCTTGCCCAGGCTCTGCCATGTGGACGGTATACTCTTGGTAGCTTGCCAGGCTCTCTGAGAGGGATGGAGGAATCGAACACAGGTCAGTCGTGTGCAAGGCAAACACCTTACCCGCTGTGTTATTGCTCCATATTGGGGTATGTTTCTACAACATACCCCAATATCTTAGAATATGATCATTATGTTATCCATTGATTCAAACATTCAATCTGTCCTTTTTTTTCTTTTTCTTTTTCTTTTTTTCTTTTTTTTTTTTTTTTTTTTGCTTTTTGGGTGACACTCGGCGATACTAAGGGTTACTCCTGGCTCTTCGCTCAGGAATTACCTCCTGGTGATGCTTGGGGGACCATATGGGATGCTGGAGATAGACCTGAGACAGCCCTGAGTAAGGCAAACTCCCTCCCCCACTGTATTATCACTCCGCACCCTGTGCTATATCTTCTGTTAATATGAACTCGTTCTTTTTTTTTATTAAAAAATTTTAATTTAAAAAAGGGCTAGAGAGATAGTACAAAAGGTAAGGCAATTGCCTTATATGCTATTGACACCACCACCCCCAACCAGTGACAAAATAATATTTGAAGAAACATTATAAACATAGGCACAGGATTTATCATATAATCAACTTTTTCTATTGCTTCATTTAAATTTGGGGGGCTATACACAGTAGCAATAGGAAGCTCTACTCCCAGCAAGGATTTGGGGAGCATTCCAAGGTGTGCTGGGGCAACTTATAGTATCATACTCAAACCTTGGGCTCACAGAAGCAAATCATGAACTCTGGCCCTTTCCTATTTTATTTTATTTTATTTTATTTTATTTTTATTAGTGAAACACAATGAGGTACAGTTGTAGATTTACAGTTTTTGTGCTTGGGTTTCGATTATACAATGATCAGATACCCATCCCTCCACCAGTGCCCATTTTCCACCAACATGGATAATATCCCCCCAACCCCATCCCCCCATCCCCCCCTGCCTCTGTGGCAGGGCAATCTCCTGTGTTCTCTCTCTCCTTTTGGGTGTTGTGGTCTGCAAAAAAGGCATTGAGTGGCAAACATGTTCAGTTCATAGTCTACTTTCGACATGCATCTCCCCTCCTGGGAGGATCCTCCAAACACCCTTTATTTGGTGCTCCCTTCTCTATCTGAGCTGCCCTTTCCTCTAGAATGCCTGACTGGCCACTAAGCTATGGAGTAATCCTCCTGGTGCTGATCTCAGCTATTCTTGGGTATTAATCTCATATTTTGTTACATTATATCCCCCAGATGAATGCAATCTTTCTATGTCTATCCCTCTCTTTCTGACTCATTTCACTTAGCATGATACTTTCCATGTTGTACCACTTGTATGTGAATTTCATGACTTCATCTTTTCTAACAGCTACATAGTACTCCATTGTGTAGATGTACCAAAGTTTCTTTAACCAGTCATCTGTTCTTGGGCATTCAGGTTTCTTCCAGTTTCTGGCTATTGTAAAGAGTGCTGCAATGAACAAAGAAGTGCAGATGTCACTTCGACTATACATTTTTGCCTCTCTGGGATATATTCCCAGGAGTGGTATTGCTGGGTCAAATGGGAGCTCAATTTCTAATTTTTTGAGAATCGTCCATACTGTTTTCTAGAAGGGCTGAACCAGTCGACATTCCCACCAACTGTGAAGGAGTGTCCCTTAATATGAATTCATTCTTATAGCAGGACATTTGTAACTATGCATCCTAATATCCCTGGTGATCATTTATAAATTCATTTATTTTTAATTTTTTTAATTTTTTGTAGCTTATTTTTTTTAATTTTTATTAGTGAAACACCATGAGGTACATTTGTAGACTTACAACTTTTTGTGCTTGGGTTTCAGTTATAAAATGATTGAGTACCCATTGAGTGGGAATCAAGTTCGATCTATAGTCTACTTTCAGCATGTATCTCCCATCCTGGAGTATCCTCCTAACACCCTTTCTTTGGTGCTCCCTTCTCTATCTGAGATGCCTTTTCACCCAGCATATGCAGCTGGCATCCAAGCCATGGAGTGAACCTCCTGGTACTTATCTCGGATATTCTTGGGTGTTAGACTCCTATTTTGTTACTTTATATTCCCCAGATGAATGCAATCTTTCTATGTCTGTCCCTCTCTTTCTGACTCATTTCACTTAGCATGATACTTTCCATGTAGTACCACTTTTATGTAAATTTCATGACTTCATCTTTTCTAACAGCTACATAGTACTCCATTATGTAGATGTACCAAAGTTTCTTTAACCAGTCATCTGTTCTCGGGCACTCAGGTTTTTTCCAGATTTTGGCTATTGTGAATAGTGCAACAATGAACATAGAAGTACAGATGTCATTTCGACTGTACTTTTTTGCCTCTCCGGGATATAATCCCAGGAGTGGTTTAGTGGGGTCAAATGGGAGCTCAATTTCTAATTTTTTGAGAATCATTCATACTGTTTTCCAAAAGGGCTGAAGCAGTCAGCATTCCCACCAGCAGAAAAGGGGAGTTCCTTTCTGGCTACATCCACGCCAACACTGGTTGCTTTGGTTCTTTTGGATGTGGGCCAGATGATCACATCAATAGATGCAGAGAAAGCTTTTGACAAGATATAGCACCTGTTTATGATGAAAACTCTTACGAAAATGGTTTTTGAAGGAACTTTCCTCAAGATAGTCAAAGCCATCTATAACAAACTCATGGCAAGCATTATTCTCAATGGTGAAAAACTAAGGACCTTTCCTCTAAGATCAGGGACAAGACAAGGATGCCCACTATCACCACTGCTGTTTAGCAGAGTGCTGGAAGTACTTTCAATAACAATTAGGCAAGAAAAAGACATTAAAGGCATCCAGATAGGAAAGGAAGAAATCAAGCACTCACTATTCGCAGGTCACATGATACTATATCTCGAGAATCTTAAATCCTCTACCAAGAAACTCCTAGGAACAATAGACTTGTACAGTAAAGTCACAGGCTATAAAATCAATGCCCAAAAATCCATGGCCTTCCTATATGCAAATAATGAGAGAGAGGAAATTGATATGAAAAATTAATCCCATTCACAATTGTGCCCCAGAAAATCAAATAACTCAGAATCAGCCTAGCTAACAAGGTAAAGGACCTCTACAATGAAAACTACAAAACGCTACTTCATGAAATAAAAGAGGACATGAAGAAATGGAAACATATCCCCTGCTCATGGGTAGGAAGAATTAGCATTGTCAAAATGGCAATACTCCCAAAAGCATTATACAGATTCAATGTGATCCCTATAAGGATACCAATGAAATTCTTCAAAGAAATAGATCAAGCACTCCTGAAATCCATATGGAACAACAAACGCCCAAGAATAACTAAAGCAATTCTTGGGAAAAAGATGTCGGGAGGCATCACCCTCCCCAATGTCAAACTCTACTAAAAAGTGGTAATGATTAAAACAGTATTAATTTATTTATATTGAATATCCATGAGATATATTACAAAGCTTTCATGATAGGGTTTCAGTCTTACAATGTTCTAACACCACCCATCCCTCTGCCAGTGTACATTTTCCACCAATACCAAAATCTCCAGTATTCCTCTTGCCAGCAGCCCCACCCCCAGCCTATCTCTATGGCAGGCACTTTTTTTTCTCTCTCTGTCTCTGTCATCTCTGTCTCTGTCTTTCTCTATATCTCTTGCTCTCTCTCTCTCTCTTTCTCTCTCTCTCCCTTTGAGTATTATGGTTTGCAATACACATACTGAAAGGTTCTTTACCCACTTTCAGATAGAGAGCGATTCCTACCAACTATCTTCTCTATCCCAACTGCTCTCTCCCCAGCCCCTTAGGCAGGCTTCCAACGGTTTTAGGACCATTCAAAAGATTGTTTTACATGGGCCAGAGTGATTGTCAGCCGGTAGGGCATTTGCCTTGCACACAGCCGACCCCAGTTCAATTCTCAGCATCCCATCTCCCCTGAGAACCACCTAGATTAATTCCTGAGTTAAGAATCGGGAGTAACCCCTGAGCATCGCCAAAAAGCAAAAAAAAAAAAAAAAAAATGAAATTGTTTTGTACTTAAGAGAATTAATGATGGGCTTGATCTTCAAGACCATGCCCCCACCCTTGAACAAATAGCTCACTTGCTTGTCTCTATCTCTTTGCTTTACTTGCTTTTCCCACTCTGGAAAACCCAATGTTCTCTCTTAAATATGTAATTTTTTTCCTCCCCTACCCCTCTCACCCTCCCTAACAAATTTCATTCAATAAATACTATCTTACTTTGCTAAAAGGGGAATGAGTGATTAATTACATTTATCTATATTGTTTGATTATGAGAAAAATGCAGAAGTAATGTAAAGGAATTCCTTAAATATATATGTAACTAGATTTCTGTTTCATAGACATTTCAACAGAGATCAAGTTTCCTTATTATATTATTCTCTAATAGCAGTAATAGTCTTTACGTTAAAATAACAGAATGTACCCTTTGCAGAGTGCAATCTTCTTCTCATGAATAAACTTTTTAAATGTTAAAAGATTTCTTAAAACAGGCTCTCTTTCTTTTTAATAAACAAGACATTAAAAATTGTATCATGTTCCCTGTGTATAGTCATTGGTTACCCTTCCAAAATGATGACATGGTTTCTTCCATTTAAATTTGTCTTAGCTACCACAGACAACATGCAGTGCATAGATATGCTGACATAATGCAGTTCTGTCAATGTCTTCCCTGATGTTAAACGGGTCCATCATACATATATCCTCTGTGGCCATGCTGATAATGTAGGAATCAGACTTACATGTAATGCAAAGAATTTTTTTCCAGGATCCAAGGTTTGCTGTTTCCATTTACAAGAAATTTGAAACTATCTACAACTGTTGACATATAGACATTTTATATAGCAAAGAAGTCATTAAAAGATGTATATAAAAATTCTTTGTAAAATTAACTGCATAATTTTCTGTAGAGCTAAGGATTTACTTTCAAATACCAAGAATTTTTAAAAGTAATTTGCAGTAGCTATTTTAAAAATTCATTTCTCTCTTTATTTTACATGTTTGAATATAGTCATAGATTGTATTTATCTTGTAAAAATAGACTTTTCATCCTGCATTTGAAATTTTCTGGCCAAACATAAATCATTCATAGTTCTGTACACTTGGTGACATAGAATCATCTAGAAAATTCTTTACTTACTCTCACCAACCTTCAGTTTCAAGTCAGTTGACACATTTTAGTTACAATGATCATGTGTTTTCTTATTATACTATAAGCCATTTAATTCTTTTATGACTTCTATCATACTGGTATGTTTAGACATATATTGTCATAGTCAACAAATTTAGATTGTTAAGCATTATATACTATTAAAAATAACTAAACTCATTGCCCTGATATTTTTATTTGCTATCAGTTTTCTATCACCTACTGTTTTTAAAAACAATATCTTCTACAAATGATTACTACACAATATGTAAAGAGTAGTCCTTATTTAGAATTAGATAATATGAGTTCAATTGACTGGATATAGTTTCCTTAACACAAATACACAATTTACACATCCTGTGCCTATTTTAATTTGTTTTGGCTTTTTGAGTCACACCAACGATGCACATGGGTTACTCCTGGCTCTGCACTCAGGAATTACTCCTGGCAGTGCTCAGGGGACCATATGGGATGCTGGAAATCGAACCCGGGTCAGCTGTGTGCAAGGCAAACGCCCTACCCACTGTGCTATTGCTCCAGCCCCAATTTTTTGCTAAATAATCATTTACTTAGCAAAAATTTCAAGACATTTACTCAGGACTCACTCAGTGATGTAGATTGAACTTATACTGGGATAGTATCAGTGAAAAAACTATATCAGCCAAAACAAAAGAAAATAAACAAAAAATAAATGGTTTCTACACTCAGAAAAATCATTAACTACAGAGGACAATTAGCAAGAAATCACAATGAATTGGTTATAGGGTATATTGCAATTCTCCCCTTACTCAAGATAATCTTTTTAGAGTGAGCCTGTTTCTATGAGAGTTGACTATTTAAGTGTAAACTATTCCTTTCATTCTTTTTGCAATTATTTCATTATATAAATAATGTCTGTTTTAAATCTCTTTACCTTTCTCTCTCCAGCCTCCACTCCTCAGGGTTACCATTAATTCTATATGATATGCAGTGAACTGTTTTGTTTTTTTTTATTTTTAAATGTAAACCGCATTGAATTTAAATAAATGACAATCCTGTTCTGTTTCCACTCATTACAATACTTTCACTTTACTTCACCTGCTTTGACCCTTTACATGATTATTTCCCTGCTTTATTTCATATAAATGGCTCTGTTTTCTGTCTCCCTACAATTACACATTGATGATCTTTCTTATTTTTATCATTCTTCCATGATTTGTGTTCTCACTCTGTAGTTTCATATTGTCTCATCCCCATATAAGAATAACTATTTGAATTTTAAAAAATAGTACCCAGAGTTGAAAAATAGAGGGAAAAATGTACCAATCATTCTTGCTTCATTCATTCATGGACAAGATTAATTTTTTCTTTATAAAAATCTTTTAGTAAAACAAGTAACTTATTTTTAACTCTAATGTTAAATTATGGTAACAATAAAACATTGAAATTGCATCACCAAATCACAAAGGAATATGTTTCATTAGATTACAATCACATCCTAAAAGCATGTTTCTCAGAGAAAGGTTATTTTAAATACTCTGGCATCTAAGAGATAGACTTTAAACAAGAAATGGTAATTAGATTTTAAAGGTGTACAATCTTTATTCAAATATACGTCAAAGATTGAAATACTCAAAGATAAATCATGATGAGAACACTGAAGAAAATAAAGTAATGCATTTCTATCTTCATGAGAGATAGTTTGGAGACTTATACTTTGAGTTAAGCTTAACATTATTAAAGAGTATCAATCAAGTTTCTCATACTTCACAACTGGGAATATTAGTTAAAATTAAGAGTTTTTTCTTCTTATTGATAGAGATTTTGTGATTTACAATACTGTTTTTGTATTGTACTATATCGCATGACTTGCTATGAATATAATTCTGATATGACACTCATCACCAGTGCACCCACTTCCCTCCCCAAATATCCCAATGACACTTCTTTTCAACTATCTAATTTTCAATAGATACATTTGACATTTTTTTCCTTAGCAATGTCGAGAATATTTTTTAAAACCTTAATATAATGAGCTGTACATTAGAAAAATTTTGGATGTTTGAATATTTTAGTGCTATATATCTAATCAGTGATACTACTGAATAAAAACCCAAATTCATCCCTAGATTTTTAGAATCATGCATCAATTTTGTCATTTATTTCTATTCCTGATTATGAAAATGTTTCTCTTAGAAAGATCAATATGTATTTTACTAATTTATCCTATAGAAATAAAGAATATATACACAAGTAACATAGCTATATAATCACACCATTGAAAAGAGGTAGCTGGGTTTTGAGATTTGTTTCTGAGTCTCTGAGATCATGGCCGTTAAGCAGCTTGATCAGGAGCCAGAGAGGCCATTTGTGAGCAGTGACTCGGGGTCTTGTTGAGATGGGGAGGAAAGGGTTGGCTCCACCCCATCCCGTGAGGCCCCATGTGTCTCGTCACTGTGGGCCCAAACCTGACCATCCAGTGGACTCTGGAGGATAGCGGTCACCGAGCTGCCAGGAGGAACAGGCCAAAGAACAAAACCTATTCCCATCTGGGGTGGCCCAACGCCGGTAACCTACTGCAGGGAGTGGACGCATTTCTGCCAAAAGCCAAAACCCAGCGGCTTTTGGCAGAAATGCGTCCAGACTCTGCAATAGGTTACTGTTGCAGGCCACCCCAGGGGGGAAAGGGTGCTGTCCCTCTGCCTGCTTCCTCTTGGCAGTTCAGTGGCCGCATCCTCCAGAGGCCATTGTATAGTCAGGTTTGGGCATGCAGTGACGAGACACGCGAGGCCTGATGGGATGAGGTTTAAGCCGGCCCTTTCCTCCCCACCCCAACCAGACCTCTTGTCACCACCCACAAACAGCCTGCCTATCTGACTCCTGATCAAGCTGCTTAAGGGTCATGATCCAGAGACTCAGAAACAAATCTTCGAACCCAGTGACTTTTGGCAGAAATGCGCCTGGTCCCTGCAGTAGGTTACTGGCACCGGGCCACCCCAGGTGGTAATAGGTTTTGTGCCTGGGCCTGTTGCCCCCGGTGGCTCAGTGGCCACCATCCTCCAGAGGCCACTGGATGGTCAGGTTTGGGCCCACAGTGATGAGACACTCAGGGTCTCACAGGATGGGGTAGAGCCAGCCCTTTCCTTCCCATCCCAACGAGACCCCGAGTTGCCGCCCATGAATGGCCTCTCTGGCTTCTGATCAAACTACTTAATGGCCATGATCCAAGAGACTCAGGAACAAATCTTGGAACCCAGCAGATTTTGGCAGAAATCCCTCCAGATTTAATTGTTAAAATTTTGGAATTCCAAAAACGTGTGGTCACTACTGCAGCCATGCAACATCATGTTATTCATAACCAACAATAGAAAACAATTTGTCTACTCTTGCCTTTTCGGCAGATCTGAGTGTTGGAGTAAAATCCCAAATAATAATGATGGCTCTGGTGTCAAAATATTGAATGTAATCAAAGTAGACAGAGAGTGACGTGGAAATCATCTGTCCCAAAGGTAGGGGGAGGGTGTGGTATGGAGGGGTATACTGGGGGTTTTGGTGGTGGAAAATGGGTAGTGGTGAAGGGACGCATGTTTCATTGTATGACCGAGACTTAAATCCGAAAGCTTTGTAACTGCTTTCCTGGTGGTGATTCAATAAATAAAATCATAAAAAAGAAAAAAATATGTAAGGTGAAGTTCATGCCCAATTCAGTCAGCCTGATCAATGGCTGAATAAATAGCAATACTCCAACATAAAAAGAAAAGAGATAGCAATATATAATCTCATAATGCAAATTCAGAGAGAAGCAAAAATCCATTTGAAGCACTGAAATCTAAGTTCTAGAATGAAATATTTTCTAGATCTGAATAGCACATATTTGTATGGTGTGAGAGGCTGGAATGATAGGTCTGCAATTAGGAAGCCCAAGTCCTAGCACCACAGAGTCCCTATGGTACTCGCTAGGGAGTCTGTGAGCACTGCTGGGCTTGGTCCAAAAGAAAACAGAACGCTCCCATTTCATTTGCTCTTGTTGAAGGAAGTTTGGGGGGGGGGGTGGAGGAAGTTGAGGCATACCCAATGAGGCAAGTTCACTTCAGGGGTGCGTGTGGGGCATGACACGGTGATAATTGGGATTCTACTAGGGACCACAGTCTGCAAAGATTTCAGAAAAAACAAAAAGATTCCACTGGAACATTTTAAACAACCACTCCAATCCCATTGTTCTTAAATAAACCCTGTAACAAAGATTGAGATCTCTCTTGAGATAGCTTTCAGTCAACTCACTAGCGGGTTTAAGGAAGAACTCTATACGGTTTCATGCAACTAAAATTCTTTATTTCCAGTTAACAACTAAAGATACCAGGACAGTAATGAAGATAGAAAAGGACTGAGACAGAGAGAGACAGACAGACAGACAGACAGACAGACAGAGACAGAGACAGAGACAGAGAGAGGGTATTATCTTCCAGGAGAGAGTAGAATCTTCCAGGAATGGCCTTCCTATTTTATTTAATTTTCTCCCACTAGATAAAATTCAATTCATCTATATCTTACTCTGTTAGAAATGCTTGTTCACCATTATATATTCTTTCTCTACCACTTGTGTTTGTTGTAATTTGGCTTATCCATTATTTGTTAGCACTGTAGCACTGTCCTCCCATTGTTCATCGATTTGCTTGAGTGGACACCAGTAATGTCTCCATTGTGAGACTTGTTGTAACTGTTTTTTTCATATAGAATATTGCCACAGAGAGCTTGCCAGGCTCTGCCGTGCAGGCGGGATACTCTCAGTACCTTGCCAGGCTCTCGGAGAGGGACAGAGGAGTCAAACCCGGGTCGGCTGAGGGCAAGGCAAACGCCCTACCCGCTGTGCTTTTGCTCCAGCACATTATTTGTTATACACATATAAATCTATATACACATGTAGAATAATGCTACTGCCCTAATAGTATTGTGTATATATGTATTCATGTTTTATACATAGGTAGAAATTCCTGCAAAGGTAGAGTATATAATGTTTCATTTGGTATTTGGGGTTTGGGACACACCTATCTTAATCCTGCCTCTAGGTCTGTATGCTCAGGGAATACCCCTGGGAGTGCTCAGGAAACTACATATAGTGGCTCGAATCATACCAGAGGTGTCTAAATTCAAGACAAGTGCCATATCTTCTTACTATATTTCCATTCTTTATTTTCCTTTTTAATTCCTTAGATAACTCTGCCTTCCTCAACATCTGATATACAATAGGTGCTTAGTCTGGTTTAATCAATGATCAACTAAATAAATTTGCTAACTAATTAATTCTTATGCTTAACATTCCAGAAAAAATATTTCCTCTCCTTATAATTTGAACTAAATAGTAATCAAGAAGGGCATAAATTAAATAAACTACCGAGGATTTTTTTATAAAAGGGATATCATCACATAATTTTCTGTTTAATTTTTCTCAATATTCCTTTGAGTTTTCAGAAAACATAGAGATAAATTCTAAATGCATAAGATCACTCATTTATAGCACAAGTATTTTACTGTCAGAATTGAAATCAATTTTATTAGCTGAATAGCACAGCGGTAAGGCGTTTGCCTTGCACGCAGCCAACATGGCTGACTCGAGTTTGATTCCTCCGTCCCTCTCTGAGAGGCCGGCAAGCTACCGAGAGTATCTCGCCCGCATGGCAGAGCCTGGCAAGCTACCCGTGATGTACTCGTTATGCCAAACACAGTAACAAGTCTCATGATGGAGACGTTACTGGGCCCACTCGAGCAAATTGATGAACAACGGGAGGACCGTGACCGTGACCGTGACTGAATTCCTATTAATCTTTTGTGTTAATGCATAATGACAACTTTACCAAATGAATTTGATTTAAAAGTAATACTTATTAAAACTTTATTTTATAGCTCTTTATTTTTCATAATATAGAACAATCCATCATTTTTTCACATAATAACTTTCAAAAATAGATTTCTAAAACTATGAAAAAGCAATGTGGCAAACTATCTGCCTGGTTCTGTGCTCTTGGCATCAGACCATATCCAATTCTAATGTGATAAGTAAAATCTTTTATTGCTGTCACAAATTTGATCTAGTTGTTCCTTCCTTATAACATCACTCTGTAATGTTGACATACACTAATGATAGTGAAATGATAATGAAAGTGGCTACTTATAATAGTCCCAAATTTATGTTTCTGACTTTACATAATACCATGTTTCATTTTCTTAATTTACTTCTAATATAGATATAAATATAATTCCATTTTTAATGATAACAGTATTTATTTATGAGAAAGGCAATGACCTTTAAAATTCCATGTAGCTAGTTGTTGGTAGATTTAGAAGATTAAACATAAGTCTGACTCTTAAGCACTATGTTGAGTCTTCTCTGTCTATAGATTAACTAATACATGTTAAGGTGCATTACCAGATAACTCAGAACTTATTTTATCTTTATACATTATTATTTCTCCAGAATAGTACTATATGAACTCTAAATCATGTTTATAACTAAGGATGCCAAACTATTCATAACTCAAGGTAGCAAGTTCTCTTATTATTAATACAAATGACTCATAAGAATAATAGCACCCTTCCAAATTTATTGGGTCACATAATTAGTTGCCCTCGTTAACTCAGATGGTAACAGAGTCCTTTCATTTCTGTATAGCATAACATAATTTTTTTAACTTTTCACCAATCTAGTATATTAATAAGAGGGAAAGTGAAGAATCACAACGACAGAAGGATATAATTAAATGTGAATGCCATTTGGAATCGCAGATAAGTGCACATTGTTCAGCAAATGCATCATTTACATGTCTTCACGCATGCCAACGTCTAACACACAAGTGCATAAGGAACTTGCCAAGCTGGAAAACTTTTGAAGGTTCTCATCAGGCACTTAAGAACCTTCTGAATGCCCTTGTGCATAAATATTTTTGTGCTGATAGTGGTGACTATACTTAGGTTAAAACACGAAGCAATGTCCTGCAAAGAAATTTGAAACTATCCTATCGTGGTTTAATCCTCAAGAAACTTCTATCACCAATGAAAAAGCCTTTTAGCCTGGCATTGGTGTGTAAACTGATTTCCCATACTGGGAGTTTGCTGTCAGAGGTATGAGCAATGAGCCAGTGTCTTCTCAGAAATAGGTCTTTAATTAGAGAAAATATCATTAGTGTAAATTATTGATAAACCATAATAGTAAATCAACATTCAGAGGAGAAAAGAAACCTCTGGAAATTCTTATATATGAAATCACACAGATGAGGGGACTTGTCCCAAATCAGGAAATAATGTGGCTGGGCATAGAACATCTCAACCTTCTGTGGCTATTCAGATGCTTGTATTTTATAATCAGCCTTTGAGGTTTCTTCACAGCATTGTTCGTATTTGACTCCTTTCTTTCCTTGGCAGCTCTTTAAGCTTGTCTTCATTTACATGATGTCATCCTTTCCAGTTTATTCTCACCCATTTCAGGATTCTCTTCTCATGTTTCAGTCTCTCTGTTCAATATCATGACCAGTAACTTCTCCCTGATGAACTGTAGTTTGGAATTCCCCAAGCATCAGTTCTAGGGTGGCCTCTCTTTTCACTCTGAACCCTACTGGAATTAATTCTATATTGATGGTTGTCAGAGTTGAAAGTGCAAATTAAGATTAAAACCATGCCCTCAAATTAAGAAGAGAGAGAATAATCTGTTCTTATATATTCTCGTTTAATGAAGACCATCCATGCCTTCCATATACAATTTATAGGAGTAGTTCCTGCTAATTATTCATAATTCTGCTGGTATCTCTTCTTTTTTAGAGTAGTCTTCCCTGATAGCCCTCTCATTAATCTAAATTACCCATTAACTTTCCTTACTATCACCTACTATTATTATTATTAACTATATATCACCTGCATGTTGATTTAATACAACACATGATATTCTCTATCATATAATATCAATACAACAATATGACTGTGCTCTTTAGAGTATCATATGGGCTAATTTAATATCTATAAAATAAATTCCCACAAATGTAGCTTGTGACCAGTGGGATATTTTTATTTGATCAGTGTGAGAAATATCAAATCCACAGCCACATGTAATCATAAAGATTACTGATTGAACTAAGTAACTGATTTTTAACAAATTTCAAAAACATATTTTGAAGTATACATTGGGACATTATTTATGCATTGGATCAATTCTGGAAAGAGTGAAATACCAACCTGTTAGCATGCAGCAAGGAAGATACAAATATTAAATGATCACAGTCTCCTGTTGTAGCTTTTTAAATTGTTGTTTAATTTATGCTAACAATGGAATTTATGCAGCATTAAACATATATTATTGAAATCTCTATAAAGTGAAATAACTACAAGTTGGTGAAGATTTACTCAAATGTAAATTATTTCCTAGTTTATATTTTCAAACGTTCCTCTAACAAGAAATTTCAAAACTAAATTAATAAGAAATTTCAGGAAATACAATCATTTTCCTATTGAATGTACAAAAAAAGGCCCCTTTTACATTTTTCTAAAAATGAAAATACATTAATCAAAGAATAATACCTTTCATAACTGTTCCCATTAATCAAATTTCTCAAGGATTTGGACCTTTATGAAACAAGGTTAAAGCAGATTGTTTTTCGCACTTTAATTTTCAAGATAAATTAGAAAATACATATCTTTTTGCTCAGAATTCACTCATACATTTTATGTGGCATATTAATAATTGATATTATATGTTAATATTTTATTACATGAATCCTTAATGTGGACTTCACATCGTTAATTACCTACTACAAACCTGTTCTCATAAGTGAAATAAAATCTAATCTAAAGGGTATTAGAAACATGTAAAACATCTTGTCATAGAGAATCAGATTTCCACTTAAGAATCCATTTTTGTGTAGCCGTAATGTTGATGTCAGAGTATCTGATAATGAGATAGTAAGTTCATATCTTCCTCACTCACAAAGAGTTAACATTTGTTTATTCTAATGTCATGTCCTACATAATGATTCATAAAAAGTTACAATAGATTTTATATTTATGATATTAAAACTCAAAAAGTGTGAAATAGGGGAGGCAGACATTTTCTGAAGAAATACAGTGGTGGTGATTCTTCAGCTGGATAAAATGATTTCATCATCAAGCCATTTATGCTCAAAAAGGTTTTTTTTTAAATTAATGAATCCCCATGAGGTACTGTTACATATACAAACGTTTGTGTTTGCATTTCAGTTATACAATGATCAGTTACCCATCCCTTCACCAGTGCCCATTCTCCACCACCAATGATCTCAGTTCAAAAAGATTTAAGCAACGTTCATCAATATTTTCTGTAGCATTGCAGCACTGTCCTCCTGTTGTTCTCCATTTTTCTCAAGCAGGCACCAGTAACATTTCCATTGTGAAACTTCTTGTTACTGTTTTTGGCATATCGAATACACCACAGGGAGCTTGCCAGGCTTTGCCATGTGGGCAGAATACTCTCGGTAACTTGTCGGGCTCTCCGAGAGGGACAGAGAAATCGAAGTGCAAGGCAAACGAGTGCAAGGCAAATGCCCTACCCGCTGTGCTATTCTCAGAAAATATGGAGTTTTTAAGTTCCTACTTAGAGTGTGCCCCATATTATTCGGTTTATGACTTTTGAAGGATGTCCTCAAAAGTACCCCTATCACATCACGGGGGCGGGGGGAACTTTTATGTTTACAATTGCCCCATTATCAACTCTTTGAGAGAAGGGTCAATATTTGAAACTACGTTCCATTCATTTATTCAGCTATCCATCAATCATTAGTTATACTAAAAATGCTGGTAATGTTGAAGAATAGAATCTGCATAAGATAAGTTGGTTTATCAAACACCTTTTTTTAAAGCTTATGATGTGAAAGAGTATATGAGTTTGATTGCTGTGTTTGTGAAAAGCGTATCAATCGATTTTGAAGATGGAGGAATTATTTTCAGGATGGGATTAACTGAATGCAAGAAGGAAAGGAAAAATATCTTGACAATGCTGACATCGAAAAGAAGTTTGTGCGATGCTTGGAGTCTTAGAATAATTATCTTATTGTCGTTAATAATAGGGAAAGGTAATCTACTCCTCTATGACAATGCTCCTGACCAGGGCCATCTGACCTCCTTTGGGACCCCAGGATATTCCCAAACTGAAGAATACATCAATAGGAGGGGAACAGCATGGAACTAAGAATCCAGTTGATAAAATAGGATGTGCCATAGGAAGGAAACGAGGTGAGAAGGTGACCAAGGTCGAAAAAAGATTGAGAAACTCTATTCGACCATACTAATACATAGCTTGTAAGAAAGCCTTGGAAATATAATTTATAAAGCATGCTATTCAGTCAGAGAGCCAATGAATATAGCTATTGAATCTAAATATGTAAAATTAAGAATTCACTTTTTCTTTCTACTAGTGACACTTTTAGTGCTCAATAGCCAGGAACACATGAGGCTTAGAAAATATTTCCATGAGCACAGGCAGTTTTATTGTACAACACTGTGTTAGAGCATGCTCACTTCATTTCCTACATAGAGGCATTTCTAAAATTTCACATGGTATTCATTATGCATTCCTAAATAGCATAAAAAAGAGGGTTAATTTTAGTTAAATATGTTATCAGTAGTATAACTTTAGGATATATTTGAAAACTTTTTGGATTTTATAGGAATGGGAGCATTATTGAAAATGCTTCTTTATGGAAAATATGTTGCAAGTAAAATAATCACTATATACATAAAATTCCATAACAAAATCTAGTTATAAATTAGAACTAACTAGTTAAAGTATTAAATTGTAATTTTTTATTTATTATCATCATGAAGTGCTACATTTCATTCCTTATTTTCTCTGAACATTCTCATATATCTGTTTAAGTCACCAATTTCTGTAATATTATTTAATTTTTTAAATAAAACTCTATACTTGTTTCTTTTTACTTATTTATCTTTAAGATCTCAAATTGAACTTTATAAATTACTATATTACTATATACTTTTCTTCTCATGCCCCCTGAAGCACTATGGTGAACTGCTTGTTTAATACATCAAATTGCCATTTTGACTTCATTTTACATTGCAATGTTTTCCCAAGGAAGATGTAGATTTATTGGCCTAAAATACTAGCTATCCTTTTGGATACATGAGTAATTATTTTTAAGACTCGGATATTTTATTTCACTTCTAAATATTTGGATTTTAAGTCTATGATGAAATATGCCAATTATCATTTTAGGAGCACAGACTTAGAAAGCATGCAACTAATTAGCTTTAGAACTAATTTTCTCCTATTTTTTAATATCCTACTTATATTCATTATTTTTACATGCACATTTTTATTAAAGAAAATTGGATTTTCACATCAGGAGGTCTTTATTATTTTACATATTTAACAGTCATTTTAGCTTTATCACTGACGAATGCTCTGTTCAACTCCATTTCTTATTTCATAAATGTCTGTTCATTAATAAATTTTTCAATTCTTATTTCTACCTATTTAGTAAATGTTTGTGTGCAAGTTCTGATGAACTCTGCTGGCTTTAAGGAATATAGAAAGGGACACAATAAAGGAAAAGCTCTCGTATTCTACTGTATATGTTTTGAAGGCATTAGCATAGTATGATTGGATTTTTGAAATCTCATGTTTCAATAAAAGAGAAAATTAAAATAAAAAGTGCCTTTGAAGATGAAAGAAAGGAAAAATTTCATTTTTACAAAATAGATAAATGGTGAGTGTGCATATATGTGTGAAAATATATACCCCAATGCATAAAATGAAAACATATGCACTATATGTCTTTAAAGATTCTAGGAACACACATAAAAAAATGTTAACAGTTTTATTTTCTATAGCTTCTTGGTTTGCTATGATAATAAAGTTATTATTGTAGTAACAAAACAGGAAGGATCTTGTGTCATGTACAATTTTTTTATGTACCAAATATTTAATTTAAAGTTCTGTTAACTTTTGTTTTTATGTTGTAAATCAAAACAGCAACAGCTCTTCTACTCTCCAGTAAGGATTCACTCACGTCCTTAACAATGCTTACAAACAAATGCATTACATACATAGATTTAAAAAAAAAACAATTAAAATGTCTCTGAAAGGCTAAACACAATTTCTTAACACTTGCTTGTATACACATCCTATTACTTTGCATCCATTGTGCTTGATTTGGAGACACAGCAATTAAGAACTGACTGGTTTCCATTACAATCTATAGGGAATCAGCACTCAATATCAATGTAGCAAGAAGATAAATTTTTCCTTTTACAGGAAGAGCAGAAGTTAACATTTGGATGCACTTTTTAACTGAGAAATGATCAATGACTTGTCTGGGATCACACAGGAAATAGTGGCAAACCCAGAATTTTAAACTAGATTCCTGTCTTCTCAGCTTTCTGTTTACTACATTTATTAAATAGAACAAAGTAAATTATGTTGAATATTGTGTGTAGAAGTAGATTAAAAATAAAACAGGATTGTTTGCCAAAAACAGTAACAAGTCTCTATAAAAATAGCAGAATAATACTAGTTTTATTTTCATGCACTCATTTATAACTGGATCAGAATACAGATTTTTTTTTACAGATCAGATTATATACACTCCAGATTAAAATGTGACCCAGAAATCTTTGCACATTGACCTAATCTCTGAGCCATCTGTTTTCCGGATTACTTTTGGAACTTTTTGGAATGAGTTCTCCCAACACTTTGGATTTCAGTGACTCTTCTTCAAGTAACTGAATTATTCAGGGTTGGACAAAAATTATCCTCAACAACAGGTTTACATTTTTACAGTAATTGATTTCAGCATAAATATTCAATTAGAGATGATCATGCTTATAAGATAGTGATTATAGTTTCCAAGTCTTATTTAAGAAATGCTCATATGCCTATAATTTGTACAGCTCCAGAGAAAACCTAGAGTAATATAGAATAGAGAGAGGAATGGCAGAATTCTGGCATTTAAAGGAAATTTAGAGTCTGTCTAGAAAGTCTACTTCAATATCTCTTCCACATTGCCATCTGGTAATTTACAAAAGAGCCAATTCCATTTATAAATAGCTCTACTCTTCAGAAAGCTCTTCTCTATATTCTATCTTCTTCTAAACTCTTTGGACCTCAGCATTACAGTGTGATGATGAAATTTTTCAAAAGAGGACAGTTAAAGAATGACTGGAAACTACTGGAATGCTTCTAATCAAGATAAAACATTGTTCTGATGGGTGCAAGATTCTTGGATGAAGCATCTCTCTATCATATCAGGATTGATGCTTTGTTATTTTTTTCATTTTGTGTATAAGTCAGCATCTCTGTTATAATCTTATGCCATAAAGTTTTCCCAGTAAAAATCAATACTCCTCTCTTACTTTCTCTATTGTACAGTGGGCAATATCTCCACTTATTATATTTTATTATCACTTTTACCACTGTAGAGTAAAATGCCCTGATAAGAGGCAGACTAAAGTAATTTATTTCATACTTATCCTACCTGAAGTTACAAAGGGACTTTGTACATTGCTGCTACTAAGAAACTGAAAATAAAGAGAACTCAGCAGGTCTCCATGACTATTTGCAGAAAATAAAAAGGGAAGATAATGAATCATGCAACAGGTCCTAAATTCTCTACTCACATTTCATTGAATGCAAATAAACTGTGCACACCCAGCTTAAATGTTTGGAATAAAAATGGTCCAATCCAAACACATCTCTGTAGGCTCAACCGAATATGTGCCTAGAATTAATAATTAACAAAGTGCTCGTGGCGCTTCGGGTGTTGGTGGTTGAGATTAGAGTTTTCTGATCTAAGTAACAGGTTAATATACAGAAACTATAGACAGAATACTGAGAATTTGGAGAAAAAGCTTGTCCTGATTCATAAGATAGAAAGGGGTATCTCAGTTCATTAAGGAGAGAACATTTGAAAATTATTTAAGTCTAATGTAAAGCATGTTTGCCCAAACATGTGAGTGAGGAAATAAAGTTATTTTGGGTTGAATTTTCCAGCCCCCAAATTTTCACAGAACAGAAAATAGAGCTAGAACTACAGAATTTTTATACAAAACAGTCATTAAGTATCTATGTCACTTTGAATATAAGTCACTCAATCTCTTTGGTCTTTTAAAATTTTTACCTTAAGAATAAAAAGATTGGCACAACTTAATTCTAATTCTCTTTCCTGCTCTAATCTTTCACATCTGTAATTTAGGTATATATACCCTGTTTGTATGATGGCTACTGACATTTGAAAAAAACTATCTAAATGATCTAGTAGCATAGAATTAGAATGTATATGAAATTGTTAAATAAATATAAGTGAAGTTGATATGAAGCTTATGTTGTATGGCATATTCATAATTAAGGTATGTCAAAATAAATATATAAGCATATGTGAATATATGTATAAGTCCTTAGGTGAGACCACACCTAGAAGTTTGTTCCAGGGATTATTTCTGACTCTAAGCTCAGGAGAGACTTCTGGTAAATTGGTGGGAACAGAGGAAGGAACCATATATGGTGCTGGGATTTAAACTTGGGAGATGATAATACTGACAGGGCAAGGATTGACACCCAACACCAAACATGCTCCTCTGAACACTTCTGGAGTGATCCCTGAGCACAGATTCAGGAGTTAGCCCTAAGCACTACTGGGTGTGGCTCCAAAACAAACAAAATACCATTATACTTAAATACAAAGAAAGGACTATATTTAAAATGGTTGTCTTCAATATTTCACCACAAGTTTAATGTTTAATATTTATAGAAAATTTAAATTTTAAATAAAAAGAACAGACCAAGGTAATTCCTCCAATGTAATGTACATATTACAATTATCTATAATTATCTTCTTGTTTGATTTTTGCTTTTTCGGGGTCACATCCAGTAATGCACAGCTGTAACTCCTGGCTCTGGACTCAGGAATTACTCCTGGCTGTGCACAGGGGACCATATAAATTGCTGGGATCGAACCCCAGACTGGCCGCGTGCAAGCCAAACACCCTACCCACTGGGCTATTGCTCCAGCTCCCTAATTATCTTCTTATAGTGGTAAAATGGTGCTAGAAAAATTTAATTATTGTCATCATAATTAAGCTCCCCAAGTCAATAGGATAAAGACAAGAGTAAAAGCATGGTTCCAAAATGTGTTTCTTCAGAAAGAGAGGGATAGACATAGAAAGATTGCATTCATCTGGGGGATATAAAGTAACAAAATATGAGATTAATACCCAAGAATAGCAGAGATAAGCACCAGGAGGATTACTCCATAGCTTAGTGGCCAGCCGGGCATTCTAGAGGAAAGGGAAGCTCAGACAGAGAAGGGAACACCAAATAAAGGGTGTTTGGAGGACCCTCCCAGGAGGGGAGATGCATGTCGAAAGTGGACTATGGACTGAACATGTTTGCCACTCAATGCCTCTTTTGCAGACCACAACACCCAAAAGGAGAGAGAGAACAAAAGGGATTGCCCTGCCACAGAGGCAGGGGGGGATGGGGGGATGGGGTGGGGGGGGTATTATCCATGGTGGTGGAAAATGGGCACTGGTGGAGGGATGGGTATCTGATCATTGTATAATCGAAACCCAAGCACAAAAAATTGTAAATCTACAACTGTACCTCATGGTGTTTCACTAATAAAAAAAATAAATAAAACAAAACAAAACAAAACAAAATGTGTTTCTTGTGGGTGGAGAGAGTACAGCAGGTAGGGAGCTTGCCTTGAATACCATTGAACCAAGTTTAATACTCGGCTCTCCCTATGGTACCCCAGCCCACCAGGAGTGATCCCTGAGCACATAGCCAAGTGTAAGATCTGAGCGTTATCAGGTGTGTGGCCCAAACCCACTCCTACTCTGCAAAAAAAAAAAAAAGTTTCCTCTCACAGAGAGTTTCCTAGTCATTTTAATGGTTATTTTGACAAATTGAAATGTTGAATAAACATTCCTTTCCAGTGCTCCTTCAGGCAAGCACGTGATCCTCTCAATAATGCTACCAATAAGTCAACATGAACCTCATCTTACAAAGATCAGAACTTCATAAAGCAGAGGAAAACTGGTAGAATGTCTATTCTGCATTCTTCCCATTATTGCAAAAAAAAAAGAGAGAGAACTCAGTTTTTTTTCCTCTAGTTTCATTGAGATTTCTTGTAGATTGTCATCATCAGGCTTACTTGTGAAACTTAAAAGTTCCTCACTGAAGGAGATTAGAAACTCTAGGAAGGAACATTTATGCTGGCGTGGATGTGGGGGAAAAAGGGGACCCTCTTCCACTATTGGTGGGAATGCCGGCTGGTCCAGCCTTTCTGGAAAACAATATAGACAGTCCTTCAAAAACTAGAAATTGAGCTTCCATATGATCCAGCAATACCAGTTCTGGGAATATATCTCAAAGGCACAAAAAAGCACAGTAGAAATTACATCTGTACCTATATTTTCATTGCAGCACTGTTGAAAATAGCCAAATTCTGGAAACAACCCAAGTGCCCGAAAACAGATGACTGGTTAAAGAAACTTTGGTACATCTACACCATGGAATACTATGAAGCTGTTAGGAGTGATGAAGTCATGAACTTTGGTTATAAGTGGATAGATACAGAAAGTATCATGCTAAGTGAAATGAATCAGAAAGAGAGAGACAGATGTAGAAGGATAGCACCATTTGTGGAGTATAACACAAAATGAAACTGACACCCAAGGGCCATGAATATTGCTCCATAGTTGGAAGCCTGCCTCATGAGTTGGGGGTGGGGGGGGGGAGGTAGCTGGAATAGAGAAGGGATCACTAAGAAAATAATAGTTGGAAGGACCAATCGGGACAGGAGATGTGTGCAGAAAGTAGGTGAAGGACCAAACATGATAACATCTCAGTATCTGTATTGCAAACCATAATGACCAAAAGTAGAGAGAGAGAATGGGGGAAATTGCCTGTCATGGAGTCAGTGGGAGGGTGGGAAAGGGGGGGTATACTGGGGAGATTGCTGGTAGGGAATGTGCACTAGTGGAAGGATGGGTGTTTGATCATCGTGTGATTGTAACCCAAACATGAAAGCTTATAACTGTATCTCAAGGTGATTCTATTAAAAAAATAATAAAGGAAGGAACATTTAGAAGCTGTTGACTCCAGCCGTGCCCTCAACCTTTCAGAGGGCCTTTGTAGTGCCGCAAATTTATCTGAGGCATTTTTGAAGAGGCTCATCTTTATAACAGCACCTTTAGCATGAAGTTGCTTTCATATTGGTACTTGAACTCTAGCACAGCTGTTAAGGCACTTGCCTTGCACAAGGTCAACCCATGTTTGATTCCACACATGGTCTCTGAAGCCCCTTCAGGAATGATCCCTGAGTGAAGAGCCAGGAATAAGCCCTGGGCACCAATGATGTGGCCCCTAAAACAAAAGTAAATAGATTGCTTTCACATTAAATTAGCCATATGCCAGCCAAGGTTATGTTAAATAGAAGTGATCACAGCTGCCTCACCTTCTGGAATTTTTAACCATGGACCACACTTTTCCATTTATGCTTCCCAAAAGAAGCAGGAGACTTTTTACCTAGAGACTACTTCTTTAAGCAATGCCTTTTGTTTTGTTTTGTACTTTTTGGGTCACACCTGGCAATGCCCAGGGGTTACTCCTGGCTTGCCGTGTTCAGGGGATCATATGGGATGCTGGGAATCGAACCCTGGTCAGCCACATGCAAGGCAAATGCCCTCCCCACTGCACTATTGCTCCAGGCCGCAATGCCTTTCCAAAGGATGCCTTCTTGCTTCTCTAAAGCAAAAAGAACTGTCCCTCGTATGATGCTCTATACAATTCCAAAAATGTTCATATGGCAATACATTGGCGTATGCCACTTTGGAAATATATTTAGTATTATCCTAACTGACAGGTGCATTTTTCCAAAGCCTAAAATAATCCATACTTCAGTTTACTGTCGAGAGGATTATTGTCTTTAGAAAAGAGCCTTACTTAAGGAACTTAATGTGAGGAAACAATGATCTGTGCAGTCCCCTTTAAATAATGTAAAATGCCATCCTCTCTTATTTGTCGTATTTAAAAGCTGTAGGTTTATTATTTTTCCTATAATATACTAATATACTTCATCCCCTCACAAGGCCCCAACTATCTGTGACTGTGATTGGCTAAGACCAATGCAAAAGTTTTAAAAATCCCAACTCTGGAGGAAACAAAACCATTACAGAATTTAAGCAAGGCACTCTCTTTAACTCGAAGCATAGTAAAGCACTGTCATATTAATAATAATTGAATAACACGTTTGCATTAACTGAATTACCAAAAATCCTTGTATTTATTTGCAACAGATGTTTCACTATCCCATCAACTCAACTGCTCTAGGAACTGCCTTAGGCTCTAGTGTGTTTTTCCTGCAAATCTGATTATATCCCGCAATCATGAACAAAGCAGGATGGCGACTGCCCAGAAATCTTTTGGGGCAATTCCACCATGTAATGTATAAAAAGTCAAAAACAACAATAATAACTACAAAAAAGAATCCATATAGTAAACATGTAACACTTAGTATACAACTTATGTGTACAGAGAGAGAAAATGTAGAATGATCAGGCATTCTTAGAGTATTGCAGAGTTTCAGATTTATGAGACAATATTTCAGATTGATGTGGCTGAAAATTATTATAATTTTTGTAACATTTTAAAATATTGTGCAAAAATTGACTTGTGCAGTACACACATTAGAAAATTCGAACCACCTACCATTTCCTTCTGTTATTATGCTGTAAATTAAGGTGTACCATTATCTACAGTATGCAAGTATTTAACTTTTTGATGATTTTTTTTGTAATAATGCTCCACACTTTGAGAAAAGTATATTGTACTTCAAAGTACGATCTTGTTTAAAAAAAAATGAACACAAAAATTCCATAAAATCATGATAGCCTCTGCCATCAATTTAACCAAAATTTTTGATGTACTAATGCTTTTTCTCTTTTGATGGAGCTATCTGTTCTTTCTCTCTTTCGTTTCCATCAGCTGTAAGTATTTTCAAGTGTTCATGGAGCAGATTTTGTGATACAAAAATACCAGAAGTTGATTCCTGTCTTTTTTCCCTAGAGTTGTTATCAAGTAACTCAAAGCATGGTCCTTGTTCTCTTTTAACTGTTAAGAATTTTCTGACTTATTTGAGCATATAAAGAAAATACTAGCTTTCTAGCACAGTTTTAAATAGAAAATAAAATGGTACTCAGTCTCTAGTTATTTCCTGCCCCCTAAAATGTATTTTTCTCTTTTTTACATATAAAATAGAGATATAAACTAAGGATGTGTGTGTGTGTGTGTGTGTGTGTGTCTGTGTGTGTGTGTCTGTGTGTGTGTAAGAAGATATTGGCAAAATAGCTTTCTACCTTTAAGTTTTTGTTAGCCACAAAAGAAATGCCAGTGTTTTGGATTCGGGTTTGACATTTTTTGTTTTTTGTTTTTTGTTTTTTGTTTTTGTTTTTTTTTTTGTGGGTTTTATTACTTTTTTGGAGGGGAAGGGAAGTCGGCATGTGGGCGGGTTGGGAGTTTGTGGGTGTTGTTTGTCTTTTTGTTTGGTGTTAGCAATAATACCACCAGAAATTGTTAAGGTATATTTAGTTGTTTATTGAAGTTATAGGGCTGGAGCAATAGCACAGTGGCAGGGCGTTTGCTTTGCACGCAGGCAACATGGCCAACCCGAGTTCGATTCCTCCGCCCCTCTCAGAGAGCCCGGCAAGCTACCGAGAGTATCTTGCCCGCACGGCAGAGCCTGGCAAGCTCCCTGTGACGTATTCGATATGCCAAACATAGTAACAACAAAGTCTCCAATGGAGACGTTACTGGGCCCACTCGAGCAAATCGATGATCAACGGGAGGGCCTTTACTTACTTACTTACTTATTGAAGTTATAAATGTTACCTAAGGCTAAAAGGATTCTTCAAAAAATTTCAGCAAATATATTAATACCTCCAATGTTTAAGGCCCATTAAGAGTGCGTATAGAGATGAGTTCTATTCAGCTGAATTTATGTGTGATTTCCAACAACTCTTCATGTTCAAAACATTGTAAGATAAATTTCAATATGTGTGCAACATCTGTATTTAGTTCACTGAAAGTAAACCTTATGAACTGTTTACAGTGACCTATGGTCACTATTTATTCAACATAGATAATGGTAATTATTCAAACAGATTTTTTTAAATTTTTCTTATAGTTTAGTTAATAGTGTTAATGTTTTCTATTGTGATGCATAAAGTTATTTTATCACCAATAAAATGCCCAAGACCCTACACCACTGATTTTTTTAATTTAATCATTATATTTTATGTAATATAATTAGAATAGTGCTGATATTCATGATTTCGATATATAACATTCCCTCATCTCACCAAGTACCCAAGATCATACCACCAGTGCACCATTTATTTCTAGTCCACTCCTTCATTCCCACACAAACTGGTATTCTTGGTTCTATAATTAAACATCATACACACACACACACACTAAGAAATACTATACAGCTACAAAAATTAAGTCTTACATCCAACTTGGATGGAACTGGTAGATATCAGTTAAGTGAAGTAAGACATAGAGAAAAGGACAAATACTGGATGATCTCATTCATGTGGAAAAGAAGGAGAAAAGTAAAGGGCACTGACAGTAACAAATCAGAATAAACCTTTGGACGTGGATTTTAAGCTGGTTTTTAAGGGGAAAAAGCATTCTAATCATTTTATCAATATTAAAGTATGAGAACCATATGAACTAGAGCGATCGCACAGCATTCACCTTGCACACCTTGCTCGCAGCCAACATGGCCGACCCAAGTTCGATTCCTCTGGCCCTCTCAGAGAGCCCGACAAGCTACCGAGAGTATCTCGCCCACACGGCAAAGCCTGGCAAGCTACCCGTGACATATTCAATAGGCCAAACACAGTAACAAGTCTCACAATGCTACGGGGTCCGCTCGATCAACGGGAGGACAGTGACAGTGACAGAACCATCTGATTTTTTTAAAGGAGAGATTTGAAAGGAAAATTAAGCTAAATCTGTTCTTAATTATTATTAATAATGACTAAATTCCTCATTCAGGGGGTTTGTGGTGTTTTTTGCAAGACAGAAGAAATTCAGGAAATTTTCAGTTATATCTCAAATGACTGGAATAATCTTGTCCCTGCAGACCATCTCCTCTATCGGTCTATCTTTTCTTTCACGAACTGGATTGCTCAGTGTTGTTGACTGTGCTACTAACTAACTAGGTTTTCTATGCATACTCCCCACCCTTTTTCCAACCCTCCCTCTGCCTCTATGGCAGACAATTTCCCCCATACTCTCTCTACTTTTGGGCATTATGGTTTGCAATACAGATACTGAGAGGCTATCACTTTTGGTCCTCTATCTTCTTTCAGCATATATCTCCCATCCCAAACGATTCCTCCAACCATCATTGACTTAGTGATCCCTTCTCTATTCCAGCTGCCTTCTCCCCCAGCTCATGAGACAGGCTTCCAACTATGGAGCAATATTCCTGGCCGTTGTGTCTACTGTAGCAGTTCCCTTTTCATTCTGTCCCATCTTAATCTACCAATCCCCAACTACTGCACATCAGTTGCTGATGTGCAGATACTGAAGATAGTATCTCAATAATAAGACTCATTCATTTCTGATTTCTCTGCTTATTAGATCCCTTACCAAAAAAACTATTATCTGTTTCTAGTCAGCTACTTGTAATTCCTCAAGTGATTATTTGAAACATGGACAGTGTATTGAGTTTTCTGTCTTCAGCTAACCTTGTCCTCAGCTTGCAACATCTCCACACCACATCCATACTTCTATCAGGATTTTCTACTTCATTTTTTTTCAATGGAAACACCAGATCCTTCTAAGTTAAAAATGTTCTTTCACCCCATTTCATGGTGGATGTAGTTGCTGTTCATTTGAGGCTTAACATATGGAATTGGAGGAAGAATAAATATGAAATGAAATATACCTCGATAAATTAAAGTTGAAAATCACACTTTGTTTGATAGAGTAGACACATGTCACCATATGATGATGTTGGAAAAGACCTGTTGTCTACACATGGGAAAGAGATAATGGTCAACTTCACTGTTGTCACAATCAGTCCTTGTCAATCATAGTTCACCTTTCTTTGAGGTTCTAGGCCACCATTGTGGGTAATGCGGTAATTTATATTCTATGTAGCTGAGCACATCTTTGGGAGAATGAAAGTCACTGTTCAATTATTTTCTATTAAGACTTAACATTTTTACTTGTGTTTTGTTGATAATGGCTACTTCTGCTATTTTTTCTTTTATAATGTATTTCTTTATATACTACTAGTGCTAATTTTTGTTACCAGTCTTATTTGTGGCACATGTGCACACAAAAACATGCCTCATGCGCTTGTCTATATTCTGGCACTGGCAAAAACAAACTACATAATTTGGATCATTGCTCAGCATTTTTCTTTATACTGTGAATTACTATTTCGTGAAAGTAAACACCCTATTTTGTGTATAGACTAGAAAACAGTTAAGATTGGTGTTTTTTTGTCTGTTTGCTTACTTTTGCCACAGGACTCTGCACTTAGGCACTCAAGACAAATATAAATGAAATACCATTTATATTCTCTGCTTCATCAGTGAGAGGCAGTGAGATGCATAATCTCTGTCCACATGATAAGCACTTGACTCTGCACATAAAAATAAAAATGAAGGAAAGTGGAGATGTTGATGAACATTTAATCACCCCAGATGCAGTTACTAAATTCATTGCTGTATTTACTTTTTTAGCAACATCTGTTAATGAATAGATTAGTGCCAACAGTTTTAAGGATAGATGGAAGGGGGAATTAAAGATAAGTCGTTAAAAATTTAGTATAGGAAGAAAATAGGTGACAAGTTTTATTTTTAGTGAAAGTTTGTGAATGAATATAATCAGTTTCAAATTTTTACTTAAGTCTACATACAATTTTACCTAAGTCTACACACAATTTTTCTGAATATAATTAGTGATTGAGATAAAACTAAAGTTGAATGAAGGCTTTACATACTTGTTTAAGACTTCAATGCATAATAAATCGTTCTGATACTTCTTTAAAATTCCATAACAGAAATATCAACTGTCTTTCATTTTATATTAAAATAATTAGTATTAAAGTTTTAATGATCATACCGAAAAATACACTCAAGGGAGATCCTGAAAATGATTTTACTTGCCTTCCTTCTCATAAGATTGTTGGTCATCTAATCTCAATTTACTGTGTATGCTGTACAGTTCACTATATATAATATGTATATACATATCTATATCTATATACATATATTATATACAATGCTCTGAGTACACATTTAATTTATTTACTCAGTTAATCAACCATGATTTCTTGATTGTACGTGAGGCTTTTTGAGACACCAGGCAGTGTCAATCTAAAGGTAAATAAGGCAAAATTTTATTGAACAGGTAACCACCCATTCAGTATTCAAACCTGGTATTCTCTGAGGTATGTTTATAATAGTGAGAATATTAGACCAAGCACGGGGAATAAAAGGAGTTCTGGGAAGTGGGATCCAAGATAAACTCCTTGGAGAAATGCTCTATTTTGAATAAGTGGCCTAAGAATATTGTGAAAGGGGCCAGAGCGATAGTACAGCAGGTAGGGCATTAGCCTTGCACTCGGCTGACCTAAGTTCAATCACAGGCATCCCATATGGTCCCCAGAGCACCACCAGGAGAAATTTCTGCATGCAGAGCCAGGAGGAACCCCTGAGCATTGTTGGGTGTGACCCAAGAGCAAAAAAAAAAACTGGTTCTTGCTTTGGGGGCTTTTTTGGTGGGGGAGAGTGAGGCGGTGCTAGACTTGGGTCACACCTGGTGATGCTCAGGGTTCCTTCCTGGCTCTGCACATCGGAATCACTCCTGGCAGTGCTCAGGGGACTATATGGGATGCAGGAGATAGAACCTGGATGAAAAGTAAGGACCCCAACTCTGTACTATCTCTCCATCTCAGGGGCTGAGAACACCAAAACCTAGGGAAGTTAGATATAATAGATGATACAGCCTTCTACAAATAAAAGTGACATTTCACTTCTTATATTTTTTTCTCTTTTTCCACCGTAAAACAACATTGCATAATGGATTTTCTACTATCTTTATAGAAAAGAAAAGCCTGTTTTAATAAATATAAAACAGCTTATGCTGACACATCTACCCTTCAATCTTCACAAATCAGCACAATACTTACTTTCTCAGAAAACCTCTATTTACTTCCAAGATTAGGTCCACCCGTTTTCAGTTATAGGCTAACAATATGGATTCTATTTCTTTTTACTACTGACCACATCAATAATAAATACAAAATTTATGTACCAAATTGCACTTACATATTTCATTATAATAAAAAGACCTTTGGGGTACTATGGTAATGCACAACTTGCCCAAATTTGCTCTGCTTCGATGTGGTAGACTTAGGATTTGAACACAAATCCAGAATATACAACACTATTATCATTAAGTGTCGTTATCCTACACTCTATCCCTACTTGCCACTGGAAAAATACAAAACTACATAGTATGTAGCGACATAGTAATCCTTAGAAAAGTCAAGGAAGAATAATATTGTAATCCCGCAACTACGATTTCCACTGAGGCAGGGAATCTTATTTCTTTTGTTTGAGGTTAATCTCAGTGGTTAGCTTAGTTCCTAAAACATGAATGACCAAGAAACATTTGTAGGAAGAAGGAGGATGGAAAGATAGGAGGAGGAGAGAGGGAAGAAGGGCTAATAAGAAATAAAGGAAGAGAGCGAGACATAGCTAGTTGTGATGGCCTTGGATATTTTTAAAGAGGGTTAAGTTTCATTCTTGAAACCAACTAAGGAAATGGAGATAAACAAGATGATCCCATTTGTGTTGTAAAGTACACTGAAGAACAGGTTAGTGGGAAGCAGGACAAAAGATCAATTAATATTAGAAGACATTGCGTGGACTAACTTTAAGGGTCAATTTAAAACCTTGGTTATCAGAACTTTTTAAATAAATATATGCTAAAGCACATGAATAAGTGTTTCTGCATATCAAACAATAAAATCAACATATGAGTCCAGTTCTGCTCTACAAGCAACTATATAAACTAAAGCAGCGTAGCACTGCAGCACTACCCTGCCTTTGTTGTCAATTTGCCTGAGCAGACACCAGTAATGTCTCCATTGTGAGACTTGTTGTTACTGTTTGTGGCATATTAAATATGTCACAGAGAGCTTGCCAGGCTCTGCCCTGCGGGCAGGATACTCTCAGTAGCTTGCCGGTCTCTCTGAGAGGGATGGAAGAATCGAACCCAGGTCCACCGCATACAAGGTAAACACCCTACCTGCTGTGTTATCATTCCAGCACAAATCCTTTAATTCAAGATCAATCCATTCCAAAATAAAACTAAGTGTTTTATTTTGATTAAAATGATTAAAAATTAATTTGTTCACAGTGTTTCCCATATTTAGATATAACTCATTTTAATCCTTTATTCAGTCTCAAAAATGAGATTAAAAATATTCATAAATGTAACAACTTCATTACAAGTAATGTTAACTTTCTTAATTGTGTTTTTTTTTCTGAAGTTCTCTGATTTTCTGAGAAAGGAATGTAGGTGCAACAAACATTTATGAAAGCTAAATTATAAACTGTAATATAGTCTGACCTGATTTATTTCACTTTGTACTGAAGTTCATAATAGTTGAATGATTATGTATTTAACATGTTAATGTGTCCTTGTCAAAGCTAATCTACATTCTAAACCATCTTGAATTATTTCTTATGCTAACACCATAGTGTCTACTTCAAAATATTATCAATTTTATACATAAGTATCTTTCAAATTTACGGAATTTTTATCTAAGGAATTCCACATTTTATAAAATGGGTACCTCTCATGTGTAGAAAACTTCAAATTGACCTAAAGAGCTTTCATAACATTTTAAGATTCTTTTCTTCAACTTCATTACTATTCTTGCCACTAAAAGGATGGAGCCTCTATTGTTTGTTTGTTTATCTTTAGTGGACTTTGAAATATCATTTGAGGGAAAAGCCCATCTGATATCATTGCTTTCTTTGTGGAAGTTCCACTGAGTCAGCTGAGATAAATGGAATTTTCTTCTTCCATCCAAGGCTTAATTATGGTAATTAGTCTGCACAATTTGTAAAGTTTGGCAGTCAATTCAGGTCCTAATATGCATAAGCCTCTTTCTGCTACAAATTGAGTAGGTTTTAATCAGTTTTTAAAAGACAGTGTCTTACTCGGCCTGCGTGCCATACTCTTAGATTTTGAGATTGAATGTTATTTCAAACTCTGCCACATCATTAGCAGTTTTGATATTTTTAATATTCATGAAGCTTTCATTTTAGCATTAATCCCTTAGCATCTGTGATTATGATGGGCACTTCAGGGATCTGTCTATTGTCTGTCTGCAGAGAATGAAAGGCCCCATAGCTCCTGGCAGTAAATTAACCCTCACAATGCCACTTGGTGCCAAATGCATTTTGAAATGTTGCCTTCTGCTCTATGCCTTTCTGTTCGGATTTCACACTCATGTTTGAGTCCCTCAACAGACCCATGCTTCATTTTATTCTGACAGCCATCTGTGACACTATGGGGTTTTTCCTCCTCTTTTTTCATTCAAAAGCCATATCTTTCACCCATGTTGGTTTGGTTTGGGGTTTTGTTGTTGGTTTTTTGGGGTTTTTTTTTTTTTTGCTAAAATGGGCATGTTTAATCAAAAGAGTAAAACTCTGCCCCGGGTACTAATTTCTATTTCATTATGTGCATACTTATGCACATTGGGGGAATTTGTAGAAACATGCAACTAATTTATTGATATATTTTTAAAATAAGTTCTTAAAAAGCAATAATTTCCTTATTTACTGTGTTTTTCAAGCATGAATAATATTATCTAAGTTTTATTATTCTCTCTAAAACTAATTTTATTTACTAGATTTTCATACTCTAAACCCATAGATAGATTAGAACTCTTAAAAAGAATGAATGTATAGTTTTATGATGTAAACATATTTTACAAGTTAATGATCATCTTTAAATATATAGTTTATTTGTGCTTCAAGTAACCAGTGTCAAAATATGGAAAAGTTATACATCAATTCTAATTAATAAAATAATTAATTTTCTCCTCTAAAATATCCTTTACTCTTATAGGTTAAAAAAGGGGGAGGGGGCTGTAATTAAATGTATGACCTTTTATTCAACAAAAAACATATCTTCTTCCACAATCAAAATTATTCCTAATAAAGAGAGAGCATGTCTTAAATACCTATGGTATCAAACTAAAACACAATAGAATAATTACGTTTAAATGTAATATTTCCTGTTGTGAATAATAAAACAAAAGTAACTCAGAGAACACCTTAGAGAGTCAGTAATATTTTATTTTAAAAAATAATAATAATAAAGGTGAGGAGGAAGCCCTGGGGTGTACCAGTCATGTTCTCAAGAATCCATATTCAACTCAAGTGAAGAAATAGTTTGCATAATCAAAGCGATTGTTACTTCCTGAAATCTCTTTGCCTCCTTTTGAATGTAAGATAAGGTATCTCTGTAATGCTGTCCCTCAGTCAATGTGAGGAAATCATTTTCTGTAGCTGTCTACAATGAGGGTGGTGTGGAATGGTGCCCTTTGAGTGACAGCTGTGGAAGGTGGTGAGAAGTCTGAGAAGTCTGGGCTAGGACAGCGTATGCATCCTATATCCTCTAGCTACTTGACCTTGAGGGGAGATTATTTAAGGCTGACTAGCTGTGCTGGAGGAATGCTACCTTCTGAGGCACAATGCATGTGAAAGCCAAACACTAAGAATTCTGACACCCACTAGCAAGCAAGTTCCAGAGAACAATAGTGGTGGACCTAAACATTTCAAGAAGGGGAAAATGAGTATCTGACTTGTGAAAAATGAAATATAGCAAGCACTATATCATGTTATCATCATTGAGAATTTATTACTGTTCTGTTGACTGGAAAGAAAAATTCCATCTATCCTTTTGATTGGAAGGCTCCCTAAAGATGCTTAGATTGGGGCTGGAACGATAGCACAGCAGGTAGGACATTTGCCTTGCATGTGGCCTACCCGGGCTCAATTCACAGCATCCCATATGGTCCCCTGAGCACCACCAGAAGTAATGCCAGAGTTCATGAGTCAGGAGTAACCCCTGTGCATCACCAAGTGTGATCCAAAAAACAAACAAAAAATAAACTGAAATTGTATTTCCATTTAAATCCTATAGAATATCCAAACTACACTTGTAAATTCTCTTATAATATCATAAACCAATCATAATAAGATATTATTTAATTTTAATGGTAAATATTTATCATTATTCTGACAGAATCTACACTTTTTACCATAAAAACAAGCCATTAAGTCTACGACTCCTAGAAATACTGAATAGGCATTAATAACTGGATATGTAATAAGTTGCAAGCCAACATGGCCAACCCGAGTTCGATTCCTCCACCCCTCTTGGAGAGCCCAGCAAGCTACCTAGAGTATCGAGCCTGCACGGCAGAGCCTGGCAAGCTACCCGTGACGTATTCAATATGCCAAACACAGTAACAACAAGTCTGACAATGGAGATGTTACTGGGCCCGCTCAAGCAAATCGATGAACAATGGGAGTACCGTGACCGTGATAAAGTATGTTTGAATTTAAGATTTATTCTTGCAGATAGCACTGTACCACTGTCCTCCTGTTGTTCATCAATATGCTCAAGCGAGCCCAGTAACATCTCCATTGTGAGACTTGTTGTTACTGTGTTTGGCATATCGAATACGTCACAGGTAGCTTGCCAGGCTTTGCTGTGCACGCAAGATACTCTCAGTAGCTTGCCGGGCTCTCTGAGAGGGGAAAAGGAATCGAACTCGGGTCGGCCATGTTGGCCGCATACAAGGCAAACGCCCTACCTGCTGTGCTATCTCTCCAACCCCTTGCAAATAACAAAACTTTCAATTGAATTCATGATAATAAAATATTTTTGGTGAATCTTAAACAGATTGTACAGCATGCTCAATGGGCTAAATAACACCAGTTACAATATTAACTTTCAAATATGCAGAAGATTACTAGTCATTTTAAATAACTGGAAGAAATCTTTACTGTGGATGTTACCAAAACATTACTAGTTACTTCAATAATTAGAGAATATAGAAAAATGGATAATTGTTCAACTTGTTTATAACCTTAACCAGAGATCAGATGCATTTGATCAGCATATACTTGGACACATGGAATATTATGAATATGCACTAGAGAACATTAAGAACAAATTATGGATAGTTTGAGATGCCGTATCATTAGAACATACCTTTAAATTTTAGGCATTTCCTTGACGACTCAGCCTGGAAGACTTTAGAGGACTTGAGCTTAAAGATCTGGCTCAGTTCCATTTTTTCCCTGCTGTTCTTTAGACATAAACCAGAATGACCCCAACCCAAGTGTAGCCAGTGGATTAGCCCAGCCTTCAAGGGGCTGAGTTGGAAGGTGAGGGATGGGAACGATGATAGTTACTTTTCCCTTTCTACTAATTTTATTCCGGGCTGGAGGGATAGCACAGCAGGTAGGGTATTTGCCTTGCACACAACTCACCAGGTCGACCCTGGTTTGATTCCTCTGTCCCTCTCAGAGAGCCCGAAAGCTACCAAGAGTATCCCACACACACAGCAGAGCCTGGAAAGCTACCCATGGTGTATTCAATATGCCAAACACAGTAACAAGTCTCACAATGGAGAAGTTACTGGGTCCGCTTGAGCAAATTGATGAACAATGGAGGACAGTGCTACAGTGCTATTGTGAAATGACAAATTCTTATAGCATCTATTTAGAAGTCTAACATCCCATTCATGTTTTTAAGGGTAAAATAGGAATAATATATAAATCATAAGCAAGTCATGTTCATAAAAATCAGGCATTCTCTTTACTAATTAATATGACAAAATGATTTTGACATAGAATGATATGAAGTCTATGGTCTTTGAAAAATTCTGCTTTCTCGAGAAAAATTATAAGCATGTTTTTAATTGCACTACTATTACCTCATTTTTGGTAAATATTGGGGCAATGAAGTTTTTTAGGCACCGTTAGCTTATGTTTGTAGACGGTGTTGTCCAGTTAAATATAAGATGATTTCTTCTCTATTTGGCATGCCAAAGAATAATAATATAGATTAGGTGATAATTTTACCCAAACATTCTATTTAAATATAAATTATATCATTCAATTTCTAATTTAGGATTACTAGGACTAGATATTAGATCAATTCATATAAAGATAATATAAAAACTATTATGAAATGCCATATGAGCTCTATTTTACGTTCTTAAATAAAGACTTATTTTTATAAATAGCAAGATCATTAGTGTTTCTGTTGAGAACCATATAAACTCAAAAGTACCCAAATAATGATAAATTAGTATGACAAAATATGTTTGTCCTTTAAAAATAAAAGTAGTATTCCTAATAAATGATAATACCTATGAGGTTAAATGAAAAATAAATGATGGTTTACTTTTAATGTATAAAAAGAGTGCCTTTATCCCTTGACTTAATCATCTGTTAATTTGTAACCCTTGCCTAATATAGAGACCTTTAATCACAAAGGTTAAACTTTACAGAAAATAGTTTTGTTTTGAATTGGGAAGAACACTTTAAAAATATCTGTTTATTAGCAACAAATTCACTACTTTTCAGAAATAAATTAACCCCAGATTACTACTTTCCTATTCCATAACAGTTGACTCAATTATCGACTTTGAAACAAAATTCTAATGAGGGATTATAAAGGTAGTTGTCTTTATCAATCATTGTGCTTTGATGTGTGTTGGTGTTCATTTGTGGGTACCTGATTCACATAAAGCACATCCTCAGTTCAGAATTCATTATGAAATCACAGACCTCACCTCAAAGGGCCTTTGGTTTTATAAGGAAGATAAAAACACAGCTGTTTTATGGACTGTAACAAAATCCTTGAAAACAGATACACAAAAAAAATGTCTTTTAGGAACAGGGGAGAAAAAGCTGTTATCTCTTTTTGAGAGACTAAAGAGCTTGCATTTCTGTCTGCATTGAGAAGGATAAACAGACATTCTTTGATCTTAGATTAAGAGTAGAATGATTTTTCAAACCCAAAGAGTAAATGCTATAAGCAAAACAATATGTGAACAAATGTATCACATGCCCTAGAAAATGCTGAGCATTTTCACATGATCAGTAGTACTATTCAGATATAGTAGAAGAGAGTTAGAAAGATACAGTTTAGAGGTGAAAAAGGGAAAATATTTAGGTTTGTGTTTCTGATTGAGAATAAGAACAGTTCTGTGATTCCACATCTATTTGCTTTTCTATTTTGTGAGGACTCCAAATCAAGAGAAAGCCATTCTATGTGGATACGACTTTTAGATGACTTTGAATTCTACTCTGCACTATTGAACATGATCTTACCTTAGAGAGGAAATCCAGGAAAGACATATTTCCAGAATGCTATCTCGAAACAACCATTAAATATGGTTCATTAATATGTTTTAGTTAATAGAATACAGATATTGATAATAGAATAGAACTTGCATGAAAGAATAAAGATGCTTTACTTTTAGACATAAAAACTGAATGTTTTGTTGGCTTATTTGTTTGAATACCTCTATAACTGTAATAACCTGCAGTAATCAGATCAGATTTAGTTCAAATCCAAACAACTGAATATAAAACAATGGTTTCTGCCAGCTTATTAGTATGCTTTCATCAAGCAAACATTATGAAATAGTAATGTATTGTATCTTTTTTCCATAGTGGCTAATAAAATATTCGGACAAATTTAGGCTAGCCATAAAAATTTAGGATACTTTGCTTTTTTTAAATATTTTTTTGCTTTTTTTTTATTAGTGAAACACCCTGAGGTACAGTTGCAGATTTACAAATTTTTGTGCTTGGGTTTCGATTATACAATGATCAAATACCCATCCCTCCACCAGTGCCCATTTTCCACCACCATGGGTCCCAGTACCCTCCCACACCCATCCCCCCATCCCACCCTGCTTCTGTGGCAGGGCATTCCCTTTTGTTCTCTCTCTCCTTTTGGGTGTTGTGGTCTGCAAAAGAGGCATTGAGTGGCAATCGTATTGAGTCCATAGTCCACTTTCAACATGCATCTCCCCTCCTGGGAGGATCCTCCAAACACCCTTTATTTGGTGCTCTCTTCTCTTTCTGAGCTGCCCTCTCCCCTAGAATGCCCGGCTAGCCTCCAAGCCATGGAGTAATCCTCCTGGTACTGATCTCGGCTTTTCTTGGGTATTAATCTCTTATTTTGTTACTTTATATCCCCCCAGATGAATGCAGTCTTTCTATGTCTATCCCTCTCTTTCTGACTCATTTCGCTTACCATGATACTTTCCATGTAGTACCACTTGTATGTAAATTTCATGACTTCATCTTTTCTAACAGCTACATAGTACTCCATTCTGTAGATGTACCAAAGTTTCTTTAACCAGTCATCTGTTCTTGGGCACTCAGGTTTTTTCCAGATTCTGGCTATTGTAAAGAGTTCTACAATGAACAAACAAGTGCAGATATCATTTCCACTATACATTTTTGCCTCTCTGGGATATTCCCAGGAGTGGTATTGCTAGGTCAAATAGGAGCTCAATTTTTAATTTTTTGAGAATCATCCATACTGTTTTCCAAAAGGGCTGAACTAGTCAGCATTCCCACCAACAGTGAAGGAGTGTCCCTTTCTCGCCACATCCACGCCAGCATCGGTTGCTTTTGTTCTTTTGGATGTGGGCCAGTCTCTGAGGTGTGAGTTGGTGTCTCATTGTGGTTTTGATCTGCATCTCCCTGATAATTAATGATGTAGAGCATTTTCTCATGTGCTTTTTCGCCATTCGAATTTCTTCTTTGAGAAAGTTTCTGTTCATTTCATTGCCCCATTTTTTGATGGGGTTGGATGTTTTCTTCTTGTAGAGTTCAACCAGTAATTTATATATCCTTGATATCAACCCCTTGTCAGATGTGTATTCAGTGAATATCCTTTCCCATTCTGTAGACTGTCTTTGTATTTTGGTCGCTGTTTCTTTTGAGGTGCAGAAGCTTCTTAGATCATATCAATAGATGCAGAGAAAGCATTTGACAAGATCCAGCACCCCTTTATGATGAAAACCCTGGCCAAAATGGGTATAGAGGGGACTTTCCTCAACATAGTTAAAGCCATCTACCACAAGCCTATAGAAAGCATCATCCTCAATGGAGAAAGACTGAGAGCCTTCCCTCTAAGATCAGGGATGAGACAAGGATGCCCACTCTCTCCACTGCTGTTCAATATAGTACTAGAAGTACTTGTAATAGCGGTTAGGCAAGAAAAAGACATTAAGGGCATTTAGGTAGGAAAGGAAGAAATCAAGCTCTCACTATTCACAGATGATCTGATACTATACTTAGAGAACCCTAAATCTCTACATAGGTTCTATGTATTTGTGTATACTTAGTAGAATGTTGATATAGAGATAAATATTGCATATTTTGTAAGTAATAAAATTACATATATCATGATTTTACTTTAGATGTTATTATTCATTTTCTCCTTAAAATGTATTTTTGTTTTATTCCCAGATTTTACCTTCATAATCACTAGGGTATAAATAGAGATGCTAGTCTAGTTCTGATATGTTTGTTATTTTCACTTATGCTAATTTCACTTATCATTTATGTGAATGATACATACGCTAAAATAATAGACTCTGAATATGGATACTATTTTTTCCTTATATGTGTGTTTTTTACAATGAATTGAAAATTAACATGGCATTTTTAAGTTTCAGCTACATAATTGGTAATTTCTTTACCATCACTTTCTTAAATATAGAACAATATTTCCTAAAGTAAGTCCCTTGGGGGGTACTGGAACAGTAGGAGAGGTGTAACAAATAGGGTGAAATTAGAGGGCACTTTCTGTCTGATTGATTGAAGTGGTCTGAGTGATTCATTTTTGTGAAAATAGAGTCATACACCAAATAAGAAAATTCTGGATTATTTAGTTTGCAATTAAACAATAAGTTTTTATTTTAGGTTTGTTTTTGTTTGTAAATTTTATAGTTGTTTGATTTTAAAAATATATTGAGGCTCTGTTATTTGCAAAGTTATTCATAGCTGGGGGCTGGAGCGATAGCACAGTGGTAGGGCGTTTGCCTTGCACACAGCCAACATGGCCGACCCGAGTTCGATTCCTCCACCCCTCTCGGAGAGCCCGGCAAGCTACCGAGAGTATCTCGCCCTCATGGCAGAGCCTGGCAAGCTCCCCGTGACGTATTCGATATGCCAAACTCAGTAACAACAAAGTCTCCAATGGAGACATTACTGGGCCCGCTCGAGCAAATCGATGATCAACGGGAGGGCCTTTACTTTACTTTACTATTCATAGCTGAGTTTTAGGCATACAATTTTCTAACACTAAGCCCATGTTAATTTGCCTCTACGAATACCCTTAACTTCCCTTCTATCCCCCTTCTATTCCAAGCCTGCCTCCTTGAGAAGCATATATTTGTTTGGTAGGTGTAGTTTGGATCTCATTCTTTTGGTTTTGTTGGTTCTGTGGTTCAGATACGCGGACATGCCACATTTCTACACTGCCAGTGTGTCTAAGGCCCCTGACATTTACCCATGTTACCTCCCATCTTCCTCTTAAATTTATGTCACATGAAGTTATGTGGCACAAATTGCAACATGTCCAATTTCAAACTACTAATGTAGCGTCACTTAATGTAAACTTGAAAAAGAAGGTTTTATAAAATGATATTATATTGCACTTTTATTGTACAAACAAAATACATGTAGATAACATCAAAGGCATAATAACAGTAAATACGTGGTAAAGGTAAAAGGTAAAGGCCCTCCCGTTGTTCGTCGATTTGCTCGAGTGGGCCCAGTAACGTCTCCATTGGAGACTGTTGTTACTATGTTTGGCATATCGAATACATATATATTTTAGCTCTCAGCATAATTTACTGACACAAACTCCTTCACTGGGGTAAAAACAAAATGGTGGTATGGGCAACTTGTCTCTATAGGAAATATACTTTTATATCTATCAGTTTTATTTTTAGTATATTTTTCTATAAAAATGCAAAGTTTTGCTTTAATTTTGGTAAGGGAATGGTGGTTTTACATTGTTTTTATTAACTATAATAAAAATCTCTGAAATTTTTTCAATTATGTGAACTAATGCATCTGGATAGTGCATACAACTATCTCATATAGAATGCATAAGATCTTCCTAAACGAAAGAAAAGTATATATATATATGTATATATGAACACACACACACATATATATATATATTTAGACTTTCTTAAGCGCCAAGCATAAAAATCAGGTTGATGACAAATCAATGCTACTTTTTCCTAATTTATGCACCCTCTGGTATTCTACAACTCTTTATGTAAGCTTTTTAAATAATATGCATTTAAACTTTGGGGAGAAAACATAGTTTCTTAAATTTTCTGGTAATAATAGCATCTTTTCATAAAAGTACATGTGAATAGAGGGATTTGTTTTCCTCAAAATAGATTTGTAGGAAATTTACAAAACTTTGCATGCCCTAGTTCAAACTTAGAAAGAAACTTGAATTTAGCATGTTTAATAAATATTCTAGTTTGTCATATAGAGATAAATTAAAACTTCTTCATTGTTCTTGAGGATCTGAAATCTAAACATTTCTCTTTTTTTAAGATGTGAGTATTTACAAATATCACCCATATATTCCTACAGAGTGAGCTAATTTCGATGTATTAAAAAGATTGATGTTGGAGTGTTTAGTAAGATTATTTTAAAGTGAGAAGAGTGACCTTTGATTGTTAACTTATCTGGAAACATTTTAATTTTCTGATAAATAACAACTTAAAAAAGCAGTATACCATGCCCTCTGACATCATTCATGTGTTAACAGGAATGAATGCTGTGTTAACTGATGGACGCCTTTAATTATTTTATCAGTAATTAGTAGGTAAATGAGGCCCTGGGATAAAAGCTTAAAGGTTCCCTTTGCCCCTTTACTCTTGATTGGCACCATAACCCTGAACTCCAACCTATTGAGACTATTGTATGAAAGACTGAACATTAAGATATGCAGATGGCTTAGACTCTGTGTTGAATTTGTTTCCTTTGTAGTTAAAAATGGCAGTACTATATCTGATTAAACCTTTGCAGTTTAGGATTTTAAACCGTTTTCTTTATTACGTGTTTATAAATTAAAACTATGAGGAGTAGAGTGTTCAAATGTCTATTTAATTTTCCCCGAAATTTTATGTTCAGAGCTTTATAGGACTTATCCTTATTTTTGTATGACCAAAAGACCTAGAACCATTTCATTGTTTATTTTGTTTCTTACATAAATTTATTTTGTTTCTTCTATAAGTTTCCATCTTAGGAATTAAGGTTACAAAATCCACTTAGAGATAGCTTGATATTAATCATTACTTCTTAACATTCATTCGGATCTTAAATGCTAATGTCAAGGTCAAATCATTATCTATGTATTTTATTATATAGTTAAGCAGATAGCAAAATTTTCAAAATTTTGAGCTATGTGCTTCTATTACCCACATCGGAAAACTTTCATACAGATTTTACTTAGAATCTTTAGTCATGTAAGAAGGTTTGAGTTTTCATTGGTTAAAAGAAATAAATTTTTTCTGAAATTTGGATGTGTTGCAAAAATTATGTGTATGTATAATATTAAAATTATGTAGGTGTGTTTCTGTTGGGCTAGGGTGATAGCACAGTGGGTATGGTGTTTGCAAGCTACCGAGAATATCCCGCCCGCACAGCAGAGCCTGGCAAGCTCCCCATGGTGTATTCGATATGCCTAGACCTATTATATTATCCTTTAATCTCAGCTACTACCACAATGCCTGAAACAAAAGGCACTGGTAAAATATTGGCAAAATAATGAAATGAATGAATCATGAATAGAGAGTTCCACGGTGGCTATAGATATTAAAGCAATGCAGCTCATGAACTCAATTCCAAGCATTCAAGAAGGAAAGACTCCTACCAAGGCAGAATGACATAAACAAAGTAGGAGCTACAGAAAATAAGTTAGGATTTTTGAAGATAGTAAAATTTAAGGGCATGAGAAGCAGTCTTCATTATTAATGAAAAGGGATAAAATGTGCTTTACTATCTGCATTTTTACAGCAGAGGATGATAAAGTCAATCTATTTAAGTAACTTCACTTAATCATTCAAATATTAAATAGAGAAACCAAAATTTAAATATAGGCTTTCTGGCCTCAGAGTCCATGTTATTTTAAGTTTTGAGTATCAGCTAAGAAACCAAATATTGCATTAGTTGAAAATGAATGTAGGGCTATTTTGAGATCTGTGTCAAAGGTATAAGATGGTGAAATTATTTTGGTTTAGTTTTAATTAACAAAGAAGTAATGAGAAAGAAAGCTATTAATAAGAATACACGAGACACAAAACACTATTAGGAAACTGCCGGGACAGAGAGATAGTACACAGCGTAAAGTGGCTAGAAGGCATGCAGTCAATCTGGCACCATATGTGGTCCCCTGAGCACCACCAGGAGTGATCGCTGATGATCTGCCCAGAGACTGGAGTAAGCTTTGAGCACAACCATCAAGTCTAATTCAAAAACAAACAAACCAAAAGTGGTGGGAGTATATGCTAGATATTTTTATAATACCTGTAAATAGGATAAGTCTGAAAATTCTAACAGTTATGACAAATATTTGAAGAAATAAAAGCTATAAAAATTAGGAAAAATAAAGCCATTGTTTTTTTTTTGACATAGATGATAGATGGATAAAAAGTTATATATGGATGGATATAAGCAGTTTGGAGAGTAGATTGGAGGATAAATGTGTGTATGTCAAAGGGCTGGAGCAATAGTATAGAGAGTAACACACATGTCTTACATAATGCTCATTCGTGTTCTATCCCAGCACTCCATAGGGTCCTCTAACAGGCCACGAGTGATTCCTGATTGCAGAGGCAGGAATAAGCCCTAGGCGTGTAATCACCATGGAGCTAGGAAATCCTGAGGCTCTTTCTCAACGCCTGCGTTCCGGTGTCTTGGGCCGCTTCCCCACCCAGGACACTGACACCATGGGTGGGTGAAGGAGGAAATGAGGGCCAGAATGGTTGGTGATCAGTTGCCATTTATTCCGTTCTCCCCATATGCCTGTTCCAGTCTTACTAAGTTCCCCATTCCCATCTCCTCCTGTCTCCCTAGCTCATCTCTCTGCACTCTGACTTGCTGTCTCTCTAGTCTCTCCCCAACTCCCTCTCCCCAACTCTCCACGTTAGCATTGGTATTCAGGGTAGCCACCAGGTCTGGTAACACAATCAATATATCAAAGCCCTTCCTGATAGCCTGCAGCCAGGAGATCAGGCACAAGGGCAAAAAATACCACCTAGGGGTTTTTCTCTTTTTCCTTAGTCCAATAACTTAATTAACATCTTGATTCTACCTGTTAATATCTCTTATTTTGTATGGACACAGTAAGAGAAACATTCAGTTTGGAGGATGGCTCTCCTGGGGACATCTCACTATTGAACTCAGACTATAGTGCTCAGGCCAGATTAATCTTTCCTAACCCTAGCAGGGTTCTATCTAGTTGTTACTTTTTGGATCATGACATAATTTGTTCATGACCATGCTCTTAACTTATAGTTAAGTATTATGGTACTTAAGCCAGGCTCATTTCAATTCCCTGGTTGCTCACATCTTGTCCTGGGTCCATCCAGTCTCTCATCGGGCCCCTGTTTTTAAGGTACTAGAAGTAAGGACAACTGAGGCTTACGTCGAGAGAACAGATACTCTGGAGCGAATATTATTCAGAGTCAATTAACTTCCAAGCTACAAAAGCTTAGCATCAACTGTCTTCCTGTGTCTATACAAAAAGTCTTTGCTCTGAATTAACTATGTAAAGGACTTAAGGAGAAGAGAAAAATGACATTTAAAAGTTAACCTAGTCTGACTAGATGTTAAAGGCAATTGACCGGTTGGGGAAGCAGAGCACAAAGAAAGAGATTACAAATAATCACTGAGGACTGGGAGCACTGTGATGGGAGTAACCCAATAAACCTAAGCTCCCTGTGGTAAGGCAGAAAGGACAAACCACTGTTAATCTGCACCAGGTGTGGCTCAAAAACAAAAAAATCAAAATAAAATCATTCAAGTAGTGAAGATTCATTTTCTAAAGCATATGTTCATTATCATAAAACAATAGACTGTCCAAAATTTACTCAGAGGGAACTTTGTGAAGATTCTCCAGAGCCTTATTTCTAAAAGAAATGGATTGGCTGCAGGCACCGTTTCAAGTATTATTTACTGTGTCCTTAGGACCACATTCAAGTATGGTTTTATATTAAAGGATCTATTTCCGGGATTGGTTTGCATGATTGTAGTGTCTGGCTCAGTAAGTTCAAGTCTATATGACAGGACACAAGAGATCAGATGGGAACTCTTCTGCCCGGAGGAAGATTGCAGTCCATAGCTGAAATTTCTTCTTCCCAGGAACACCCAGTCACACTATTTAGGACCTTTCCACAAGGCGAGCAAGAGAGATAGTATGGGTGTTAAGGAACATGCCTTGCATGCCCCTCACCCTAGTTTAACTCCCTACACCACATGGTCCCCCTCTGAACTACCAGGTTAGGCCTGGAGACACTCAAGCTCCACCCCACTACCAGGTGAGCTAAGAATTACCAAAGGTCCCCAAGGCCACCCAAGGACCAACAGAAAAACAGAAGTTAAGTTAGAAGACTTTCTAACTGATTGAATCAACTACTTTCACAGTGCTCAGTTTTGTCTTTGTACTATATTTCAGAATTCCATGCTTACTGCTGTAGCCATAGTACACTACCTTAAAATAAATAAAATATGACTAACCTATATAGAATGATTTTGTTTCACTGTTATTAAATCTATCTGGGCCAAGCACATGGTGAACAGATCAAATATTTTACTCTGGAAATTTGTGAAACTCATAGGCTCTTACTGTGAATTCTGGGATTAGGTTTAATTATTAGAAAAGTTATTGGTGTTTGATTAGCACTCCTCCCAAAAGGTAAATAGATATGCGTTTCATTCATTTCTCTTGTAATTATGATACTCCAGTAGACATTTTATGTCAAAGACTAAGATCAAAAAATCAATGAAGGATATCCTTCAACCTAGGTTTTCGCCACAGGTTTCAACTTTATTCAGCTTTCAATTCAATTCTAAGTCATTGTTACCAGAGGGTTATATCCCTTTGCCTTTCATTCTTCTTTAATTCTTGGTAACTTTTCTCTGCTAATTCTTGGTAAGTTTTATATTCTATTTCTTTCAACATAGAGGAATTTTTTCCTTATCTACTGAATTACATTTTAATTTAACCAGGACCCAGTGAGGAGTTCCCAGGTTTTTAAAAAGTTCCTGGAAGTCCTTTTAGATACAGCTCTCTGAAGAGCAGGCAATGACCATAATAAATTAGAGTTGGTTGAGAGGTAAATTTTAATGACAATGTGCTAGGATAGTCAATTTCTATTAAAACAAAAGTGAAAGCAATAAATTTGAAGAAGTAAGGAAAGGAATTATGCAAATAAATGTGTTTTGCTTCCATTAAAGTCATCTCCATAAGAGACTTGATTCAAAGAAGGCCAAATTTACCAATTTAACGTGTGGTTGGGGGGTTCTGCACAGGTATTTTTCGTTCTCTCAGGAGAGGAGTTGTTGCCTACGTGTCTGAAGTCAGGAATACCATATCTCCCACAATAAGGGACTTCAGACCATTGTCCTTAGAGCAAAGAAGAGAACATTTACCAGAGGCTAAATCTGGTTCACACAGAGACATGAATAAATAAATATTAATATGCTTTTTTCCTACAAACATTATTTTAAGATGATTTATTAAAATTATAGTATGAAAAGATGCACTAGATAACTTTTTTGACTTACGTTTTAAAAACAACTCATATTTACTAGGTCAATATTTTTTTCTTGGATAAAAACTTTGACTCTGTGTTGACATTAACTTCACAAAGAAACGTACAGCAAATTTAGATTTAGCTTCTATAACGATGACAATTATTGTTTGGATTTCTTCTGGTATCTTAAGACCTTTGACTGAATAAAGAAATGATGAGTTTAAGCAAACCTTTGATTGAATAAAGGAATGATGAGTTTAAGCAAACTTTGTTAATGATGCTATTGGAGATGTGCACTCAAACCAAAACAAAGATGCAAATTGTTTTAGCAAATCAACAGAATTCTTTCTTCTACAAAAATATTTTGGCAGTGTGAAAGGAGCTATAGCAGTCAGAATCATAGTGAATCACAGTGTGCTCCTTCTTGCTTTTATACCAGCTTGTTGACTTGGCAAATGGCCTTGGTCAAGAAATACAACCATCCTTCTGCCATTTGTTAAATTTGCATAATTAAGGACCAATTTTACATGGTATTGTTTTGTAACAGGCTCCTCAGCTGGCTTTCCCTTATTAGAGTTTCATGCCACTTTCTCATTTTGATTATCAAATTACTTTGACTTTTTGTTATTCTAATGAGGAGATTAAAAGAAAAGCATGTCTGACCTAATGATGCATCATTATTGAATTCAGAGAATGATCTTATAAGCAAAATGTATTTCATGGATATATTTCTTTAATTCCTTTGATATACACAGTAAAAATAACTTTGACAATCTATGTTACCTACCAGAGTGTTCGTGTGTGTGACTGAGAGAGAGATGGGATGACAGAGAGAGAGAGAAAGAATGAGAGAAAGAGAGAACGAGAGAGAGATTTGCTCAGTGAAGAGCTTAGAACTTAAAATATGAAGCTGTTGAAAGGTCTTGCTTGGCATTTTTGTTGCTTTTAATCTTCCTTGTTTGAAGTTAATAATATGAAATAGTTGTTTTCCTATTTCTTACTGATTATCCTGTCAATCACATTGTGAGTATAGTTTGACCATGTGCTGTTCCTATAATGTAACTAGAGCTTAATTCATCAGGTAGGTATAAGACAAAATAAAATAATCATTCATGTCAAAATTAGTAAAACTCAGTGTCATCTTTTAATTTTGTAATTTTATATTTCATATAATGTTAACTAGGTTTGTTAGGAATTTTTAGAATTTACAATACACATAACTGAAAATTAAGCTTCTGAATGCCTTAAATGAAAATGCTAAAGTACTGAGAAATATATGCAATGAAATGCAATAAAAAATCTTTGAAAAACAGAAAATCTTTATTTTTAAAAAGTCATGAAAATTAAAATTGAAATTTATAAATTATATATTACAAGACACAATGAACATAAAAGTTTAATAAAAAGTTTAATAAAAGTTTTGATAATCATGTGTGTATCCTATGTAACATTATGTCTTAAGTTAGAAATAAAAAATTGTATTAACAAAATGATATTGTAAATGTGAATACTTTCAGGTACCATTATTTTTTAGGTTCTTCATAAAATTCTATAAATAAAAATAGACTTAAACCAATAACTAAATAAAAGAATAGTTTGCATCATATATGGCAAGATCCTAGACTTTTAAAAATCTCATCCGGAATAGGTCACTCCTTATTTCTGACATGCTACCTTTTAAACCCTGGTAGCTGACTTGCCAGAACAGACCCACCCTTTGATGCACTCAGATTCAAGTGCAATAAGAAACAATTATTTTTACAAAAAAGGTAGTAAAAGTTTCATTATATTCCATTGATTATAACTGGTAACACACCTATCTGTAAACCACTATTGTGTTCAGAAAATTCAAAGTTAATAGCAAGGCTGAATTAAGTGACCACCTCCCATAATCACGAGTATGATAATTTTTCGAGTAAGTCAGAGACATAGATAGTAGCAGCTATCAAATTAGGAGGAACCTTCTGAAGTCAATTGACATACTTGACATGGACTGAATATTAAGGATATTGATTTGCAAATTAGCAATCAGTTTATATTATAATGCTATATCTCAGTTCCATACTGTATCTTAATGTTGGTACACCTGGCCAATTAAACAGCTGTACCCTTTCAGCTCCATGTCACAAATTGGTAGTACCCATTTATGTTGGAACAGAATTTTAACAGATCATATAATGGACACCTATTTCAGAGAACTTGCAAAAGTCAAAACATTTCTGATGCCTACATTCCCCTGGGGCATAAATAAGCCTGAATAATAATCAATAAAGATATTCATGTGAGGCTATGTGGAGAACTGCACTTTATAGTCTAGACAAAGGGAATGACTCAAAGAAAATATAAAATGATTTCAGTGGCAATTTACTCTTTGGAAATTAAATTCACATTACTACAGACAGTCCTGTCAGCACTTCTATGTGATGAGCCAAAAACATTTTTTCCTATTTAATAGTAACCTAGGGTTCAGGAAGGACAAAGGTTTATTGGGGTTGTATAGCTATGATGTGATAGATATTGGACAAATTACCTCATCTTAGGATACCAAATGAAGCATGTCAGTACTTTGTCTTTCAATATAATGCCAAATTTACTGATTAATGTGAGGGTATTATTTCTTCCAAAATATTTCTTATTTCTAGTTCCACTTTACACTTGCATTATTATCTTATTCTAGGGAAGTTAATGGCAGAGTTTATATCAACCGCCTTGAAATATATTTTAGTGTAGTATTCTGATAATGACTACCTAAAGCAATTTTCATATTTAGTAGAAAACCAGAAAAAATTATGAATATGGCACATATTAAATAATGTATACCAACAGAGTCAGTTCACAAATAGAATAAATCAGTAAAGTAAAAATATGACATTTGAAGCATGGGATAAAGAAAAATTATACATTAGATTTGTAGGTATAAGGTGTTTAGTATCTTGAAAATATGATCTGTAAAGGTATAATTATTCCATGCTACAAAAACATTTCAAATAGACCAAAACTTAAATAATAACAATAAAAATAGAAAAATGTCTATAAGAGATGTGAAAACAATTAATGACACCAAGCAAAGAATTATGTTTCCAAGAAAGCCATACAACTCAGAAAATTGAACAAAATCATTAATTAATTAATGATTTAACGAATCATTAATTAAAACACAAGAAATAAAAATATGTAAAAATAACATGCAAATCACAGATCAGGAAACTGCACTTTAGTCTATACCAAAGGAGTTGAAATACACATAATATATGTTTTATATGTAATACCATAAAACATTTGTCATCATTAAAAATTGATTAAAAATTTATGCAATCAAGAATCAAAGAAAATAGTTGTGCAAGTTGCATTAATTGGTAAATTACAGAATAATCCAAAAGTACTCAATTTTAGTAACAGTCACAAAATTATATTAATATGATTCTTCTTATCAAATATAATATGATAATATTCTGATATTTTTGGTGAGAATATTGAGATAATACACTCAAAAAACATTTTGTTAGAAATTGAAAAGGTATATACTTTTTATCAATCTTTATTTTTAAATTATATACAAACATTCGAGTATTTTTAAAATCACTCACATACACATATAATAATTCTAGCATTATCAATTAAATAGAAATAGTAATCAGTTAAATCAATTGTTCTGTACCCATATGGTAGACCACCATGAAAATAGATAAATCATATTCATTTTAACTGATATGGAGTATTATACATACTATACTGTAGAACAGGAAAACAAATAAAATTTTTTCTTGTTTGAGTTCAAAAACTTAAATGGACCTGAACTTTTCTGAGGAAAAAAATAATACAAACAATAGTCATTAACTTTTAATCACCCAGATTATTCATGCATAAATAATAGTTAAAATATGATATTTTTTCTATAAACATATTTTCTTTTTTTTTTTGTCAGGGAGTGAGGGAGTTTGTTCTTGGGCCACATCCATGGTGCTTAGAGGCTACTCTAGTTTCTGTTCTCAGAGGTTAGTAAGCAGTACTCAAGGCTCACACAGAGTGTGGGATAAAACCCAGTACCCCGGCCTTCATTACACAAAACAGGCATTCTGCCCTTGAGCTATTTTTCTGGTCCTACAAATGTGTGTGTGTGTATTTTTTTAATAAAAGCTGTTTTAAGGAAAATCATTCTGACAAAAATGTTTCCTTTACTAGATTTTAATAAAATTTGTCATTTATTATTTTTACTTCCATCTAAAGCTTTCTCTTTACTCACTCTAAAAATGTGATGATAGGAAAATGTGCTAGTTTACACTGTCGATAGCCCAACGCACTTGAACTGTATGCTTGTTTGATTTTTTTTCTTTCCAACTCATTCTTAGCCAGATCTCTGGCCTGAGCTGAGTCCTGCAAACAAAACCACATGGTCTCATTACTGAATGCCCAGTTGGTTTCTAAACAATGATCTGTAACTGGTATGCCGACTTCCACCACTCTGCTTCAGTTCCCACTGCTCATCAATAAACCATGATGTGCTACGCAGAACACTGTGCCTTGGGGTCTGCCTGTCAATGATGGTGGACCATAAAATGTATATGTTTTCACCAAATTATTGCAGAGAAAATCCAGGGACAAAGCTCAAAAATGGGGGAAAAAAGAAGGGAAAGGAAAAAGAATGAAAGAAAGTGACTCCAGAGTACTATTCCAAATTTTAAAAAAGCAACAAAATAAACAAAGACAGAGAGGAGAGGAAGCAGGCTCATGTGTGGACATAAAATTAAACATAGAGTTCTGAACGGTGGATAGGAAAGCTGATATTTGGAGTTTGGCATATAGTTCACTGCATTTCCCCATGAGAAGGAATATCATAAGCCAAAGTTTGAAGCACTGTTTGAATAAATCCATAATCATATAATGCTTACTCTCCCTAAGTAAATCATTGTGTTGCTATTCAAAATATACATGCATGAGGCTTAGAAAGTTAAGGAATCTATATATACCCTGATCAATATACTATCAGCAAATCTTTTGATTTTTTGGTTGTTGTTATTTTGTTGTTTAAGAAAGGCACATGAACCAGAACCTGACAATAAATTACTACTTTAATATTGGAGTTATATAACTTATACTTTTAAATACTGTGCCATCACTATTCAGATGCTTTTCTATGTCATTTAGTCATTGTACTTTTTGTCCAAACCTTTCCCTCTTAATATGGTCTATCCCATAAATATACTGAATGATTGTCAGATAATGAGAGAAGCTAAACTGTAGTAACGGGAATAAAAAGATGTAAAAAATATCTATTTTTACATTATAATTATATATTTAAATAGAACACTACTTATGTCATATAATCCACGAGCATTCTATGGTTATTTACTAGTAATAATATAAAAAAATAACAAGAGGGGGGTCTAAAAGTATTTCTGTTTACCTTATTGACCATGGCTATTTATATCACCTAATGCTTAAGATCCAGGCATTTTTCTTACAATAGCTATAGATATAGCATGGTCTGGATTAGCTAGGAAGACAGCAATCAATTCCATGTGGGGATTAGAAAAGGAAGTGGTAAAGCAGGGTCACAAGTTGAAAGGCATGCTAAGTGGAGTATGAATAACATGAACAGAGGAACAAAGGTGTCCATGGTTCACTGGCCAATGGTAAATAATTAGAGCTAGTACTAAGGGTGTTTAGCAGTCGGTGGGTACTAGACAGCTTGGCATAGTCATCTGATAGAAAGCCCTTCAAACTTGGCGTAAAGACAAAATATTTTAGAAGACATTTCAGAGTTGTCGATTGAGAAGTGAGTTATAGGTGTGAACTTGATCGTTTCAGAGCAGGGTGAATGACTAGTTGTGAAAGAAAAGTTCAAGTCAAGTTTGGAAATGATAGTGAGTTGACTCAACGATATTTAAAGGCAATTGGGTTTTGAGTTCGAAAGCTGCCATCTATAAGCTGTGCAACTTTGATAGCTTTCTTATCTTGTGAAGTCCCTGTTATTTCACTCATAACATGAGAGTAATATCTGGAACAACCTTATTCGGTTATTGTAATGAGTCAGCTCAATAATACATGTAAAATGCTATTGGCACCATAACAGAAAAGATAAATTGGACCTTCCCCAGCATTGGTGCTTATTGGGAAAGACAAAATGTCAGTCCAAGGCCTGTGGATAGCTCAATGACAAAAATCATGTGTCCTGCAAGCCTGAAGCTGGTGAAGATAGCCAGCATCACCCCACAGGCCAAGTTGACATCCTGGCATCTTGGCTCCATTAGATCCCTGGCACTACAAGAAAGTGTCAGGAATCTAGTTATCTCCAGCACACCCAAATCAGTATGTGATCCAGGGAAGCTCGTGTGCAGCTCCCAATTAGCATCAATCAACAATAGCAAAGATAAAAGGTCATGGATTGGGGCTGAAGTGGGTAGGGGACTTGCATGCACCTGATGGGAGTTCCAACACCATCCCTGAATTTGCCAAGAGTGATCCCTGAATGCAAAGCCAGATATAAGCCCTGAGCATTGGCAGATGTGGATCAAAAGTCAGCAAAATAAGGAGGGGAGGGAGGGAATTGCCATATTTAAAAACAAAACAAAACATCCAGTTCACACATATACACAGATTTATGGCACTCAGGTCCTCTGGGGGGAAGGTTTTTTCTTTGTGACTATTAGTGTATTTAACACTTTGTGTTTTCGCTTATTGTTTATTGTAATTTTATTTCATTTTATTTATGTATTTTTACTTTTTGTGTCACACCCAGCGATGCACAGGGGTTACTCCTGGCTCATCACAATCATGATCACGATCATCCTGTTGTTCCTCGATTGTCTCGAGCAGGCACCAGTAACATCTCCTTTGTCCTAGCCCTGAGATTTTAAAAAGTGCCATATTCAAGGCTCTTTCAGGGTTAGGAGAATGAGAACCATCATTGTTACTGGTATTCGGCATATTGGGTACGCCACGGGGAGTTTGCCAGACTCTGCCATGTGGGCAGGTTACATTCTGTAGCCTGCCAGGTTGTCCAAAGTAAGAATAAGATAATAAGTTGTCACTTCCGGGAGTAGGGTTTTATAGTCTCTGGTTCTTGGCCATTGATGGGATTACACAGCGCAGGGGGCCAATTGCTGGTTGTGACCCCGGCCTACTGGAAGATGGAGGATCTGGGTGGAGGATGCTCAGCCCCGATTCGAGCAGGCTTGGATGCACACTCCACACGCATGAAGGTACCGGCAGAGGAACAAAAGGCATGCGGGTCCCAGGGCTGAGATCTCCAAGCCTGCTCAGATCGGGGCTGAGCATCCTCCACCCAGATCCTCCATCTGAGAACTCCTGGCTCATGCACTCAGGAGTTACTCCTGACGGTGCTCGGGGGACCATATGGGAAGCTGGGAATCGAACCCAGGTTGGCCGTGTGCAAGGCAAAAACACCCTACCCACTGTGTTATCATTCCAGCCCCGGTTTATTGTAATTTTTAAAAGTACATCCAATTCAAACCAGCAGTAATGACTTTGTACTCAAATACCTACAATCCTCTTTTATAGACTCTCCCACTTTCTTCCTTCTGCACAAAGGATTCTGTTTCCTTTTCTTAGCAAAATGTGATTTACTAACCCAGCAAGCTGATTTCCAAAGGGGTAGGGTAGTTGCTGTGTGTGTGTGTGTGTGGTGGGGCGGGGGAGTGGATCCTTTAAAATCTAACTTAAGTTTTGTGTACCTTGACCCTTGACCTGGTGCTACTGTGTGGTGTCTGGGGTGTGTCTGTGTTTTCTAGCCTTGTGACCTACATACCTCATCCACACTGGATTCCAGTCAGCGTGTCCTTGGAGAGGCCCCATGCATATGCCCACACAGAGCTGTACCTAAGTTGATTTCCATTGTTGCTTTTGTTGCAGCAGATACATAATCGAATCATAGAAAATGCAGAATAAACTGAAAATAAGTGGGGATTACTATTTTATTCTTTTTGTCTACTTTTGTGCTTAAAACATGCTTTTGACTGCAAAGACAAATTGTGCAAGATCCACAACTTTCAGACTTCACATAAATGTTGAAGAAAACAAAGCTTTTAGAAGCTTGGTTTTTAAGCAAAGTGAAGTGGAATTTATGTTTTGGACATTGGACATTTTTCAGCCTATCTACAGAATTAATAAGGAGTTTTTTTTGTTTTTTGTTTTTTGTTTTTTTTGTTTTGTTTCTTTGTGGGGGAAGGGTAGAGGGAGGATTGCATGCCTTTTTTCCCCCCATGGTATTTGTTGACCACACTAGTTGTTCAGGAAAAATAAACTCCCTATGATAAAAATGCCACGTGAATTTGTGCCAAAACCAGAAGTAGGCTGATATCTGCATCAAGGGACAATATTTTAAGAATTCATGAATTTCCTTTTACTTATTCATTTGCAAAGGTTAAATGTGAGTTGTTTTATGCAATACTTTCTCCTTTGATCAGTCTCAAGTGACTCCATTGACTGATCTCATCTTCTTCATGTGAAACACAGCACAGAAAAATTAAGGGAGAGGCCCCTTCTCTTGCCAAGATATGTGTCTGTGGTCAATTTGAAATAAAAATGTATCTATCTACAATACCTTTTGAAATGCAAAATACCCTTTTCATTTGTTGAGTACTTCACTTGGTCCCAAATGACTGGTCTGAGCTGATGTCACAGTGTGACCAAATGAGCCCTAAAAAGTTTAAAAAGATTTTTTATTCTAGTCCAGGTTTGTCATTGTTCACCAGCATTGCAGATTTTAAAGCAATATACAACTAGCAAACCTTTACTCTGACTTACTATGGGCTAAGCAAATTTGAGGTGCTAGGGAACAATTTTGTGTCCCATCTCTCTGACTTTAAATTTAATAAGTAAATCAGAACCAAAAAAGTTTACATGGAGATACCCAAGTCATCATAGAGACAGTGGGGTGCTTGGCATGTACTAGCAGACCCAGGTTTCATCTCTGGCACTCCAAGTGGCCCACAGAGGCTGCCAGGAATGATCCCTAGTATAAAACCAGAAGTAGGTCTTGAACAGCACTAGGTAGACCCCAAAACCAAAATAAAGAAAGAGGGGCGAAGGAATCAAACCTGACTCAGCTGGGCTGGCTGCACGCAAAGTAAATGCACTTCCGCTGTGCTATCGCTCCAGCAGACACCCTGATAAATGATAATTACACAGCTAGGAAGGACCTAATATACCATGTAGATAAAACCCCAAAATAACAACATAACTTCATAAAATAAAGGAAAAAACTTGAAAGCCACTTCCTAAAGAGGACATACAAATGGGCAACAACATATGAGTAAGAATATGTCTTACTGATTTTCTGGGAATATATATCCAAAATTACAGTGAGGTTATACCTCACACTAGTGAGAATGGAATATATCCAAAACTCCAAAAATAACCAGTGCTTACAAATATGCAGTGGAAGAAGAATTCTCATTTTCTATTGATCGGATATGACCTGATTCATCCTCTTTGTGAGCAATATGAAATTTCACCAAAAATTGAAAATAGAGCAATTATATAATTCATTAATTCCCCTCCTTGCCATCTATCCCAAGAATATAAAATTAGTAATTTGAAAAGACACATACATGCACACCCATGTCCATTGAAATACCCTTACCAATCGTCAAGATCTAGGAAGAACCCAATTGCCAACAGCAGATGAGTGGAAAAGGAATTGCTGTAGGGAATGCTGTAGAATACTATAGAAAAATCGGAAATCTTGTGTTTTTCTACAAGTTGGATGAAACTGGAGACTATAATCGTGGTCAATAAAAACAATCCCGAGATTCTGACAATAGTCTGAGTCGGTTAATCAGAGGGAGCTTGGAAGAAGATGCATGCAGTGAAGTTTGATTGACAGAGGAGAAAGCAGCCAGGTATAGGTGTGGAAGGGTATTGGCACTCGATGGCAAGTGTAGTGTAGCAACACTATATGCACTTAAAATAATTTAAAAATTACACACAAAATAAGGGATAGCACAGTAGGTGAGGCACTTCATGTGTCTAACCCAGGTTCAGTTCTCTACATCAGATATGGCCCCCAGAGCCAGTAATAATTCCTGAGCACAGACCTAGGAGTAAACTCTGAACACACCTGGATGTGACCTAATTCCCCAAATAAATAAAACATATGTAATGCCAGTATCATTTAAATATATGTATTAAAATAGTAAATATTTAAATAGCTTTAGAAATAAAGCAATGTTTAGACATAAACAAGTAGATTCCTAGATGAACTGGATTTTCTTTATAAAGTTGCTTTCTTTTGCTTTTTCTTTGTAAAATTGCTTTCTTTTGCTTTTTCTGTGATAAGCCTTTTATTCATGTATCATATGTTATACAGTGGGGTTTTCTAGTGTTGGCTAAGAATGATAGCTCTAAATTCAGAAAATAGGTAATCAAATCACAGCTTCACCAGTGAGTTAGTGTGTCTATTCATGAGGCCATCCTGCAAAGCCACACTGAGAGTCACTGGGATTGACCCCAGGCCTTCCAGGAACTACTTGGGAGATATATATATATATCGATAGATATATATATCTATCGATAGATATATATTGTTAGATATTTTAACTTAAGGTTATACACTTGTAAGATGAGTTAAATGATATTCTTCAATTAGATTTGGCATCTACATATTTTGTTGGTGGGCATAAAAATCAGATTTCCATTCTTGGACATAGTCCACCAAATAGGCATAAAGTCCAGAGACTTATGTACGAATCTGTCACTCTTTTAGAAATATGTACTAGAGTATTTTTTGTTTTGTTTTGTTTAGAAGGATTTTATATTTTAGAAAAACTTGTTAGATATTGGCAAGATCAAACATGGGTAAAGTGCATGCCTTGCTTATAGCAGAGCCTGGTTTGATGCTGGCACCTCATGTGACTCCCCAAGAACTGCCAGGGCTGACCCCTGGGCCTAGACCACAAGCAGTTTGAAATAATCCAACATATAAACTTGATAGAAAAATTGAAATTATATGTGTAGATGAAGAATTGCTTCATGGTGATAGAATATCACAATTTTCTCTGATTCTAGTTAACAGTGGAAGTAGCTCAGAAGTTACCACTCCTGACCAAGAACAGGTAAAAAAGATGAATAAACAAAAAAAATCAACAACTCTATTTAGATCTCTGAGACTTGAAGTCACAGAGCAATTATCTGAACACCAACTTGGAGAGCCTAAAGAGGTAGATATAAAGAATCACAGCTCCACAGAGCAAAAGCCTCCCTGAAAAGTTTCACTGTGTTCTCCTCCAGAACCATTTCCTGGAGCAGGGAAACCTGAAATGCAGTTGATGAGCTGCTAGGAGATCAATGTAGACAAGTCTGAGAGACAGAAAGATCTCTAGGGACAGACAATCATTAGGAAGAGGAAGAGGCTTCCACAATATCCAGAGATTTATTCCCATAGCTTCACCAGTTTCTCACCCAAAGAAGGAAGAGAAATTCCTTCTGGACTTTTAGTAAAGGGTTGGGAAAATCAAGCGTTTAAAAAGTAACTCTTAGCACTGTATTCGTAAAAAGGTATGCCCCCAAGAAATCCTGCTGCCAGTGATTACCTACTCAGGTTGAGAGTAATAATCTCCTCCAGATACTTGGGCCATCCAGTCTTATATCACAAATCACAAATCATCCTGTTATTCGTCGATTGCCTCGAGCAGGCCCCAGTAACGTCTCTTTCATCCTAGCCCTGAGATTATATTCAAGGCTCTTTAGGAGAATGAGACCCATCATTGTTACTGGTATTTGGCATATTGGGTACGCCACGGGGAGTTTGCCAGACTCTGCCGTGTGGGCAGGCTACATTTGGTAGCCTGCCAGTTTGTCCAAAGTGGGAATGAGATAATAAAATAATAAGATGTCGCACGGCCCGGAGCTGGTTTTTATAGTTTCTGGGTCTTGGCCGTTGATGGGATTACACGGCACCAGGGGGCCAGTTGGTGGGTGTGACCCCCGCCTACTGGAATTTGGAGGATCTGGGTGGAGGATGCTCGGCCCCAATCCGAGTAGGCTTGGAGATATCGGCCCCGGAACCCGTGTGGCTTTGTCCCTCTGCCAGTACCTTCTTGTGTGCGGGAAGTGGTCTCAGCATGGTGGTGGCTGGTCCTGGAGGTCTTCAGCTGCCGGAGCCCTGGTCGGGGCGGGGAGGAAAGCTCAACCCGCTCCCCTCCAAGGGGCCCCGGCGGCGAGGACAGTCAGGTTCGGGGGCAGGAGACTGCACTGTTCTTCTTCCAGGAGCTGGATTTTATAGTCTCTGAGTCTTGGCCGCTGATGGGATTACACGGCACCAGGGGGCCAGTTGGTGGGTGTGACCCCCGCCTACTGGATTTTGGAGGATCTGGGTGGAGGATGCTCAACTCCAATCCGAGTAGGCTTGGAGATCTCGGCCCCGGAACCCGCGTGGCTTTGTCCCTCTGCCAGTACCTTCATGTGTGCGGAAAGTGGTCTCAGCATGGTGGTGGCTGGTCCTGGAGGTCTTCAGCTGCCGGAGCCCTGGTCGGGGCGGGGAGGAAAGCTCAACCCGCTCCCCTTCAAGGGGCCCCGGTCGCGACTGGCTCACCAGTCTCATATAAGAGGGGAAAAATACCTGAGAAACATTGGTGAAGCTCAATAGTCCCGGAGCAGGAGTTCAAGATAAGACTGAGACCTAATCATTAACTATACAAAGCTTTCCAGATTACTGCACATTAGTATGACACAGCTAAAGAACTCGTTTGCTTAAATTTTTTTGTCTAGTATGTCACGTTCAAATCATTTGACCTTCGAATCACTCAAATTTAAATCATGTTCAATTTCAGCAAAAAATAATTAAAATTTTAATGTATACAAATAACAAAACATAGTTTGAGGAAACTGCACAAGCACTGAAATGAGTTTGCTGTGACAGGAGGATGCTGGACGTATCAGATTGGGAATATTTAAAATTATGATTAATATATTCAGGATTCTATAGATGAAGTAGACAACTTGCACAGACAGATAAATAATGTAAGCACAGAGATGAATTTTGGGGGTATATAATTTACATATTTATTTACTTGATTTTTGAGTCACACTCAGCAATGCTCACGGATTAACTCCTGGCTTTGCACTCTGACCCTGAGATAGATATTTTTAAGAAAAGAAATCCAACTAAAATTCTAGAAAACATTAATGCTATAAATTAAAAAAATGCTTCCAGTGAAATTACCAACTAAGGTAACAATGTATGAACACTAACCACAGGCCTCTGTGCTGGGTCATGTTTCCCAGGTTATTCAATATTTTCAAGAGTGAAAATATTAAATAATAAAGATGTTCAGACTAGGACTGGAAACAGAGAGGTTCATTGGAAAATGAAAGAGAAAGAAACTTTTAGGGGGAGGGCGCGGATAACATAGTTAAGTATGGCTCATTTGGTGGCTCTTTTATAGAAAAATTGGGTCTTTGTGTTACTTATTAAATTACAAATGTGTTTACATTTGAAGGATTTTCCAGGGTGCTCTAGCTAGTCTGGGCCTTTTGGGTTATCTATTCGGCCATTATCCTTAAGTATTGTCTATTATCTCTTAGTCTTTGAGCCTAAAACCTGGAGTAGAGTCTCTGACCTTGGGCAATTGTGAACTTCCCTTTTATCAGAAAGAGCCCAGGAATTTACAGGATTGTTACAAATGTAGGATAGAAAAAAATAAAATTAAATTAAAAATGTTAGATGGCACAGTAAAAAATGTGACTGCTCCCAGCAACAAGCAAGGGGAAATTGACTTTTGCTCTTTCATTATCACTGAGTTAAGAATCTTTAGGTTGAGTATATGCCAATATAATCTCAAAACACAAGAAGCTAAGAGAAAAATTCCAAAAGAAAAAAGTCAGTACAGCATATCTAAGTTTTGTGGGACACATGCAAAATTTGTAACATACAAAAGAAAGGGAAGCCCCCATAACAAAAAAAAAAAAAACAATAGGTGAATCATTTCAAGCAATATTGTCTGAAAATTTTATCCAATATTAGGTATCAAATCATACATTCAGGACTATTAGTAAACATTAAATAGTACAGGTGTTAAAAAATAAAACAAGAAGCTACACTCAAAATTGATCACTTGATCACTTGACTTCCCATTAATCGTCGATTCGCTTGAGCAGGCGCCAGTAACGTCTCCATTTGTCCCTGTCGCGTGCTAATGTAGCCCAACGGCGTCTATTCGTTCTAGGAACATGAAGAGCCTCAAACCGATCGTTCAGGATCAAAATTACCTTATTTAAACTACAGAAAAAGTGAAAGAAGATCAAGTAATATAGGGTAGAAATATTTTACCTTTCAATGAGTGAAATAATGTAATTAGACTAAGAAGAAATTGACCGGCCCTGAGGTAGGATCTAGGTGGATCATGAAATAAGGATCATGTGCCCTTGAATGGAAACACTGAGGTCTTTGGAGTGCAGAAAATGAGGCAACGATCCAGAAACTGAGGCAATGTCCTACAAAGAGTAAATTCCCTCAGGAATGGAATAACGTTAAGAGAAAGATGATATAACTATATGTTTGGGTCAGCTAGAGTCTGAAGTTTTTTCCAGTCCCAATACCTGGTTTAACTTTTCTGTGGGTGAGAATTCCAGGTCAGGGCAGTCTGGAAGAGTACCACTGTAAACCCACTGTAGAGAACTGAGGACCTCATTCTCCAACCTGGAGCAACCTACATTTTTGTTTAGTTTTTAAATATTATTTTCTTTATTAATATAAACTTCCATCAACCTTATAATAGTATTCAATCACATTTAAGCCTTCTGCCTATTCATTGTATTTCCATTTTCTTCTTTGTCTTTTTGTAAAAGCAGAGAGCTTTCTAAAAATGATCCAAATGACCTTCATAAAAGAGATAGTAATCAAGGCACAATTACAATGACTCACGCAATGTCAGACACAGATGAGGAAAGAAACAAGATAAAAGCTATTTCTAAAATATCTGTAACCAACAATATTGGCAAAAATTTCATGCTTTTCAAAATTTTTTTCTGGTCCCAGTAAAGAGGAAACTGAAAATAGCAATAGGCATGGAGAAAATGTAGGTTAAAAAAATAAAATCTGAAAATTTAAATACAATTTAAGCAGATGACACTTCCTAAAGTCCTTTTAAATTTTCTTTAAAAAAAAGAGGTTACAGCAATAAATAGATCATTTAAGTGCATCAATGGCAGATGAAAAGCAAATCCCACACTCGTTTTTACATTGGATAAATGCTGTATATGAAACTAAGCACACACACAAAAAATCAATAGAGTCATTAACTATCTCACCCACTGGGTATGATAAATGATAGATTAGCTTAAATGTGATCACACTCCTTTTTTCCTTCATTCAAAGAAAAGCACTTTTCTGTTCAAGCACCACTTAATTGAATGGTGCTGGCTGGTCTCCCTAACACCCAATTTCCTAGAGTAAGTTGAAGTATGGGATTATTTAACTTGAATTTTAAGCAACTGATTTCAGGCTGGAACAAAAACTTTGTATGGAATATAGCTATCGCATAAACAACATCCAAATACAGTATCATACCTTCAGTATTTTCTTTATGATCTTAAAAAGTCATTCATACACCATGAAAGAAACTCACCTGCACAGTTTGTATTTCTTTTTGAATGGAAAAAAAAATTGCACAAATTCTTGATTTTACCCAGACATGCCTTCTGAATTTTAAAATAAAAAGATATTTATCTAAGGTAGGCCTAATTAGGAATTCAAGATAGAATATAATTACCTTTTAAAGTCTATCTGAACCAAATATTAACATTTGACTGGATCTAATTTAAGTTTTTACTTGATGGATGGTATAGAAATGTTCTCCTCTAATAATGAAGACATCAGTATTTAAACTCATAGTAACACTGTTATTTCTTTTTTTTTTTTTTTTTGCTTTTTGGGTCACACCCAGCGATGCTCAGGGGTTACTCCTGGCTCATGCACTCAGGAATTACTCCTGGTGGTGCTCGGGGGACTATATGGGATGCTGGGAATCAAACATGTGTCGGTCATGTTGGCTGCATGCAAGGCAAATGCCCTACCCGCTGTGCTATCGCTCCAGCCCCAACACTGTTATTTCTACTTGCTCTTTGACAAGTAAATTCAAAACACTTCAACTATGCAAACGATTTTTAATCAGGAATACTTTTACTATATTTTCATAGATATGTATATACTCATTTGTGTTTCTTTCCAAAATGAATTAATGTATAATTCTTCTAACATTTTAGAAATAGCCATTATATTAACGTCAATTAGTAACTGAAGCAATTGTAAAACCAATATTTTGAACATTTTCTTCTGCCTAAAAAGTGTTAGTTATATTAGGAGCTAGAGTACACTGGGTAAGGTGCTTGCCTTCATACATCAAACCCAGGCTTATGATCCCTGACAACACACTAGGTCCCCCAAGCCCTAGCAGTAGTAATGCCTTTGTACAGAGCCGAAAGTAAGTTTTTAGCAAAGATTTTTATAGCACCAGACCTCCCTAATGGCAGAGCCTGGGAAGCTCTCTGATATGCCAAAAACAGTAACAATAATCGGTCTCATTCCCCTGACCCTGAAAGAGCCATTGGGAAGGATGAGTAAGGAGAGACTGCTAAAATCGCAGGGCTGGGACGAATGGAGACATTACTGGTGCCCACTCGAGCAAATCGATGAACAACAGGATGACAATGATACAGTGATACAGTGAAACCTCCCCCAAATAATAATATAAATGCACTGGATCACAGTTGTTAACTTTTAAAGATATATCCTAGTGGGAATTTTTATCCAATTTTAATCCATATCTTCAGTTCTTTTATCTTTTTTTTTTTTGCAGGGGGGAAGGGGTGACACATTTAATGGTGCTCAAGTGTTACTACTAGTTTTGCACTGAGAGATAATACCTAGTGGGCTCAGATGACCATATGAGGTGCTGGGGATTAAATCTGGCTTGGCCACTTGCAAGATGAGCACCCTAGGCCTTTGTGTCATCACTTGGACACCCCTCCTTCAGTTCTTAAAATAATTTCTTCCTATCATCTTTCATTTCTTCCTATACTCATAAAATACATATTTTTATGTATTTCCAATTTGATTTGTAATTCTTTAATGTAGCATAGATTTAAATGTTTACAGTTGTGGATAGCAATGGAAAACTTACAAACAAGAACCCTGAAAATCCATCACATCATTGTGTTTATCTCTGGCATATTATATTTAACTCTACAACTATAGAATAATAAATACTTGTTTCTGCAATCATGTTTACAAGAAATCAATATGGTCATAGTCTTAATGGGGCTAGCTTTTATGGATCATTTCCTTTTCTAAAAGTTTCCAGTGGTTTGCTCTTCTCCATCTTTACTCTTCTAAGAATTATCCTGGTGCCCTAAACATCCTTTCATAGGCCCATGTTGAAAGATGGCTCACCAATGACAAGTGGGACTCCAAACTCCGTGATATTATAGATTTAAGAGTTATATTTATTTCAAGCATGGTTACCAGGTGTTAGGCTCTCCAAAACTTATTGTAACTATATGCAAGATTTCAAAAACTCATTCCAAAAATGAAAATATATTATTAGCAGTAAATATTTAGTTTATTCCTCCAAACATCTAATAATAAACATACGTATTCTTTGGTGTTTGATTTGTTTACACTATAAACAAATTCTATATTAATGAAAGGTTGGATATGTATAGTAAACATAGAGCCATTACTGATTTTGCCTTTATGGTTTTAAAATTGTATGTTGCATACTGAGGACATTTGCTAATACAAATATTGCAATTTACAGATTACTGAGATTTCCCTCTGGTTATTTTTTCTTTTCTTCATCATCAAGTGATAGCATATTTATTTATGGTTTATATATTTTTCTGGGCTGAAGCAATAGCACAGCGGGTAGGGCATTTGCCTTGCACGCGGCCAACATGGGTTTGATTCCTCTGCCCCTCTAGGAGAGCCCAGCAAGTTACTGAGAGTATCCTGCCCTCACGGAAGAGCCTGGCAAGCTCCCCATGGCATATTCAATATGCCAAAAGCAGTAACAACAGGTGTCACAATGGAACCATTACTGGTGCCTGCTCGAGCAAATTGATGAACAACGGGAGGACAGTGCTACAATGGACAGTGCTTATATATTTTCCTATTAACTTTCATATATACCTACCATAATTCTGGCAATATGTAAACATTTGCAAAATTTTCTTGAGCGGGCCCAGCAAAATTTTACTCTATGTAAATTTTTAAAGTTCTTTTTGATTTATTTGGTAAATGTGTTTCTTTAAAAATCCTGATCTCTATGAAAAATGGTCACAAAATTCCAATGAATATTAGTGACTATATTAAGCTTTATCTATTTCCGATACATATACCGACCAAAACGACACATTGCAGCTGCAGCATTGGAAGCAAAAGTCTAATCGTTGATCACTTAGGCTTTCTCCACTTTAAGTACTTGGGAAACATTACAAATATTTGACTTAAAATGGTTAAACAAGACCACATTTGAGCCACTATTGGATCAATAAATATTGATTCAATACGCATATTTCCATATGTAGAGATATGTATTATCAAAAAGAAAATGCAGGCGAAAATGCATCAATACCGTACCTTTGCATTTGGATGTGAATAGGCAGTATAATTTCTAGAATTCATTTCCTCTTCTGAGGCCATATTTTTTTTAAAGGTCATAAATTATCACATCTTTCTTGTGATCCAAGCAAACAATTTCATCAATTAGAAAGTACTTGTCACTCAGCTCCTAGTAAAAAGAAAATAATCTTTGTGGCTAGGGAGTTAGTACAGTGGGGAAGGTATTTCTCTTGCAAGCAGTGACCTGGCTTTGATCCTCAGTTCTGAGTATGGCTCTGAACACAGTGATTCTCAGTGATTCTGAACACAGAGCCATGAGTATTCCTTAGAACAACCTGATGTGGTTCAAACACTAAAACCTAAGACAAAAACAAAACCAAAAAAGAAAGAAAGGAATCTAGTGAGAATGGCTTCCAATGACAGCAATGAATAGAGTTTACGTACCAAAATCACTGGTGCCCAGAAAATTATATCTATAGAATACATTGTCCCAAATTTTTGAGTATGAATAATGACATAAATGACCGAATGACTCTAAACATATCTGGAATTATTTGGATGTTTATTGTTCAGAATCCTCCTGTATACATATATTCGGATAAACATTCCTTAAATATAGTGACTTTTATTATCATATGTTTCAAGAATTGCCATTAATTTACAATAACAATGTCTCTTTTGGAACAATATTTGTAAGCAAAACATACCGGTTTACTATAAAAGTACTATGAAATTACTGTTGCACTTACCCAATAAAATTACAAATGCAAATCAGAATATTGTAATAGTGGTCATCATGATAATTTTTTAAAGTAAGTCAGAGTCAGCAATGTAGAAAAAATAGCATCAAGTGCACATATTATATACATAGTTATAATCAGTAAGTTCTATGTTATTTGTGCGTAGAGCTGATTACACTCAGAGGCAAAAAGTAAGGAAAGGTGTTGCTATTTCAGGGGAAGTTTAATTTTATAAAAGGGAAATGTTGAGTGACTGAGCTAAGGAAACCAAAGCACTAGAAGAATCAAGTAGAAGCTGATTTGCGAGCTGTTCCCTGCTTTTGTAACTTCTCTGCTTTCTGCATGGATGCGTTTCTGTGTTACCTTAAGAAAACACCCACCACTGTAGCCAGTCTTCCTCTAAATGGAGGAGGGGCAGCAGGGAACACATCACAGGAGAGCGGCAAAAAAAGAAAAAAGAAAGCGGTAACCACCACTGTGGCTCTCACACTGAGGGGAAATCAATGGAAGTAGATGAATGGGGGGTAAGCCTCCGTGCCTCTCTCTGGTCCTCGATTGGACACAGCTAATCCCTGTGACCTTTGGGGAGCTGAAGGCAGAAAATGACCCCAATAATCAAAAGCACAATTAGAATGAAGAGCACAAAACCGTGACTGTGGTTAGAAAAAGGAGACAATGAAGAGACTATGGAGGAAATTTGTCCCTTTAGCAGTTGAGTGAATGCAGCCTTAGAGATACTCCTAATGGTTGCAGATGGACCACAGCATCGACTCAAGGGGCCCTGGGGGAGGGGAGGAGAGCGGAACTTGCAGTTATTACTTGTCCTGAAACTCAACTTATAGAGGCTTCAGACTTTCTTTGCCTCTCTCTCAAGAACTAAATATGTGTTTCTATCACTACACAGGAGGAGTGGGGGAGTGAGGATTGGGACGGATCAAAACTTTCCACTTTGAGTGCAAAAATCCACAGAGTAATTTCAATGCCAAGTGTTGTTTTCCATGAAAAATAAAAATAGTGAATTCATCTCTGTTAGAATAAATCAACCTGGTCAATAGAACAAACTAAATGCAGCTTTTGGAATCTAGCTAAGTCTAAAAGGTTGACTGCATGGCACATCTTTCTGAACAGTTCATGGGGACTAGGCTTTACAAATCAGACTGAGGGCATGCAATGAGAAAGTAATGACAAAAGAGACAAAAAGGGAGTTTTCAAAATTTATTTTCTTTAATTTTAACTGGTGCCTTGTATATCTTTTCCCTATAGGACTCAATTTCTTTATTAAGAAGTGTTCATTGGACTATGGAGAGAGCTCGGGATTTTAGTGCACATGACTTGTATACCAACGGCCTTTCAGCATGTGGTTCCCCCAAGCAAGGCAGGGTGTAGTCCTAGACACACTGAAGACTGCCTGGTGGCCCAGTGACCAGCATGTCTGGGTCATAGCAGCATTGCTTTGGTTGCTTTGCCAGGCAATAGCACTGAACCAACCAGCCTGGTTGCTCAAACGCCTCTTAGAATGTCCCTGGAACACACTGAGCGCTGATTGGAGGCATTATTTTTTAAAATAGCTCAAATTTTGATTAATGTAATAACACAACTTTGTTTACTTCTTACTGGTTACCAGAAACCATAGTAAAGCCTTTACAAATATTTGCTTGTTCAGTCCTCATTGCTCTTGTGTGATATATGTACAGTTATTCATATCATATAAAGGAAGACACTTGGAGGGGGGCAGGGGCAGAATGGGAAAGTCCAGAGTCACAATATATTGATTATATAAGTAATAATATATAGTAATAAATTTAGTAATTTAAATGCAGAGAAAAATATTTTGATACTACCTGAATTTAACCAATTGTGACTTTCACTTGTATATTACTCAACATGGGCTGGAGCAATAGGACAGCCGTAGGGCGTTTGCCTTGCACACAGCCAACATGGCCGACTCGAGTTCAATTCCTCTGCCCCTCTCAGAGAGCCCGGCAAGCTACCGAAAGTATCTCGCCTGCACGGCAGAGCCTGGCAAGCTACCCGTGGCGTATTCGATATGCCAGACACAGTAACAACAAGTCTCATGATGGAGACGTTACTGAGCCCGCTCAAGCAAATCGATGAACAATGAGAGGACCATGACCATGACCATGACCATTACTCAACATAGTCATCGGTGCCAGTTATTAGAAACATGCTTTATTAACATACCTGAGAGAACTGGTATTAAACTTGTATGTTCAGAAAAAAGAGCACTAATCACAGATCAGGAAGGTCTGAGTGTCTAGTCAGAATCACCATACCTCAAGCCTATATTTCTACCTTTATAAAAGATGGTTGGTCCTATTCTTCCTGAAACCTACATTATTTTAATACAATAGCACCATACTGCATTAATTCAGGTATAAGTATTGTGTTATACTCTTCCTTAGTATGCAAGCTGTATGTATCTGTTCCTACAGCCAGGGCAGCTGTGGCCCACATGTTAGCTAACTTCAAGTACCATTTAATTGACCTGTGTTGAAGTTAGTTATGTTTTGACTGGAAGGGAATGGAAGAGTAGCAGACTCTAAGCACAATAACGAAAAACCATTGAATACCACGGCAAAGTGAGTGGAGAACAAAAACAAAATCAAAAGTCAACAGCGGGAGAAAGCCAGAAATATTAGTAAAATAAACAAAATTAAATATCACTGATAAAGTTCATGCTGGTGTGATAGCACAGCGAGTAGGGCATTTGCCTTGCATGCGGCCGACCCAGGTTCGTTTCCTTCGTCCTTCTCAGAGTACCTGGAAAACTACCAAGATTATCCCTCCTGCACGGAAAAGCCTGGCAAGCTACCTGTGAAGTATTCAATATGCCAAAAACAGTAACAACAAGTCTCACAATGGAGTCATTACTAGTGCCACTCGAGCAAATCGATGAACAATGGAAGGACAGTGCTACAGTGCTACAGATAAAGTTCAAGGGGACACATCTCTATAGATTAAATTATATCCCACCTATGTTTCTGCCACATCAGACCTTAACGACTTGATGTGAACGTTTTGATGTATGAAGGCAAGCACCTTACCCAGTGTACTCTAGCTCCTAATATAACTAACACTTTTTAGGCAGAAGAAAATGTTCAAAATATTGGTTTTACAATTGCTTCAGTTACTAATTGACGTTAATATAATGGCTATTTCTAAAATGTTAGAAGAATTATACATTAATTCATTTTGGAAAGAAACACAAATGAGTATATACATATCTATGAAAATATAGTAAAAGTATTCCTGATTAAAAATCGTTTGCATAGTTGAAGTGTTTTGAATTTACTTGTCAAAGAGCAAGTAGAAATAACAGTGTTGGGGCTGGAGCGATAGCACAGCGTGTAGGACATTTGCCTTGTACGTGACCAACCCGGGTTCGATTCCCAGCATCCCATATGGTCCCCTGAGCACCGCCAGGAGTAATTCCTGAGTGAAGAGCAAGGAGTTGTAGGACAACATTGCTTTGTTCTTTCTCCCTTGTCACAAGGAACTCAGGTTTATTACAGTGCTCCTGAGGCACTTCCATTCCATTGTGTTTATCTGTAAACTCTTCCCTATGCTCTCCTCCCCAACCAGTTAATCAGCTTTTTCCCCTAATCAGAATCTGTTAGTTTGTAAGGTCAGATCCTTCTAGGACACTGAAATTGTACTGTAAGTTAATATTGCCTTTCTCCTCTCCTTATGTCTTTTGAATAGTTTACTTTAAACAATGCCTTTTTTGTATAGATACAGGAAGACTGTTAATATTATGCTTTGTAATTTAGGATTTAATTGGCTCTGAATATTATTCACTCCCGGGCATCTACTTTCTCATCTTAAGCCTCAGTTGCCCTTGGTTCCTAACACCCCCAAAGCAGGGTCCCCACGAGGGACTGAATGGACCCAGGGCAAGCAGTGAGCTACCCTGGCATCGAAATGGGCCAGGCCAAAGTGCCACGATTCTTAACTATAAGAGTTTGATCATAGACAAATGCTGTCATGATCCAAAAGAGACTAGGACCCTGCTAGGAATAGGAAAGACTATCTGGCCTGAACACTGTAGTCTGAGATCAAGATAGACCTAGGAGAGCAATTCTATAAGTTTAAGATATTTCTTACTGTATCCATACAAAATGATTTATATTATGATTGCTTATATGCTTGTTGGACAAGGAGAGGAGAAACACACCCAGGGGATTTCGTTCTAGGGTGGGTCATCCTGCTGAGAGAGTATCTGTCCTAGAAATGCCTTTCCCTGAGGGAAAGAACTCTACCCCTATGTATAATTGTTACCCCAACCCCTCATGCTTTAGGATTTAACTGTACTGTAAGAGTGGACTAGGAGATCAGAATCAAGATTCCAGAGAAAGGGGATCGAGGAGAATGAAGTAGCATGGGGGAGGAAGAAGCAGGAGGAGAACGGAGATGGGAATGGAATAAACTGCAACCAAGATCAACCAGCCTGGCCCTCATTCCTTCCTTCACCTGCCCATCACCATCGACCTCCCCAGGGTGGGGGAACCTGCGTGAGACTACCAAACATGGGCGGTGGGAGAGATACAGCCGCCACTGCTGTATTTTTGGAGTTTACACCAGGAGTAACCCCTGTGCATCTCCTGATGTGACCCAAAAAGCAAAAATTAAATTAAATTAAATTAATTGTGTCTGCCCAAAAAGATGCAGTTAAAAAAAAAAAAGATCATCTATTATTATTCCCAAGAAAACCTCTATGACTTTCTTAGGCCAAGCATTGCAGACGTCAGAGTTAAAACATGTTATCTATCTGAAGCATAATTTTCCCAATCACTTTAACATCTCTACTTTGTCACTTTCAACCAGAAGAGATCTAGAGGTAAATGGTTTAAATATCATAAGAATTTCTTCACCAATTATATTATTTTCATACAAAAGTCACTTATATCTTCTATTTTGTCAAATTAGGTAGAATAGAAATAAGTTAAAAAGCTTTTTTTTTTTACATTTATGTTCTCTTCATTCACAGGCTTATCCATTAATGTATTTATCTTCTAATATTTAGTAACATATTTTATATTAATTTATTATGCACATATGTATATGTACATGTATTATGCATCCATATCAATGGTTTGAATGGTTTTTTTTTTGCTTCAGTGTATATTAGAACTCTATTCTTTTATCAGATTTGATCAGCCTGTTATAACCGGAAATGGGAACAAACAAAACAGAATTTTTATGCTAAAATTGTACCATTTTTCTCAAATTGTAACATATTTTTGATTCAAAAATAGACTGTGGCATTTGAGAATCAAATAGCAAATCCAGATGATTATTGTATCACTTCAGTTTTTCAGAGAAGCCTTTCACAAAATTGTACTCCATTCATTTAAATCTGGATACACGAATAGCTATATATTTTTGTTTTGCTTGTTTGTTTTATTTGGGATCACATGTTGTAGTGCAGAGGGCTTACTCCTGGCTCTTACACAAATAAAAGGGAGTTCACAGAACCAAAATTAAATATTTTAACCTTGTAATATTTTTTATTCATAGTAAAACTTTCATTTTTCAGATTCTCTCAATTAATTATATTTCCTTTCTATTTAGTTAATCATAGACAAATATTCTAACTTGTTTCTTCTTAAGTAGAATTTCTGTTATAAGTTAAATGAAATTCTGTTTATTAGTTTTACTTTTGACTTTTGGTGTATATTCAGGACTAGGGTTTAATAATGGCTCTGTGCTCAGGAATCACTTGTGGCAGTATTTAGGGGGACTTGGTGAAATAAACGGTGCCAGGGATGGAATTCAGATCAGAAAAATGCAAGGCAAATACTTTACCTACTGTACTGTCTCTCCAGCTCTAACTGTTTCTTAGTATGTATATTTACATAGGGAGTGGGGGGAAATACATATTTCCATTGGCAATATAAATTACTATTGTGTCGTTTTGAACTAGATTTATAATAATTATAATTTTAAATAAATTGCATAGTTTCTAATAATGAAGTTATTGATATTCATTTTTTGAGAAAGATCACTCTTATCTTAAACATTTGGCACCAAAAAACTAGTTTTGTCTTTCATTCTATTAATCAACAAAATGTATGATTAGTTAATCTTAATTTAGCACTGTTTTTGGAGTTTGGGATAAGACATATACTGTTTTAAGTGTTCTTAAATTTATACCAAAAGGTAGACCTTAGTTGTTAAAGAAAAATTTTCTGAATGTAAGAAATAAAATTTAAATTTACATTTTTATAGTGACTAGTTCAGATCTCAAATATATAATTTAAATATGTATGGCAAAGTAATTTTAAAACAATAAACCCCTCATTTAATAATATTTTATTATGTATGACTAGATTAAAAATGGCTATCTTATTACCTACATTATTCTATTTTCTATAAACAGAGACAGTGAGGAAGCCCTGGTGTTAGACTTAATGAAGCTCAGAAATAGATTTGTGAAATTTTCCAATCTCATTGTTCAGCAACTGGAAATAAATCGCTACCCTGTGCCCCATTTCTTATATACTATTGAAATTCCATTCACTTCTTAGAAAGAGATTGATGAGTAAAGAGAAACCATGGGGTATATGGAAAGAGGAGGTGTTTGGGTCAGAAATCATTTGCAATCAAATTCTAAATCCACTACTTGCAAGTCTTGCAACAGAGGCTAAAGAAATTTCTGAGCTTTATTTTCACACCTCCAAAGAAGGAATGTTGATAAGGAGGATCATAATGACGATTATGATTATGACCAGTATATAAACATCAAAATTATATGATAAAGTATATAAATATAAAATTGTGTCATTTATATAAAATAGACTAAAGCAATAGGTAATATATGTATTAGTAAGTATGGTTTCAATTTCTCCATCCTAATGTTTAATTCATTCAGTAAGCCAATCACCTAAACCAGAAAATGAGAAGAACCAGAATAAATTTTGAAATAATTGTAAGAAATCTGTTTTTATTTAATACTATATTAGTACAGGAAGTAGCAATGAACTACTCTAACACAGATTATTTTAGTTAAATAACAAATCACTCTGATTTTTCTCAAAATATTGAATCATAAAGATTCCCAATTTATAATTATCCCCTCCCGTTGATCGTCGATTTGCTCGAGCGGGCCCAGTAACGTCTCCATTGGAGACTTTGTTGTTACTGTGACTGGCACTAAAAATTTCTTTGAATGCACACTTTAGACCAATTTAGCATTTTGCTTTATTTTTTCTAAACACATTCCTAGAAATTATTATTCTGGTAGATCACTACAATCAGTCATTCCAAGATGGGCACTCAGGAAATTGGAACAATCCAAGGGAAAAGTAGAAACCTTGGGTGCATTGTGCAAGGATCCCAGGCAAGTGTGTGGTGGGGCTTTCTATTTACGTGCTTAAAGAAGGTAGTTATATAGGAAAGCACTGAAGAATTCTTTTGCTGAGGAAGGGATTGTAGGCCAAATAATTTTATGAACCTCTGATTATGATAGTGACTCTTCTATTTTTGAAAAAAATGATAAGGAAGCATCTTTCTTTTTCTTATAACAAAATGAAGCAAACTTACACTCATTTGTGCTACCATATTGATGTTTTAAAAGTAGGTTTTGATCACTCTTGCAGCATAATGCTTTTGCTAAATAAGTAGTATATATTTATTTTCTATAGTACGTAGATCTCTGAAGAAGTCATTTCGTCTTCATTGTAAATTAAATTTCCGTATCAGAATGTTTTAAAATAGTTAATACTTAAAAATATTTGCTGATGCTTTTTTCTCTCCATCTTTACAACAGAACTCATATATCTCTCTATATTCTCAGTTCAAAAGAGTGGGACAAAAATAATGTACCTTTCACAATTATTTTAACCATCCATAAGTAAACTTGAAGTTTAAATTAACTTTAATTTGATCTTGTAGATTTGTGACACAAATTTAAAGCCTCACACACATAGTTTTTATACTTAATTTTGCAATTCATTTCCTAGGTTCTAATTAAATGTTCATAGTACTCCACTTCAAGTACCAATTCCCTGCATTCCTCTTGATTAGTAGGAAAGAATCAATAAGAATTGATCCAATTTGTAGAACACAATTCTCATATTGATAGTAGTTTATATTCATTTGCTTTTCCCTAATCTTTTATTAATGGTCATCTTCGAAATGTCAATTAATGCCAAAGCCCTGCACAATGATAATGCAAATCTATAAAGAAATCAGCTTGACACTTTACAGTAGGGCAAAAATGAAAAAAGCTATTATTTTGAGGAATATTTTGTAATTGAATATGACAGAAATGACGGATAAGTAAAACTCCAATTTTGGAGCTGTAAATTGAAAACAACTAAAAACTAAAAATAACTGAATGAAATGCATTTAAATAATAAACTCCTGCCTTAGATTTTTAGAGTTCCACATTGTAACCCTAGCTGCTATTATATAAAAAATAATTCCAAGAAATAATAACTAAATGATAATAGAAATATGAGTGTTTGTGCTACAAAATATTATGGGCTATTAGGTTATACCACTAATGAAAGAGAAATATCATTTCATGTATTAGTGCTACTCATTATAGAGAAAGTGGTAGACCACTCAGTCTTTATTCAATGAAATCTTTTTCATAAAATATAACATTATTGCTATTATATAATTTTTGTCTAACTCTATCAGAGTATTTTTAATGATCATTTTAGAGGAGTTAGAGATAATATACTTCCTTAATTTTTCATATGTGATACTAAGACTATTATTTTTTCTATAGATTATAATTTGTATCTTCAGACTTGATAGACTCAAGTCTGAATCTAATCAGACACTAATAAAGACATTTCATAGGTTACTGAACATTTTGTAATACCATTGTCTTCCCACTCTTGATCTTACTTGGGTAAATAGTGTTACCCACTATTAGTGATATTGAGTTTAAGTGATGACTACCAGGTGTCTTAATTATACAAGCATATTTCCCCTATAGATAGCAAATAAACTCTGAAATAGTTCCTGACACTGTTAAATATGCTTGCATGCAGACATATTTCACCTATTATATTCAGTATACATTGTTGGTGCTTTTCTGAATGAATGATTTTATGATAGATGCAATGTTGAACTTTTTCTAATACAAAAATTACCATTATGTTTTACCATACAGATAAGAGAAATTCCAGTAAAGATTTTATACATTTTAATGTTCTATTTTTATCATTTATTTTACTATAAACCAATAAGAAATCAATAAAACTATATTGGAGTGAAAGTAAGAGGTACATTTTTGAGAAAAAAAAATAGAAAGTTTAACTGCTCAATATTGAAGACCCAGTTTAGAGTGGTAGGTTTTTTGCTGTGGAACAATATGTCTGATCTTCAGAACTCACCTTTTGATGGGGGACAGGTATAAAGTACCTGGCTCCCTCATACCAGTGAGTGCTTTCCTAGACTTGAAGATAGTTGTAAGCAGTTACAGCCAAACCCACTTCAAGTCAGGCTGGGCATATGTTTAGACTTGGGGTACAAAAAGACTTTCTCAGACACTAAATACTAAGTAGTCTCTTGCCTCTTTATTTCCTTTCCATGACACACATCATCAAGTCTAGCTAACAAAAAAGTGTAAATAAATAACTTTTGAATTCCCCTGAATCATTCTGCCTGCCAAACCCAATGCAGTGAGTCGGGGAGTTATTCCCTGTTGAAATCATCTCTTTTCTTTTTCTGTGGAGGCAAAGAGGGTTTTGTAGGGTGCCAGGATGACGGTCTTTCTAATCAGCGGTTGAACGTGGGCTGGGGCTCTGCCCAGGATTCAGCTGTGCTAAGCCTGGGGATCACGTAGTGTCAGAAATCAAATTTTATCTAGTGCTGTAGTATCTCTTAAGCCTAAAATGATGTTTGCAGCATAGAGAAAGATGGGGGGAAATGAATGAAATTTTGTTTTCCATAGTGTTTCGTTAGCATAGTATTAAATAAAGGTGCTGTTAGGTAGAGAGGACATTGTAGAATTGTGGTAAGAATCATTTGTTAATGCAAGGCTCTCCTTTTCTGAGCTCTAGAAGGGGCCGGAAAAGAGGTGGATAGAAACAGAAATGAACATTTAAACCAATTCAGGTATTTCATTTCGAAAGATAGCGAACCTCTTTCCTCATTTCCATTGCTTTATAATAAATGTCCTTATTCCCAGTGAGAGCTAATAATAAAGGGTACACACACCGTTTTCAAAATCTTATGATAATCTATAGATAGTTGGTTGATTCATGTTGCAAATTTGGATTAATTTTCATAGCATTTTAAGTCATTAGAAATGTGCATAATACATAAAACAAACTGTTCCATCATAACTTATAAGTGTTTCCATTGAAAAGTTTGTTTCCTTACTAAAAGCTGTCTAAAATTTTAAGGTCACTCAAATTACATTGTAACTTAAAAACAAGATTGTGGGTAAGTAGAAGTTGTTCCTTTAAAAACATCTCAGTGCATTTGCATAAACACCTTCTGTGATCTTTCTAAATCAAGCTATCTTATTTTTTATTAGTTTGCAAGAGCACAGTTAACTAGTTTGTGATAGGACATTGTTCTAACACAGCTACAAAATACAAAAAAAAAATGCCTGTGTTCCATTCTCGTTGTTGGTGTGACTCCAAACCGCCTTAAACAATGTGTGCATACAAATAAGTGAACAGGCTGGAGGCAGAATAAGTGGCCCCCACCCCCTTCCCTGCTATATCACTTCCAGAGTTGATTTTAAGGACAAACATGGCAACAACCAGAGCTGGAAATGCAGGAATGTTTGAATAGGTCTTATGAATAAAGCAACAATGAGCATTATGCTCTTAGTACACACAGATCTGAACCCCTTTTCTCTCTTCTTTTTAGCTTCATCAGACTAATTATATGACACATGGATTGTGGCAGAGGGAAGTGAGGGAGATAAGTTCATGCATATGCTGTATGTGAAAGAGCCACAAAGCAGACTTCTGTGAGTTTGCTTATCCTCTTTAAAATCTTCTAAATCATCCCTGAATAGCTGGGGCCAAGACAAAATGTGACAACTTAGCTTAAAAGAAAAAAAAAGAGGAGACACAAAATTAATGACCCCTGTGATGTTTCTAGAGAGGCATTACCTGTGTATTTGCTCCTAAGCGACATACTCTCTTCCCTAAGTAAACAGCTGTACTTCTTCACTCTCACAAGAAGAAATCCTCTGTAGATGTTTCAGGTGATAAAAAAGCCTGCTGGCGCATTGCAACTGGAATGACCTATGGCTCTCTGGTTTTCAATTTCGGAAGGACCCTCTTGGATTTTATTTTGTCTGTGTCTGCTTATCAGCAATGAAACAAGAGACATTGCTCAAATTTTCCTAATATGTAGATATGACATGGAGCATCACCGAGCACTCATGAAATTAGTAACGGCGCCTTTGAGATTCTCTGTACATGGATACTGCGAGTCGGTTTCAGATGATTTCAGCTTGAGTGTCCTTTACATTTAATCTCATCTCTGAAATTGTACAGTCAGAAATTAATGAGAAATTTAAAAAGCATAAGGGAGCATTTTTTAAAAAAGAAAAACAAGAATAGATGAATAACTGATGGAAAATCTCAAATGCTTTGAACTGGTTTACGATATTCAACCTCAGAAGAACAAAGTGAGGTTTTATTTATGCGTTCATTAAGAGAAGTTGTTATTAATCTGATGAGATGGCCAGTTGTTGCTTTCTGAAAGATGCAATGTGGCACCACTTTCTTCACTATTGCTCAGGAGATTCTGACAGTTTTAGCATTCTCTCTCTTATGTGACAAAACCCTATTGCCCCCTATACCTCTTTCCTGTGTGCGTGTAGACACACACACACACACACACACACACACACACACACACACACACACACACCCATATGAGGTAAGTCCCCTGGGTCTGTAATTGGCAGGAGATGAAGCGATGATGGGGAGTGATCACAGTCAATAGCTTTGATTAACAATAAGGTGGGAAATTAGCAATGCTAGCATTCAGCCACCCTGCCCTCTCCCTCCTCCATATGCTCCCTCAGTCCGCGCTGGCGGCCTGACACAGGGCAGGCAGAGCCCTTCGCTGGCTTTGAAGTGCAGCAAAGGTGCAGGCAGAGCAGAGAATTAGGGAAATTAAGGCGAAGGAGACCCCAAGGCAGGATGCTGAGACTCTCTCAGGGCTTTTTGTGCAGCAGGAGAGGCGAGGCAGAAGTGTGCTGTGTGTTGTCCTTGTGTGTTTTTCTGTCACATGTGGATTTACTTGTGTCTGGACATGCTGTGATCGAAATGGCAACTACTGTTACTTCTGTGACCCCATCAGCAGCTCTGGTGTTGTTTTCGACAGACCCTGAAGACCTAGAGAGGGGGAACGACAACGGGACGCCCATCCCCACCTCTGATAACGATGACAATTCGCTGGGCTACACAGGTAGAGTGTTTCTTTCCCCAATTCGAACTATCCATTCTTCCCCAAATGCCTCCACCTCCATCCGTCATCAACCACCTGTGTAAAATGATCTCATCATCCCCATTGCTGGCTAACCACCACGGCTATTTCTTGTCCTCATTTCTCAAGTCTTCATTCTTCAGCCGGGAGGTCAGATTGCTCAAGGGAATACCCTCGGGGGAAGAAATTTCACATGAAAACTGCATGTGTTTTTCTCCATGTTTAATATGCACGTTGTTCATCCTCCTGAAACTTTGATGTTGCTAATATGCTTAGAGGGTAACATTTCCTCGGATAGTTACTATTTCACTCAATAGCTACCAAAAGAAATCAAGGATGACTGGCAGGTAATGGAGTTTCAAAATTAGATGTACTTTTTTGGTCACACTTGGCATCTTATAAACAACAGAAAGCTAACGCTTAACAAAAAGGTGCATATCATAATTATGAATTTGTACCAGAGAATTGTGGTTGCTTTAGTATTATTGCCTCTTGCATGTGTACACCGCATGGAGATAACACATTAACTAACTGATAATGTTGGGAATAATTCATATATAAATGTCTAAGAATGGTCATCCTGGAATATGTAAATACTTCCTGAGGAATTTTTATATATGAATACAGCCATAAGTATAACTGCATAAATTAAACATATAGGTCTGCTACAAGAATAAAATTTTAGAGGTAAAAACAAAAGATATCTCATGCAACCCATTGATTCTGATCATGTTATAATACAGGTCCCGTATTGGTAATCATTTACTATTTTATTATAATTAGCTCTTGTTAGCACAATTCTCTGTACAACATGCTAAGTTGTATAGAGTGGACAGTAGAAAGATTGGGGATGGATGGGAGGGTCTGGGGTGGATGTATTCATTGAAGTTAGAAATAATAAGGAACACAATTACTCATTATAGTCTAATGTGACTGATACTAAAAAAGAAAATAGTCCAATAGAAAGATTATGTTTTGGTATAAAATAGTGATCTAGTGAGGATATTTTCAAGGAATCCTCACTATCTTCATAGAAATTAATTTCTAAATGTTATCCCTTGTCTACATAATGTAAGCTTTAAACACCTGAAACAGTTACTAAAGTGAACAACAGCTTTATAATAATCTTTATTGTTCATTATATTTATTTTGTCTCACAGATCATGCATTTTTATATTTTTCTTACCTTTCAGTGTAAAAATTTAAGATGAAAAAGTCAGCAAATCAAAGTCTATTTATAGTAAGATAGGTACTTAACATAATACTTTCCTAGAAAGTTACTTAAAACCTTTTAAATGTCCTTTCTTAATACCATAAATACCTCGATGTTTATAAATGAACAGATGATACCCAATTTAGTGCTCTTTAGCATGGATAATCTCATTTGATATATGTCTATTTTAATTCTAGTTCCAATTTCATTCTCACCCAATCTAAACTCTGCATTGTTTGGATAAACTAAGAGTGTTTGCTGCTGTTGACTTTTATTTAGTTTTTGTATATTATACTTAATCAATGCATAGCATGTGCAGAGTAAAATTAAGGGGGCTTAAATCCTAATGAATCTAAGACTTAATATAATCTTTTATAATTCTTCATTTCCACTTTTTATCACCTTGGATTAATCAGCAATCTGATTGTGCTATGAAATATTTCATTAGGTGAATTAGTACATGGTAAAAAACATAATAAACATAAGGGATCTAATTAAAGCAGTACTTCTAAAGAAAAGTGACTGGAAAGCAATCATTTGAATATTCTATTATTAAAGTTATAATTATTAACACTCTCATACCAAAGAAAGTTTGTTCTGTAAGTTTTTTTCAGTAAATTCTTATTCAGGAATCTCTTTTCTACTACATGAATTAAACATGCTATTTGTGTCTCATTCAATTGAATCTTCGCTCTTTCTATGCTCTTTTAAAACGCCACTAGAAGTGAGAAATATATAATAAAATATTTCCTCCTATAATAATTATGAATATCACAATCTCTAGTTCTGATGTTGAAGTACGAAACAAAATAATATAGAAAACTAACAACAGATTTTCTTTTCTTTTGTGTGAATGTGTGTAGATAACTTTGATGTGATTGTTTGTGTTTGTAAGTATGTATCTATATGACTTTCTTTATTATGACCACATATAATTGAGTTGACAGAATCTTTTAGGAAGAAATAATTCAGTTCAGAGCAAAATGAGATGGCCTATCTATTCAGAGACATTTTTGCATATTTTATGTAAACTACTTAAGGCTATTATGTCTAGAGAGTAACCCTGAATATAGCAAATTGTCAGAAATAAGATATAAATATTAATTAAAGAAAAGGATATACAAAGCAATTAATGCTTATTTCTAGACATCATAAGAAAAACTTACATGAATGTTAGTATGATCAGCTGTAGTTTGTAGATCATTTTTTGCATAATTCAGAAAAATTATTGTGCAATTTGCATACATCATATACTTACATTTTAGAACATGTTGCTTCACTTGAGACTTCTTTACACAAATACATATGTATGAAAGTATATATAAGTATACACATATACTTCCATATGTACATATGCATATATGTATATATACACAGATATATATACATGTTTATATATAGATACGTATATCTATATTTCCCCAAGGAATTTTTACTGTCAAGAAACATTTTGGACAACATAAAACAGTCTCAAAAGAAGATAGGACGTTCATTAAAATTTGCATTCTACAGTTCCAATTCTCCCTTTTCCACTATTACAATTCTTATTCTCACTGAAAGCTAATTTGTGACTATAACATCCACTCTGCTACTAAAATTATTTGTGACCAAGACTATCAAATTGATTCATAAAACCAAATTGTGTCTCATATTATGCACATAAATTTATTTTATTCATTATAAAATCAAAATGATATCTCATTAATAATATCTCCTTTTTAATGATTATATATATGCCATACTCACCAAAATTGCATGTGATTTTATTAAGAGGCCCAGGATAAAATTATAATATAAATTCAGAGAAGAAACGTATACTGATTGATTTCTTCTTACCAAGCTATATAAGGTTTGAAAACATTTCAGTCTACCTCCTACTAATCAATGAATGCAAAATAATTTCTAAGGTGGCACTTCGGAGTGCAATTAAAGTGGACTTGTGCATTATTTACAGGGAATGAGCCCATTTCCTGTTTAACCAAGTGTGTCATAAATATTGGGGGTTATTTAACAGTTCACAGCCTTTGTCATAAGAAAAAAATAAAATGGGATTTCAAATCACCATATTGAAGTTTCAAATACATATGTCCAAGAGTTTGAATATGCAATAATTTTAATAAGGTTCTGAAAAGAGTATATTTATTAACTTATTGCAAGGTACTCATATATATTTTGCATATTTTGCATATACAGGTATCTATACTATATATGTATATATAATAAGTATATTTCAGATAAGTAATATATAGTAAAACAAGTAAAAGGTAAATAATAGGTCTAAAAGTATTAAAATATGTGCATACACCCAATACACATATAGATAATCAATCATACAAAATTTAAAGACTTTACTGACACAAGAATTTTTCTGAAAGTTAGTGGGGAACTAAAAATGTTCTAGCAGTATTCTTAATCTTTTTAGAAAGCAATAATTACCAAGTAAAAATAAAGTAAGTTGATACATTATTCTTATGACTAGGAAGCATAAACTTGCTTTGTGATGTCTACAATACTTCCTTGAGCCCCACGTCACTAAATCTAAGACAACTTCTTCCATTTCCATGGGTCTCTTTTAAGACCCAAACTTGCAATAGCGTATTGTAAAAAGTAAAATAAATTTATTGGGTCTACTATACGATAACATATCAGAATAAAATTTAAGATGCATATTTTAAAGCCCTAAAAATGAACAATTATGAGAATCATGTCACTGTTTATTCCAATTAAGTATCTAGTCATGCAACGTCAGAAATTTTAGGTAATTTCAAATTGAGACAATGGAATCTTCTACTTAGTGAGTCTATCACCAACTAAAGTTTGCTGGTAATTTTCTAGAGAAAGAAATGAAATATATACTCCCTTATAGAAAAATATACTAAACAAATTTATATATTTGCCTGCTTGCTCCAAACAGTAATTCCCAAGTCATGCATTATCTTGTATTTTAGAATCTCAATAGGTAAGTAATATTTTATGACTATTTTTTGCCACTGTGTTCTTCATTGTATAACTTTGTGATAAAAATCAAATAGAAACTGTGCAATTTTTAAAGTTATGTTTTCTTACTGATAGTGAGCATTTATTATCATTTCATGTAGATAATTCTGCCTTCTAAGCTTTTTACATGCTTAGAAACTCATTTAATTATTATACTAACCCTCTTAGGAAGATGCTATTGTCAATAGTTTCAGTATCTAATATCTGATTCAATATCCTAGAAGAGGAATGGTCCAAAACATATTTCAAATTCCAAACCAAATGTCTTTAATGAGGCTGTTATAAGCTACATTGTGTCATTAAAAACTAAATAAATTAGCTACAGTTCTATGCAAGAACAACTCTATTAACTAACATTTTAAGTCTGTTATTTTTCTTCTTGGGGTCATTATTATCACAATAACTAATGTACATTTTAGAATCACATAAAACAAAAGTTTTAAACAAAATAATTGGATTTTCACTTTATGCTTTTCTTTAAACTCTGTTCCCCTAAGTAATCTCTTTACTTAAACCAATAGTGGTTTCATTTGATAGAAGTTTTCTTTTTATTTAAAAAATGCTATGCATCAACAAACGCCTTTTGATTTTTCAGTTTTAGACATTATGTTTTAGACATTAAGTTTTCCTACTTATTACTATTCAGTTCTTTTGTTAAATTAACAGAGAGTACTGATTTGTATTTAACAAAAGTTTACACAGAGAAAAATAGTTTACTGTAAGTGCATTTCCCTTTTAGTACAAGATTGTTCATTTTCTAAGTTCATAGTTTCTTTAGTAATCATTCTACATATTTCAGCATATCCAAATATTCCACCATCTGGAGTTTCTCCAGGCAGTTGTCTTAAAAGTCTTTGTATCCTAAACTGAATAGAATAGACCTGAAAATTTTTTCATTAGTCTTTCATGCTGGCTCTTCTATTTCCAAGATATTATGTTTTTCTCTCCTGATTTGTCCTTCTAATAGAATCATAGTTCCTGGAAAGCACATCATACACATCATACTGAAGCTTTAAAAACAGAAAACAAAATAGTTCAAGTATGTTCTTTGGGCTGGCTTATCTGTGTGTTCATATGGTTTTTCTTCTTTTTGAGTATATTTTATATTAGATCGTCCCTTTCAGATTAATATTTCAGTTATAGAAAAATTAATAGCAATCCCCATTGTTTTGTTTTCCTTGAAACACTATTAGTTTGTCTGTGACCACTTTGATTCATCAAGTCTCTTATCTTTTTTTTCCAAACTCTGAGTTCTTTGTCATTTTCTTTCTAAATAGCTTATAGCTTTTTTTCCTTTTTTTAAATTTTTTTGAATCACCATGAGATAATTACAAGCTTTCATGTTTGTGTTACAATCACACAATGATCAAACACCCATCCCTCCACCAGTGCATATTCCCCACCACCAATATCCCTGGTATACTCCCCTTTCCCACCCTCCCCCTGCCTCCATGGCAGACATGATTCCCCATAATCTCTCTCTACTTGGGGCATTATGGTTTGCAATACAGACACTGAGAGGTTATCATGTTTGCTCCTTTATCTACTTTTCTCAAATTGCTAAAGAGCTTCTTTTCCTTTCCAGTTTTTTCTTTTATTATTAAATTTGTGTGATTGACAAAATTATTGATAGTTTGTATTTAGTCATAAATATTTCAACACCAATTCCACCACCAGTGTCAACATCCCACCACCAGTGTTCCCATAGTCTCTCCCCACTCCAAACCCCACCGTATCCCTGACAGTCAACTTGACAGGCATGTAACAAAGTTTCAGTGGTTACAGGTTGCTTAGATCTCATGTTTTCAGTTTTGTTGACTCAGTGTTTTGGATATATGACTATATCACTCATCAATATGACCAGTATAACTGAAGACCTGATGCCTGTTCACCCATTACTTCCTGGTCTATCCCCCTGCCACAGATTTCTTCCTTTTCAGTCTTTCTCCTCTCTGAACACTGCTAAACAGCTTCTTTTTTTTTTTCCCCTTTATTGTATTTTATTTTTTTTTAAAGTTGTAGATTTACAATTTTTTGTGCTTTGGTTTCAATTATACAATGATCAGATACCCATCCCTCCACCAGTGCCCATCTTCCACCACCATGGATAATATCCCTCCCACCCCCATCCCCCCATCCCCCCTGTCTCTGTGGCAGGGCAATCCCCTGTGTTCTCTCTCTCCTTTTGGGTGTTGTGGTCTGCAAAAGAGGCATTGAGTGGCAAACATGTTCAGTCCATAGTCTACTTTCGACATGCATCTCCCCTCCTGGGAGGATCCTCCAAACATCCTTTATTTGGTGCTCCCTTCTCTATCTGAACTGCCCTTTCCTCTAGGATACCCGGCTGGCCTCTAAGTTATGGAGTAATCCTCCTGGTGCTGATCTCAGCTATTCTTGGGTATTAATCTCATACTGTGTTACTTTATATCCCCCAGATGAATGCAATCTTTCTATGTCTATCCCTCTCTTTCTGACTCATTTCGCTTAGCATGATACTTTCCATATTGTACCACTTGTATGTAAATTTCATGACTTCATCTTTTCTAAGAGCTACATAGTACTCCATTGTGTAGATGTACCAAAGTTTCTTTAACCAGTCATCTGTTCTTGGGCACTCAGGTTTCTTCCAGTTTCTGGCTATTGTAAAGAGTGCTGCAATGAACAAACAAGTGCAGATGTCACTTCGACTATACATTTTTGCCTCTCTGGGATATATTCCCAGGAGTGGTATTGCTGGGTCAAATGGGAGCTCAATTTCTAATTTTTTGAGAATCGACCATACTGTTTTCCAGAAGGGCTGAACCAGTGGACATTCCCACCAACAGTGAAGGAGTGTCCCTTTCTCGCCACATCCACGCCAGCATCGGTTGCTTTTGTTCTTTTGAATGTGGGCTAGTCTCTGAGGTGTGAGATGGTATCTCATTGTGGTTTTGATCTGCATCTCCCTGATGATTAATGATGTAGAGCATTTTCTCATGTGCTTTTTTGCCATTCGGATTTCTTCTTTGAGAAAGTTTCTGTTCATTTCATTGCCCCATTTTTGGATGGGGTTGGATGTTTTCTTCTTGTGGAGTTTAACCAGTATTTTGTATATCCTGGATATCAACCCCTTGTCAGATGTGTATTCGGTGAATATCCTTTCCCATTCTGTAGACTGTCTTTGTATTTTGGTCACTGTTTCTTTGGAGGTGCAGAAGCTTCTTAGTTTAAGATAGTCCCATTTATCTATATCTGTTTTCACTTGCTCGGCCAGTGGCGTGGCATCTTTGAAGATACCATTAGCTTCAATGTCATGGAGGGTTTTGCCAACTTTATCTTCAATGTACCTTATGGTTTCTGGTCTGATGTTGAGGTCTTTAATCCATTTTGATCTTACTTTTGTACATGGTGTTAGGCAGAGTTCTGAGCCTATTTTTTTGCATGTCGCCGTCCAGTGATGCCAACAAAATTTATTAAAGAGGCTTTCCTTACTCCACTTCACATTACTTGCACCTTTATCAAAGATTAGATGAGCATATGATTGAGGAGAGATGTCAGTGTATTCAACCCTGTTCCATTGGTCTGCAGTTCTGCCTTTGTTCCAGTACCATGCTGTTTTAATTATTACTGCTTTGTAGTACAGTTTGAAGTTCGGGAGGTTGATTCCTCCCATTTTCTTTTTCCCAAGAATTGCTTTAGCTATTCGTGGGGGCTTATTGTTCCATATAAATTTCAGGAGTGTTTGCTCCATTTCTTTGAAGAATGTCATGGGTATACTTATAGGGATTGCATTGAATTTATACAATGCTTTTGGTAGTATTGCCATTTTGACAATGTTAAGTCTCCCGACCCATGAGCAGGGGATATCTTTCCATTTCCTCATGTCCTCTTTTATTTCCTGAAGTAGCGTTTTGTAGTTTTCTTTGTACAGGTCCTTTACTTCCTTAGTTAAGCTGATTCCTAGGTACTTGATTTTCTGGGGCACAATTGTGAACGGGATTGTTTTTTTCATGTTGCTTTCTTCTCTCTCACTGTTTGCGTATAGGAAAGCCATGGACTTTTGGGTATTGATTTTATAACCTGCAACTTTACTATACGAGTCTATTGTTTCTAGGAGTTTTTTGGTGGAAGTTATTGGGTTCTCTAAGTAGAGTATCATATCATCTGCGAATAGTGAGAGCTTGATTTCTTCCTTTCCTACCTGAATGCCCTTAATATCTTTTTCCTGCCTAATCGCTATTGCAAGTACTTCCAGTACTATATTGAACAGCAGTGGAGAGAGTGGGCATCCCTGTCTCGTCCCTGATCTTAGAGGGAAGGCTCTCAGTTTTTCCCCATTGAGGATGATGCTTGCTGTAGGCTTGTGGTAGATGGCTTTAATTATGTTGAGGAAGGTCCCCTCTATACCCATTTTGGCTAGGGTTTTCATCATAAAGGGGTGCTGGATCTTATCAAATGCTTTCTCTGCATCTATTGATATGATCATATGCTTTTTATCTTTTCTTTTGTTAATATGGTGGATTATGTTGATCGATTTCCGAATGTTAAACCATCCTTGCATCCCTGGGATGAATCCTACTTGGTCATGGTGTATGATCTTTTTGATGAGTAGTTGGATTCTATTTGCTAGTAGTTTGTTGAGGATCTTTGCATCTGTGTTCATCAGGGATATCGGCCTGTAATTCTCTTTCTTTGTGGTATCTCTGTCTGCTTTTGGTATCAGTGTGATATTTGCTTCGTAGAAACTGTTCGGAAGTGTTTTTGATATTTCAATTTCGTGGAAAAGCTTAAAGAGCATCGGGAATAAGTCCTCTTTAAAGATTTGGAAGAATTCACTAGTGAATCCATCCGGGCCAGGACTTTTGTGCTTGGGGAGACTTTTTATTACCATTTCAATTTCCTTGATGGTGATAGGTCTGTTCAGGTATTCCAGGTCTTCTTGGTTCAGCCTTGGGAGTCTGTAGGAGTCTAGGAATTTATCCATTTCCTCGAGGTTTTGATGTTCCGTGGCATAAAGCTTTTCAAAGTACTCCCTGAGGATCCTCTGAATTTCTGTGGTTTCTGTTGTAATGACCCCCTTTTCATTTCTGATTCGGTTTATTAGGGTTTTCTCTCTCCCTTTCTTTGTGAGTTTTGCTAGAGGCTTATCGATCTTGTTAATTTTCTCGAAGAACCAGCTTTTGGTTTCATTGATCTTTCGGATTGTTTTTTGGGTTTCCATCTCGTTAATCTCTGCTCTGAGTTTTATTATTTCCTTTCTCCTGTTCGGGTTGTGCTCCCTTTTTTGGTCCTTCTCCAAGCTCTTAAGCTGTGAGGTTAGATTACTTATGTGTGCTCGCTCCTCCTTCCTGAGGAATGCTTGTAGAGCTATAAACTTTCCTCTTAACACAGCCTTTGCTGTGTCCCATAAGTTTTGGTAACTCGTGTTCTCATTTTCATTCGTTTCTAGGAATCTTTTGATTTCCTCTTTGATTTCCTGTCTAATCCACTCGTTGTTCAATAGTGCACTGTTTAATTTCCAGGTGTTTGATTTAGTTTTCTGTTTTTGTGTGTGATTTACTTCTAATTTCAGCGCATTATGGTCTGAGAAGATTGTTGATACAATCTCTACCTTCTTAATTTTATGGAGGCATGTTTTGTGGCTCAGCATGTGGTCTATCTTGGAGAATGTTCCATGTACGCTTGAGAAGAATGTGTATTCAGCTTTTTGTGGATGAAGTGTCCTGTATATATCTACTAAGTCCCTTTCTTCCATTGTTTCCCTCAAATGAAGTATGTCCTTGCTAAGCTTGAGTCTGGTTGATCTATCAAGAGGTGACAAAGCAGTGTTGAAGTCTCCCACTAGTATTGTGTTGCTATTGATGTCTTTTTCCAAATCTATGAGTAGTTGTTTTAAGTACTTTGCTGGTCTCTCATTAGGTGCATATACATTTATTATTGTAAGTTCTTCCTGTTGTACAGATCCTTTGATCAATAAGAAATGGCCTTCACTGTCTCTTATGACCTTCCTCACTCTGAAATGGATGTGGTCTGATATAAGGATGGCTACCCCAGCTTTTTTATGGGAGCTGTTTGCCTGTAGGATTGTTTTCCAGCCTTTGACTCTGAGTCTGTGTTTGCTTTGACTATTGAGATGCGTTTCTTGCAGGCAACAGAATGTTGGGTTCAATTTTCTAATCCATCCTGCCACTCTATGTCTTTTAATTGGTGCGTTTAGCCCATTGACATTGAGAGAGATTATTGTTATGGGATTTTGTCCCATTGTTCTGTTAAAATTTGGTGTATTTGAGGGGCCTTTCTTGCCTTAAAGTAGCCCATTTAGTTGTGCTTGTAACCATGGTTTTGAGTCTATGAAGTTCCTGAGCTGTTGTTTGTCTGTGAAACTGTGTGTTGTTCCTTCTATTATGAATGAGAGTCTTGCTGGGAAAAGTATTTTGGGGGAGGCATTTATTTCATTGAGTTTTTTTACTATGTCCCACCACTGTTTTCGGGCCATGAGGGTTTCATCAGAAAAATCAGCTGTGAATTTTAAGGATGCTCCTTTGTAAGAGATTTCTTTCTTCGATCTTGCTGCTTTCAGAATTTTGTCTCTGTCTAAGGTTTTGGTCATTTTGATCAGAATGTGTCTTGGGGTATTTTTATTCGGATTTCTTCTAGCTGGTACCCTTCGGGCCTCCTGAATGTGGTCACAAGTTTTCTTCAGCTCTGGAAATGTTGTAGCAATGATTTCTTTGACAGTTTCTTCTTCATCGAGGTTTTCTTCCTGTACCTCTGGGACTCCAATAATTCTTATGTTACCCCTCTTGGCTTCATCACGATCTTCAATGATGAAATATAGTTCTGGATCTCTAGGTGTTAGCAAAGTCAAGCAGTCTGCATTTAACTTTCTTTAGATTAGGCCTCTTGGTGAATAAGTTTCCTTAAATTATATCTTAAAAGGGGAGTTACAGACTTTTAATGCATAAATTTGATAATAGTAATGCATGGCCCTTTTTAAAAAAAAAATTTTACAACTTCCAGGACTTCCCTTCAGTTATGGTACTACCAGCCTAGACTAGGTGGCTTATGGTTGATGGGCCATGATTTCAACACATGGCTCAGCAGGTCTAGAATACTTTTTTAAATTAAAATTTCATTATCTTTTGGTTATTTCACAATTACCTAAGTCCTAGAATTTCATTAAGTGTAGGCTACCACCAAATATTCTCTGTTATCCATAGACTGTGTAGAAAATGACTCTTACTTTCTCTCTGGTTGGATTGCTAACATTTCTCTTGGGCCACTACAGAATCAAATCATTCACTCTGGAATTAGTGATGAGAGTTAATCCTAGTGATTGTGCTTCCTGACTTCCACCCCTACTGAGAACACATGCTTCAGTCCCTCTCAAATGTAGGGGCTCCTCTTTTGAATTTGATACCAAATGCCCTGTTCTAGTCTTTTGGGAATTTTCAGGAGACAAAGTGAAAGGATGTGTCATGTATGTCACAAAATCCACACACATATTTGAATCCCTTTATACTAGTGTTACCCAATAGAAACATAATGCACACTACAGATGCAAGCCACGTGTATCTTCTAATATATTAGCAGTCAAATTTTAAAAACACTAAAAAGACATTATAAAATTGCCTTTAAAATTGTATTTTGTTCTGTCTACTGTATGCAAGATGCTAATATTATTTTAGCATTTAAATTGATATATGAATTATTTTTTTAAAAAATTATTTTCTTCACTATTTTACATTTAAAGGACATCTTGATTTGGACTACTCGTGTTGCAAATCCTTAATACACACAGGAATTTCTTCTCCAATATGCCAGAGAATTTCGGTCATAAAATTTTGTTTATTAAACAAATCATTTGATTCTCAGTTTAGTAAATTCCATACTAGACTCAGTACAGCAATGCCACTCTCAGGAACTCAAGCATACAGTTGAGTTAGAAACTCTGTTAGATGTTCTCACAATAATAAAAATATGACTCTTTGAAAATTGTTTCTATTCTTTGTCAGTCCAACGCACTTAGAAACATACCCCGTTTTCCACATTTTTGATATAAATTGACAATAGGTAGCAGTCCTTCCCTTCTGGGATTAGGAACTGTAATTTTGACATGATGAACACTGTGTTTGATTTTTTACTTTGAGGTAATTAGGTGAAAATTTAGCACACTATTAAGAATTTTCAGGAAGCTGAAAACTGGAGTGAATGGGTTTAGATAAACTTAACCACTTCCATGCCCCAGATTCCATTGATTTTCCAGTCATCAGGCGCAAGCCTTGAGGCCCTAAAGTAGTTATACTATAGTCTTTCCCGCCTCTGACCATGCAAGATCAGATTAATTGACACTCCTTCATAGCTTAACACAACTGCTATCTCATGGTAATGTTCAGTTACCTTTTACCACACATTCCTAGGGCCGGTTTCCCTAATTATGTTTATAGCTTACTCACATGAAATCAAGCAGGTGACTTCACAGATGATGTATTCTCATCCTTGAGAACTTGCAGCTCTTATCTGCTGCATGAGTAACCTGTTTTCCAAGCAAGCAGAAATCATTTGGTTATTTTTACAAAGAATACAAGTCATCAGGTGCTAAAATGAATAAAATTAGTCACTGTCACTGTCCTCCTATTGTTCATTGATTTGCTCAAGCAGGCCCAGTAACATTGTGAGACTTGTTGTTACTGTGTTTGGCAAATGGAATACCTCACAGGTAGCTTGACAGACTTTGCTGAGGGGCGAGATACTCTCAGTACCTTGCCAGACTCTCAGAGTGGGGCAGAGGAATAGAACTTGGGTTGGCCTGGTCGATCGCATGCAAGGCAATCGCCCTACCCGCTGTGCTATCACTCCAGCCCAGAATAAAATTAGTAGAAAGGGAAAAGGAACTAGGTCTCCAAAATAACTTTTGGCTAAGCCTCTTAAGTCTTGCAAGGAAGGTGTCATATCCCAGTCAAGGAGCAAGGAGTCAGAGGACATCAAGGGGCAGCATAGAAATGAAAAGTCCCTGAATGATTTCAGGTTATGCCTGTGAGTGACTGACTTTAAGAATTATTTCTCCTAATTTGTTACTTTATGTTCCCCAGATGAATGCAATCTTTCTATGTCTATCCCTCTCTTTCTGACTCATTTCGCTTAACATGATACTTTCCATGTAGTAGTACTTGCATGTAAAATTCATGACTTAGTCTTTTCTAACAGCTACATAGTACTCTATTCTGTAAATGTATGTTTAACCAGTCATCTGTTCTCGGGCACTCAGGTTTTTTCCAGATTCTGGCTATTGTAAAGAGTGCTGCAATGAACAAACAAGTGCAGATGTCACTTCAACTACCACCCAAGAATGGCCGAGATTAGTACCAGGAATTTTGCTCCACAGCTTGGAGGCCAGCCACACATGCTATGGGAAAAGGGAGCTCAGATAGAGAAAGGAGCACCAAATAAAGGGTGTTGGGAGGATCCTCCCAGGATGGGAGAAGCATGCTGAAAGTAGACTGTAGACCAAAAATGATTGTCACCCATTGCCTCTTTTGCAAACCACAACACCCAATAAGAGAGAGAGAGAGAGAGAGAGAGAGAGAGAGAGAGAGAGAGAGAGAGAACAAAAGGTTATGCCCTGCCACGGAGGCAGGGTGGGATGGGGGGAATGGGGGGTGGGAGGGATACTGGGTCCCGTGGTGGTGGGAAATGGGCACTGGTGGAGGGATGGATATTTGATCATTGTATAATTGAAACCCAAGCACAAAAATTTGTAAGTCTACAACTATACCTCATGGTATCTCACTAATAAGAATTAAATATATATATACAAAGTATTATTTCTGAATGTAAAAACTGTACCTAATTCATAGTACTCATTATTTACAGCTTGTGCGCATTCAACACTGTTTATTGGGATTGAATTCATATAATCTTTATTTTAGCCTGCCATTTTTTAATATTTCTTGTAGCTGAGGAAACTAGGGGCAACAGAGATGAAAACCTTTTTCTTTATTTGCCATGATCGTATTCAGAGTATCTAGCCTCTTTTCTTAGTTCCTTCCATCCCAAGGTGGGGTTTATTGCAGTTAGCTTCATGTATTATTAATAATTGCAAAGTCAGCATGTATAAGCTTTCAAATTACCTCAGTTATCCAATTAACCCATGGATACTTATATAGCCTTTAGTGCTTCTCTTCAGGAACAGCCTAATGAATTTCCGTATAAATGATTATACAAGTGGGAAACAAAGGTCACATAGAAAAAAAAAAGAACACTTCATAAAAACTGTTATATAAAGGGCTTTTCATTCCCCTCGCCAAATCAATCTTTCACATTGAAGTCTTGGAAGAAGTCTACTCAATTTTATTGCCTGTGGTGTTCCATTGATTCTAATAAAATTTTTGAGCATTAATTATAATGCTATATCAATTTATAAGTATAACACTTTAGTTTTGCAGATAAAAAAATACATGTGTAGTAAAATATGAATGTTTTATAAATAGTAAAAATGTAAAGCATTAATTTCAATATGCTAGACATCTCGCAAAAGGGAGGCAGAGACAGGTAAAGGAATGTAGCTAAACCATTTCTTAAATTAAATGGGCCAGCACAGTGGTAAGCCCCCTTGCTTTGCTTGTGTGAGACCTTGGGTTTGCTCTCCACCACTTCAGTAAGAAAAAGAAATAGCTGAAAAGAATAATAAAAATGTTACCAAATATTAATGGCTATTTAATCAGATGAATAGATATGTCTAATGTATTTGCATCATTTTCTGCATGTATTAAATATTTTATAATTTGAAATTTAGAAGTTTTAAGAAACTAACATCAAAATCTTAAATGAGTCTAATGGATTCTATGAAATATATGGCATAGTTGTCATAGTTTATGGTAATATCTGTCTTTAATCATAATTTTCAGAAAGCACCCTAAATTGACAAAACTAAATTATTTTTTAAAGGGGGGAGAAGCAACTTTTGCTCAAGATTTAAATCTTAAAAAACATGACTTTAATGTGCTTGGATCTTGGGGTTGGAGTGATAGCACAGCGGGTAGGGAGTTTGCCTTGCACACAGCCAAACTGGGTTCGATTCCCAGCATCCCATATGGTCCCCCGAGAACCTCCAGAAGTAACACCTAAGTGTGTCAACCAGGAGTAACCACTGCGCATTGCCAGAAGTGACCAGAAAAGCAAAAAAAGAAAAAAAAAAAGAAATGTGCTTGGATCTTAATATTCATTTAGATCAATGATTGCCTCAGTTTTTAATGATCTAATCTGAAAACAATGCATGTCTAAAGCTGATTTTGTTTCATTTTCAAGAAGCAAAAGACTCAATGATGGATGTTAAATATATGATAAGTCAAAAGTTATTGTATACTATAATGCACAAATATGTTTTAAAATATAAACAATATTTCATTCTGAGTAAAACTATGAACTATTCTTTTTATTCAATTGTGATTTGTGTTTGAAATGTTTTCAACTGATAAAAGAACCGGTGGAGGAATGGAGAGTCCTGTCACAGAAAAACTATACAGAGTTTAATTACCTTTCTAGAGTTTGCCACAGAAATGTTCATTAGTGTAAACATTCTTAAGTGAATCTGTCAAACTATTCATGGTATACTTGCACCAAAACTTTATTCTAAGTTAACCAGAGACAGTACACACTAGTCCCTGAGTCTTGAAGATTTACATAGTTTCTGCTAGGTTTAACCTGATTTCTCTTCATCTATTTCTGCTTTGAGTTTCCATTAACAATAGCAGTCACATAAGGAAAAAAGTTGAATAACGAGAAATTCAGAATTATACTCAATTAATTCTTTATTGTTAAAGTAAAAATAAAGAGAAACTTATGAAACCAACTTCTGTAATTATTATAACCTAAAAATCTCAAGAATTTAAATTAAATGACATGACTTAAAGGATATTAATTTTCATAGTTGTTTAATGAATATTAGAATTCTGTCATTGATATTTAAGAGAAATAATGTGGAGAAGAAGAAGTGAGTTGCATAGGAAAAGTTAAAAATAGACTGCATTTCAAATACAAAGGTGTATATTTTTATACAAGTAACTATAATTTTATTACTGCTCTCTTGTTTTACATAAATAATACCTTTACATAGATGGAATGACTCCTATGCACCTAAGATGGGGGAAGGATAATTGATAAAAGTCCTTCATTGTTTTCAGCATTCACTCTATATTCACTTAGAATTGATTAGTAAACAGCTGTTATAATCAATTAAGCAAACTGACAACAAAGTTATAGGCTTTAAACAGAACATGAACTAAAGTAACACAGTACTTCTGGTATAGAGTTAACTTTGTGTATATAGCAAAAATTATTGCTTTTATCTGAAATATATCATAGTTAATTTTATAGACACTGTTGCAGTATTCTCCTGTGGCTAAAACAATTTTTGTCAAAATTAAGAAATAATTTTATTCTTTCAACTTAACTTGCTTTTAGCTTTCATTTCATCTAAATCATATATGTGCATATTATATATATATATACACATACATATGTGTAGTTTTAAAGTAGTATTTAAAACTGAGTGCTACAAATATGTCAGCAAATCAGTTTATTTATTTGGGCAATCAAAGTGTCAGCCAATTTCTAAAATTTACTTATATAAAGTTTTATTGATTATATAAGTAATAACTCTTAATTTACAAAAAAAATCCCAGAGTAAAAATAAAACAACCCTTGACGTTTTAATATGCAAGCCGTTCTCATTATCCATATGTAATCATAATGAACAATTCTTGCAACACAAGACAAATTTAAAATTTCATTAAAAATTAAAAATTAGTACTTAAAATAAATTGCAACTTAGGAAATGTAATTTATGCTATGGTTAATAAAGTGGATTTTATATTTATATTCTTCCTTGATCCATAAAATCAATTTAATATAGAATTTTTATTACAATTCCTTTGATAAACATTGTATGATGACAAGATATGAAATTCATCATTCCTATCTTATTTTTAAAAATTAATATGTACTTTGTGTGAGCCAGCAATGTAACTCAGAATCAGATAACATTCCTGGCATGCATGAAATCTAAGTTTACCACCAGCGTTGCAAAAAAAATGTATTTTTTGTGTAGGACCTTTTCAGTCATAATTATGGAGTTCCTCATCTTCTGTCTAACCATTCTAATTCTGAAAAATCTCTGCTGTCAAAACATGTGTGTGTGTGCGTGTGTGTGTGTGCGTTTGTGTGTGTGTATGTGTGTGTGTGAGTGTATGAGACAGGGAGAGAGAGAGGCAATTCTCTATTGACACTTGCATGAAAATTTCTTCATTTGTGAAATCTTATAGAACAGTAAAGTTTGCAATTGTACCTTGAAATTATAAATATGGGGCTGGAGGTATAATACAGCAGGTAGGATGCTTGCCTTGTACTCAACCAACCTGGAAATGGTCGCTGGCACTGCATTTGGTCCTTTAACCCCTGCCAGGACTTATCCTCAAGCAGTGAGCCAGGAGTAAATTCTGAGCTGTGTTTGGTTTGGATTATTGGGTTATCTAAGAAGATCTAGAAAACTAACTCAAGTCGGGGGTAGATGCTGGATGTGAATGGAGAAGAATATTTGAGGAGGAATATATTTCAAGCTGATGACTTTGTTAGTGACTATAACATTTGATTTTCCATGTAATCTAATACTTTGGTACTCATATGATAAACATAAAGATTACAGATATGTTCTAATTGTCATTCTTGTGATTTTACGTACACCTTTGTCTTTCAGTGTTGGAGGGTAAATTCAGCATTGCTCAGGGCTTACTCCTGGCTGTGGTCAGGGAATCACAATTACTACTGTACTATCTCTCCAGTCCCTGCACATTATATTTTTACTTGTCTTTCTCTATTTTAATCTATTAAATACTATTTCTAACTGAATTCCTCTACCTTAAATCATTAAAGTTTTATTTTATTTTATTTTACTTTAAGATCTCTGATACTTTTCCAGAAGTAATCAAAAATGGGATGTTTAAAAATGTCTTAAGAATTGCATCTTTGCAAAAATAACTCACTTTTTTTGTGTGTTTGTACTTGGGCCACATCTGACTATGCTCAGGAATAACTCCTGGAGAAGGTAAAGGTAAAGGTAAAGGCCCTCCCGTTGATCGTCGATTTGCTCGAGCGGGCCCAGTAACGTCTCCATTGGAGACTTTGTTGTTACTGTGTCTGGCATATCGAATACTCTCGGTAGCTTGCCGGGCCCTCCGAGAGGGGCGGAGGAATCGAACTCGGGTCGGCCATGTTGGCCGCTTGTAAGGCGAACGCAGGGGTCAATGGGGGTGGAACATATGGAGTACCAAGATGCTCAGTATACCACATGCAAGGCAAGCACCTTACTTTCTATATTATCTCTCTGGGCCAAATATGATTCATTGTTAAAATAATAGATGTGCTAATCACAATTAATTGTGATTTGAATTTATGAAAATACACAAGTAAAATGTTAATAGAAATCCATTCTTTCCTGTTGTTCGGTGACTGACCCATATTATCAAAATAGAATTATTTGTCATGTTTCCTCAGGCAATATTTGCATATTGAGAGAAAAAAACTCTGAAGCATTTACAGTTCATTAAAAATGTTGCTAATGTAATGAAACCCTAAGAATGTGACACCACAATAATAATAATAAAAATGAGTTGCACTAGTAGATTCTAATAAAAATATACACTTATGTTTCCCAGAGGGATCTCATAAATAGTAAATATGGTGAACCTGTTTACAGGCTATTAGATACTCTGTACCTAACAAATAAAAGATACTTTCCTCTATATGGCAAGTTATTTCTATTTTAAATATTTGCTTTTTAAAAAAGAAATCATTATTAGAACAGAGTATTTTTCAAGTAGTTTTGTTTTTTTCACTTTAAATAAGGGAACCAACTAAGTGCATAGTAATCTGTTTCCATAAATAAATAAATGTATGATATTTTCCAGGTAACCAGAGATTTACTACCTATACATTTAACAGAAACAAGTAGGAACTTAATGCAAATTAACAATGCTAAGAACCCCCTTCCCCGCAACTGGCTAAGACAATCCATCCCTCCAAAATAAATACTTCTCAGAACCATATAGACAGCAGGAGTTCAATAAATACAAATTGACATTTATAACTTAGAACTGTACTTTTTCCATAATATACATGACACTGAACTTTTTCAATATACTTTCAGGTTTCTGCATACTTAAGAATTTCATCTTTTCTTTATCTGAGTAGAACTCATCTGTTCTTGGACAGTTGGTAGATTCCAAAACCTGACTATCATAAATGGAGCTATAATGAACATAGGAATGCAAATATTTTTTTAAAGAATGTGCTTTGAACTGTTGGAATACATGCCAATAAATAAATTATTTGATCAAAGGAAGCTCAATTCTTAATTTTTTGGGCAAGGTCCATGCCGTTTTCCACAAAGGCTGAATCAGATAGCAGTTCCACTGACAGAGGATAAAGGTTCTCTGTTCACCACATCCCTACCAGCACTGGTTATTTTCAGTCTTTTTGATGCATAACATTCTCACCACTGTGAGGTGATATCTCACTGCCATATTAATTTGAGTTTTTCTGATGATAAGTGATGAGCACTTTTTCATGTACCTATTGGCCATCCATATGTCTTCTTTGAAGAAGTGTCTGTTCATCAACTTTTCCTTTTTTTTTTTTGATAGGGAGTTATCTATTGTTGAGCTCTCTGTTAAGTCTTATTAATGCCTTATCAGTCTTGGAAGCTAATCCTTGTCAGATGTGCAGGAGACAAATATTTTTCTTCCAGTAAGTGTTTTTTTTTTCATTGAGTGTCTTTTAATTAAAATTGAATCACTGTGAGATACACAGTTACAAAGTTGTTCCTGATTGGATTTTAGTTCATACAATGAATGTAACTATCCCTTCACCAGTGTACATTTCCTTCTACCAATGTCCCCAGTTTGCCTCCCAATACTACTCCCATCTCCCAACCTCACCCCAGGCTGCCTCTATGGCAGACACTTTTATTCTCTCTCTCTCTCTCTCTCTCTCTCTCTCTCTCTCTCTCTCTCTCTCTCTCTCTCTCTCTCTCTGCATTATAATTTGCAGCACAGTTACTGAAAGATTATCACATATATCCCTTTACCTACTTTGAGCACTCAGTTCTTGTCCAGAAAGATCATTTCCAACTATCAAACATTCATTGTCATAGTGGTTCCTCCTCCATTCTTATTTTTCTCCCCTCACCCCTCCACTTGTGGCAGGCTTCTACCCATGGATAAGTCCTTCTGGACCTTTCTACTGTCCCTGGGTATTAATTTCAGATTACTTTTTTTGTGTGTCATCATAGATGACTGAAATAATTCTATGTCTGTCTCTCTCCTTTTGACTCATTTCAGAATGATACTCGATATCCATTCATTTATAAGCAAATTTCATGACTTAATTATTTCTGGTGGCTGTGGTGTAGTAGTTCATTGTGGAGATATATCATTGTTTCTTTATCCAGTCATTTGTTCTAAGGGCACTCAGGTTGTTTCCAGATTCTGGCTCTGGTGATTAGTACTTCAATGAACACAGAAGTGCAGAGGGCATTTCTGCTGTGCATTTTTGGTCTCCCATAGCACATTCCCAGAAGTGGTATTTCTGGATCATAAGGAAGCTCAATTTCTAGTTTTTTGAGGAATGACCATATTGTTTTCTAAAAATACTGTACCAGTCAGAATTACCAACCAACAATCATTGAGAGTCTCTTTCTCCCCACATCTGCTCTAGCACTGGTTGTTCTTGTTCTTTTTGATGTGTGCCATCTCTGTGGCGTGAGATATCTCATTGTCTTTTTTTTTTACATCTTTGTGATGTTTTATAATGTAGATTATATTTTCATTTGCTTTTGTTTTTGCTGTTTTTCCTTAGCCAATGGTTCCAAATCATTGAAGTTGAACTGAAGTTGGTATCATGGAGAATTCTGCCTGTGTTTCCTGTGATCTATTTTGTAAATTTGGATACATTATCAAGGACTTTAATTCATTAAAGTAGATGTTTGTGTATGGTGTATGATAGGGATCTAGATTCCTTGCCCACCCCCACCCCCAATATGACTTAGCAACTTTTCTGGCACCATGTGTTGAAGAAAATTTTCTTGCTCCACTGAGTATACTTTTGTCTAGCTGAAACTTTGTCCAAAAAAAAAACCAGTTAATCCTCTGTCAAAGATCACTACCCATATAGCTGGGTATTTATCTCTGACCTCTTAATTGAACTCTCAATTTTATTGATCAAAGAATCTGATTTCATTTCAGTACCACATAGTTTTGATTGCTCTAACTTGATAGTATAAATTAAAGTCAGGTAAATAAATGCCTCACATCTTTTTTTCCAAATTATTTTGGCTATTATTACTTGTAAAAATATTATCACTACTTAAACTTTAAGAATATCATTAGAATATTGACTGGGAATTCATTAAATTTGTTTATTGCTTTGCACAGGGAATGTGTTAGATTTATTTTTTTTTTGTACATTTTGTTTTGTGGGACTAAACCCAGCAGTGGTTAGGGGCTATTTCTGGTTCTGTGCTCAGAAAGGATGCCTGGAAATGTTCATGGAGATAGGGATTTGAACCAGGGTCAGCAAGATTCAAGACATGCATCTTATCCTCTGTATTATCTCTTTGGTTAAGGAAGGTCATATTAATAATGCTAATTCTTCCTATTCGAAACAAAGTAATGTTTCCATTTCCTTGTGTCTTCTATATATTTTTAATAGTGATTTAGTTTTCTTTGTAAACTATTTCACCTACTTTATTAAGATGATTCCAGGTATCCTAATTGTTTCGAGGACAATTAAAAATGGACACATGGTTTTGTTTCTGTCTCTTCTATTTTATTCTTTTTATATATTTATTATTCAAACTGTATAGGTTTCTTCTTTCTATTTTTTTTTTTGCTTTTTGGGTCACACCCCGCAATGCACAGGGGTTATTCCCCGCTCATGCACACAGGAATTACTCCTAGCTGTATTCAGGTAGACCATATGAGATGCTGGGAGTTGAACCCAGGTCGGTCGCATGCAAGGAAAACACCTTAACCTGCTGTGCTATCACTCCAGCCCCAGGCTTGTTCTTTCTAGAATTTTATTTTTGTTTGATTGATCATTGGTTTTCTATGTACAGCATCTGAAATTACTGATTGTTTAACTACTTTGCCAAATCAAATTATTTTAATATCATTTATGGCTAATTGATCTGGAAAAGACTTTAAAACATATTTTGAATAATAGTGGTAAGAATTTATATTTCTGTCTTGTAATTATCCTTAGAGGAAAGATCTTCAGTTTACATTGCATATGATGTTAGTGGTGAGGGTTACTATATGACCTTAAGGAAAACTTCTTCTATCCTCTTTTATTATGTTATGCACCACATTAATTGAATTGAAGATACTGAACCATCTTGGTTTCCCTGGGATAAATCCCACTTGATCACGGTGTATGATTCTTTGAATGTATTGCTGTTTTGGTTTGCTATGATTTTGTTGAGTATTTTATATTTAAATTTATCATAGATATAGGCATACAATTTCTTTTAAATTATGTCTCTGTCTACTTTTAGTATCAGGCTAAGATTGGCCTCACATAAACCATCAGGAAAATTCCCATTTCAAACAACTTTCTGGAAGAGCCTCAGAAGGATAGGAGTAGGTCTCCTTTGAATTCATGGAAAAATTTGTTGGTGATCCATCTGGGTCTGGTCTTCTGTTTATGGGAAGATTTTTTTATTATAATTTCAATTTTTCATATTAGTACTCAGTCTTTCAAACATTGTATTTCCTCCTGATTCAGTCTTCGTAGATTATAGGTCTTCAACAATCTAATCATTTCCTGTAAGTTTCTCTAATTTTAAAGTATTGAGTGTTCATAATATTCATGTATAATTTTTAAAATTTCTGTAGCATCTGTTGTAAATTCTCCCCTTTCTTTTCTGTTCTAATATATGATTTTTCCCTCCTTTCCCTCTGTAATTCTAGCTAGGAGCAGTGTTGTGTAAACTTTTGAAGAACTGATTTATTTTGTTTTAATTGATCTTTTGGCTTTGTTTTGTTTAATTCTATGGCATTGTTTTACCTTGTTTTTTTATTTCTTGTCTTTTGCTTAATTTGGGCTCCCTTTGTTCTATTTTTCCTACTGTCTTCAGATGTGTGGTTATTTATTTGGGCCTTTTCTTATTTCCTAATAAACACTCGTGTTGCTAAACTTCCCTTAGAACAGTATTTCCTGTGTTCCATATTTTCTGGTTACTTTGTCTTCATTCTGATTTGTTTCCAGGAATCTTCTGCTTTATTCTTTAATTTCCTCTTTGGCCCACTAAATGTTTAGTAGAAAGTTGTTTAATTTCCAAGTGTTTGAGTTTTTCTCAACTTTTTTGTTTATGGCAAGTTTCCATTTCCCAAGCATTTGGATCTAAGGAAATATTGTACAAGACTTCTGTCCTCTTGGTTTTGTGAAGACTTGTTTTTTGTTCCAGCATGTAATAAATCTATCTTGGAGAGTATCCTATATGCATTGGTGAATAATAAGTACTTGGGAAAATGGACGGCTCTATATTACCTCATATGGCCATCTTTTCCATTACTTCTTTCAAGGTCATTGTTTCCTTATTGACATTTTGTCTGACTAATCTATCCAGATGTGAGAAGGAAGGCTATGTCAAAATACACGACTACAATTATGTTTCTAGCAATATCTCTCTTCTGGTATGATAGCAGTTGCTTTATATATTAAGTATTTCATTTGGTATACATATATGTCAATATGTATAAAGTCTTCTTTCTATATTGATCCCTTTCATTATGATTTATCTCTATCCCTTATAAACTTTATTAGTCTGTTTTGAATAATGTAACTATGACTGATCTGAAATTACAGGCAACTATTTGTTTGAAATATTGTTTTCCAGAATGACTTTAAACCTAAGTTTATTGTGACCCTTCATGTGTGTCACTTGAAGGTTGCAGAAGATTAGGTTCAGTTTTCTCTTTCTCCAACCACTCTGTACCTTTTGATTGGTGACTTCATTGACAATGAGAAAGATTACTGAAATTAAGAAGTTCATTACAGTAATTCCACAGATAGTGGGTGCTTTATAAAGCTCATCTTTTTTTCTTTTTCTGTCTTCTGTTTCCTGCCCCTTCACTTAAACATTTACCTTTTAGCTAATGGCCAGGTTCCAATTTCTCCTTATTATGGTGTCCACTAAGTATGTTTGTCTTGAGATTTTCATGTATTTTACCCCAGCAGTCCTGAGTCTGTAGCCTGTCTTAAGGGAGTTATGAGCACCTCTTTATACCAAACGAGTCTCATGTGTCTTGTATAAAATCTTTTTATTCTTCTCCTAATTTTTCCCATTATGTTTTTAATATCTTAATACTTCCATTCGTATGGTTTCTTTTAGAGTTTCTTGCAAACTAATTTAACGCCCATGGATTTCTTTAGATATTTTTTTAATTCATAAGACCTTATGACATTGTTTGAGATTTGAATTGTAATGTAGATGGCTAGAGTATTATCATTGGAATGTTTATTTCAAACAATTTGCTAGTCAGACCCAGTCATTCTCTTCTAGCTTGTAGAGTTTCACCTGCTAAATCTCCTGTGAGTCTCTATATGAAAGTGACTTCTTTGATCTTGCTGCTCTTGGGATTCTACCTCTGTCTTAGGCTTTGACATTTGAATTACAGTTGTATCTTGGTCTTCTTCTGTATGTGTTCATTGTGTTGAAACCCTTAAAACTTCTTACAGCTGGGTATGTGATTCAATTCCCTGTTTTCACTTTCATTTTGGGACACTTATAAATTGAATGCTTTTCATGTTGAAATTATCACATAATTCTTTGATGTCGTTTGCATTCCTACTTATTCATTTTACCCCTTCTTCTGGTCTTTATTGATGGATTCCTGTATCTTATTCCCAGCACACTAATTTGTTCCTAAGCTTCTGTCTTTGAACTGTTGAGTACATGCGATTTTTTTTCTTTTTGGGTCACGCCCAGCAATGCTCAGGGGTTACTCCTGGCTTTGCACTCATGAACTACTCCTGGCAGTGCTCAGGGGACCATATGGGATGCCGGGGATCAAACCCAGGTCAGTCACATGCAAGGCAAACGCCCTACCTACTGCGCCATCGCTCCGGCCCCAGCTTAGGGGAATATTCTTGACTCTTGTATTACTCAGTGATTCTGTCAGGTTCTTCCACTTCATTGTATCTACTATGTTCTGATTGCTAAGACTCATGTTCAGTTCTGCATGGAAGCTGTGTCACTTCCAAATGCTGCTGAGACTTTTCAGTAGAAACCAACATACCCTTCCAGCTTTTATGGCTTCTATTACTTCACCTGGACCCTGTTGCCTCAGTCTTTGAGTTTAGTAGGCCACACACCAGAATCATACCTCCCTATTTCTCATTAGAATCATATCTCCTCATCTCCTCTCTGAGTCTAAAGGTATGACTGCACTCACTCAGATATGCTGTGAGCAAGGGGACAATGTCTGTTGTTCACTCCACAGATGGTTGCTTGCCCATTATCTCAGTCTTTAATGCCAACAAGTTACTGCCTGGAATCTGGTATTCACACTATCACTGCAAATCTCAGCCCTGGACTCTACCAGGCTCCAGTCTAGCCTCCCATTCAGATGGCCCAGAAGTGCAGAGGCAGAAGGCTATGGATGCAATTTCAGTTCACCATTTCTTTTCATGAATGTCTGTCCAAACTCAATCTAGACTATTTTCCTGCCCCAACTCTGGATTCATGCTAAGTGATTTCCTTACTGTTGAGTAATTGTTTGCATAAAATATCTTTCAGAGATATCTTTGGATCATGCCTTAAACATGTTCTACAGAGCTTCTAGAAGAATCTTTTGTTTACTTCTTTTGTTCACTTTTGTTTTATTTTGGACATGGGAAGAATTCCAGAACACTCTTCTCTGACATATTGAGTTTTGCAATCTAAACTTTCACACAATAGTTCACATATTAGTTCAGTGACATTCACCTAAGACCAGTGCCAGCTAAGCAAGTCAGAATCCTAAGGAGTATATCCCAAGCACTGGCATTTTTGTTTTGTATTCCCGCTAGTTGACTCTAATATCAAAGAATAAAATGTTACCAAAGATCAGAATATGTTATGAAAAAAATTAAACCACTACTCTCCCTCATCTTCTTGTTAAGGTCTTAGATTTCCAATCACTGAAATTCCCTCATCAAAGTAATTTTTGTTAGATTAAAATGTGTTGATTCATTTATGCATATATTTCCTTTATGGTTGGGTGTCTTAGATAAAAGGAGTAAATAACTGGCATTTTTTGTTATCAAAATCAGAATGTACCCAACCTTTACATTTATTAAGTCTTCACATTTAAGACTACCTAATTGGCAAATAGGTATATTTGTGCATTCTTTCCTCATAGACAATAAATTTGTGAGACATCAGATTTGATAAAGATAATGACATTAGTCAGGACTATGACCCAGATAGTAGAACACATGCATAGCAATTATGAAAACCTAGGTTCATTCCCCAGCATTGACACTCCCCATCCCCACCATCATTAAGTATGCTCTGTATAAATAACAAAAGTAAAATTTTAAATGACATGGTTGGAGAGACAGTAAAGGGGTTAAGGAGTTTTTCGTACATTCTATACACTGGTTTTATCTCCAGCATCACATTTGTTCGGCCAAACATCATCAAGGGTCATTCCTGAGCACAAGATCAAGTCCCTTAGCACCACAATGTACTAAATTAAATATAAACAAAAAGGAAATAATTTATTTGCAATAATTAGAATATTTCCTATCCCACAAATACACAATAAATATCTATTCTGAACTTACTATTTGTTTTTGTTGGTGTGTGTCAATGGGACAGTGATAAAAGCAAAATATAATATCAAATATTGGAATACAAAACATTCATTAGTTTAAATTAAGCTAAGTCTTCCCTTCTTTCAACAATTATTGCTTTTCAACGGATGATAATGTACTTGACTCTCCTAGTTTATAAGGGTGATGAGGTCTCAGTCAATTGTGCATAATTTGTCCTTAGAGGTGGGTCTTAGTTCCATTTGTAGTTCATTCTGACTGTGGGAATTAGTCTATATTCATTTTAAAGCTATTTCCTTTTTCTTTTTGTCTTTCTTACACAGTAATATAAGTACAAATTCTTTCCAAAGAAAGTTAATGTAAAGTTTAACATCGCTAACTACATCTAATTAAGCTGCTACTAGTATTTGCAAGCAATACACTAATGTAATTTAATTATATCACATTTGTTTTACGTTGTATTCAGTCAAATTTGTATCTTGTTTTAACTACCTATCAATTAAATCCTTTGAAATTTTTACTTTCCATCTTTTAATTATAGCATCATATTAGTACAAACTCTTTGATAATTTACTTTTGAGTTTCCAATTACTCTAGTTTTATCATTATATACCTATACATTTTCATCTTAGCTAAAAGAAATTTATAGCTACTAATTTTATACACAGGTATAGTTGGCAATTCTTAACAAGATGAAGAGCTCTATAAAATAAAAACTGAAAATAATCTTAATCATAAATATGAACATTTTGGTGTTATCACTAGTACAGTATCACAAATAAATTTTATGTTATTTTTTTGAACATACACACCAGCATTTATGACAGTTTTTCAGAAACAAACCAAAAATGTAAGATTCTATCAGTTTGAAGCAACTGAAATAAAAAATAACACATTTGCTAGAAACCTTGCCAGCTCCTTTCCAAAATTTATTTTGTCAACAATACCACAAACTTTATAACTACTGTATTTCAATAATTTATTTTCAATTATCAAATTATATGAATAAAAGTGATTTTTATAAATTGATGAGTATAATATTTAGAATATCTAGTAATTAATTCCTGGAAGGGTTAAATAACATCTTAGCTTTGGCCATATGATTTATGACTGCAATTTCTGATGTTTAATCAGCTTTATTCTACTCTTATAATTAAATATTGAATTCTAAAGGCTCTCTGATGCTGGTATGAGACTTCAGTTATGTTACATAATTATAGCAGTGTGATAAAGGGATAAAATCTTAAATATGCAGTCTTTCAGGCAAAGAATTCTCTAGGTTTAAAACCAATAGGTTAGAAATGATTAAAAGTTTTTATTTTTTTGCAGAATCATCCCTCCTTTGATATGAAATTAGTATCTATTTTTTGAACTTAACAACATATGCAAAATACATGTAATGAGGAAACCAAATGAAAGTTACAATTTTATGTTTCATGTGTACTTCTATAGACAATTTCAGTGATACATTCATTTATATACATATATACATACAAATACAGGTCAACTTTAGTATTGAGGAAAGATCCAATAATGGTGTGAGAGTTAAGGTAGACCAAAGCTCTTACTCCATTCCCTAGAGTGTAATGAAATCAGCTTCAATTAAATGCAAACTCTGTGAGCTGAACAATATATTGGTTCACATGAAACTTGCTTTACAAAACTAATTTGCATTTATCGACATTTTGTCCAACCATTCTTTAAAAGTTAAATCCTAATAGGACTATGTATATTCCTAAATTGCTTATTCAAGCAATCTCACCTAGAAATCCTTCTAACTGAATTTCCTAAATATTCCTTTGTTCATCTATCCTGGACAACATGAGGGGATAGTTATTCTTGATTACACTATTTACTGATACAAAACATTGCACATAGAACATATTAAAGCTTTCCTTTCAGATTCTTGTGACTCTCATATTAATAAAGTAATACTAAGAGAAAACCCCTAAGGATAACCGTGGAGGATATCCTAAGCAGAAATAAGGAAAACAACATGAAGCAATCTCAAGTTAGGGCAGTTTCATCTCTCCATTCAAGTTATGATCATATTCAGTCACTCTTTCAAATCATTATCTATAGCACCATTTTTACAAATTGGAAATTTTTTTTATCCAATGGGAGCCTCATAAATATGTGGGTGCTGGATCATGAATTGCTAATAGTATTTACCACTGTCTACCCTTGGGATTTGGTTAGTTCATTTGTTGCTACTTTTTTGTTCCTAACCACGGCTTGGCCACCAAATTTGTCTTTTTACTCATGAATGTCATTAGACCTCTTTCTTATGTGGGGTATTGATCTTAATTTTCCTGAGCATTTTCGGGTGCCTGACTGGCTCTGTTTGTGTTTTGAAAATGAGTTCTGCTCTCCAGTTATGGTGAAGCTATTTTTTTAATTGCTCCTAGAAGCCACTTTTTATAGAACACATAAGCCCCTTCAATATACACCTCTGACCATCTGCTAGATTGGCATGGTGCCTGATTACAAAAACAGAAACAACCCCCTCTTCTTTGCCATAGGTGCTAATAATCTTCAGTTTATCCAACCAGCTTTCAAAATCTTGTAAATTATAGATTACCCTGGAAGAAATCTCTCTTCTCTTCAAGAACAAAACAGTGGTGCCCCAAGCTTTTTTCAAAGGGACCCATCTGCTAATTAAGAGTTCAAACAATAGTCTTCTTTAGAAATCTTCCTTTCAAAGTGCCCTTCTGTTTAAATCTAGGAAATGTCTTTATTACAGTCCTTCCAAGAATATATAAGGATCAGATGACTACAAAAGCCCACAATCCCCAGAAATGGTTTCAAATAGACGTTTGAAGACTTAGTGAACTCTTCACTATATGTCACTTAACATAAATTATTTCAGCTTTTTGAGCAAAACTCAGTCTTAAATTAGATGACCTCGAGTGGATGCATACCACTGAATTCTTTCAAGAACATTTGCTTACTATTTCCAGTTTTAAATTTTGGATTTTTTTTAATGTATTTTTATTGATTTGCATGTGTTTGTATCAGCTAGTAATATATCTAAATTCAATTTTTAAGTTGTTTATGCTTAATAGCATTCATTAAAAAGCAGTGCAGGCAAAGTATGAAGGTGCTTGGGTAGAATAAACTTCAGTTTAAATTGATAACACTGCCAATAGATGATACTGGGGAAATTAACCTCACTAAAAAGGGCAAGGGGGTGGTGGTGGAAGCATTTATATCAAAAAATACCATGAGTATGGATTGAAATAATATATTTTATATATCCAAAAGGGAATTTTCTTTTAATAGACATTCAATCAATTCTAGTTATTATACATAGATATCAGACTGAAAATAATAGTAATACTCAAATGATTGCAATGGGTTATTCAAATTTTTATTTCAGTACATGGAAGTTCTTTTTTATTAGTATTGAATTTTTTTCTTGGTTATATTCTTCATTTCACTTAACGCTTGTTAATTTCACTGTTTCTTCTTTCTCTTACTTGAACCCTTCAGAAACACAGCAACCCAGAATCTAGTCGTAAGTCTGGTCACCTGCCATCAAACATATTTATCTCTCTCTAAATCACTTTTTGATCTCTTTAGGGAGATATTAAAGAATATGTGTAACTGTATTGTTTCTCCCTCCTAGAATATGACACCTAATTACAGTAATCTTTAAGAAATCTTATGGGAATTGGGATAATAATTGATTTCCAGGAAATTTGGATGATTATTTAGATAGGTAGAAGAGAGAGAGAGAGAGAGAGAGAGAGAGAGAGAGAGAGAGAGAGAGGTAGATAAATATGCCAGCCCCCATTTATTATACGCATTTTCAAATTTCAAAGTCATTTTTCCTGCTGGTATCTTATGAAAAATGACTTTTCTTCTTAGTCTACTTCAGTTTCTTCTCATCTGAGACCTTACTGACTTGCTCAAAAAAAAAAAAAACCTTCTTTTAGGCTTTACAGTTTGCTTTGATGCTATTTAGTTTAATTGTTGTTCTTTAGGGGGTCACAACCTTCTGTATTCAGGAAACCAAGAAATACTTGTTATCAAACCCAGAAATCCTTATTGAAAGTGTGTACTCCAACTCCAACACTTTCAGCCCTGCATAATACAAAAATTCTAATTTATAACACATATCATAATGTCATGAATTTTCCTGTCTACTTCCCATTCCCTTGATTATCACAGTTACACAATGAGGCTTGGTTTCTTTCATTTCTTCTGTGCACAACGGAAATGGAATGTTTAGTGCTCAGAATGTGTTCATTTATTTATTTAATTGAACCTAAAGCCCTCAAATTTACAAGTATACCTAAAAAGAACAAAGAAATGTAAAAGCCGTTAAAGGATGTTTTCCTGGTACTTGTAGCACAGATTATTTATAATAGCATTTAACATTTTTTTCTTTAAATAATCCTTTTGAAGTCTAATTAAGAGAAATATCAGAGGAGCTCAGGAGTTAGTTCAGGGGAAGAAACACAGTCCTTGCATGCACAGGGCTATGAATTCATGAATTCCATCACCACATGGCCCATCTGAGCACTGTTGCAGGACTTCCCAATAAAGTGAGACAGTGAGATAGAGATAGAGAGACAGAGAGAGAAATTTTGTCTTTCAAAGTGAAATCAAGAATTATAAGTGTTTAAAAAAACACAGATTTGAAGCAAAGAGGAGGTGCTCAGGGCCTGTCAGACACAGCAACTCCTGGAGGCCACACGTGCCTAAAATCCCTTCTCGGTACTAAGAGTGTGTTGATTCTCTTTTTACAATAAAAATAGCTGAGTAATACTGAAAAAAAGAATTGTAAGTGCATTTTCTTTCTATGATATAAAGAGTACAATTTTACACTTATTACAATAGACGCCTTTTTATTCTTTTCTATAGTACTTAATAATTTATGTTAAGAAAAAGTAATGTATTGAAATGTTATTGCAGTTATTACAAAGCCTCTATTGAAGAAATCATACATAGTGCAAAAACATATATTTTATGACATCTTTGTTCATCTGAGTTTACCATTTTATATAGTGACAATGATAAGATTATAAGGCAAATTATAAATATAAAAAAAATTAATTTATTGAAAAGAAACTCAAAGGAATCTTCTATGAGTCTCTAAAAAGAAAGTTATTCTTTCAAATATACAATATACTTCTGGTTTTATTACATATTAACAACTATATGAAACACTGTGTAATCAGCTCTAAGGCCACATAACATATTTCATCTGTTTCTTATACATAGTCATGCTACATAGTTTAAAAATTTATTCCCAATGGGTGTAACCTTTGTCCTTTAGATTCAGTAAATGCTTAACAGGCACAGGCTCGGACCATGTGTGTTTTGCTTTAAGGGTAAATAATCTACACTGAGACAGACAACCCCTGAGAATATTCCTCCCATATGTCAATATCATGGTTCTTTTTCAGCATGCTTAATATATCATGTCATCAGCGTGGCCACAGAAAGACAATGGCATTGAAAACCCAGTCTTGGAAGTATTGCTCCTAAAATTCCTCTTCAACTATACAACTACTGTCTAGCTCTCAAAATTCTGTACAAGGAGTATTGTCTCTAATAAACCCACATGAGAAACTCCAGTTCAACAGAAGGACAATGCAAAGTAAGGAATTTACATATTGGTATGTCCACAATCGTAGGAGCCTATACAATTAGAAAGAAAGCTGACATCTGGGTCATTTCTCAGCCTACAAATCTCATCTGTGTTGTCAGAAAAAAATATGAGAATAAGCAGGCACTCTTAGTTCTCAGTTATCGAACTACCTTTTCCCCTAACTTTGTCTTCACCTCTCAGTGGTGACTAACTCTTGTAAGTAAATAGGAGGGAAGACAATTAGCTCCTGCTTTCAAGAAAATGCAACAATTAATTCATCGTGCTTATTGGGATTTTACATGTGATTGAGAGAAAAATAAATATTGAATAGTTTCAAGAATTACAACTATCTTATTCCACAGACTGATCAGAATCAAGAAAATTTGAATTAAAATTTATTCACTTTTTATAAATTAGTGACAATATAATAATGTCTGTATAAGAGTTTTAAGGATTTAGGAGGAAATGAAAAGAAAATATCTAGAGTATAATAAAAAATATATTTAAAGATAAAATAATGTTTAATAGTGATCATTTCCCATAGGTTTCAAATAATGCTTTATTAAAAACATTGAAAGCATTAATTGACCTCTTGTTTAGAATTTAAATATTATATAGCACACTGGTATTTTATCTCTAATATTGTTTTAAAATGACTTTACAAAAATTACTTTAATCTTATACAACTAAAATTGTAAATGAAAATATATTAGTTTTCCATAAACAAAAGAGCATATGCAACGTGTCAAAAGTATTATATCAGCTTTTTCTTGCATTATTTTGATATTAATGAACATGTGAATTATATTAGTTGAAACAAAGCATATTTCCTCCTCACAATAAAAAGTATAGCATATAAGGTCCATTTTACAAATTAATATCCACTAGAAATTAAGTTTTTACTCATATAATGCCCATACTCTATACTCTATAAATAATTTTTTCTTCGTGAAAGTAAATTAATAATTTTAAATGACTACTGGCATCACTTTTAGAATTATGGCTTTTTTATTTAAAATATTTCCCTTATATGGAAACATATCTATATTATACCAAACTTCTGTGAATTATTATGCCTGCCATCTATGTTTTATTGTATCAATAGTTCAGTTTTTAAGTAAAAGAAATTAATTAAGATCAATGATGAAGGTTAATAGTGGAAAATGTACATTATGTTGTTAATTGACAACAGTGGTTAGAAAGATCTAAATACTTATGTTTTATGGGTACAAAATTTCCACACCAAAATGACAATCAAATCTCGGTATTCTTCTAACTTATCCATAGAATTCTTCTAATTATCCCTCACCCCTCCCTTGGCATCCTCAATTCTGTAACCACAACAGAAAGATTTATGTCCATGGGATATTGTGTATTCCCTTCTTTATAAATCAGATTTAATAAAATCATTTGGTAATTGTCTTCTTTCTACTGCTATATTTGCCTAATATTATACTTTCTAGTATAACAAAATACAAAATGTCACTTTTTATATAGCTCAATAATATTCCATTATTTATATAAAAATGGTCACAGTCCTCCCGTTGTTCATCGTTTTGCTCAAGTGGGCCCAGTAATATCTCCATCGTGATACTTGTTGTTACTGTGTTTGGCATATCCAATACATCACGGGGAGCTTGCCAGGCTTTGCCATGCGGGTGAGATACTCTCGGTAGCTTGCGGGCCCTCAGAGAGGGGTGGAGGAATTGAACTCAGGTGGGCCATGTTGGCGTTTACAAGGCAAACGCCCTACCGCTGTGCTATTGCTCCAGCCCTATATAAAAACAAATAAGTTTATTTGTTCACTTGTCTGCTGGTGAGCATTTCATTTGTAGTTGCCTTAGTCTTAGGCTATTGCAAATTACTATGAAATGAACACAGGAATGCATAGTTTCTAATTAATGTTTTGGGATCTTGGGGTAGATAACAAGAACTGTAATTGTTAGGTCATGCACTATAGCACTGTCCTCCCATTCATATCGATTTGCTCACGTGGGCACCAGTAACATTTCCATTGTGAGACTTGTTGTTACTGTTTTTGGCATATCGAATATGTCACAGATAGATTGCCAGGCTTTGTTGTGCGGGTGGAATACTATCGGTAGCTTGCCGGGCTCTCTGAGAGGAGCAGAGAAATCGAACCCAGGGCGGCTGCATGCAAGGCAAACTCTCTACCTGCTATGCTATCACTCCGGCCCTGTTAGGTCATATGCTAGTCTAATTTTTTTTTAGAAGTTTTCACATTATTTCCATCACTGTCACTGTCCTCCCGTTGTTCATCGATTTGCTCGAGCGGGCCTAGTAACATCTCCGTTGTGAGACTTATTTCCATAGAAGTTAAAATTTACAATTCTAGCAGTGAATGAGGGCTGTTATTTTACCATATCCTCACCTCATCCGAGCTAGTTATTCCTTTACATTTTTGAGTAGTTTTAGATAGGCTCATCTCATTGGTGTGAGATTATATCTAATTGTGGTGCTGGGGATGGAAGTCAGGTTGAACTCATGCAAAGAAAGAGACCTATATTTCTCATGCAAAGAAAGAGTTTCACCCGTTTTTTTTTCTGTTTTCTTGCTTGTTTGTTTTGAGCTTTGTAATTACACATTTTGGATAATATTCCTTAGTCAGATGTTGGTTTAAATATATTTTTTTCATTCATAAATATATCTATTTTAGTTTTAATTTATTTCTTTCACAGTGCAGAAACTGTTTAGATTTTATATAGTTTCATTTGTTTATTTTTACTTTGGTTTCTTTCAGTGGAACTGAATCAATAAAGATATCTCTTAAATCAGTATCATGGAATACTGATATGCTTTCTGACTTAAAAGAAGCATCACTTTAATCCATAGTGAGATAATTTTTGTGTAAGATACAGAAGAGTCATCCAGTTTATTTCTGTTATTCTTTTAATGTTCCTTCATATAAAGTTTTATAAAGCAGTATTCTTTCATGCACTTTATACTCTAGGATCCTTATTTATAAATTAAAATTCGGAAGATTAAGTTCTTGCCTAAATTCTTTTCAGCTGGTCTGAGAATGTTTTTATTCCAGGCCCTCTTAATTTGGTTACTATAGCTTTGTAGGATAGTTTAAATTCAAGGAATGTTATGCTTCTCATCTTTCTTTTCTTAGAATTTCTTTGGGTATTTGAGAGTTTTACGATTTCATATAAATTTCAGTAGTATTTGTTCTATGTCCTTGAAAAATACCATTGGAATTTTGGTAGAGATTGCACTGAATTTGTATAATAACGTTGATTTCCATTTTTTGAAACTAAGATGAGAAACCTTTTACAAATCTTTTCAAAATATTGGAAAAGCAATTGAGTTTGGGCTGAGCTATTCATCTCATACCTTCTGCTATTCTTGCAATTATTTTTCCTTTTTATTTTCTTAATTATTCTCTCACCTAGAATATTGCATATTACATCCAGAGAGATACTTCAGTACAATGGGATGAGCATAAGTTTTGCATGCAAGAAACCCAGGTTTAATTGCTAATACTGCATGGTTCCTTGTACATCACTGGGAGTGACTCTGCCAAACAGAGGACTAAGGGTAGTACATGCGTACTACCAAGAGTGGCTCAAACAAACAAATGATGAGATTGTATATAAGTATGTTATCATCAATCCACCAATTCTAGAAAATATCACCTATTTCGATTTTATTATTTACGTATATACAGTGAAAAATTCAAGCATCATCTTCCTTTTTCCTCAAAGGGTTTTTTTTTTTCCATTCTAAGTCTTGCTGTCATATTTTGTCTTGTCTGTTCGTTTTGTTTGTTTGGGGGCTACAACCAGCAGTGCTCAGGACTTACTCCCGGCTATTTACTTAGGCATCACTGCTGATGGGGCATATGGAGTGCCTAAGAATGAATGCCATGTTAAAGACAAGAACCCAGCTTGCTCTACTCTATTCCTCATCTTCTTTCTCTCCTTAGTATTGGCATATTTCTACAATATAAATAAAAGTTCTTTGAGAACAAGGCAATATTTTATATAATTCTTTGTTCTACTTACAGCATTTAACATGCTACTAAAAAAATTAGAGTTTTAATAAATGTCTTTGAACAATTTATCTAAGTACACCAGATATTTTTTAATGATGACCTAAAAAGTCTACAACTGTACCTCATGATGTCTCACTAAAAAAAAAATTTAAAAAAAAATAAAAAATAAATAAAAGCAAAAGTATGTGTAATCTCTGGACAGCTAGGGAAAGCCCTGATAGCTCTCCCACTCTTGGCCCAGGTTTGGTAGACTCAGGCCACGTCCCCTCCCGGGGAGGCCCATGCTATGAGCCGATGAAGGAAGAAAGGAGCACCACTTGGCTGGTTGGTGAACAGTTGCCATTTATTCCATTCTCCCCATATACCTGGTCCAGTCTCACTAAACTCCACATTCCAGTCTCACACTTCCCCTCATTCCCGTCTCCTTCTGTCCCTCCTGCTCATCTCTCTGCTCTCCCTCTCGCAGCCGCATCTTTTGTCTCTCCACATGCCTGTTCCTGCATTCTTTCCCTACATTCTTCTCCCTCTGTCCCCCTTGCAAGTCTCTCGGTGCTCCATCTTGCTGCCCCAGTCTCTCTCTGTCATCTCTCACCAACTCTCGCACTGGGGATAGTCACCAAGTCACCACACCCAGTCTGGTAGCAAAATCAACATATGAAAGCCCTTCTTGATAGCCCATTAGGCTCAAGAGAGGGAAATACCACCTAGGGGATTTTCTCCTCTCCAGAGTCCAATAACTTAATTAACATCGTAATCAACATCTTAATTCTACTTCTTGATATTAGTTATTTTGTATGGACACAGTAAGAGATACATTAAGCTTGCAGGGGGGCTCTTCTAGGGACATCTCACTGCATATCTCAGACTACAGTGCTAGGGCCAGATTAATCTTTTCTAACCCTACCAGGGTACTAGTTCAGTTATTACTTTTCAGATCATGACAGAATTTGTCCATGACCATGCTCTTAATTTATAGTTAAGTTTTATGGCACTTTGGCCTGGCCTATTTCGATGCCAGGGACACTCACAACTTATCCTGTGTCCATCCAGTCCCTCATGGGGATCCTGCTTTGGGGGATCTAGGAAGTAAGGATAACTGAGTCTTAAGTTGAGAGAAAAGATGCCCTGGAGTGAATATTCTTCGGAATCAATTAACTCCCAAGTTACAAAAGCATAGCATTTACTGTCTTCCTGTGTCCATACAAAAAGGACATTGCTCTGAATTAACTATGCAAAGGACTTAAGGAGAAGAGAAAAGCAATATTTACAAGTTAACAGAGCACAAAGAAAGAAGTTAAAAATAAACACAGAGGAATGGGAGCACTGTCATGTGAGTAATCCAATAAACCTAAGCTCCCTGTGAAAAGACAGAATGGACAAGCCAATATTATCCAACAAAAGTATATATTTACAGGATATATATAGCCAGTAGCCAGTCATCATGAGGGAAAAATATGCAACAGTTTGTAACATTCTGGTGAAAATTGTTATTTTATAATAATTTCAGCAATTTATATTTAATATCTGTCACTGTCCTCCTGTTGTTCCTCAATTTGCTCAAGCGGGCCCAGTAACATTGTGGGACTTGTTGTTACTGTGTTTGGCATATCGAATACCTCATGGGTAGCTTGCCAGGCTTTGAGGCGTGGGCGAGATACTCTTGGTAGCTTGCCGGGCTCTCCAAGAGGGGCGGAGGAATCAAACTCAGGTTGGCCATATTGGCTGCATGAAAGACAGACGCCCTACCTGGTGTGCTATATATATATATATGTATATATATATATATACACATATATATTCATATATTCATAGATGTACTTTTAGCAGTAACTAAAAGAAGTCCCATTTTGATATTAGGTGAAGTAAGTAGTTGTATAACTCTTGTGCCACCTTATGCAATATTTTATTAGCAGTTTTTCAACGATTGACACTGATATCTCAGTCATTGATAACTGTAAGCAAAAACTGATCTTTAACGTAGATCTCAAAGTTTACATTGGTTTAATTTGGGAATGCACTGCATGCTGTATCAATATAGCCCATAAGGTTTGCATGTACAAAATTCACTTAATGTTTTTTTGTTCTTTACCTCACACTCTGAGAAGTTAAATAAGTCACCATAGTAAAAGAGATATAAATCAAATAAAAATAAAATATTTAATTATTTATTATGTTGGCCTAGAAAACAGAAATCAGATTATGCTGAATAGAAAAATGTCTTTTCACTTACTATAGTAAATTGAAGATATATTATTAGCATACATATTTTTTATTGAATCACTGTGTGATACACAGTTACAAGTTGTTCATGATTGGGTTTCAGTCATACAATGTTCCATCACCCATTACTAGTAAGTTGAATATTAGATGTACATTATATTTTGAAGATTGGGAGTCAATAGAAACATTAAAGGAAAATATTCAATTTTAAAAGCTATACAATTTTTCCTTCACCCTGATGTGAGTGGTGTAATTTTTGTTTAGAACACTAAGGACACATGTTGAGTGATTCTGCCTAATCATATTTATAAACAGACACATATGTGTATTCATGACACAGAGAATTTATGACAGGTGCACAATTGAAAAACATTCACTTATGTTCTTCAGACTTTATAAAATAACCATCAATGATTCATTTAATTTCTAACTTTTTATCTCAATTCTTTTACTATGTTGAAATGTATTTTTAGTATTCTTTTCCCCTTTACTTTAAAAATTAGACAAAATAAACTAGGTGTTTTTATTTGGTCACCCACCAAGTCTAAGATTATATTTCTCCAAATATCAGGATCAGGAAAAGAGTATATATTTAATGGACTATGATAACATCTTGTTCAAGGTGTGAAAAATAGAATCTTTACTAATTCCTAAGGGAGTATAAAAAAGCACAGCTAAAATACAATATTTGTCTGAATAAAAACTGTGTATAACTTGATCTAGAATTCCTTATTTCATGCACAGATGCTTTTGTGTGTGCAGAGTTTTTTTACATAAATGTTCATTCAAACATTTTTTTGCAATAAAAACCTGACATCAAAGATAACTGATTAAAAACTAGTGGGTAAAACATGGTTTCCCTAAGTCGTATCTAGAATTTGTGACTAATGTGTACAAATTTTAGAAGCAAACATTATAGTGAAGGACACACACACATACACACACACACACACACACACACACACACACAGAGTAATTAGGGGGAAACTCCCAAGATTCATTTTCAGTTACAATGTATGATTCAGGCCTAAGTCTTACGTGTTGTTACTTACATAAAATATTAAATGTGTACATACATTGTAAATCCCTAAGTTGCAATGCTTGGTTTTTAGTTTTTCAAAAGGAAGACTGACCTTTATGAAAGCTTAAAACAGCTAAGTAGGGGTGGAGAGATATTACAATGAGTAGGACAATTATCTTGCAGGTGGCTGACTCAGTTTCATTATCTGACAGCCAATATTGTCTCTCAAGCTACACCAGGACTAATCCCTGAGCACAGAATTAAGAGTAATTCCTGAACAGAGCAAAGAGTGACCCAAACTTCCTCTCAACCTAAAAGACACACAACCTAAGAACAAAAACCTAAATCTAAAAAAATAAAAATATTAGTGTTCTATCAAAAGACAACTAGTATGTCAAAAGTATGATTGCATCCCTCAAAAAATGTTTATTATTTATTATATGCTATAATATTGTTTTCAATAAGAAATGAAAATAGGGGACTCAGAAAACAGCTCAGAGGTCAGGAGTGCATGGAAATCATGTGCAGGAACTTCAATCCAAACCCAGATGTGACATGATCCCTGAGTACTATTAGGAGGCAGAGTGTACCTGCGAGGTGGCCCTGGTGTTCCCCACACCACAGGGCCCGACCTGCACTGCATCCTCTGGTCCTGGTTTGGACCCTTTGGTTCAGGAGTCTGAGTGTCACTGGGAGTGTACTGTGGGTTCCTTAAATAAATAGAACCTATTTATTTAGAACCTCCAAACAAATACATACCTACATACATAAAAAGATACATAAATAAATAGATAAATGATAGAATTTCCCCTATTAAATACCACAATCTCACTCATAATATTGAATAATGCGCCAAAAAATTAAAAATTTGTGTTAAGGAAATAAAATTGATTGCATTGGAGGACTGTATCTTACCCTTATTTCCTGCAACCCATTTAATAATGAACACAGCTATGTTTAAAAAACAAATTCAACAACACCCCCTTCCCAAATTTAACCTTTTATTATTCTTTTAATCTTTTTACAGTTCAAAAAACTGTGAACTCCAAGAACTAGAGTGTCTACATGGCTTATTAGATCAAATAAGCCTACTTTAAGTCAGCCCGCATTCAGCTATTTTCCCTGACTAAAGTTACCATCAATGCGGTCTTAAAACAATAGCTTAAAGCTTTTCTTGTAATTTTTATAAGAAAAATTAATCCACTCCAATTTAACAGGATAGTGAATGTTTACAATGAATAATTCTAAATCAATGTAAAAGTCATTCTGTTTTACATGGATCACGTAACAAATATTACAGTGACAGAGTGCTTTCCCATATTGAATAACCTGAAGAATTAGTCTTTCCCCATGAGAAAGAGACCAAATTTAGTGTGAAATTGAACACAACAGTCATGAACACTAGTTGAATTTAGTATTGTGAGTCTATTGTTCACCATGACAGAAGGCGACAGAAAGAACCTTTTTCCTTTCCAAAATCGTTGAACTCCCACCAACAATCATAGTAAATAAGTTTTAAACATATGTAAATAGGGATACCCTTAGTACCAGGAAATCACAAAAATGTCCACTTAATTAACAAGTATTTAGAAGTTTCAGCAGTATTTCAACAGTTGATAAACACAATTATCAATACTGTCTGGGATGGATTCAAATGAGTTGGGTTAATCAAACTTGATTTTACTTATTTTCCCTCCAACAAAGTATTCAATATTTTTATAATTTTCCTATAAATTTACCCCTATTTTTTGAAAATAGCCAATCAAATTTTTTAAATCAACAGATTAATGTAGAATCTATTTCCAATTGGTAGTTGTAAAAATCTGGGAAGGAAGGAAGGAAGGAAGGAAGGAAGGAAGGAAGGAAGGAAGGAAGGAAGGAAGGAAGGGGAAGGAAGGAAGGAAATGCCAAAACTATTTTTTACTTAATTTGAGAGAAAGATTTATTTAATCATTATATTTTAATAACCACCTCATAAAAGGCATGACATTCTGTCTCTAATTAGTAGTTTTAACAATGTTTGAGTTATCTAATAGGAAACAACTTAGAAGCTGCATTTTAAATGTATACTAAGATTTTACAATTTCCAAAATGAAAGTCTTATTAATGATTAATAGTTAAGAAACCCTTCTGCTGCCTTTATAAACTAGCTTAAAAACTAGTTAATTTTCTGTTTTTTATAGAGAATTATGTGTGACAATTTTCTGATAAAGACCAATCTGGGATTCCTTATATAATTATATAATGTTTTAATTATATAATTCTTCTCAGTCTCAAAATGATTAATTATACTTTTCAATGATAACACATAACAATTAAATTTTATTGGTACACATTTTAATAATGTCACAAATTATTTCAGAGATTATAAAGGGTGACATTAAAGTACCGAATAATTTTAGAGAAATTATTTAACACATTATTTCTGAAATCCTTGCAAATCTGTAGTAAATCTATCCCAAAACAAGCAGGAAAAACAAATTCATGAAAAATATCTTTAATACCCACAAAAAGCAAGTGTAGTTTAGAACTCTACAGAGGTCTAAGGAAAAATTTTAAGTTTATTTTGATATGTAAAAGTATAAAAATTAAAGATTGTTCATTTCCACCGAAAACATGCTAGTTACCAGGGAAGAATGTCCCATTCTATTGAAATAAGGTCTCATCTCCTTTCACTAGTGTTTAGGAGAGAGTCACCTCATTTCCCAGCGATCTCCCTCTAGTGGAAATCATGAAGTCTGCATGTAAATCTGTGCAGGACCAGATATTTCTGTGAGCTCCCTCAGCTCTGTATCTTCTCTCAAGCATTCCTACGAATAATAGACAATGCTCTATACAAATTTCTCAAGTTTTTTGTGGGAAATAAAGCCAAATTAGCTTCTTGCATCATGTAATAAATTCAAACTATGTACTCTAGCATTAAACCGCTGGTTTTAATATAATTGCACATTCATGGTGCAAATATTGTTTTAGAAGCCATAATTTGTAAACATATAACTTATATATTATTATACACTATGTATTATATACTGATGTTATTCTTTTTATTGGTATTATTAAAAGATCATTGAAAATTTAAAACTTTGCGGAGAGCAACCACCAAACAGCTACTTGAAAGATCTATTTAACACAGTTCAAGTTTATCCATTATGTTGCTGTGGTAAACCTTAGTCACTGATGATTTGCTTTTTAACTCAGTGTGTGTCCTCTAGCAATCTATTTGGGTTCTTGTGCTTCAAACAAAAAATGCATTCAATAATATTTTTTCTTTGACCACATACAGCTAAAACGTTTCTATTATATTAAGAACAGGCAAAGAGAGTCTTACTTAGAAATCTCAATAGTCACACCACTTCCCAAGTTTTTTTGAAAACTCACCAAATACTGACATTAAATTTCAGTATTAAAATACAAATCAACTTTCTTTTTGAAAATTTGATACTTTCTAGAGTATCATGTTCTCAGTGCCAGGTACTGAAAGAATATACCAAGAAGAGCCTTTAGCTGAATGAATTTTTAACCTGCAAAACCGCACCATAGGATCTGATTAAACACTTTTGTATTCTGTTAATGAAAAGTGTTTGAAGGACTTTGGAGGGGAGAAACGTTATAAAATTGTTTTCCTTTGAGTCTGGATAAAATCCCACCTAATAATTTAGACAAGAAAATCTATTTTCGCATTATTTAATTGTGCCCAGCTAAGAGAAAACAAAGATATTCTATTATTCTTTATATCCTCAATGGCTGGAATGTTCACTGGTTGAGAAAGTGCTCTTACACACTTTTTGTATCAGGAGTATAACACCTAAGAAACATAGGAGTGATGAAAGTTTTTTTTTTTCTATCACATTAGTTACAATAAGAGAGCCAGCCTTGTCTGCAGATATCCTCTACGTTCATAGCTAATTGATTTGCTGAAATTTATAGCAATTATTTCCTAAGGCTAAACTACAGAAATTTTGGTATTTTCATAAAATTATATTTTGCTTAGCATTTGACTAAGCAAGTTCCTCTTCTCCATGATAAACATCATTATAAACTTGCTACTTTATCACAGAAACAGGATTTTTATTTCTTTCATTAATTTTTTAAAATTATTGTTCTTTTTTATTGAATCACTGTGAGAGAGAGCACTACAAAATTGTACATGATTGTGTTTCAGTCATACTATGTTCCAACACCCATCCCTCCACCCGTATAATTTCCCAGTCCTAGTGTTCCCAGTTTCCTGCCACCCCTTCAAGCCACCCCCTCACCACAGTTGAAACAAGATTTTCTTGATCCTTGGAACTCAAAGGAGAGGTGCTATCTCAAGGCTTAGCATTGCTTACTAGATTGTCATCTCAAAACTCTCAAAAGTTTATCACTCTGTGTATTCCAGTCACATATGGAGAGAATTCTTCCTGTCTTCTCAATTTGACCCTTCTTGTGAAATCTTAATTTAACAATCATAGCTCACCAAATCTTCAAATCCATTATTAGATCAAAATTCACTCAGAAAATCCGGTGGGGCTAAAAGTTACCTATAACCAAACATTGTAAATTAAATCAGTATGATTCATCATGTTCAAATCATGCATATGAGTGTTTCTACATTTTTATGGATTAAAATCCCTGCAAAGATCATATCAGAATAAATAACTTAAATAGATGCATGTTCAGAATCACCAGAAATTAAATAAACAGATTAAGGCTAGGTACTGAAATGATATTATATCAATGATTAATTGCTCACTTTGTTTAAATATACAACTAGTAGGATATTGAATCTAGAAGGTTTTATTAAATTACTAGTGTTAATGCTTCTGTTAGTACTATATAAACTATTAAGAATTCTCAAAGGATATGTGTATGGAACAATGCCTCCAGTATCCATGCAAAAGGGGTATAAGTTCAAACAATATTTCTAAGTAGAGATATAAAATATTGACAAGTGTTTTTTGTTATAAATTGTTATCTGTTATTTTTAGGGCATAAATTCAAATTAAGTGTATATTGACTTATAGTTCTTACGTGACTTGATACTAATTATTTCTCTCATGAGAAAATAATAAACATGTCCATTTCATACGTTATCTCAGCAGAACTGAGAGTTTTTCAGATCATTCTCACCAAAATATCAATAAGTAGTTTGTATTGACTTCAATTGCATATCAGAAACTGTAATGAGACTTCTACATGTGTTTTCTGATGCGGATGGTCTTGTCTAATGGTTAAGAGAATGGATTCTGGAATTCAAATTTCAGGCTCAAACCTCAAGTCCACAATTTAATTATGTAACTTTGGGTTAATCTCTTAATATAGCTAAACTATAATTGAACCTAGTTTTAAAATGTGTTATAAGATTATACAAAAAACATTTAGAAAAATCCATGAAAGCCTATCCAAAGTACTAATTAAACATTAGGAGATGTTTAATGTTATTGTGCACAGTAACCTAAATTTTATTATCTTCATTTTATAGATGAGGAAGTTGAAATGTAAATTATATTATAAACCATTGTCTCAGAATAATGTATGACAAAGACACATTCAAATCTAGTAACTGTCTAATTATGCTTTCAGACAATAATTGAGGCCACCTCATAATATTCCAGATACAGTAAACATATCATGTTTTGCTTTTGGAATCAACTAATGTAATCAAATGAATAGTGGTTTGAAACTCATGTTTTCAAGATGAAAAACATTTCAATGCTCTAGTCTACTCTAGAGATTAGAAATAACCAATCAAAATTGTATGGCAGCAAAATGTTCCTCTGAAAGACTGAAACAGAATCTCAGAGTTCAACTTAGAGCCAAAATTGAAACTACCTTCATGAAAATATTCATTGTCTCTGAAGGTTTGGGGCCAGAGCGATAGTAGAGCAGGTAGAGCATTTGCCTTGCATGTGGCCAACCCAGATTTGACCACTGGCCAGATCAATCCCCGTATCTAGTATGACCTTACCATCCTCACCTGAAGTGATCCCTGATCTCAGAGCCAAGAATAAGCCCCAAGCACTGCCAGGTGTGGCTCAAAACACACACACACACACACACACACACACACGAATAACTAAATAAGAAATAATAAATTCAAGGGCTGAGGAAAGAGCACAGGAGTGAGTCAATGAATGTGCTAGCCTTGCTGCAATTTGATCCAAGGTACCGGGTGGTCTTTTTAATACCTAAGGGAGTGGTTCCAAAGCACAAAACTGAGAATAGCTTCTGGCACCACTTGCAGTGCCTGCCCCCAAACAGAAGTTCAAGCAAATTTTCCTTTCATTATAGAATTGAATAATATCTGTGAATTAAAGACTGTTCCAATTGCATGGATGAACTTTCATCTTTCCCCTTGCTATAGTTTGCCAGTGATTTATCCATGTGGAATAAATTAAAGTTAAACTGCATGGGCTACATTTTCATCATTACTCAGTGCAAAATTCTTCAGTTAGAAACAAAACTGGGGGCCAGGGAGATAGTTCAGTGGATAAGTGCCTTGAATGCAGCCTATCCAGTTTCATTATGGACATGTATACGCTCCCCGGAGCCCTGCCAGGTCTGGTCCCTGAATACTAGGCCAGGAAAAAGCTGAACACAGAAAGGAAGAGGAGGGGATCGACTTGGGCATGGTGTTAAGCAAAAAGCGTAGTTGATGCCAGGGGAAAAACACAGGCACTAAGGTGCATGCAAGGCAAGACCCCACCTCCCCCCACCCCTGAAAGCACTGCTGGGTATAGCTCTGAGGGCTTTAGAGCACCCAAGGCACAGCTCTAGGGTCCCTGCACCATAGGGGCTGAGTACAGAAGTACAGGGCATCCTCAGACATTACCCCAAAACTGCCAGGCACTGGCCAAGTAACATAAGAAGTGGCCCCCAGATCCCTTGAGCACCTCTTGGGATGCTGCTCCCCTGCATAAAAGAAAACCCTGAATATATCTTGCACAAAGTTGTTATCCTTTAAAATTTACAGTGTTTTTCCATCAGCTTGTTTGCAGTACTCTAAGTAGATACTTAGCTGCAGAATGTTATATCAATTGATGGATAGTAACAGAGAACAATGCTAACTTATTTGGAAAACCTTTGCAAATACTGTATTTTAAAAAAAAAACACTATCAGGGGTCAGAAAGATAGTGCAGTGGGGAAGGCACTTCTCTTCCATGTTGATTCCGGTTTACTCCTGCCACCTCCTATGTTCCCCCCAGCCCACCAGGAGTAATCTGGCATAGAGCCAGAAATAATCCCTGAGCACTGAGGAGTGTGGCCCAAATATAGGACAAAAGAAGAAGGAAGGAAGGAAGGAAGGAAGGAAGGAAGGAAGGAAGGAAGGAAGGAAGGAAGGGAGGGAGGGAGGGAGGGAGGGAGGGAGGGAGGGAGGGAGGGAGGGAGGAAGGAGGGAGGAAGGGAGGGAGGGAGGGAGGGAGGGAGGGAGGGAGGGAGGGAGGGAGGGAGGGAGGAGAGGGAAGGAAGGAAGGAAGGAAGGAAGGAAGGAAGGAAGGAAGGAAGGAAGGAAGGAGGGAGGGAGGGAGGAGAGGGAGGGAGGGAGGAGAGGGAAGGAAGGAAGGAAGGAAGGAAGGAAGGAAGGAAGGAAGGAAGGAAGGAAGGAAGGAAGGAAGGGAGGGAGGGAGGGAGGGAGGGAGGAAGGGAGGGAGGGAGGAGAGGGAAGGAAGGAGGGAAGGAAGGAAGGAAGGAAGGAAGGAAGGAAGGAAGGAAGGAAGGAAGGAAGGAAGGGAGGGAGGGAGGGAGGGAGGGAGGGAGGGAGGGAGGAGAGGGAAGGAAGGAAGGAAGGAAGGAAAGAAGAAAGGAAGGAGGGAGGGAGGGAGGGAGGGAAGGAAGGAAGGAAGGAAGGAAGGAAGGAAGGAAGGAAGGAAGGAAGGAAGGAAGAAGAAATAAAATGAAAAAACACTAAAAAGGAATATTAGTTCACCTAGACAAGGAGTTGACAGTTTCTTGTTCCCATTATCTTACAATTATTCTTTGTTGCATGAGTTAAATCCTTTTCCTAGATATGGGTGAAATTTTCAATACGAGTAATAAAAGAAATTTTTATTTTAAAGGGGAAAACTAAAGCTAGACTTTTAGATTTCCATGCAACATTTTCTATACTTGTACAGTAATTAATATTAGCAGAACATCAATGCTATCAATTTGCTAAAACTTTCACTAAGAAAATTATATTGATAAACATTAACATAGGTGTTGAGGGGTTGGAGCAATAGCACAGCGGGTAGGGCCTTGTACGCGGCTGACCTGGGTTCGATTCCCAGCATCCCATATGGTCCCCCGAGCACTCCCAGGGGTAATTCCTGACTGCAGAGCCAGGAGTAACCCCTGAGCATCGCCAGGTGTGACCCAAAAAAGAAAAAAATTGGTATTGAGTTCAAGTTAGCTCAAATTACTTCATTGATAATATGGTCGGTGATATTACTATTGCTGATAAATGTATATAATTTAGTTTGTTTTATTTTAAATATATCAATTTTTCTTTTTTTTGTTTAGGCTTTTTATTCAGGTTTTTTTTTTTTTGGCGGGGGAGGTGGGACAGACCCAGCATTACTCAGGTATCGCTCCTGGTAGAGCTCAGGAGATCATATGGGGTACCAGAACTCGAACCCTTGTCAGCTGTGTACAAGGCAAACTCCATACCCTCTGTACTCTCTTTCTCTGCCCCCGTACATCAATTTGTTTTATGCTATCTGAAATCTTCACATTTTCTCCCAAATCCATGAAGATATCCTTTCCACACTGTTACAAAAGCTAGATTCCTCAGAAATGAGCCAAAGAATTAGATCCTTCATCAAGGCATGACATGAAACTTTAGCCAGGCAGTTTGCACAAACAGCTAAAGGTTTCCTTTGTGTGTGTTAGCACCACTGTGTCAGCTTTCTTGTGTTGGCAGCATGGAGCTTTTCTGAGGAAAACCCCAAAGAAAGTTGTTACCAGCATATATTCTACAGTTCACAGACTCTCAAAAAAGGACACATTAAAACAGTTAGAATCCCTAGGGCAAATGGGGAGATTAAGTAGCCTTCTCCTTAACAGAAGCCCAATCAGACAAAGCTTGGCATTGTGTATTCAGTACACTATCTCTTTCCAGCACTGAACTTTACTATTGTGCTAAAAAATTCCAGTTTACAAAGTGTTTGGGGGGCTTTGCATAACGGTTCACTGGCACCACCATTGACAGCCATCTGAGTGTGGGAATTTTTTTTAAACCATAATGCCCACCAAATGATTGACCTATTGCATAAATGCAATGGCAGTGTCTTGGCGTGGAGGAAGAGGGTTGGAGATGTTTACACCAATATCTGTAGCAAGTTGATTTTTCACAGGAATGCAAATTAAGGCAAAATTTGTATCAGAAAAAAAAACCGTCCTTGTAACAGACATGGTATAGAATAATGTCTACCTGTTTAATTTTAAAATATGGACTGGGGTAACAATTGGAACATTGTGTTAGTTCATTTTCTGTTATCAAACCTTAGACTGTCCTGATTTTAAAATATGTTCACAGAAGATGAAGTATAATTCTTAAATTCTCATATTTAGTTTCATGTACTGAACATGGCCTTCAATTTGATTTATCATATTAGAAAGCCTTCTGCTTTTGAAGTGGTCGACTAAAATACATCCCATGGTAAACTGCTAGTTCATGGTCAATACTCTAGAAAAGGTTAAGAAAAAGTTGAATATTTAAATAAACATACATTCTTAATTGTTCTAACCAACTGGGAAGAAACAGTGCTTATTTGGGTCAGAGAATTTTTCCTCTAAAGCTTTTTAATACTTCACCTTGAAAACATGAGGGCCGAACGAATCAGTGTAACCATGACCTTTTCTGATGTTTACAGATTACTTATTCATTTCATTAAAGGATCAAGCATGTTTTAATAGGCATTAATAGCAATAATACTTTGTGTAAATGTTGTTTTTATACCTCTTGTCCATTTTTATACCACTTTATGCTTAGTCTTTAAACTTTAATTTAAACCCATGTTATTTGAAGCAGGATTGTCAGTTTTGAGAAGCCATACAGGAAACTGAGTATGGTTTTAATTATATAAAAAGAATATTATAAAATATTCCATTTTAATTTTATATAATATGCATTAAAATATTTAAGCTTCAGGTACTTGATAAATATGTTCACACAGGTTATAAATATACGGTAAAATGATTTTCCATATGAATGGCTAAAATCTTATGGTCTTAGAAAACTTGAAGCAATAGTTCCCAGTTTCTCAGGATTGTAGCCATCAATTAACTTAACATTAGTATTAAAAAATAAAAGCTTCTTGAAAGATCCTTTCCTTCAAGAATGCTTATTCACACAATATTTTTAATTAATTAATTTTTTATTAGTGAATCACCGCGAGGTACAGTTACAGATTTACATATTTTTGTGCTTGTGTTTCAGTCATACATTGCTCGAGTACCCATCCCTCCACCAGTGCCCACCCTCTACCACCACCAATGATCCCATCTTCCTCCGACCCCTCCACCCCATATCCCCCACTCACCCTGCCTCTGCGGCAGGGCATTCCTTTTTGTTCTCTCTCTCCCTTTGGGTGTTGTGGTTTTCAATAGAAGTATTGAGTGGCCATCCTGTTCGATCTATAGTCTATTTTCAGCACGCATCTCCCATGCCGAGTCGGTCCTCCATCCACACTTTACTTGGTGTTTCCTTCTCTATCTGAGCTGCCCTTTCCCCCAGCATATGAGGCCAGCTTCCAAGCCATGGAGCAAATCTCCTGGTACTTATCTCTACTATTCTTAGGAATTCACACAATAGTTTTCTTAAGCACGAATGTCAGTGATAAGATTACAAAATGTTATAGAAAAGCTGTTAAATGTATGCTTAAATGAAAAACAAATAACAATTGTTGACATATTTTATATTCCCAGCACTGACACTGTATCTGGTATAGAGAGAGGTTCCCAAACATCTTTGACCAACCACTCCCTTTTTAGAAAAGTAACTACTCATGTGCCCTCTGGGAATTCTGCCCTCTTTTAGCAACTAAAAAGTAAGCACCACCCAGTTATAGCCCAGATGACAACTGGTCCCCTGCATAGATGTTCTAGTGTAGCTCGGGGGCAAGATCACCCACTTTACAAAAGATTGGTCTTGCAGATAGTGACATTGTAATTCGCAGACTACATAATGCTAACTTTTGAAATAGCAAAATATGGTTTAAAATCACCTTAATCTGAGGTTTTCATACTGAATAGTTTTTTTTTCTCTGCTGTTTTTACTCTTCCTACTAAGGAGCATCCTGAAATCAGATTGAATTAAAGTCTAATTAAAAATAGACTCTTACTTAAAATTTTATCCATCTTTTATGCAGAATAAACAATAATGTCTTTAAAATTATATATTTTTGGTTAAGCAATGATGCTTAAGTGTTACTCCTGACTCTGCACTCAAAAATTACTACTGGCCTCGTCCTACGAGGTCACGAGTTCCCCCCCACGAGCGGCTCTCCAGCACAGCCATGGCTCAGAAGGCAAAAGGACTTAGTCCAGAGCCCAGCAGCTTGCGGCAGAAAAGTGAATAAACTATGCGTTAAGCCAGGTATGAGCCGGCAGTGAAGGGGCAACTGCAGTATCATGGGAAGGGGGGCAATACCGGCTTGTCCTTCACACCCTACCACGATCACGAGTTGCCCCCCACAAGCGGCTCTCCGGCACGGCCGTGGCTCCAGACGCACAGAAACCAATCTCATAATTATCTGGCTCTTTGTAGAAATTCAAAATCACGTGGCCGCAATAGTGGCCACACGACATTGTATGATTCTCATAACCAGCTATAGAAAACAAAGTATTTCACAATGCCTTTTCAGCAATTCTGATTGTTGGGGTTGGGGAAATTCTAAACAATAACGGTGCATCTTTTGTCAAAATAATGAATGTAATCAATGTAGAGAAGAGTTATGTAAAAGTCATCTGTCTCACAGGCATTGGGAGGGGTGGGAGGGGAGTATATTAGGGTTCTTGGAGGTGAAAAATGAGTACTTGTGAAGGGAAAGGTGGTTGCTCATTGTATGTTTGAGACTTAAACCTGAAGGCTTTGTAACTTCCCCCACAGTGATTCAATAAATAAATATAAGAAGAAAAAATAAATAAAATTATGGAAAAAAAGCAAGGTGGAGTTCATGCCCAATTCAATCAGCTAATCAACCGCTGAATAAATAGCAGTACTCCTACATAAAAAAAAATTCTACTGACGGTGCTCAAGGGATCATAAGGAGTATCTGGAATTGAACCCAGGTGAGCCTCATGCAAGGCAAGCACCCTACCTGCTTGTACTATGTCTCTGGCCCCTAAAATCAAATTTTTATTTGGTATAAGCATAGAAAAATTACATTGAGATTAGATGCTATGATTGTATTTTTATCTCTCATTGCCATTACTCACTGTATCTAATTTATACTTAATTATTTTGGTGTTTAATGTTATCCCACTGGCTAGAGCAATACCACAGTGGGTAGGGTGTTTGCCTTACACGCGGATGACCTAGATTTGATTCCTCCATCCCTCTCAGAGAGCCCGGCAAGCTACCGAGAGTATCCCGCCCACTCACGGATCCTGGAAAGCTCCCTGTGGCTTATTCGATATGCCAAAAACAGTGACAACAAGTCTCATAATGGAGACATTACTGGTGCCCACCACTCGAGCAAATGAATGAACAATGGGAGGACAGTGCTACAGTGCTACAGTGCTAATGTTATCCCACATCACAAAACATAAGTGGAAACATTTTGCTAAGGGGAACATGTTTCATTACAAATTTGTACCTCTCATAGGGAATGATTACTGAAAGTTGTAAAACAACAATTGTAAACAATGAAAATAGTGTTAGTTTTAATCACTTTCCAAATTTTCACTAAAGTGGTCACTCAGCCCACCTATTTTTACTTGTTAAAATTTGTTAACTTAATACGTAGAAATAAGGTTATGAAGTAGTGCTTGCAACGCTATTGTCTTGGAGAATATTCTTACTAAAACAAGTGGTTTATTAAAACTCTATTACAAGTGAATAGCCACTTTATTAAAAGTGATCTCTGTCTTTCAAGTCTGTTCAGATCATTCCTTTTATATTACTATCTTTAAATAATTTTAAATTTTAATTAAAGGACTGCGATTTACAAAGTTATTGATAGTTAAGTTTTAGGCATATAATATTTCAACACCAATCCCACCACCAGTGTTAACTTTCTTTCACAAGATTTCCCAGATCTCTTTTCCATCCCCAACTCCTACCCCAACCCCTCCTGTCAGCTTGACAGGAATATTTCAAAGTTCCAGTGGCTGAGATCTTATGTTTTCAGTGTTCATAAGTCTATGATATATGCTATACCACTTTGCAATATATGCTATACCATTCACTCATATCACCAGTATAACTGAAGCCCTGATGCCTGTTCACCCATTACTTCTCTATTCACTTCCCCTCTTCTTTCCTTCTCTGTCCTGCTCACTAAACACTGGGATCAAGAATGATCTAGGTCCCCCCCTTTACTATAGTACATTTCCTCATCCGGCATTCTCTATACTACAGATAAGTGGCACCAGTTCCAACCAGATTGCAGCAGATTGCATGACACTGTTGTTTCTCGCAACTGCATAATACTCCATTTTATATATTATATATGTGTGTGTATATATATATCACGTTCATAATCCATTGATCTGTAGTTGGACACTTAGGTTGATATTAGCTATAGTACTGAGAGCATAAATGAGTAATGGCATGCATGTGTTCTTTTGAGAGAGTGATTTCATGTTCTCAGGGTAGATTACCAAAAGTGGAATTGCTGGATTATATGGCAAAGCAATTCTAAGTTTACTGAGAACTCTCCATATTGTTTTCTACAGATGTTGTACCAAACAACATCCCCACTAGCAGTGAATGAGAATGTCTTTTTCACCACGACACAGATTTTTCCTACTATTTTCCCCAAAATTTTATTTTATTAAAGCTCCATGAATTATAAAGTTATTCATAGTTGGGTTTTTGACTTACAATGTTGTATAACCACACCAATGTCAACTTCCCTCCACCAGTGTTCCCAGGTTCCCTCTCCTACCTCCCCCTGCCCCCAAATTAGTCCCAGTCTGTCATCTTGACAAGCACCTTTTAAATTTGGTTATCAAAGTTTGGGTCCTGCAATTTCAGTGTCGTTGGGTATTTAGCGTTATCATTCTTTATCACAATTAAAGTACCTGAATTGTTCCTACTTTTCTTATATGTGCGATCCTCACTGATGTATTTCTAAGTTCTAGAATTTTGTTTTATTTTGAAAGTTTTGGGGGTCGCACCCAACTGTGTTCAGGACTTACTTGTATCTCTGTCAATTCTAGAATTTTGATTGAAATGATTTGCACGTGTATAACTTGTAAAATGTCAATTCTATAAGTATGGATAGGATTTATTCATATGTTTGCAACAAGTACATTTCTATACAATTCAGTATTGTGATATATGAAAAAATACTTCTTTACTAGTTATCTCCAGATGAAAGGTTCTTTTCTCATTTTTCCACTATTATTCTCTTATTAATATGATGTATATAGATTTTCCAACTTATATAGTAACTCCACAATTATTTTAGAGCATAAACTTATGCTTATACTCATTATTTCTGAAATTACTTTAATTCAAAGAGTCTGCAGCTTGATGAACATGTAAATCCTATATTATAGAGTCATGTAAGAAAAATTAAGAAGCAAAGAAGAAGAAAAGAATATGAGTTAGAGATCAAAATGCCTGAATTTCATCTACATATGTTGAAAAAATTAATCTTGAATCTAACATCACCTATTCACATTTTCCTTCTATCAAATAATGACTCAGCTCTGTCTCTGGTCATCCAGGGAGGCTGCTCTTATAATTAAAAGTGATCAAGTATGAAAATTTTAGAAAAAGTGTAATTATAGAAATCATGAGTATGCTTACTAAAGTAGTGCTAGTTCTGCATGCGTATTTTTTATTTCGGATAAAATTTCTCTCACCTCAGTGCTTTGAAAGTTCCGTGCTTCTTAATACATTGCCTAGTTTTTTTTACTGCAGGAACTTTTATGCCTTGATAATCTAGGGGCAATAGGACATATACATGTCATCAACATGTCATCACCCTTTGTTACTTACAATGTGTAAAATTCTCATGAAATTAGAGACTTCTATTCTTAAATATTTAAATGAATAACTTTCAAAAACTTAATGACGCGTCCCCAAAATATATTGACTGACCAAAGATGAAATAGACCATTATCTATTTAAACTCTTTTCAAGGACAGTACTTGTCATAGCCACTAGAGGGTACCACACACATATATTGAACAGTCTTACCTGCTAGTCAAGAACAGATTTTGCAGTCCTTCCAATTCTTTACACATTCATTGACTTACACTTAGAATTTTTAACTGAGAAATTTAATTAAAATGATAACAGGTTATATTCATGGATATCTTATATACTTAATTTAATATGTTGTTATATCAAAAATATAAGCTGATTGTAATGAAAAGGAAATCCAGTCAAAATTGTTTTAATTGTGCATTGTATATTACACTGAATATTTTAATGCTGTGCTTACAATTATTTTAATATATTTATAAAGTTTTCAGAATTGTGTTTTTTGTTTTTGTTTTGGAAGCACACCTTGTGGTGCTCAGAGCATACCCGACTCTGCACCTACGTATCACTCCTGGCTATGGGGAACCATATGTGGAGTTAGGGATCAAACCCTGGTCATTTATATGCAAGTCAAGAACACTACCCACTGCACTATCGCTCCTGTCCCTAGTTTGGGAGCTTTTTGATGAGTAAAACATTAAAATCAAGTATTTTACAATGACTTTACAAAACTTAAATTTCCCCCTATAATATTACCCAATAAAATTAAGTAGAATATACTATTACCTAATTCTTCTCGGAACTCTGAATGTCTACAAGAAAAGTGGAGTGACTTCACTGTAATATTCTCAGAGATCTTAATTGCTTTCTTATTATTACATATATTTAGCGAATTCATTCTTCCTAGAAGTGAAGATCATTCGACTCTCATTTCCTGAACTAGTGCAACATGAATTAGCAAATCATTCTAATAAGCCTCTATAGATTTTCTACATTCAATAAATTCCTGATTGGATATGAACCTATCAAGAAATATTTCAGGTGTACAACAGGGTTAATAACTTTAATACAGAAAAGTTATCAATTTACAGTACTTTTACTATAGACTTGGCTTTTCCGATTCTGATGTAACTAGTGAAGGTAAGTAATAAACTACTGAGACTAACCTTCATGTAAACAGACTATTATTATTCCAAAAACATTTTGTCATGAGAAAGTAGTTTGCACTTAATTTTGACCTTTAATGATATAATTTTATGTAAATTAATAGCAATAAGCAAAATAAAGTAATTATTTATTCTGTTGCATTTAAATATAAATTATTATATGCATATTCATGATATCACATTTTATTTGTTTTACTTCATTAATGAACTATACTGTCCGCACACAATTCTAATCACTTTATTTTCAAATCACTTTATTTTTTCTTAATCTTTTTTGTTAAGTTTTTATTGAATACCCATAAGATTCACCATTACAAAGCTGTTCATGATTGGGTTTCTGTCATACAATGATCCAACACCTATCTCTCTTCCAGTGTATATTTCCCATCACCAATGTCTCCTTTTCCTTCCCACAATCCCCCAACTCCACTCCTGATCATCCAGCCTGCCTCTATACCTGGCAATTTTCTTCTTTTTCTCTCCTTTTGTGCATTATGATTTGCAGTACAGGTACTAAGACGCCATCGTGTTTGTTCAGGGTGTTCAGTACATTTTTATTGGAAAAGTAAGGCTGGAGTAGCTTTTACAACTGAGTGGCAAGTTTGGAGTGTGGATATGACTGCTGAGGCTTCCGAAAATACAGGGAGGTGGGGGAGGTAGCCCATTCCAACCCTGAGGAGGCCTGGAGATTTCAGTCACAAAACCTGCATACCTGAATTTTCAGCAGATTATAATTCAGTGAGGTTCGTCCTGAGACAGTGGGGTCTGGCTAGGGGCAAGGCAGGGATTTTGAATTGTGGGAGCAAGTGGCTTCCTGCACTCTGCTTAGGTGGGTACCAGGCTGACCTGACCCCATTTGATTTATTTCATTCTGTTCAGCCTTCCACAGGTCCAAGAATAACTTTAGTTTTTGATCTCTTTGGAGATTTTTTTTTCATGGGTTTCTGAAGCACAGTCAGTAAATGAGCTTGTATAGCTGAACTAGAGGTGGTTTGTTGTGTGGTTCCCAAACACCTAACTTTTGGCCATTCAATTTCTCAAGAAACTTGATACCGAGGTGTTGGAGTCCTGCCAAAGACACAGCGACAATTTTGAGGTATCAGGAAGCCTGAAAGCACCTTCAGATTGCTGATGCCCTTGCCCTTCACGTAAAGGTTGACCTGCAGTGGCACAGCACCCTAATTCTAATCACTTTATCAGTATAAATTTTTCTATTGCTTGCAATAACCAACTTAGAGAGTTATTATTATTATCAATTTTTATACATAGGAAACTAAGATACAAAGAAGTTTTATTACTTACATAAATCCAAATAACTACTGAGTGACTTCTGCCACTAACCATTGATTGTATTGGCCTTGTTTTCATTTTTTAAGCAAAAGGAAAGTAGTTTATTACAGAGTTTACACTTTGAATAAATTATGTCCAAATATCACAGCATTGTTAATAAAAAGCTATTGAGCAATAGCACAGCGGTAGGACATTCGCCTTGCACACGGTCAACCTGAGTTTGATTCCTCCGCCCCTCTCGGATAGCTGGCAAGCTTCCGAGAGTATCTCACCCACATGGCAAAGCCTGGAAAGCTGATATGCCAAACACAACAACAACAAGTCTCATAATGGAGACATTACTGGGCCCACTCGAGCAAATCGATGAACAACGGGAAAATGGTGCTATAGTGCTACAATATAATAAAGCAATAAACTAATCAAAATAAGTATCCAAACAATGAGACTAGGTTAACTATTCAGAACATGTTCATGAAAACTTGATTCTACTTGGTTTTCTTTGGCCAAATTTTTATGGCTTTTTGTGTTTTGGTTTTGGGTTTTTATTTAGATAGTCTAACTTAGACAACTGTGTGTTTTATGGCTACAACTCCTTGACTCTTCAAAGTATCTATAAGTACATCACAACTTCCACTAATGTGACAAACTCTGCCACCACAGGCCATGTCCCCCTCCCCCAATTCACTTCATCTTCGCTGTCCAGTAACCACAGTTCACAGAAAGAGCTTACCCTTGATACTATGTTGTTCATTAGATTTAAAATATGTGTATTAAGGTACTTTCCAAGCATTCATTTCTATAATATTTTACAAATGATACAACATAATTGGGACAGAACAGCTTGGGCCTTATCCCAAGTAGACTTAGGCTAGTAGACTCAGTGATAATGAGTACACTGCACAAATAATACTTTTCTTTAAGGTAAACTTAAAATAAAATAATATTGAGCTGGATAACATCAGTATGTTTTTTATCCTGCTAAACTGTTTTCATCACTAAAGTATGTGTCTACACAGACCGCTCCTATAATTACATGTTCTTTTCTATTCAATATCAGACAACTCTTTTGCATCTATTTTAGGGAAGAGAAATATTGGCTTTCCCCTCTGCTCATTGTTCCCATGTATGTCTATATTGTCCTGCTTTAGAAAGGAGAGCTATATTGCACAATGACACTTGCAGCAGACCTTTGTTGAGTAGAATCACAATCTAACCAAGGAGCAAACACATTCACTGTCTTTTTTTAACTATCTCTCTTTGAAAAATATTAAAACCATAAATGTGCTCAGACTACACAAAGAAAACTATGTTTTTGAATGCTAAGGACTATACTCTTTGTTCTTCTTTTTATAGTGCTCTCCCAGAGAGCAGTAACATGAAATGAGATCATATATTTTTTAACTCTATGTTCTGCCTGAATATTGATTATATTCTTTCAGAAGAGTCTATACTCACATCCCTTATCAAAGTTTGCATGGTAGATGAAGGGCTCCCTGTGGTATGGTCCTAAAGAAGCTATTGCTAGATAATTGGAAAAATGTAACTGCAGAGGTCCGGAAACTAGGGTTTTAAGATTTCATTTGTTGTTATTCTTGAAAGCTCACATACACATTTAGAGATCTCCCACAGATCTAAGTCTCAGCCACACTGCTCTGATCCAGCCTCTCCAGGCTTTATTGGCTCATGCAACGAAGAAATTTAAAACTCACGAAGGAAAATAATGTATAATGTTTTCTGGTATCTTATACATTAATTTCTTCAGCTTTGCTTTAAATCAAATAGCAGGCACTATGAATATAAACATTAGTAGGTTTAAATTACATTAAAACTAATTGGATTCAGATGTCAATAATTATTGAATCTGGTAAGAACTGGAGAATTCATTATACTATTTGCTTCAAATTCATAATTTTGGATATGCTTGAGATACTACATGACAAAATCTTTTTAAAAGAGAACAAATGAAACTAGTAGTCAGATTTTTTTAAGAATATAAATATCACCTTGCTGCCAAGTTATTCCAGAGAGATTATTTAGATTTCAAAATTCTAGACTCATTATTTTGTCAGACTTTAGTACACTTACAATGTATACATAATAATCTAAACGTATTATCTAAACAACTAACCTATCATTCATTTTTCATTAGTTTTCTTCTTTACAAAAATTCATATGTTGCTGTAATATATATGTATATATATATTTATTTGTGTATCTACATACACACAGAAATCACTCCTGAAGAGCTCAAGGGATCATATGGGGTGCCAGGATCAAACCCAGATCAGCTTCATGCAAGACAAACACCCTACCCACTATACTATCACTCTAGCACTATAATAACCAGGATATGTACATATAGACACATATATACATCTATAGAGATACAGATATTAGATTAACAAATATCTAAAGCAGATAGTTAATTTCAATAACTATGTATAATCACTGTCACCATCCTCCCGTTGTTCATTGATTTTCTCGAGTGGGCCCAGTCACGTCTTCATTGTGACCATTGTCACTATGTTTGGAATATTGAATACATCACGGGTAGCTTGCCAGGCTTTGCCATGCAGACACGATACTCTAGGTAGCTTGCCGGGCTCTCTGAGAGGGGCAGAGGAATCGAACTCGGGTCGGCCATGTTGGCTGGGTGCAAGATAAACACCCTACAAGTTGTGCTATCCTCCAGCCCCATGTTCCTATAATAACTTCTGGGTTTTTTGTTTGCTTATTTTTGGTTTGGGGATCATATCCAATGATGTACAGAGGTTACTCCTGGGTCTACACTAAGAAATCACTCCTAGCAGGCTCAGGACCATATGGGATACCTAGGATTAAACCCAGGTCAGCGGCGTGCAAGGCAAACACCCTACCAACTATACTATCTCTCCTGCCCCAAATTGTTTTGTTTTGTTCTGGGGGATTGGGTCACATCCCAAAGTGCTCAAGGCTTACTCCTGACTCTGTGCTCAAAGATTGCTCCTGGAGAGCTCTGGGGACCACAAGGGTTGCCAAGATCAAACCTAGGTCGGCCTTGTGCAAGCAAATACCCCACCCACTATACTATCGCTCCAACGCTGTAATAAGTGCAGGATTTTATTTTTAGAAACAGGAACAAGGAAAAGTCAGCAATATAATTAATGAAATATAGATTAAGTTTTTAACTTTGTTTTTTAATTCTGCTTTTAAGGAACTGTCTGCAAATGGATAAGCAGCACATAAAAATGTATCCTGTGTCCTAAATCAATAATAATTAGCAACAAATGGGCCGAAGTGATAGTACAGCAGGTAGGGCATTTGCCTCGCACAGGGCTGATCCAGGGTAGAACCCTGGCACCTCATATGGTTCCCCAAGACCGCCAGGAGTGATTCCTGAGTGTAGAGCAAGAGTTAAACCCTGAGCACCACTGGGTGTGGCCCCTCAAACAAATTTTTTTATAATGTACAACTGAACTAAGAAATATGTTTCAAATCTGTATCCTTATACTTTAAATATTTACAGGAGCCAGACAGAACCATAACTGAGTGAAACTGACAAAGTCTAAAATAAAAAAGCAAAATCAATGTGGCAAGCTTCATAAAACAGAAACCATCTAAATAGTGGAGCCACAATTGAATTTAACCAATTGTTAGAAGAAGAAATGCAAGCCAACGTTGGCTACATATTTTCACACATAATACAGCGCTCTTATATTTCTCAGTGCATTTATTTTTTAAAATGTTGACAACAAATTGCTATTACTTTTTAAATCATGACAAATGAACTCTAGTTTGGGCTGGTTTTCCCTTGTTTATCAATTTGAGCCTCTGTGTGAAAGTTTCGGTGACATCTCTGAGAGAAGCATGTCACAAATAGAGTAATTCTTGCCCCTTTACTGCTTACTGTGCTTTATCATGCTTAATTATACCTTTATTCATCCAACTTTGGAGCAAAGTTTCTCCTTTAAATGTAGTTCAGCCAAATAATCAATTATCTGCTGAGAATGATTATAGGTTTTCTAAGCATGCTAGGGTTTCCTTTAAAACATTGTCTGTGCATTATATCTTCTTGAATGATATTTCTTTTAATGTAATCTGTAAGTTTCAAGTTATCTTCCCAGAACTCATTATTATGGTAGAAGGAGCAAAGAAAAAGAGAATAGTGAGTGAACACTTCCTGACTCTATTTTTCACTGATAAAACCAGATTTGGTGTCACAGTTTATTTTGAGAAAACTTGAAAAAGACCTACTTAGTAATTGATTTGTAGTGTTCACATTTATATTTTTATAGTGTTCACATTTATATTTTAATACCATGGCAATGAGAATTTTCAAGTTGCCAAAATTTCAAGTTGTCCACTTTCTCTTTAAATTTTTTTCCTAAAAGTATTACTAGAATTGGAATGACAGTTGAGGGATTAAAGAATTTGTCTTGCATATGGCCAACCCTGGGTGGATCCCTGCATAAAGAATCCCCTGAACACAGAGAGGAGTGACCCCTGAGCACACACCCAGGAGGAAATCCTGAGTACTGCTGAGTGTGACCAAAAATAATAAATAAACAAAGCTAAAATCAAAAATAGCAAAGTGATATTTTGACCTATTCTTGTAAAATGCAAATATAGAGGACAATAAAAAAACACAAATTCATAGTTTAGTGAATAATTAAAAGAACATAAAGAAATTACACTTTGCCATCAACATTCAAAGATGCTCCATACGCATCCCGTCCATGCCTACATCCCATTCAAGCCTAAATCTCTCATTCTAGTCAAAATTACGCCTGTTCTGGCATTTACGATAGTCACTTTTCTGATTTTTTTTGTCAGCCTCTAAGTATCTTTAGCTTTGTGTTACTTTTTTTAAAAAAATATTTAAGTGCACACGATATGTTTTCCTTTCATCTCTCCTTACAATGTACCTAGTTGGGGCAGAGAGAGTACGGTGGGTAAGGGCAGACTTGCGATTGATTAACGGGGGTTTCATTCCCACATCGTATGGCTCCCAGTCCCCTCCAAGAGTGATCACTGAACACAGAGCCACAAGTGAATACTGAGCACAGCCAAGTATGACTCAAACACACATAAAAAAAAACAAAGCTATTTAGTGAGGCATTCAGATATTTAACTTGTAGACTTTTCTGTATTGTTTACTTTTTGGGTTTTCTTTTTTCTTTTTTTTTTTTTTTTGCTTTTTGGGTCACACCCCGCAATGCACAAGGGTTACTCCTGGCTCATGAACTCAGGAATTACTCCTGGCGGTGCTCGGGGGAGCCATATGAGATGCTGGGAATCGAACCTGGGTTGGTCGCGTGCAAGTCAAACCCCCATCTGCTGTGCTATTGCTCCAGCCCCTTTTCTGTATTGTTTAAAACATTCCTCTTAACTCTGTATTTTCAGCAAAATGGCAGCAAGATCTAGTATATTAATAAAGCTCAAATTTAAACCAATTGGTAAATCTAAAATCCTAAAACAAGATGGAAAATCTCTGTTTTTCACTCTATTAATTTCCTAGGAATTAAAAAATGATAATATTTACTACTAAAATTAAGTCATTTGGAGCCAGAAATAGTATGGAGATTAAGGCCATTCCAGGTTCAATTTCCATCACTGCATTTAGTCCTCTGAGTACTACCAGGAGTGATCCCTGATCACAGAGCCAGAACTATTTCCTGAGCGCCACTTGGTGTGGACTCCCTCCCCCAAATTAAATTGTTTTCATTTTTATTAATTTCAAAATATATCTATTATCATATATCATCTGGTTACTCAATGTTATGGTTTGTACTGAGAAAACAAGAACCATAGTAAATTCTTTCCTGTTTTCTAAGTAGTTTCAAAGATTATGAATGGCTTACAGGCGTTCCTCAGAATGGCTTTCAGTTTCCTAGGTGAACAACTAGAATTTTTAAATATAAATATTATTTTATAAAGTTAAACACATTTGATTAGTACAAGTGCATTGTAAATCTTTTCCTCATCAAAAGAAAATTGAATTGCCTCATGTTTGGTTAATAAGAGTCTTTCCAAACTGGTTCTTTAAATCTTGACTTTTTTAGTAACTGTTATAAGTCCAGTATACACACTGAACACTCCAAGCCCTAGTTCCAGTGTCAGCAGTGTTTCTAAGGAGTCTTTCCTTCCTTTCATGGGAGAAGATATTTCAGAACAGCATCCTCTTATTATGAAAGTTTATTGGTATTTTTTAAGCCTTCTCAGTAGTCAAAGCAGATACATTCAGGCTTTTCTTGGTACTTCTCTATCTTTATACTTCATCATACTGGATATTTTGGTTCTGAAGAATATGAGAAATAAAAAGATTATATGCCATAAGTATTCATTTATTTTCTATATTACACACAAAAATCTATTCATTATCGGGGCTGGAGTGATAGCACATGGGGGAAGGCGTTTTCCTTGCACACAGCTGACCCGGGTTTGATTCCCAGCATCCCATATGTTCCCCTGAGCACTGTTAGGGATAATTTCTGAGTGCAGAGCCAGGAATAACCCCTGAGAATCACCGGTGTGACCCAAAAAGAAAAAAAAAACTATTCATTGTCTCTTTTAAAGGATTATTTGGTGGCTTTATTCAAATTTTGTCCTAATTTTATTTCAAAATAGCTTGTTTTATCTTGAAACTACTCTTCTTTATTTTTCAAATCTTAAACTGTCATTCCATAACTTTTGTGTCCATCACTAGAAAGAAAATTACTGGGGCCAGAGACAAAATACAGCAGTTTGTGCAATGCCTTGAACACAGCTGACCCATGTTCAATCCAGAACCTTATATTCCCCTGAATGCTGACACAAGTGATCACTGAGCACAGAGTTCCTCTAACACTGCACTGTGTGGCAAATGAATAAATAAATAAATAAAAACAATTATTGATCCAGTTCAGCTCAATCAGCTACATTAAATTCACCACTGAAAATCCAAATCTATCATTCACTCTAGAGTTATATCCACATATCTAATTAGTATTAGATGGATGGTCCAAAAATATTTAGTTTATCCTTTTTTTCTAACATTTGGTCCATGTATGAATGAAGTAGTGGTGTTTGTTTCTCTCCCTCAGTCTTATTTCACTAATCATAATGCCTTCTGGATTCACCTATTTTGTTGCAATTGTAAAGGTTCTGTCATGTTTAGAACTGAGTAGTATTCCATTAGATATACTATATCTTAATCCATTCACCCATATTTAGGTACTTAGGTTGTTTCCAGTGCTTGGTTTTTGTAAATAGTGCTCCAGTAAACACAGGAGTGCAAATATATCTTCAAATTTTCATGTTTGTATTCAAGAATAAATACCTAGAAGTAGGATAAATGGATCACATAGAATTTGACTTTTTTTTAAACTTCCTGTGAAAATTGCACATTTCTTTCATAATTGCTGCACCAATTCACATTTCTGCCAAATGTATACAGAGTGTCTTTCTTTCTACATCCTTTCCAATGCTTTCACTTTTTCTTTTTAGAGAATTGCATCCTCATATATTATAAATCCTTATTTTTAGTTGCATTTTCCTAACAATGAAAAATGAATATGTTTTCCTATGCCTATTGTCCATATGTAGGTTTTCTTTCTAGAAGTGTCTAGATACTCTGCCCCCTTTTAATTGTTTACTTTGTTGAGGTTTAAAGTTCATAATTTTTGACATAAACCCCTTATCAGATAGAGAATGTATTAATATATTTTTCCATTCAGTAAAATTCTTTATGAGTTTCTTTTGAAGTGAAGAATATTTTTGGTTTGGCACATTCCTATACATTTGTGTTTGCATTTGTTTTTTTCTGCTGTTGGCATGAGATTGACAAACACATTCCTAAACCAATTACAAGGAGTTTATCTCCTGTGTGTTTTATTTTTCTTTGTTTTCATGCTTTCGTGTTTTAGACCCAAATCAAGTCCATTTTAAATACATACACTAAATTTGATTCATGATACTACACAGTCATCTAGTTTTATTCCTTTGAATGCACCTATCTGATTTTCCAACACAATTTATCTAAGATTCTCTTTACTTCATTGTAAGCCCTTTGTCATAAATTAGCTAGCCATAGAAGTGTGGTTTCTGTTATAGGTTCTCAAATCTGTCTCTAGTGAAACCCCCTTATTTTTCACCGAAATAGGACAAAAACTCATAAAATAATTTGGATCTACAAAACTCCTGGTTGGGGCTAGTGGAGAGGAAGGGCAAGATAAGCAGATTTCCTTCTCTTCAAATTATACTACAAAGCACTATCAATTAAAACAACTCGGTACTGCAGTAACAGACCCAGGTCAATAGAATTGAAAACATATTTTTTAGCTATTTCTTAGATTTAATTCAGATTATCTAGCTTCTACATAGTAATTTGCAGTGGATTAGTCAAATGTCCTATGAGGAGAGTATCTGCCAAATGAGAGCTCGTCAAGTTTCCAATTTGTCATATAGTCTCTAAGTGATAATAGAAAGTTTGGAATGTGCCCCTTTCCTCATAATTAGGACATCTATTCTCTTTTTTAGGTTCACTCTTAAAGTGGAAAAATGCATTTTGTTTTGATGAAAGCAAAGAGACGAGTATGAGTAAGTAGTAGGAGAGTAGAGAACTGAATATCAGATCAGAACAGGAGTTGTAAATAAGGTGAGGTATTTTGCAATAAGCCTGGCTTTTTATTTTAAATAAGTCATTTGGGGGGAGGAGTCAGGGAAATTGCAAAATCATTTTTTTAATGAATCACTCAAGCTATTAATGTGAAAAACAGATCAAATGAAGGACAAAATCAAAATTCCTAGAGCTGTACAACCAAGTTGCAAACCTTGGTGATTTGCAACATTTAGTAAATCAATAATGAACATATAAGAGACATAAAGGAGACACCCAGGATAGAACAAAGAAAGTCAAGTATACATGATAGGTAAAAACATCAAAGTATTTTAGAGTATGATATTAGAAGGAGGAGATTGTGGAGTTTGGTCATAGAAAGAGTGAATAAGACAGTTAAAAATTAATGGTCATAAATTTAACATTAGAGCAGTAATCACGATTGTTTATTGTTCCCTAGTAACATTCTGCTGCGTGGATGCTAAAAATGTTAGTTCAAAGACCCATGAGATAGAAATGGCAAGGCCAATCAGATTTACAAGAGATTATCTGCAGAAGTAAAAGAGGAAGGTATTAGAAGATGTGAGGAGAACCTCCAGCAAAATTATAAAAAAAAATTTAGACAAGATGAATTTTTTCTCTAATAGTAGTCTTGTGTTAGTATTGCCACTGTCCTGGACTTTAGTGGAGATCTGCTCATGGAAAGCACATTGTTGCAAATTCAGTGAAAGAGAAACAACCCCAAACCTGGGGATCTCAATAAACCACCTCCTTGCAGCAGGAAATATGACTCATGGGAAGTGGGGAAGAGTAATATTTATCTAGAAGTTGACTCTTACCGAAGGAGGAAGAGGAAGAGGTGGAGGAGTGTGAAGAGGAGTGGAAAGAAAAAGGAAGTGGAGGAGGCAAGAGTTTTATTTTAAATTTTTGCCTTTTGGCTCACACCCAGCGATGCACAGGGGTTACTCCTGGCTCTGCACTCAGGAATTACTCCTGGCGGTGCTCAGGGGACCATGTGGAATGCTGGGAACTGAACCCCTGTGGCCCTGAGCAAGGCAAACTTTCTACCCGCTGTGCTATCACTCCAGCCCCGAGGCAAGAGTTTTAAAACTTATGCAAGTACATCATTATTATAAATGAAACTGAAATGTAAAGGAGAGGAATGACATGAGCTGAGAAGGGAACAGTAAAGGACAATCTGTCAGAGTGTGGGGAGAATAGGGAGGTAGATCAAAGTGCTACAATGCATGCATTGCATGTGGAATATGTGGATTCTGTCCCTGGAACCACATAATCCCCTATGTACCAGCAAGCGAAACCCCCCAAGCACGTCAGGTGTGGCCCACAAATGAAAAACATTAATCTGGGAAGCAGAGGGTAACAGATTGCGACTCTAGCTGGAGGCAGGAAAATATTGGGGCATTCTAGGAAGTAAGTTAGAAAGAAGAGATGATAAATAGATGTTATTTACTTGAATTGATATTGATGGTGTACTACACTGGAGGGGGGGGATTTCCAGAGTCTAGTTTTAAAAGTCAATAGTTGAGAACAAGTAGAAATATTTTCATTCAGAAGGAGAAATAACAGAAAGTAAATAGATCACTACCACAGAATGAAATGGGGAATATTATAAAGAGCTGGTCATAAAAATGAGGGGCTTAATTGCAAAAGTGAAGAATAAGAACAAGATGAGAACACCAAGTTTATCAAATAGTATCAGCAATGTGGAATTTAAAACAACCTTGTCATGAGATGCACATGAAGTCAGGGATGAGTTAAATATTAGAGGCAGACGTAAAGATAATGTTTAGAAATAAGATTTCTCTTCAGGGCTGAGGAGTTTTTGAGAAAGGCCATTTAGAATATTATTTAGAACATCATTTGTGGGTCATGCAACACAGGTTGATGCATCTAAAATCTATTTCATCGTATCCCTGGACCAGACCACATGATTTCATGGGCTGGATAATCTCCACCTCTTATATCTAGAGTATCTACCGAAAGGTCACATTTTCTAGCAATACCTTGGGCTCTGATCTTTATGTAGAAGTTACTTCTTTATTTCAATATTGTTTATCATCATGAGATGCTGAGACCTCTTTAAGTCAGGTCACCTTTTTTTGACGGGGCATAATAGACCCATACCAGGTCATGGCCAGAGACAGTTCTTGGATCTGTGCTCAGGAGTGATCCTGACTGTGTTCCAGTAACCACATGCAGAGCCAGAGATCATGCTGGGTCAGTAGGATGCAAGGCAAGTGCTTTAATTACCCTATGCTATCTCTCTGTCTCACTGGCATCTTTATTGAAAATCAGCTTTTCTTTCAGAATATGTATTTTCAAATTTTTATCATAAGCATCAAGGAGAAAAAAAGCAAACTTTCAACACGACTTGAAATCTTATAATAGTCATTCAGTTCACCAGACACGTTAGAGTGTTGCTAGTTTGCTTATATACCTGAGGTCTGCCTGCCTCCAATTTTCAGTGACATATTTTTTTCTTCTTTTGGTTTTAGGCCACACCTGGAAGTACTTAGGGGTTACTCCTGACTCTGTGCTCAGGATTCATTCTTAGTGCACTCAGAGGATCATAGGAGATGCTGGCGATTGAACCCAGGATGGCCACATTTAAGACAAGTGCCCTACCTACTATCACTCTGGCCCTCAATGACATATTTTCCAGTCTCTTTTAAGCATCTTTAAAAATATCCTGAGTTGACGTCACTACTACTAACTGAAGGAAATTTAAATGTTCAATATTCTTCCAGTTTCCACCTCCAGCCAGTTCTAAAGTCATGTTGACATTTATAAGTGCCTTACGATATTATTATATTCTATTATCAAATTCTAATATTTATTCTATTATCATAAGGCAACACCCAACTTTCAACTATCCAAATCGGGCTTGGCTATCTATTGCCACATAAGAAATCACCCCAAAGTTTAACTAACAGATATTTATTATTTTACAGTTTCTCTTAGTCAGAAATCTGGGTATGTCAGAGAGACAAATATCTAAGTAGGCACATGGGTTCTGGCTCCTGAGGCAAGATGAATTATGAGGCAGAGTTCACAGGTTTATTTCTCCAAGTCACGGGGAACATGAATGTTCACATGGAAGAGAACCTGCTTTTTCACAAGCATGCAGTGCAGAGGGCTTTTGCCATCTTTCTCTGCAATGAGGCAGAGCCTCATTGTATGTATGTGTGTGTGTGTGTGTGTGTGTGTGTGTGTGTGTGTGTGTGTGTGTGTACACGCTAGACGGCAGAAGGAGAGAGCAAAAACCGTATTTTCTTAGGACATTTTTTATCCTTTGTTCAATTTCTCTTTACTTTGTGGGAGAGATAGAAATGGCCAGAAGTGAGGGGGCAGGAGCGCTAGTACAGTGGGTAAGGTGTTCACCTTCCAAGTGGCTGACTTAGATTCAGTCCCCAACATCGTGTATTTTTGAACACTACCATGAGTAACTCCTGAGTGCAGAGCCAGGAGTAACACCTGTGCATTGCCAGGTGTGACCCAAAATAAGGAGAAAAAAAAGGAGTAAGAAAGGGTCTCATTTGACTCCTTAAATTTTATTTTTATTAAAATACCACAACCTACAAAGTTATTCATAATACAGTTGTTTCAGGCAAGCAGTATTCCAACACCAATCCCATTGCCAGTGTGACCCTCCCTCTACCAATGTCCCCATTCCTCATCCCACCTTCCAGCCTGCCCCTTGGTAAGCACAAAATAAATTTACTTCATATTACAAGAAAACTTAGAATAATGGCAGATGCAATCATGATAAAATAAACGAATGAAAGCCAATTGTGATGATCGATTGCTATATAATATTAACTGAAAATTAAGCAATTAAAATCATTTAATGCAATGTAATATGATTTCTTCTCTCAGTTAAGTTTACAAATTTGGTATCTAAAATATATTCCACTTTTATTTTGTACTTGGGTCTCATTAGGGTAATAATCCTGTCTCCCCTGCAATTCATAAAACTATTTTATAAAATATTTTGTTAATATATTGAGAGTTCACATGAAATAGGTAAACCCTGCAACTGTAAAATTTAGTAAGAGTGTAGAGTATTAAGTTTATTTAAAGGGGAAAATCTGAATAGGTCTATAAAAATACCATGCATTTTTTTCCTAAAACAATTGAATATTGAAAAAGCTAATAATATATAGCACATTCAATATAAATGAGATATTAATTCATTTTTGAAAATGTGTAAAATCCCTTAGTAAAATTGGAGTAAACCTCCCTTCCTTAATCTGGTAGATTAACCAAAGGCACATAAATGAATGCCAAACTCAATGTCATTCTAAGGAGTTTGTCCTGTCTTTTATTTCTTTTTTTTATAATTTATTTATTTATTGAATCACTGTGGGAAAAGTTACAAAGCTTTCAGGTTTAGGTCTCAGTCATACAAATATCAAACACATTTCCCTTTACCAATACTTTTTTTTACCACAAAAAAAACCAATAAAACCCCACCTCCCACCCCTCCCAGTGCCTGTGAGGCAGATGAATTCTATTTAACACTCTATCTACTTTTACTAGATTCATTGTTTCGATAAAAGATGCACCATTATTATTTAGAGTTTACCCCCCCCCCCCCAAATCAGGCATGCTGAAAAAGCGTTGTGAAATGATTTGCTTTCTACAGCTGGGTTCAAGAATTAAATGTTCAATCTATACTGCAAACCAGAATTTAACCTAAAAAAAAGCTTGTGTGAAGTTGAATTAATACAATTGAAATTTTGAAACTAATGACAAGAGATCATTATTTATATTCACAACCCCCTTTCAAAGAAAAAGTTAAATATGTTATTGGTTTCAATTATTTTAAAAGTTGATGTTTCACTTTTCACCATTGTAATAATGAAAATTATCAAAGGTTTAGAAATATCTTTTTTGTTTTGTTTTTGAGTCACACCTGTCAGTGCTCGGGGCCTGCTCTTGGCTCTATGTTGAGGGATCATTCCTGGAAGGGTCAGGAGGACCATATGTGATGCCCGGGATTGAGACTGGGTTGGTGAGTGAAAAGCAAGCACCTTTCCACTGCACTATCACTCCAGCTCTGAAAGTATCTTTTTCCCCACCTTTTTCTGTAGTGCTTTATATTTCCTGCAGCTTAAGGGACATGCCTTGTTTTATATTGTTTATATTGATATATATTATTAATATGTATAATATATATATTAATATATAAATATTTGCTCTTTTGGATCACACCCGGCGAAGCATAGGGGTTACTCCTGATTCTGCACTAAGGAATTACCCCCGGCTGTGTTCAGGGGACCATATGGGATGCTGGGAATTGAACCCGGGTCGGCCGCATGCAAAGCAAACGCCCTACCCGCTGTGCTATTGCTCCAGCCCCTGATATATATTTATATATAACCTTTGTATCAAAGATTCAAGTCATCTCTTTAACTACTCTTCATTCAAAGAATTTTTGTTTTGACTATGTCTAAAGTAACAAGTTCAAAATCAGTAGACATAGTGGAAAGAAACTATTGCTTATGTTCCAGAGTGGGTGTAATATGTTCATATAATTAATTACATTTCTTAAACATGATTTTTTTTAGCTTCCTACAGAAGGAAAATGAGACTTTATTCTGTCATGCATAAACAACTGCTCCAGGATTAAAACCAGGATACCTAGGGCTAAGAGTATTTATAGTACAGCAGGTAAGGTTCTTGTCTGGTAAGCACAGATTTGATCTCCGGCAGTCTATGGTCCACTGAGCCCCACCAGATTGTAAAGCTAAGAGCAAACCCCAATCACTAGTGAGTATACCCCTAAAATATGATCTACGGAGTCCAGAGGCGGTACTGTAGGTAGGGCATTTGAGCACTGCCAATACTGGTTCGGTGCCTAGCATGTCATATTGTCTTCTGAGCCAACTATGAGTAATCCCTGAACACCACTAAGTGTGCTCCCTCCAGTAAATAAATAAATAAATAAATAATAAAACTGTTATTGCATATGTTTTTTCCTAGCTTCCTGAAAATTACATAACTGCCACTACTTTCATTTGAAACCAAAATGACAATATATTATTTGTATTTAATACAAAATAAGAAGCCTTCTTTTAAATAGTTCTCTGCACTTTTATATTACATATTTAACATATTACATATTTGCAATGTTATGTATTGCATATTTAATTTTAGCACAGCAGGTACGGCCTTTGCCTTGCACACGGCTGACCAGGCCGACCCGAGTTCTATTTCTCTGTTCCTCTCGGAGAGCTCGGCAAGCTACCGAGAGTATCTCGTCCACACAGCAAAACTTGGCAAGCTACCCGGGATGTATTCAATATGCCAAATACAGTAACAACAAGTGACACAATGGAGACATTACTGGGCCTGGTTGAGCAAATCGATGAACAGGAGGACAGTGCTAGAGCGCTAGTCAGTTACCTCTAAATAATTTTAATGTAAAAACTGTGCATTAAAATTTTTATTCTCTAGGGCCTGGAGTGATAGCACAGCGGATGGGGCATTTTCATTGCACGCAGCCCACTCGGGTTTGATTCCCAGCATCCGATATGGTCCCCTGAGCACCGCCAGGAGTGATTCCTGAGTGCAAACCCAGGAGTAACCCCTGTGCATCGCTGGGTGTGACCCAAAAAGCCAAAAAAAAAAAATTATCCTCTAAACTGTTGGTCATGTAATATATTATTTAATAATTGTGATTTTTCCCCATTGACTATTAAAGTTGTGATAGATATATAATCCCAGTGGGAAAAAAAATTTCACATCTGTGTCTCATTTTACTTCATTTATTTGAAAAAAAAAAAAGAGTGTGAACAAAAATACAAGTTACTTTCCCCACATTGAGTGTAGAAAACTATGCATTAAAAAAAAAGTCATGCTGTATTCCAAGTATTATTTCTCAAGATAACTTTCAAGACAGCCACAGAATAATCACATTTGTAGAACTGGTTTCATAGGTGAATCACTGTGCACAAATCCCCCGCAAAATGTATCCATCCTGTTTTGCTGTGCAAGTGCTAGTGATTTTAAAGAATTTCTTCTATTAGAGATAAAAAGCAAGTCTTGCCCTGAAAATATTACTTTACATTTTGCTTTGGAATTTGTAACCCTTTGACAAGAGTTCTTTGTTTGCCTGATTTGGTGATAGGTTAGTTGCTATATACATTTCTGTACTTAACATTTGTTATCAACTTAGTTTGACAGCTTAAATCTAGCATAATGATGTGGAAATATAAACAAATGTTAAACGCACTTTCACATTCCAATAGTTTTTTCCTCCTAGATCTTACCCTTACGACCAGTCCCTTCCTAAGGAATGTAGAAATTGAGAAGAGTTTTGAAAAGAAGTATGTGATGTCATCTTATATATCTAGTAGTCCAATTTGACACACTATTTAAGTTACCCTAAGCTTAAACCAACTTAGATATGGGTTTTGACCTGAAGTGACCCCCTTAGCTTTACAAAAGATTGTTTCAATAAACAGATGGATCATTTTCCAAAGAGAATTTTTTAAAATTAAGAACAGTTATTAATAGTCACATATGACTTATGTGCCCAAAAACTGCAGATTCAAAAAAAGTATAAAGCTTCGAACCATTGGGGATGAAATTCTTTGTTAAATAGCCTTTTTATCATCCTTTTATTTTATGTTATTTTTCCCTAGTCCGTTAAGATGAATATCCACAGGCCTACAATAAGTATATCTTTTAGAAAATTTTTATGTATTTTATCTACTGTTTCTTATTGCTAGTCTTTATAAGGATTGAAAATTTGCTTCATTTATTTATTGAAAGTGTTATATTAATGTACCTTTTTAGCTCTCTGTATGATGGGCTTATGAATTAAGAGATGAATATAAGAATTATATTCAGCAACTTTTATATTATATCACTTAATCACTTAATCACTTAACTTCCCGTTAGTCGTCGATTTGCTCGAGCGGGCGTCAGTAACTTCTCCATTTGTCCCTGTCGCGTGCTAGTGTAGCCCAATGACATCTGTTCGCTCCGGGAACATGAAGGGCCTCAAACCGATCGTTCATGATCTTGACGAAGAAGTCTGACCATCTGGAAGGTGGGCGGCCACGCGGTCTTTTGACATCCTGTGTAATCCAGTCGGTAACAGCTCTAGTCCAGCGGTCATCTTTAAATCTCATTACGTGACCAGCCCATCTGATTTTCGACACCTTGGCATATGAGACAGCGTCCCTGATTCTTGATCGTCGACGGATGTCAGAACTCCGGATTCTCTCTCTCATTTGAGTGAAACGTGATATTCCAAGCATAGCTCTTTCTATTCTTCTTTGGGAGACCTGAATAGCGTTCTCATCTTGTTTGCGTAGGGCCCAGGTCTCTGAGGCATATGTTAATGCAGGAAGAACAGTGGAATCAAAGAGATGTGCCCGGAGCCGGAGGTTCTTCGTCCTCTTAGCTATTTCTTCGACGTTCTTGAAGGCGTTCCAAGCCGCTCTCTTCCTCCTGCTCAGCTCGGGTGCCAGGTCATTTGTCATGTTGACCTCTCGACCTAGGTACACATAGCTGTTGCATTCGGAGATGGTCATTCCATTGAGAGCAAATGGGGCGTCAGGAACAAGGCTGTTTCTCATAAACATTGTCTTCGTAAGATTCAGCTGTAGTCCTACCTTTCCACACTCATGGTCAAAGTTGGCCAGCATTTGTGCCGCTTGACTGATGCTTTGTGTTATTAAAACAATGTCATCAGCAAAGCGGAGGTGGTGTAGTTGCCGACCATCTATCTTCACTCCCATTCCTTCCCATTCCAGTCGTCGCATGATGTTCTCGAGGGTGGCACTGAAGAGTTTTGGTGAAATGGTATCACCCTGCCGCACCCCTCTCTTGACATCAACGATCACTTCTTTGTAGAATGGTGAGATCCTGGTAGTGAATCCGCAATACAGCTCACGGAGGATCCTGATGTATTGGGCTTGAATGCCCTGATTGGCTCGGGCTTCAATGACCGCTTCCGTCTCAACAGAATCAAAGGCCTTCTTTAAATCAATGAACGTTAAACAGAGCGGCATCTTGAACTCCCGAGAAACCTCATTGAGCTTGGTTATCGTGTGGATATGGTCGATGGTGCTGAATCCTTTGCGGAACCCGGCTTGCTCGCATGGTTGTCCTTCATCTAGTGTTCTGCCAATCCTATTTAGGATGACTCGAGTGAACAACTTGTAGATGACAGACAATAGGCAGATCGGACGATAGTTGCCAATGTCATGGATGTCTCCCTTCTTGAACAGTAGTATGGTCCTGCTGGTTTTCCATTGGGACAGAACCTTGCATTCAGACAGGTAGCAAGTGAAGAGCCGAGCCAGTGTATTGATGAGTACTGACAGCAGGTTCTTCAGGTGTTCAGGTCTGACCTTGTCTGGGCCGGGTGCTGTTTGTTTCTTTACCGACGAAATGGCGTGTCGGATTTCGGAAGGGAGAACGTTGGGAACGACATATCCATCCTGTGGAATTTGGTATGTTGGCAAGTGGACATGGCTATCGAAGAGATTTGAGTAGAAGTCATGGATAATCTTCTCCATTGCCGTTCTGGAGGATGTGATGGATCCATCAGGACGTCGGAGGGCAGTCATCTTGGTCTTGTAGTTGGCGAAGGACAGGCAGGCGTTACGAATACTTTTCCCGGCTTCTGCCGCATCTACTAGTACTTCTGCTCTTCTCTCTTTGAGGTCTTCCTTGATCGCATCTCTGCACTGCTTTGCGAGCTCGGACATTAGCTTGCGGTTGCCTGAGGCATGCGCCAAACCACGCTGGCGAATTAGCTCAAGAGTTTTCGAAGATAGGCGATTTTTTGTGGCTATCTCTCTCTTGACATTCCTCGCACATTCATGGAGGTGCTGAACCAGTCGATCGTATTCCTCGTCAATGTTGTCAACAATGGCATTTTCCCATGTTGCCGTAATAGTACCAAAGAGTTCCCAGTTCGTGGTCATTCTGGGAGTTCTCTTTTTGAACTTTGCAGCCCTTTCTCCCTGCTCTGTGAAGTAGAATTTTGCACGAAGGAGACGGTGGTCCGATCCCATTCGAAATTTTGGGACAACAGCGACATCAGTCAGGGAAAACCGTCAATTGAATATGATGTGGTCTATTTCGTTGTGGAATCGTCCACCGGGAGACTCCCATGTCCATCGTTTATATTATATAGCAAAACAACAAAAGATGTGCAAAACGTAACCTTATTGTCTGGATTTGCACATTAAAAGAATGGAGTAAACTGACAGTGGAAAAATCTAGATGTAGCACTGAAATTCAATTTCAAAAAGCAATGCTTTGTGATTTTAGATTTCACTCTAGAATATGTTTCAGTAACATTCCACACCTGGAATATGAATATTCATTTGGGGAAGCATCTCTCATTTAAATTCCAAAGTAGATAAATTATGATTGCAATGCATATTAGCCTAGACTTTCAGTAATAAACTTCTCACTTTTTACCTATAGAAATGTTTTGTTTGTTTGCGGTTTATTTTGAGGCCACACTCAGCAAGTTCAGGTGTTGCTTCTGTGGTTCACAGGGGACCTTGTGGTGCTGATGACCAAACCTGAGCCTTCTTTGTGCAAAGCATATGCCCAGCTTTTGCTGAGCTCCCTCTCTGACCCATGTGCAGTCATATGGTCCCCTGAGTCATGTTTCTATACATGTATAGAAAGCTTTAGCACCCAACTACACAGAGTAAATTTTAGCTGCTAAAATATATTGTTAACTTAATAGATGAGCAAATGCATGAAAAGAAATGTGTGCACATGGGTGTGCTTGAATAATAGAAGCACTTAATAAGTGGCAGCTTTCTTCTTTTTTTATGAATCTGGAAACAAATATGTAGGAGAGATCAAAATGTTTCAAGCTCTATGTGCTATGATTACTGCCTCCCTTGAGTGGCAACAAACAGAGCAAAAAGGGGAAATATTCATGCTACAATTTCTTCTTGTCAGGGTTGTTTAACTCTTTCGTCAGAAATATGAACTCAGAACTGAAAGAATAACACTAGCCTTTACTTCACTTTCTCAGCATCCATGAGTATGTGACCAGGTTCTGGGAGGTCATTAGAATTTTATATGCCCCTTCCCACTCAGAAGATTATGGCATGTGTGACATTTGTTAGGAGACCACAGGGCGGTTGACAGCACTCTAACCTCCTGTTCAGAAAAAGTAAAGTGTTAAAGGTTGCCTGTGTGGGCAAACCATATGAACCCATCTAGAGCATCTCCTTTCAGAAAAACCAGATCTGTCCTTGCAGACTTTTGTCAAGCTGTACTTTCACATGAGCATCTGGTAGAAGAAGTTCATGAAAGCTGTTAGAAAACAGCATTCTGATCATTATTCTCATGTATGGTTCACTCGGCCTGTTTTTAATTTTATCTTGCTACAGCTTTTAATTGTATCTTTTATTTTTTGACTGCTATGCATTGCCTATGAGGAGGAAAAAAAGTCATTCAAAAACATCCCTTAGAAGGGGGGCGTTTCGGTCCGCCCTTCACGCCCTACCGAGACCACCAGTTGCCCCCCACTAGCGGCTCTCCAGCACGGCCACGTCTCCAGAGCACAGAAACCAATTTCTTAACTGACTTTCAGTAGAAATACTTCCAGGGTCAATAAGTAAAATAGCAGAAATCCAAAACCAACATATAATTCTTGAACCCAGCTATAGAAAGCAAATCACTTCACAATGCTTTTTCAGCATGTCTGATTTGGGGGGGTGGGGTAAACTCTAAATAATAGTGGTGAATCTTTTTTTGAAACAATGAATCTAATCAAAGCAGATAGAGTGTTAACTAGAATTCATCTGCCCCACAGGGACTGGGAGGGGTGGGGGTGGGGTTTTATTGGGGTTCTTCATGGTAAAAAATAAGTTTTGGTAAAGGGAAATGTGTTTGATATTTGCATGACTGAGACCTAAACCTGAAAGCTTTGTAACCTTTCCCACGGTGATTCAATAAATAAAAAAAAAAAATCCCTTAGTTTAACATGGATAGGAATTAGAAAAGGACATCTTGTAAGGTGTATGAAATGAAGACTCAACAAGCTAGGACGAGTAGTTTTTTGTTTGTTTGTTGTTTTGTTTGTTGTTTTGCTTTCTGTTGTTTTATTTGTTTTTGTTTGAGGGCTACACCTAGTGGTGTCCAGAGATTACTACTAGCTCTGTACTCAATGATTACTCCTGGCAAGCTCAGGGGAACCTAGGGAGTGCCAGGGATTGAACCCAGGTCAGCCACATGCAACACAAGCACCCTACCTGTGATACTATTTCTCTGGCCCTTAATTTTTAACTTTAAGATACAAGTAAATGGTCCAAAGATATTTTGTGTTTCCAAATTTTAGTTGAGAAGGTAGATTAGAAATATCTGAGGTCATAAAGATAAATTAATATTATCTAGGTAATTTAAGACTTTACTTTTTCAGTTTTAAAAAAATACACACTAGTAACAACAACAAAAAACAAAGATAAAGAAATATGTTTAGTGCTAGATAGATGTGTGTTTCAGAGGATATAGGACTATAAGATCCTTTTTTCCCCAAACAGGTTCATTTTTCCTAGATGAGTTCAAATGATGGGAGAAATAGCATTTAAGTAGTACTTCAATGACTATTGGAAAATGAAAGAAAAGCAAGGAGGAAACCACAGCCTTGTGTGGTGTACTTGAGATTTAGTGACCAGATTGTTCTGTCAAAGCACACAAAGCAACCAAAGAAGGAATTGGGACTTGGCTTAACAGTGAAAAGCCCTTTGGGCTAATCTAAAGTACCTACAGTGTTTACTTTTTGTGTTGTGGCTACATCACTTGAGGGACCATCTGGTATCAATAGATCAAACCAAGGCTTCTTCCATTCAAAGCATGAGCTCAGTCCTACTCACCTGGAATGTTTTTTAAAAGCTATTAGAGATATATCAAATTTTAAGACTCAGAGACAAAAATACAGGAGATAAGGTATGCGATTTGCATGTGGCTTACTGTAGTTCAATCTTGGGCACTATATATTGTCTCCCAAGCACTGCCAGCAGTGACCCCTAAGCATGGAGGCAGGAATAGCGCCCGAGTACTGATGACTGTGGTCACCAAAACAGCAAAATATCAATGTTTAAAGGGAAGAATCATGTAATTGCATGCTCTGTGTTGAGAGATGAGTCTTATTCATGGAAATAAGGAAATTACAACTGTAGTTAATCTCTGAAATGGCCAAACAAAAACAAAGGTAAATATAATTTAGTTAGTATGATCTACTGTATGTTCATATCAAGAGGTATTCAATAACACACTAATATGAACATCCAAAAGATATAAATATATTTTATTATCAGAGACAAGGGAGGAAAAGCAAAGTTATATGAAAAATAGTCCAAATAAACTACTGTGGCAATATCAGAAAGTCAAAAATAAAATGAGTGTTATGCTCTTAGATTGAGATACATTGTGACTTATTTTTTATTAGATGCTCAGAGAGCCTGGCAAGCTACCAAGAGTATCTCGCCCACATGGCAAAGCCTGGCAAGCTATCTGTGATGTGTTTGATATGCCAAACACAGTAACAAGTGTCACAATGGAGACGTTACTGGGCCCGCTAGAGCAAATCGATGAATAAGAAGAGAACAGTGACAGTGTCAGTGACTAGGATTACAAAGCTGTTCATAATTGAGTTGTTTCAGGCATAAACTCTATGTTTCAACACCAATCCTATCACCAATATCACCATCAAATCCCCTTGTCTCTATCAGTGTCCCCAGGTTCCCACCCCTTAGATTATCCCTTTGGCAGGCATATAACAAATTTATTTCTTATTACTTGTTCAAAAAAACATAGAGAAATGGCTAATGGAATTACCAGAAAATAAATGAAGTCAAGTTGTAGTTATTTATTGCTATAAGATTTTAATCTAAGTAAACAAAGAAATTGAAATCATTTAGTACAATATAGTATACTACATAACTCAGTTTTCAATTCTGGCACCAAAAATATATTGAATTACATTTCATTTTTTACTTGGATCTTATTGCAATAATCATCATACCTTCCCTATCATAAATGAAGTTTTTCTTTTTTCTTTGCCCCCTTCACAGGCTTATAACAAATTTATTTCATATTATTTGGTCCAAGGAAACTTAATAGACTGACAAATAGAATAATAATAAAATACATAAATAAAAGCCAATTTGGGATGATTAATTGCTATATGTTTTTAATCTTTCTTAATCTAGTAGAGAATAACCATCAGCACCATTAGTGAGTGCCATACTCAATGCCACACAATGTGAAATTTCTCTTTTCCTTTAAAGACCTCTTTTAAAGGGTATTGTGAGGACCCTCCCAGGGTGGGAGAAGCATGCTAAAAGTAATCTATAGACCAAACATGATTGCCACTCAATGCCTCTCTTGCAAAACACAGTACCCAAAAGAAGAGAGAGAGAACAAGGGGGAATGACCTGCCACAGAGGCAGGGTGGGACGGGGGGGATAGGGGGTGGGGGGGAATGCTGGGACCCGTGGTGGTGGATGATGGGCACTGGTGGAGGGATGGGTACTTGATCATTGTATAACTGAAACCCAAGCACAAAATTTGTAAGTCTATAACTGTACCTCATGGTGTTTCACTAATAAAAAAGGAAAAAAAAAATAAAGACCTCTTTTAACGCTTCTTGCAAAACTGGTTTGAAGGCTGTGAATTCCCTAAACTGTTGCCTGTCCGTGGAACTGTATAGTTCCTTCAAATCTCATTGCTAATCTAGCTGCATGTGTATTCTTATTGAGGTGTTAATTTTATTTTTGTACTATATCCCTTCATATTCTGTTGGCACTGAGTCTCACCTGATAGATCTTCTGAACATTTTATGGGTTTTCCTTCCTGTGTAAATAATTACTTTGATGATCTTGCTACCTTTATTATTCAGTCTCTCTTTGGATTTTGTCATTTTGAGTATAATGTATCTTGAAGGTGTGTAATTGTGTCTATTTTCATTAGGACTCTTCTGGACTATTGGATCTCTGTGCATGTAATCCTCAGCTCTAGGAAATTCTTCTCAATAACTTCCTTAACTATTGTTTCTTCAACACATTTGCCTTCCTGTTTCTCAGGGACTCTGATGATTCTTGCATTGTTTCTCTTGAGCTTATACCATAGTTTTCTGGTTCTCTGATACACTGTTCATTTCTTTTCAGGCTATTTTTCACTTTCTGCTGTTTCCTAAAAGTTTCTATCTTTTCATCTTTGAGTTCCTTAATCTTTTGCTCCACTTCTCATATTCTGCTGTTTAGAGCTTCCTTTGGCTTTTTTTATATCACCTACCATGTTCTTCATTCTGTAATTTCTTAGTGTAGTAGTTTTTTTTAATATTTTTTTCCTGTCTGACCATCATTGTTTCTTGTGCTTTGGTGACTACCTGTGTTATTGTTTCTTTGAGCTTATTGAACATCCTCATCACAGTGTCACTACACCGTCGTAGGGTTTAGTGGTGTTGTTTATGTCTTTGGTAATAATTGTTTTTGCTCATTGAGCTTGGTCAGTGTTTTCCTGTTTTCTCCCATTGTTTTCTAGTGTTCTTGCTGTGCTGAGGTGAGTCTTTTGTAGTTAACCCCTTTTTCCAAAGGGATTAGAATCCCTATATTGAGTGATTAAGTTAGAGGTTGCCCTCTGTCTTCTCTGTCCATCCTCACAATAACAGAAAGAATAACTGTGAGGAGCACGTCACTGTCCTCCCATTGTTCACTGATTTTCTCGGGGCATGCAACTCTGTCTTCTGTTTTCCAAGCAGGCCTGATTTTTTAGCCTCCACCGTGGCATTTGCATCCACAAATACCCATCTATTGTCATGTTCAGAATAATTATCATATTTGTCCATGCCATAACTCTTGCTCTGGTTATTGTACCCAGCCTCAGAGACCCGAGGTCTAAATGGAGCTGAGACCCAGTTCCTACAAGCAGAGCACGTCCATATGCCCTTTCTTTTTTGGTTTGGGGGCTGGAGAGAGATGACAGTGATTAAGGCATTTTCCTTGCATGCTTTTGTCTCTGATTATACCCTAAGCTACTGAATACTATTTGGTGTGGCCTAAGCATACCCTTTTCCCCCTCAAAGATTATTAACTCTTAAAATTCTATCTTAGTGTGACTAAAGAGATAGTACTGTGGATTGGGTGCTTACCTTGCATGAGATCAACCTGAGTTTGATCCTTGGTACTACAAATGATCCAACAAGACATCCGGGAGTGATTCCTGAGCACAGAGTCAGGACTAAGCCCTGCGCATAAGCAGATTTTGCCCAAAAACATAAAAAAATTAAAAAAAAACTTAGAATATATTAAATTTAAGTCATGATGACTGTATTTCTTTTAAAAAGTACTAAACCACACAAAAGTATCCTGCCCATACAACAGAGTCTGGCAAACTCCCTGTGGTGTATTCAATATGCCAAAAACCAGTAACAATGATGGGTCTCATTCTCCTGACCCTGAAAGAGCCTTGAATGTGGCACTTTTTAAAATCTCAGGGCTAGGATGAAGGAGACGTTACTGGGGCCTGCTTGAGGCAATCGATGAACAACAGGATGACAGTGATACAGTGACAGTGAAACCACACAAAGCACATTTTGACCTACTATTGTATTGGAGCAACACATTTTTGGTTTGAAATACACTTTCCATGGTTAGAGACACTCTAAGACTTAAGATTTGCTGAAGATGACTAAGAAGTGCTGAAGCAAATCCTGACTCCTTGATCTTATTTGCTGTCGTAAGTGTCTTCCAGGGCTACTCAGTATTTCTAAGTCAAAGTTCTTTGTGATCCTGAAGAAATTCATAATATTTAAAACACTGATCAAAAGGAGATATTCATATCAGTCTTCTCAAACTTTCCATAATTCTTCAAACAACCTTGTAATAAAAAAACTTATCTATTGGACATCTACTCTATATTAGATATTTCACATGTATTAAATAACTCATGCCCTCATTTCAACAATTTTGATATTAAGTTGTAATTTTCCCCATTCTACAAAGGAAAATATCAGGGAAGTTAAGAAAACTGTCCAGGTCTCATAGGTCGTACAGAATATGTCAGGCTATCATGCCAGAATTTCAAATCTATGCTCACCTAATCCAAATCTAGAACTTCTATTGCCCAATTTTTCTCCTCAGAAAATACAGTATTCCATAATCCATAAATGACAGATAGCATTGGTTGACAATTCATTTCTGAAATAATGTAACATTAAAGCTTGAAGACTAAATTTCAAAGAAAATACAGAGACATTTAAAAAAATGGGAGAATATATTTTCAAAAAAACTATAGAGAATTGATCCCAAAAATGAGGAAACTACCTCAAAATGCAAAAATTACATCATTTTTAAATAGATATTTACTCAATCTACTTTAAAAATATTTCTATCTTAATCTTACCAAAATATACAGAGTATCACAATGAAACTATTTCTGTACATCAGCTCTGGGCCTTTCCTTAACAAAGAACCTTCCATCATTTTTCTTTCCTGATGTGGAACTTGTGACACTGCTTGCTACTGTCCTGGTTGTCTCTCGATACTCCACAGGTATATCTATTCGGATGCTTTTCTTCTATGGGAAGGGAAAGGCATTGCCACCGTATGTGGGCTGCTGTGTGTCTGTATTTAGATCTCAGAAAACAGCCATTTCTGGTCTTGATCTGCTTATTATTAGCTTGTAGCTTTTCTGTATGGGCAAAAGAAATGCTATAGTCTGGACCTGAGAGGTGTAAATTTAGAATTTGAACTATGCTTTGCGTGGCCATTGGAAGGTCATTAGATTTTTTTTTTTAGAAAATGTTTTATTTTATTTTTTTTTAATGATTTATTTATTTATTGAATCACTGTGGGAAAAGTTACAAAGCTTTCAGGTTTAGGTCTCAGTCATGCAAATATCAAACACATTTCCCTTTACCAATACTTATTTTTTACCACGAAGAACCCCAATAAAACCCCACCCCCACCCCTCCCAATGCCTGCGAGGCAGATGAATTCTAGTTAACACTCTATCTGCTTTGATTAGATTCATTGTTTCAATAAAAGATGCACCACTATTATTTAGAGTTTACCCCCACCCCAATGAGACATGCTGAAAAAACATTGTGAAATGATTTGCTTTCTACAGCTGGGTTCAAGAATTAAATGTTGGTTTTAGATTTCCGCTATTTTACTTATTAACCCCAGAAGTATTTCTACTGAAAGTCAGATAATTAAGAGATTGGTTTCTGTGCTCTGGAGTCGTGGCCGTGCCGGAGAGCCGCTTGTGGGGGGCAACTGGTGACCTTGGTAGGGTGTGAAGGACGGACTGGAACGCCCCCCTTCCCATGAGGTTTTAGTCGCCCCCACACCCCCAGCTCATACCTGCTGTCCACAAGGCTCCCATGCGGCCACCATCTTTCTTTCCAGAGGGAGGAGGGCAGAAGGGAGCAACACCCTTTCCCCTCCGGGCAGACATGATGGCCTGGATTAACACATAGTCCGTTCACTTTTCTGCTCCAAGCTTAACTCTGATTTTCAGGGAGAAACGTTGGGTGATTTACTTCCCATTGATCACTTTGTATATATGGAGGAAAAGTGCTAGTTCCCGCATACTCGAGCTATGCTTGTGGAGGCTTCTGGTCACCGGGGTTCCATCTGGGGGAGGCAGGATGCGCCACCTACCCCATCTGGGACTTCCCGGTGGTCTCGGCTCTTTTTGGAACCTGGTGTCTTCTCCGGGAGCTGTGGAGCCAGCCCTCCACGTGGCCCTTCTTCTCTGCAGCAGTCAAAAATGTTTTATTTCTTATCCCTCCCTTCCTCCGTTTTTGCTGGTGTTGTGGAGGTTGTGATGGCAGAGCGGAAGTGAGAAGTATCATCTCACACATCCTTCGCTGTGGTGTCCTCACGCTCAGTCACAGTGCTAGCCTGACATTATGTTCTTTGAGTTGTAGTGCCTGCAGAAGTGCACACCAAGGGCATACTTCTAAGCTGTGCTGCTCGCACAGTGCTCCCTGGGAGTCCCACAACTGGTCTTAATGCTCACACACGTTTGCTTATGGTACTCACCAAAGGTCGCGGGCTACAGTTGCACTGTGTTGCACTAGAGAGAGCAGATTGTTGCTACAGGACCCCCAAAACCACTTGGAGGGAGCATATGAACACCACTGGGGACCAGATTTATAGCCTCACTCGCTAAAAACAGGCAGTGAGGCCACTAAGCTATCTCGGGTCCTTTTCTTCTGCTCAGTACTTGGGGGTTGCACATGACCTGTGTTCAGTAGACCATGCAGTACCAAGGTCAGAATCTGAGCCTCTCAACATGTGAAGCATGTGATCAGCCATTCAACTATCTCTCTGACCTCCATCATTTTTTAAATTATTTTAATTATGGACACCTCTGGCAGTGCTCAGAACTTACTTCTGGCTCAGCACTCAGAGATCATTTCTGGAGAGACTCAGGTAACCAGGTGAGGTGCTGGGTATCAGCCTGGTCTAGCCATGTGCAAGGCACAAGCCCTACCAGCTGAACTCTAGCCCCTATCATTTGTCTTTAATATGATGTGCAGTGATACTCTTTTCAGAAACTCTGTATTTTAAATTGAACTTCGATGACAATTTTATGTGACTTTTCTATCAAATATCAAGATTTATTGAGGTATTCAATTTGCTGCAGAAAATGAGAAAGAGGAAAAAAACTCAGAATCTAATAGTTGTATACATGTTGTCTTTTACTTTTAAGTAAAAAATATAGTAAATTTATGTTAAAAGTTTATTTCTATAAAATAAGGATGTGTCTCCTTGGTTTCTAAAGTTACTCTTAATGCATGAATCCTTTTTAAAAAAACAGCAGTTTCATTTTAGATGTCCCATAATTTTAGATTACAATATGCAATTGTCTCAATATCACTTATTTTATGGGAGAGTTACAAACATGGTGAAAGCTAACAGTTTGAGGAAACAGTGAGAAAAGTAATGGTGCCAGAGGTACAGCTCACAAATGGTTGTTGCTTGCCATGGGTGAGGACCTGGGTTTGGTCACAGGTACTGCAAAAATAAACCACAATTGTACAGCACTTCTTTCTTATTGTTGTTTTAAGGGGGTTGGGGGAAAAGGGCATAGGATTGGAGCTAGATCTTAGTTAATTTAATTTTTTTTAAATCTTGCATGGAAAAGATTTAGAGATAATATTAGAGATAATATTAAACTTGTAATCACACCTATTTCTCCAAAGAACTGTGTTTAGATCTTTTCATTATCATTTAGCAACAATTTATGGTTTTGGTTTAGTAAGGAAACACCAGCTGGTTTTGGGAACTACTCCCAGTTTGGTGATTCAGGGGTTTTTTGCTCCCACGGTATTCTGTGGATGATGCAGTGCCAGGACTATAACCCAGGGCCACACACACACACACACACACACACACACACACACGTGTGTGTGTGTGTTCTACCTTTGAGCCACATTCCCAGCCCAGATCTATCTTATTTCCTACTCTCCCCCCATACAATAAGAAATAGAACATTAATGGGGCAGTTAAACATCAGAGAACACACATTAGTGGAAAATGGTTTAATCCTAATTCACAGTCAACATTCTTAATGGAAGCAAATTCTAATGTAAATGGAATGTGAAATCAAGAGGGTGACAGGAAAGATAGTTAAGTAGGTGAGGCATTCTGATGCAGCTGAGTTGGTTTTGATCCCCAGAGTTGCTTATGGTTCCTTGAGCCCTAACAGCAATGATTCTTGAATGCAGAGTCAGGAGTAAGCCCCAAGCACAGCTATTTTGTGACCTAAAAAAATCAGCAAAAACAAGAGAACCAGGGATGAAGTCCCTTAAATTACTTCAGATCAACACAAAAATTTATTTTTTTAAATTTTTTAAAAATTTTTTTATTAGTGAAACACCATGAGGTACAGTTATAGACTTACAAATTTTTGTGCTTGGGTTTCAGTTATACAATGATCAAGTACCCATCCCTCCACCAGCGCCCATCCTCCACCAACACAGATCCCAGCATCCCTCCCACCCCCCATCCCCCCCCCTTCCCGCCCTGCCTCTGTAGCAGGGCATTACCCCTTGTTCTCTCTCTCTTCTTTTGGGTCCTGTGTTTTGCAAGAGAGGCACTGAGTGGCAACCATATTTGGTATATAGTCTACTTTCAGCATGCTGCTCCCACCCTGGGAGGATCCTCCCAAAACCCTTTATTTGGTGTTCCCTTCTGTATCTATCTGAGCTCCCTTTTCCCCTAGCATGTGTGGCTGGCCTCTAAATCATTGAGCAAAATTCCTGGTACTAATCTCAGCCACTCCTGGGTGTTAGTCTCCCATTTTGTTGCTTTATGTTCCCCAGATGAATGCAATCTTTCTGTGTCTATCCTGCTCTTTCTGACTCATTTCGCTTAACATGATACTTTCCATGTAGTACCACTTGTATGTAATTTTCATGACTCCATCTTTTTTAACAGCTACATAGTACTCAATTGTGTAAATGTAGGAAAGTTTCTTTAACCAGTCATCTGTTCTCGGGCACTCAGGTTTTTTCCAGATTCTGGCTATTGTAAAGAGTGCTGCAATTAACAAACAATTGCAGATGTCACTTCGACTATACTTTTTTGCCTCTCTGGGATACATTCCCAGGAGTGGTATTGCTGGGTCAAATGGGAGATCAAATTCTAATTTTTTGAGAATCGTCCATACCGTTTTCCAAAAGGGTTGGACCAGTTGACATTCCCACCAGCAGTGAAGGAGGGTCCCTTTTTCGCCACATCCGCACCAACACCAGTTGCTTTTGTTCTTGTGGATGTGGGCCAGTCTCTGTGGCGTGAAATGATATCTCATTGTTGTTTTGATCTACATCTCTCTGATGATTAGTGATGTAGAGCATTTTCTCATGTGCCTTTTTGCCATTCGGATTTCTTCTTAGCAAAAGTTTCTGTTCATTTCCTTGCCCCATTTTTTGATGGGGTTGAGTGCTTTCTTCTTGTGGAGTTCAACTGGTACCTTGTATATCCTTGATATCAACCTCTTGTCAGATGTGTATTCGGCGAATATCCTTTCCCATTCTGTAGACTGTCTTTATATTTTGGTCACTGTTTCTTTTGAGGTGCAGAAGCTTCTTAGTTTAAGATAGTTCCATTTGTCTATCTCTGTTTTCACTTGCTTGTTCAGTGGCGTGACATCTTTGAAGATACCATTAGCTTCAATATCATGGAGGGTTTTGCCAACTTTGTCTTCAATGAACTTTATGGATTCCGGTCTGATGTTGAGGTCATAAATCCATTTTGATCTTACTTTTGTGCATGGCTTTAGGCAGAAATCTGAGCCCACTTTTTTTGCATGTAGCCATCCAGTTTTGCCAGCACAATTTATTAAAGAGGCTTTCCCTACTTCATTTCACTTTTCTTGCCCCCTTATAGAAGATTAGATGATCATATGCTTGGGAGGAGATGTCAGTATATTCAACTCTATTCCATTGGTCTGCAGCTCTGCCTTTGTTCCAGTACCATGCTGTTTTAATTATTTAAATTTTTTTTTAAAAAATTTTATTAGTGAAACACCATGAGGTACAGTTGTAGACTTACAAATTTTCATGCTTGGGTTTCAGTTATACAATGATCGAGTACCAATCCCTTCACCAGTGCCCACTATCCACCACCAATGAACCCAGTAGTCCTCCCACCTCCCCATTCCATCCCCCCACCCCACCCCACCTCTGTGGCAGGGCATTTCCTTTTGCTTTCTCTTTTCTTTAGGGTGTTATAGTTTGTGATAGAGGTATTGAGTGGCCGTCGTCTTTGGTCTATAGTCGACTTTCAGCACGCATCTCCTGTCTCGAGTGAGCACTCCAAACACCCTTTTCTTGGTGTTCCCTTCTCTATCTAAGCTGCCTTTTCACCCAGCATCTGCTGCCAGCTTCTAAGATGTGGAGCAAACCTCCTGGTACTTATCTCAGCTATTCTTGGTATTCATCTCCCATTCTGTTACTTTATATTCCCCAGATGAGTGCAGACTTTCTACGTCTGTCCCTCTCTTTCTGACTCATTTCACTTAGCATGATACATTCCATGTAGAACCACTTGTATGCAAATTTCATCACTTCATCTTTTCTAACAGCTGCATAGTATTCCATTGTGTAGATGCACCAAAGGAGAAACAAAAATTTAACAGAAATAATATGAGACTGATAAAATCCTAAAATTTATGTGAAACAGAAACTCCTCTTGAACCAGACAGACCATCATGACTCTGCTACCTGGTACATGGGGCGGATCAGCCTCCCACAGTGAAAAATATACTACAAAGCAATAGCAAGTGAAACTTGTGATATTGGAATGAAAACAAACGCAGATTTCCACTCAATGGAATAGAACTGAAAACCTAGAAATAGAACCACATATACATGGACAATTAACATAGAACACAGGAACCAAAAGCTTAGAATAAAGCAAGGAAATTTTCTTCTATGAATGATGTTGGGAAAACTGAGTGGTCAGTTGCAACATTAGTAGAGCACAATCTAGCATCACATGCCAAATTCAAGATGCTCCATGGCTAAGGGGTAATACCTGAATCCATAAAAGCATAAAGGAAAACACTGGTCATAAGTTTCTTGACAATATTAACCTTTGTAGATGTGTTTGAGAATAATTTCAACATCAAAGGAATTATAACCAAAATTAACTAAATGCAACTGCATTAAAATAAAATATACTGCAAATATTCTATACATATCCTTTACAAGGGCTAGAGCAATAGCACAGCGGTAAGGCATTTGCCTTGCACGCAGCCAATATGGCCGACCCGAGTTCAATTCCTCCGCCCCTCTCAGAGAGCCCGGCAAGCTACCGAGAGTATCTCGCCCGCATGGCAGAGCCTGGCAACCTACCCGTGACGAATTCGATATGCCAAACACAGTAACAACAAAGTCTCCAATGGAGACGTTACTGGGCCCGCTCGAGCAAATCCTTTACAAAAAAAACATAAATTTACTAAGAAAAAAGTTAAATGAGAAAGTATTGAAATTCATATGCTTAGCAAGGGATTAATATATACAAAGAAATCATCAAAATCAGCGATTTAAAAATAAGATTTTAAATGTATGTAGGATGTAAATAGAAACTTTTCCAGAGAAGATAAAGTTGGCCAATAGCACATGAAATGATAATTGACACCCCTGTTACCTTTTTGGGGAAAAGTCCTCCCAAAGAGTGCTCATGGTGCCAGGCTGCCCAGAAGGACAGGCCAGACAGTTTAATGCTAGGGCCTAGAAACACAGGCTACATAGTCCTAATGGTACTAGGGATCATGGGGCCATCCAGTGTGTTCCAGAAATGGACACGAAGGCCAAACCTAACTTGTTCCAAGAACCATGACATCTGCATGTCATTGAAACACATGATGTGTATTTCAATCTATTAAGCTATCTTTACAACACTTTATCATCTATTATTTTTAGGCAAATGCAAAGCAAAACAACAATAAGATATCAGTTGTTGATACACCTGAAATTATGGGTATTTTCCAAAAAGAAAGAAATGTTTTGGAGAAGATCTTGAAAAGTGAATCTTTCCTTGGCTATTGACATTAATTAAATTGGTGAAACCATTATAAATTATAGAAATTCCTTAAAAATTGAAAATAGAAGTATATATTTGACAACAAATGTAACCAATATTGATTCCAAAAGAGAAATATTGTGCTTGAGTAAACAATGAAATTCTTTGTCATAATGAGCTCAGGGATATGTTTAAATAGACAATATCAGGCCAGAAAAATAGTACAGTGGGAAGGCATTGCCTTGCAAAATAAAAATAAATACATTTTGGACCACTATCTAACATCACACACAAAATCCAAGATGATTAACAACTAAGGGGCAATACCTGAGTCCATAGAAGACATTGAAAAGTAAATTAATGAACAACATCTACAATCCTAAAAATTAAAATTAATAAATCAACACTATATACATATAATGAGTTATTCATTAACTTACTTTGTTTAATTATATTTAAATGTATATTTAGTATATTTAAATATGTTTAATATATTTTATATATTTAAATATATATCAGACGCTTTTTTAAAGAAGAAACATTAAGAATGGAACAAATATAAAGTGGGGAATTCATGAAAATGTGAGTAATAATGTGAATATAAAATTGTAGCTATACAATGCCCATACATAGAAATATTGAAGTTGCTTCTTTCAGAATGCCTGAAATAATTGAAAGTTATAATAAAGACTAATTAAAATTTAATTCCGGAAACACCATTATATGTTATTTTAAAAGATATTGGAGGAGGATAAAAAGTAGAATAGTCTGCTATATCCAGCACAGTTTCTGACTAGATGGAGGTCTAGATATGCACTTACTTTGTTATGTGTCTACTTTCACCTATCAAGTTTAATTCTCAATCCCATGAGAACTGGAAGAAATTATTGAACCGAAAGAAGCATGCTCTTTAGAACTCTCTTGATATGGCTCTTCAGAAACACTTTATCCATTTATAGACACTATTTGCTGCTAGAACTAAGATCTGCAACATTACTCTTCATGTGCTCCCTGGAATCTAAAAATTCAATCCCACAGGTCTTTTTAATCACTAAGAAGTTTTCACCCCTTTTGTGTTCAACTTTTCATATCCAGCATATTGTAATGTGAGCCTTACCCGAGTTTCTGCCCTGGATAATTCAGTAATTCTTAACAGCTGACTTCAACTTAAAATATCAAATTTGAAGCACACAGAGGCCTTCTTTCCTTTGAGCTGTTATAAAACTCAGCCAATGCTTTTTTTTTTTTAACCAGAGAGGAAGAGTAAAGGAAACTGATAATTTTGTTATATTCTTTTATAATATGCTGATATCATGATCTGATTAGTATTTTAGTCCTGGAAGTGCTTAAATCTGAACTTTTTTTAAATTGTATATATGGCTCTTCACTGTAAAAAGTTGAAAATGAAGAAAATGTTTATTTTATTCATACTTATGAAGATTCCTCTCAAAAATCAAGTATTCCTTTGGGCTTGAGATTTAAGCAATGTTTATACTTGAAAGGCAGTATACATTTAAGCCCTGTCTGACATGATGTTGAAATTACAGCAAGTTAATGTTTAGCTCTTTCTGCTATAACAAATTATGAGTGGTTATCAAATGGGAAAGGAAAAGATGAATAAATTTACATCCATAGTTCTTACTCTGGAGCAAGAGCACAGCGAATAGGGTGTTTGCCTTGCATGCAGCCAACCCGGGTTTGATTCCTCTGCCCCTCTCGGAGAGCCCCGCATGCTACCAAGAGTATCTTGCATTCACGGCAGAGCCTGGCAAGATACCTATGATGTATTTGTATGCCAAAAACAGTAACAAGTCTTTTGTTGTGAGATGTTACTGGTGTCAATTTGTTGTGAGATGTTACTGGTGCCTGATCAAGTAAATCGATGAACAATAGGAGGACAGTGCTACAGTGCTACAGTTCTCACTCAAGGCAACATTTTCTGAAGTATAAGCCAAAATATATTGGCTGTATAAATGACCATTTACCTACATACTTAAAATTAAAGGATAGAAAGAGTGGATAAGTAAGGAGGGAAGAAAAAAAGGTATATGTGAGGATATTGAATGCAGCATACATTTTCTAAAATGTAATAAGTATTCCTTACTTCAAAGGTTCAACTATTATTATTTTGATGTTTCACAGTAGCTATTAATACAATAAAATTGTATTGATTCTTTTAATAATTCTAAAAGTAATATGTGTTATAAAATATACATACATATTTTTAAATACTGTTTTCAGCCCCTCATCCAACATTTCTCAACCAAGAGACAAATGACCCTGTGTGGGCCCCCAGAAAATTGCATAAGTCAAAGGAATTTGGTTTAAATCCTTATTTAAACCTTATTTGTATAATTAACTCTTTTTACACCATTTATCCATGTCCTCTCTCTGGTAAACTATAAGACACTATGAATAATTAAGAATATTAGGTAGGACAGACAGTACATGGCTTTCCTGGCATAAGACTAGGATGCCGATTGGTAGGAAAGAAAGCAGACAGGAGTGGAACAAGTTGGAAAGAGGCCACAGTTGTAAAAATGTTGAGAAACACTGCCCTAGTTCATCAACATATTAATAATATGACCCCATAAAATGCTTTGTTTATTGACTATGCTAGGACCTATATGTTATTTTTAAGACGTGTTGTCATTGAATACATATATTTTTCATGGCTATATTTTTGTCAGTACCCATAAACCTGTCTTTTCCAATTTAATTACAAAATATATGATCTTTTGTTTGCCAAATTTATCCTAAGGAAATCATAAGTTCCAAGTAATTCATAACTAAATTTGTAATTACTATACTGTTCTATTAAATAACATGCTTTATAACCTTCGCCATTGATTCTATTAGAAATGCTGTCATTTTCTAGTTTTGCCCTTATGTCTACAATGTTTAATTAATGTTATTATGAACAGCTTTTTTCTACATATGGAGCATGTCCTTGGCTTCCAAGAATTATAATTACTGCATAAAAAGAGTGTGATCATTTTAAGATTCTGATACATTCGGACTCCCTAAAATCACTATGCACTGGAAATCGCTCTTGACTTATGTAGAAGCCATGCTGAGTGATGGTGGGGAAGTATTCTCTCACTCTCTCGCTCTCTCTCTCTCTCTCTCTCTCTCATTCTCTCTCTCTATCTCTCTTTCTCTCACTCTTTCTGAATCATTTTACCATACTCGGTTTTATGATGCAAACTGTAGAAGTACAACCTTATTTAAACTTTGTTTGTATAATTAACTCATTTTACACCATTTACCCATGCCCTTCCTTCTGGTAAACTGCAAGACACTATGAATAATTAAGAATATTGGGTAGGACAAACAGTTCATGTCCTTTAATTGCAAGCAGCAGATCCTGGTTCAGTTCCTGCCCCCCTCCCCCATGTGGTCCTCTGAGCACTACCAGGAATGACTCTGAGCAAAGTATCAGGAGTAACCTCTGAATACTACCAGCTATAGGCCACCCCCCAAGAAAGAATATTAAGCAAAGCATATAAATGAAAATTTACATGTAATTCATTAATTGGAAATAAAAATGTATTCCCAATATTATTGTTATTATTGCTTTTTTTAGGATAAAACATTTTCTCTGAGTTTATGGAAAACTAAAGACTGACAGATTCTCCCAAAAATATATTCTCTGAAAGTTTGAGATATGTATGTTCTTTAATAGAGCAGTTAGAGTAAGTCAGAAAAACACCATTTGCCAGAAAAATTTTAAAGGATTGACAGTTGTTTTCCCAGGAAGCCATAGAGAATAAAATATTCTCTTGATTCGTAATAGACACTGGATCTGAGGATAAAAATGGGAAGGCAGTTCTCATGAAATAAAGCCCGTTTCAAAGAACCATGACCCAAGTTTCACAAACGTTCCACAGAAATGCACACAGAGAAATGAAAACCATATTATTTCAACATATATTTTTGCTGAAACTATTGAGAATATGAAATAAATACTAGATTCCAAATACCAGCCAAACTTTAAAAAAAAAAAACAGTAACAGCTTTGTTTTAAACTTTTAACCTAAGTGTGTCTTAAAAAATTTGTAAGTCTACAACTGTACCTCATGGTGTCTCACTAATAAAAATTTTTTAAAAAATTCAGCAAGACGAGACTCTCAATAATATTCTGCATCTTTTGTTATGGATGGGTCACACCCGGCGATGTTTTTGTTTGTTTTTTGGGTCACACCGGGCGATGTACAGGGGTTATTCCTGGTTCTTCACTCAGGAATTACTCCTGGCAGTGCTTGGGGAACCATATAGGATGCTGGGAATTGAACCCTGGTTGGCCGCAACACCCTACCCGCTGTGCTATGGCTCTAGCCCTGGATGGTATGTTTTTGAAATAAATGTAAATGTAATCAGGCATTAAATAGCATGCAGTACTAAAATCAAAATGGTCGAATTCATCAATCTAAACATTCTGGGCTCTCTGAAGATACTGTTCCTATCATTATTTATTAAAGAGTTTCTATACCATTTTACTGCCATTTTGGTTTCTCATGAGATATAAGCAGTATATGAAAGAATGCTTTAGGAACAAGAGAAATATCACAGGACTAAAGTCATATATCCAGGTCAGATCACTCTGACTCATGGTTCCCTGAGCATTGCCAGGTGTCGACCTGGAGGACCCAGAGCACTGCTGGCAGTGGGGGGGTGGGGGAGGCATGTGATATTGGGAACTGTTGGTCCCTAGTGGGATGGCATCCTCAGGTCCTCGAATTGAAACACAGGAGGAGTTGTCTGAGAATCTCTAGTTTTCCCCCATCAACACTTCTTGGGATCCTCATTCTGCTACCACTCCCCCTACCCCCTTCCCAACACACACACACACACACACACACACACACACACACACACACACACAGATACCTTTAAAAGAGGGCCTTTATTAAGTTTTCTTAAGTAAAAGAGAATGAAATACACATATTGAAAACTCGTTTAATTAGTAATGAACTCCAATAGTGTCAGATAATATAATTTTTAAAAATATACTGACTCTTTCTCTTGAAATAAACAGATTTATTTTAAGCCAAACTCAAGTACTGTATATCTATCATCATTTTTAAAAATTCCACAAATGTGCTGATAATGAAAGCATTTTACACTTATGATAATGAATTCCAAGAATTCCTTTCTGAACAATTATGAATCTTGTGATAATCAATATAAAATAGTGTATCTCTTAAATTAATGTGTTAAAAGGCATATAAATGATCAAATACTAAAAAAATAAATAATCAAAATTTGGGAGACTTTAAAATGCGAAAATAATGCTTTAAAAATCAATGTTTTGGTTTTTTATTACTAATGCGTTATTTTATCTATTTCCAATTTTTAGTTTTCTAAGGTCCCTGTAACTTAAGGACCCTATTTATCATTTTTTAGCCAGCAGAGGGCAATAGAGCATTGTACACTTAATAGCCTAAGATAATTAAAATACATCAGGAAGAGGGTAGTATCCAACATGGAAAAAGAATTGAAAATAAATTGTAAATCCCCCCGCCCCGCCATCAACTTCTCTTTCACCAGAACGTGTGTTTCTGTTTCTCTTTGTACCTGAATTTTGAATATTGTTTTTGATTTTTGGCAATAATTGCTAGTTTATAATTGAAAACTGGCTCAAGGGAACATGAACAAACTAAGAACTATCATACAATCGTATACAATCTCTATCCAGTCTTTCAAGGAAATTTAAAAGTTACAAATTCCCAGTATTCACTAATAAGCTTCTTTTAAAGAAATTATTTTTTTTTAGAATTTGGCACCCATTGCACAGTGCCAAAAAAGAATTGTCTTTATAGAAAAAGAATACATATCATTTAATTTATGTTTTTCAAATAAGTGTCTTCCATTACTTATACAGTTTCATGTTTTAAGTTGAATTATCATATTTTATATTAATTATGTTTTTATGTAATTTTATTATGGATTAAATAAATCTTCCCAAGCAGTATGAGGTCATTATTTATATAATATACAATTTAAGGACAATTTCAACACAGTCATATTTTTTTTGAGCTTTCATTGATTACAAAGATTTTTGTTTGTTTTACTATACTGGTGTATTAAATTAAATACATATAACTCATATAACTATTGTAATGTTAGAAGTGTGTCAGTATCTCCTCTCCCAACATTAAGTAATTCTAACACAACAATAACTGATTCTTTGATTTTAGAAGCTATTGTTCCTAACAGTCAACTCTTATAAATAGATAAGAATTGCGGTTAATTTTATGACATTAATGTCTAGACATTGAGTATGTTTTTATTATCTTGGCTTTGCACCCTACGTAAGACAGGTCTAACCTTTATGAACTTGTAAAGTAATACTATTCTAAAAAGGCTTTATTATGTTGTCATATAAATAAAAAGGAAATGATACATCTAAATTCCAATTTTTTTAAGTTGGATGTTTAATCGTAAGTTGTTTTTTAATTATACTTAACTTGTTCTCACGACTTACGAGAGACTATGACATTAACAGTAGTGAGCACCATTGAGCCATTACATTTCAGATATTCCATGACAAGTTTAGTTATAGGATACTAAATTAGCATATTCAAAAATAGATCACTACTAATGTACTATAGTGTAGTTATTAATTGCTACCATTATACCTGAAACTCCATGATATTAATAAAAATGCTTTTTACTATGAGCTTTAGATGTCATTTTCTCAGGAAAATTGTATCAAAAATAAAACTTTCTTCCTGAAGATATTTAAGCATTTAAAAATCTTAATTATTTCTTCACAATTGAACAATACCTTACTTTAAAAATAAATGCATTACCTTATTTAATGTTAAATTCTCAGTGTATTAAAGATAAAATAGAGGGCAAAATCAAGTAGGGTACTTACCTTGCTCATGGCCGACCCAAGTTTACCTTGTATGAGGCTGACCCAAGTTTGATTTCTGGCAGCCCCTACAGTACCCTGGGCCTATTAGGAGCTATCTCTGAGCACAGAGCCAGGAGTAAGCCCTGAGCTTTCTGGTGAGACACATAAATAAATAAGCACATAAATAAAGATAGAGGGTTTCTCCATCTTATGGAGACCTGTTGACATATGGTCCAAATAATTCACTGATGTGGCTGGAGGACTGTCCATATAATATAAAATATTTAGCTGTCTTTACACACAGTAGGCCACTAGTACTTTTTATTTTCTCTGTTCAATTTGATGCCTAAAGAAACGAGTTTAGACATTGCTTCTGGGTTTCGTATAGAGAACACTGACATAAACTAAATCTTCCAGAAATTGCCACCCTCTCTTCAGGAATTGTATATTAGGAATAAGTCCCAAAGATATTAATGTCTAGATATTCTTGAATTTGGACTTTCTCCTTGTCCCTGCCTGTAGTCTAGCTAAGCAGGTCTTAAAATTCACTTTCCAGATGGAAGTATAAGTGAAAAATTATACGTAGTGTACTTTATGGTTTTATGGGGTTTTGTTTGTTTTAGTTGAGGTACACATTTACAAAGCTGTTCATGATTGGCTTTCAGTTATACAAAGTTCTAACACCCATCATCACCAATACCAGTGTGGATTTCCTACCACCAATGTCCCCAGTTTCTCTCCCGCCAACCCCCACTCACCCCCACCAGTCTGTCACTATGGCAGGTACATTCCCTCTTTCTCTCTCTGTCTCTCTCCTTTGGGGGCACTATGGTTTGCAATCCAGATACTGACAGGTTATCATGTTTGTTCCTTTATGCACTTTCAGTATGCAGTTCTTGTAACAGCGATCAGTTCCGAACTATCTTCGTCATAGTTTTTGTGTTTGGTGTGGTGCACTACACCTGATAGACTTCAGGGACTTCTCGAAGGTCTCAATGCTCTAGGGTGTGGGGTGTGGGGTGATCTCCCTCAACCTAACAGTGCTCAGGGGATCATAAATAGGGGACAGGGTCACATGCAAGGTGAGCATCTTATCTCTTATTCTACCTCTTTGAATCCTCAATGTACTTTTCTTTTTTACTTTAAATGTATCTTTTATTTTTTAAACATTTATTCTTTCCACACATGTTTAATTTTTTTAATTTAATTTTATTTTTATAAAGCTGTTCACAATAGTTTATTACAGATAATATTCACACACCAATCCCACCACCATGCACCTTCCCACCACCATAAGAGGAAAGTGTGTGAAGATTATTGTATTTCATCCTAGAGCCATGTAAGCCCTTGCATAAGAGATTACAAACATGTATGTTAAACCCAAACACATGTACATCAGTGGGCTAGAATATAAGAGGTCGCCGCAAGCTCCAGGATGTTCTGTGTCGCTCTCTTCTGGGAGCTCTCTTCATAGTCTCTGGCCGTTGAAGAGATTATATAGTGTTGGAGGCAGTTTGTGTGTGTGACTGCCAAGCTACTGGAAAACTGGGGACCTGGGGGGGAGGAGGTCCAGTCCCGTTCCCAGTGAGCTTGGAAATCTCAGTCACAGCTCCTGCTTACCTGGGTTTTTCTGCAGGTTCCCTCATGGGTGAGGCCCTTTGGAGCCTGTGGAGGGCGGCCTTGAGCATGGATGTGCGGTTGCGTTCTGGAGTTTTTCAGCTGCCAGGGTGCTGCTGGGGCAGGGAGGAAAACCCAATGCACCCCCCCTCGGAGTTGCCCTGGTGAAGACAACCTAGTGCGGGGTCAGGACATTTGATTTCTCTCAATGTACTTTATAAGACCTGAAATACTACTGGTGACAAAGTCAGTTTTTCAGAGCAAGTAATTCTTATCAGTCTATGGAGAAATATACAAATTTTCTCTAATACCATTTTGAAGTGATGGATGACCTATTAGGAAAGGCCTATTAAATTTATTTAAGAAAGAGACTTTAGTCTGAGACTTAATGAAGGAATATAAGTTATCTAGGGAAAGTCTGGGCATCAAAGAAAATTTTTCAGTCTGTGTTCTGCTCCCTGAATCACGCTTTCCAACTGGAAAAATGTGCGTAACGATCTTCTAGGTGTATAAACACATCTACAAAAAAAAGGTCCATATACCAAAAAGGTCCAAAAAATTACTTTACGTTTGAAAGTATTCTTACTATTGTGAAATATTAAAGGAAGCAAGATCATTAAAGTCTACAGTACGAGATACTCAAGTTTATTAATTGGACTTTGCCACATGTCTATATATATATATATATATATATATATTTATATGAGTGAACAGAATTGACAAAAATTCAGTATTTGAGACAGATCTGCCAGAAAAAAATAAGTTTAAGAGATTAAAATTAAATTACATCTAAGAAATGGCATTATGTCTTCAATCAGTCAACTATCTAGTATTAGAATTAATTCCATTTTTAGAATCCTCTGATTGTAGGCTGCTATTTCCAGAAAACAGAGGATAACAAAAATTTCAAACTCCATTTACACAGTAAATCAGGATTTACATAATTAAAGGATAATGAAGTCAGTAATGTTAATTGAATTAATATAATTTAAATAAGCTGGGATGCACATATTGCCTTTAAGTTTATTCCCAGTTTAAACAGTATGTTCATCTATGGTAAAATTAATGCTACTGTCAAGAAATTCGATAGCCAAATGTTTAGCAATTAATGCTCCAGCTTGAAAGAGCAATTAGCAAACAATAAATTGTATTCTAAGTTTATTCTTTTTTTTCCCAAAGGTAACTGTTTAGGAAAACCTATATTTTGATTTATTGCTCTTTGTGCAAAGAATTGAATTAACTCTCTAGCTGAAATAAAAGACATAAAAGTCAAGCATACTTGTGAAATACAAATATTTTGTTTATTAATTTGTTGTAATGAAAACAAAAGCCAGGCCTTAAACAAACTAATTATAATCTTTTTGGAAAATGAGTGAAAATGTTGTTAAGAAATATCTAATAGTTCTTCGTTTTTTTCTTTGTTCTTTAACTCTATGTTTTGTTCTAAGACAATTTGAACAATCTACATGGTTACAACAAACAACTGATTAACTTCTAATAAAGGAAAGTTGCATTATTTTAATTAGATATTTGTGATTAAAATGAAATTTACTAAAATATTATCTAGAAGGACAATACTCTTCATGTGACTTTTTAAAAATCAGATCCCGGCCCCACGTGCTGGGGGAAAAGGCAGTTGGGATGGAGAAGGAACCATTAAGGATAAGATGATTGGAGGGATTGCCTGGGGGGGGGGGAGATATATGCTGAAAGTAGCCCAAGGACCAAACATGATGACCTCTTAGGTATCTGTATTGCAAACCATAATGCCCAAAATTAGAGAAGAGAGTAAGAAGGATTGTACGTGCCACAGAGGCAGAAAGTGGGGTGGGGGTGGTGGGTGGGACACTGGGAACAACGGTGGTGAAAAATGTGCACCGGTGGAGAGATGGGTGTGCTCAAGCATTGTGTGACTGAAACGTAATCATCCAAGTCTGTTACTGCATCTCATGGTGATCTAATAAAATTTATTAAAAAAATAAATAAAAATAAAAATTATTTCAGAAATAAAATAAAAAATCAGACTCTGTTCTCCTTAGTGGCAATTGGAAATAATAAATACTTAACTACAGAAATCACTTATATCTATACATATATATATAAATACTCATGTGATGGTATTATATAGTCATGTGAATAATATTTTATAATTGGAAAAATTTATGACATTGTTGCTTGAAAATGCAAATTATATGGCAGTTTTTAGAGTATAATTCCATATGTAAGGATAAAGTCTATACATGCAGATTTTTAAAAAACAAAGGCTATATAATAAAATAAAATACTGATAGTAGCACTGTAGCACTATCCTCCTGTTACTCATTGATTTGCTAGAGTGGGCACCAGCAATGTCTCCATTGTGAGACTTGTTGTTACTGTTTTTGACATATCGAATATGCCAGGCTTGCCGGGCTCTGCCGTGAGGTCGGGATACTCTCAGTTTGCCGGGGTCTCTGAGAGGGATGGAGGAATCGATCCCAAGTAGGCCGCGGCAAGGCAAGCACCCTATTTAAAGTACTTTTTTTTATTTTCAAAATGTTATCAATATATATTTTTCTATGTTTTGAAGAAAACTAAATAGAATCATACTAGAACAATTAGCATATTAGCAAATAACATAGGAATATAAATATAGCCTTATGACTTTAAATATATACTCGAGGGCCAGAGAGATAGCACAGCGGGTAAGGTATTTGCCTTGCATGCACCAAACCTGGAGTTTATTACCACACTCATATCTAACCGCTAAGTCAGGAGTAATCCATGAGCATCACCATGTGTGGCCCTGATCACTGCCACCCAAATAAATATATACTCTAAATATGACTTGTTTAAAGCACTATTTATTTATTTATAAATTATTTATATATGACTAAACTTTAATATGCTAACTTAGTAAAACTTTTGTTTTGCAAGTGAAACATGATGCATAAAAAGTAGTATTTATAAATCTAAAAATAAGTAGGAGGATTGTTTTTGAGTTCTGGGTGAGGTAGTTTCACTGGCTTCAGCAAACATCTGTTTTGTTTCAGATACTCATTTGATACATAAATGCTATGAGATAGGTACTGTACCAGTGAAATTCTACCTTTTAGATCTAATAAAGCAGCTTTACAGTAGTATATAGAGATAGGAAATTGAGAAGATGAGATTAGATCAAATCAACAAAGACTTTTGGTTAGAATAATGGAATTGAATGATTTCTTCTGGAATGTGGCCAGGATTCTAGAGAGGAGGTGATTAAACTCTTGGGAAAATATATAATTATCTTTGTTGGTAAGACAGTGGGTTTACATTTCGTGTCAATTTTCAACAGCAGTTTGTTCTTAGTGTCAATTGTAGGATATGGATTCAGTATTTATCCACAAGAATGAGTACCTTCATATTTAGAATTCTAGTCCTTAATCACACCAGATAGCTATTAAATCCCAAAGGCCTGGTTTGACTTTCAGATTTAAAGTCACTTTTGTAGGAGAGAAATACTGAAAGAGGTTATAAAATAAATAACAAAAAATTCTCATTGCCATATATAATAGCAGGGTTTAATGTATTATTTTCATTAATGTTATTATGGTTTTTATTATGTAATTTTTGGCATTCTTTTCCAAAGTTTGTATGCCATTAAATATTTAGATTTACTTTTTATTTTTTGACCAACAAAATAACCTTGAAAAGGAAACTTTAGTAAAACTTCAAGATGTTTTTCAAATCAATATAATACTTCTTTAATGAAGTGACTGAAATAACTGTTAGTACTTAGGTAAAATATTATTCAGAATAAACAAAGCAGCAGGTGGGACTAAACATAATGAATGTATAAAAATGAGATTTAAATCCCAACATATGTACCTCAATCCTCTAAATATTTCTTGAAAGAATTCTTTAAGCATTGAAGAACCAAAAACATTAAACAGTTTTGTAAGAACACATCTGCAGAATTAAACATAATGTAAATTACTTACAAAATAGTTTGTGTTCACAATGTAAGTCTATAGAGTATGTCATTCAGATATGCAGCTGTTAACTCTGATCCCAATTTAAGAGAATTTTAATTCATGATTAGAATAGTATATGCTAGGTTTCAGATATAAATGGAAATAAGATACCACAGAGAGTAAAATTCTATGGTAAGTTATATATATACATACATACATCGTTATGTTTTCCAGTATGCTTTCAAAGACTTAACAAATCTGTACCACGTATTTTTCCATCAAGATTAAAAGAGACATAAACTCTTCTTGAACACTTTAGACATACAATTTAAAAAAGGATTAAATCTCTACATTCCAGAGAGAAATAAAACTACAAATACATATAACTCGGTCATTTTTAATACTTATTTCCAAATGAAAATGGATTTTTAAACAAACACAGCAAAACTTACACATCCATAGCTTTCTCCACATAAAACTGAATAACTTTACTTTTATCAACAACTTTTATTTACACTTCACAGTCTGGTGTAGGAGCAGTTCCAGACAGCCAGGGTCGAAATCTGTTTTCAGTCTCACACTAGCTGAATATCTTCTTTCCTATGTATAAAATAGGATAATTAAACTGTTCTAATAATGTGTTTTTTTAGTTTGAAATAAATTAGAATGTATAAAATATAATGGTACCTGTAGCAGATGATGCTACATAAATGTTGGCTACAGTTATTTTATTCTTAGGAATTAGAGATAGGAAAAATTCATAGTTCCTATATCTCAGGAGAGACATAAAAAAGATGTTATATTCATAAAGCAATATTAAATCATATGTTATAATTTACCATATCTAATTATGATAATAGCCTATGTGTAGAAAATCTTGACCAAGAACTTTTGACTAATTTGAGTTGACAGAAAAATATAACGAGCTAGAGGTATACATTTTAGGTTTAAGAAAACCATTCATTAGAAGAATGTTCTCAGGAAATTCAACTTCTTTATGCATCAGATTTTGTCTCTCTCTTTATTATAAATTACTCTTGAAGGTCATTTCCAGTTTATATGTTCAACATATTAAACCCAGGTTCCAATCTTTTTGTTTCAAGTAAACTGACCCATACAAACATCAACATAATAATAAAGAATCTGGTCATTCACGTTTGTTTCATTGAACAAGCCACAAAGACATCAGCCCCATGTGTGACATTCAATGCTAGTACTCTACAGTGAAGGCATAAATACATAAATGAATAAAATTGTCAAGAATCCCTATTCTCCTGAACATTTAAAGAGGAATGGGATAGTCAACTAATAAATAACAGAATGTCACTGTCACTGTCACTGTCTCCCGTTGTTCATTGATTTGCTCAAACGGGCCCAGTAATGTCTCCATTTTGAGACTTGTTGTTACCGTGTTTGGCATATTGAATATGTCACAGGTAGCTTGCCAGGCTTTGCCATGGGGGCAATATACTCTCAGTAGCTTGCCGCGCTCTCCAAGAGGGGCGAAAGAATCAAACCCAGCTCTGACGGGCTGGCTGTGCGCAAGGCAAATGCCCTACTGCTGTGCCATCACTCGAGCCCAAATAACAGAATATGTAGACTATTAGATAAGGACAAGTATTTCTTTTTTTCTTTTATTTTTTATTTTATCGAATCACCGTGAGATATAGTTATAAGCTTTCATGTTTGAGTTACAATCGCACAATGATTAAACACCCATACCTCCACTATTGCACATTCCCCACCACCAATATCCCCAGTATACCGTCCTTCCTGGACTGGAGTGATAGCACAGCAGTAGGGCGTTTGCCTTGCGCACAGCCAGCCTGTCCGAGTGGGTTCGATTCCTCCGCCCCTCTCGGAGAGCCCGGCAAGCTACCAAGAGTATCTTGCTGGGCAAAGCCTGGCAAGCTACCCGTGACATATTCAATATACCAAACACAGTAACAACAAGTCTCAAAAATGGAGACGTTCCTGGGCCCGCTCGAGCAAATTGATGAACAACAGGAGGACAGTGACAGTGAGAGATAATTTTAAGATAGGTGGCCAAAATACAACAAAGCCTCTGTGAGATTTAATTTAATTAAAAACTCGAGAGAGAAAATAGATTTCCAAATCTATGGGGTCCAATACTTTAGCCAAAGCACATGCAAAATCTGTGAAGCATATATGACTGATAACACTATAGGACTAGCATAGAAACTAGTCGTGAAGTAGAGGGAGTAACACATTTGGGACAATGAGACTGATGTAAGGTGTCATAGATTTCTGAAGAGAGTGGGTTCTCACACAAAGATGGATGAGAAATCACTGGAAGCTTTTGAGTATGAACCATCCAGTTGCTCTGTAATGAAAATACAGATGTGTAAATTCCATTCACTGACTTTCTCTGTAAGGAATATGACATTGCTCATTTTCAGATAATTAACTTTCCACCTCACACCACTGCTACTCCACAGGTTAGTTGTCATATTCAGGGAAAGATGGAGAACTTAATTTTCAGGTGTAGAACATTAGAAATATTACCATAGTGGCAAAATCTGGAGTGATGCTTACTAAAGAACAAAGAACAACAACAACAAATTCTTCCCTTAGGATCTCACAGCGGTCATTCACACCATAAAATCTTTGGAAATCCTTAAATGTGTTCCATCTGAAGTACACCCAGTCTATTAACTTCGATGCTTTGTTTCAAAACATCCTGGGTTCAAATACAAGATGCAGTGCTTCTAGATCTCTAAACTTTAAGTTAATTATTTACTCCTTTAACCTCATTTCTAAATTAGGATGAAAATACCACCCTTCATCATAATGAGAATTAGATCAGATGATGTTTGTAGAGGGGCCAAAACAGCACTCTTAATTAATGCTACTTCCTCTTCTTTCTATTCAAAAATTAACTATCTGTTAACATTAAAGGAGTACATTCTAGTTGGACTCCATTGTTAATAGGTAGGATCCCAACTTCTATCAAAAGATCTTTGTACTTTAATAGCATGTTTTAGAAAATTTATAATGTCCTCAACATGTTGAGATCTAAGGTAACCCAGTCACAGTAATTCTGTAGCAAATGTGAGTGCCTCAGACTTGAGAGGCTTTCATGAAACTAAGAGACCATTAGTGAGACTGGGCTGTGAAAATTGGTGAGGAGGTGGTGAGTTGCCCTAAACTTTCCTGCAGTGAAAACATTGACTCAGGAGTTAATGCCTTGAGTCTTTAAATGAAGACCCATAACTCTCCTTGTGGCTCCAGGTTAGGGAATGACTTTTATAATGACATTCTCAAGAAGGAAGAGAAGCAAAGCTAAGTAAAGCTTATTATTGTTATTATTGGGAGGGGTGTTCTCACCCGTATGTGCTCCTCCTGACTCTGTGCTCAGGGGTCACTCCTGGCAGTGTCTGAGGGACGAAACAATGCCAGTATAGGAACAGGCTCAGCCACATGCATGGCAAACGCAGGGCAAGCAGCTAAACTCCTGTATTCCTCTCGTTCTCTCTCTTCTTCTCTCCCCCCTCTCTTTTTAAGTTCTCTTTTGACATCCTTTCTTCCCTTTTTTCCTCTTCCTCTTCCCCTGTTCTCTCTCCTCTAACCCTCAACTGTCTCTTTCTTCTTTAAATTCCTATAACACAAAATCTATACCACACCATGTGTGCATTTATTATTTGTGACTTGTTGCTGTTACATATGTCAGCTAGAATCGATGATAATAAAGCTGAAACTCTCAATTGTCAAGTGAGTAAGTGGCATAGAATACCTCAGCAGCTGTCGATAGATTTAGCTATATTTATTAACTAGATATTGCTTCATGAAAGGTGACAAATGTTTCAAGAAATGTGAGTTCACTGTCACTTTATGATTGGTCTAGGGAGATCAGATAACCCATGCAGTAAGGCATTTGTCTTGCAGTGGCCAACCTGGGTTCGATTTCCAGCATTGGCCAGGAGTAATCTAGAAGCACAGAATTAGGAGTAAGCACAGCTTTGTAGGACTCCAGAACAAAAACAATCGAGATAATTTAGGTTACTCTCTTATATGGAACTTTTCTGGTGCATAAATCCAAATTTAGGGGAAAAAAGCTTAAATATGAAGTCATTCAAATATTTAACACAGTTCAGCAAGTCAATATTAAAGATTGTACAAATAATTGAGAATTTTTTTGTGAAAGCTGCAAAGCTAGCTATGTACCTCCAAGAAATGGTTTCTTGCAGATTACATTGCAGTCTGTATTACAACACATGTATCTCACTAGAACTTCGCACCAGAACTCCTAGAACTTTCAGAAAAGTCAGGCCTCAGACACTATCTGATTCTAAGGCTTCTGACCAAGAGGGGAAGAGAGAAATATTCTGGTCTGGATTTGACTTAGCAACTCCACTGGGTTCCTCTGATCTGAATCAGTGATATCTGGAATCCCTGGAGAGTTCCTGGGAGTTTGTTATTTCCTGAGTTCCTGTAACTACTCCCATGAAGATAAGATCAAATCACACCAACCTAAGGGATCATTATTGCTCTCAAGTTCTGTCTGCCAAAGAAGCCTCTACTCAAGGGACTGTTAGAATGTATTAGCATTAGGTTTCCTCAAATTTCTCAAGGAGTCATTTTAGGGATGCTGGATTTCAAAGGCTCCAAACGAGATCAGAATTCTCTAACTTTCTTTAGAATCCAAGCATCATATTGATCAATAAAAGGCATTTGAGTGCCAATTCCTACACTTTGTCTTTCCTTGTCATTTCTTTCCCAACTCACCAGCCTCTGATGAGTCAAACTTGTATTGCCAGGGACTCCTGAAGACAGGCATGCTTAAGCAACACATTCATATGTACATATTCACTTTTGCATAATATTCATACCAACACATGGAATATTGCACGTATATGCTCTTTGTGCTCCTAAGAAATTTAATGTTCTTGTGCACAAAAGAAAAAGTACCCAAGTTGCTCTCATTAATCCATCACTAAGAATGTACTGAGCTCTTATTTAACCCTACTAGCTCTTTGTCTTTACATCTTTTAAGATTGATTGCACTCTGGGGTTTGTATAATCCCCTATAATAGGAGTTACATTCTGAGGGCAGGGCGGTGAATTGCTCTCCTTTCACATCTTGCCCCCATAGGACCCTTTACTGGCATTGTATATGCCTAATGTTCACTAAGTGTTTATATGAGGAAGAATATGCAAGTGGAAGGAAGAAATTTCAAAAGTTCTCAACTACACATTAAAAATGTTTTTTCTTCTTGTTTCTTTATTTCTGGGATCTAACCCAGCACCACCACTGATCCATGTCTTCACGTTTCACTTCTTCATTTTCTGAATATAAATTTTTATCTTCAGAGGTACCTTTGCTGCTGTTATTGATAGGCAAGAACACAGAGGATGAGTGGGAAAGGAGAATGGGCCACTATACATGATCAGTGCCAGGGGCTGTCCCAGAGTTAAAATCCTCCAGGATTCATGCTGATGCTCTTATGTTACATAGTCACCAGAATTGTGAATAGAGAAGTAGAGGAGGCACATGTGTGTAGAAATGATGGAGAGGAAGATAGCGAGATATGTTATGAATGGTAGCACTGTAGCATTGTCCTCCCGTTGTTCATCCATTTGCTCGAGAGGGCTCCAGTAACATCTCCATTGTGAGTCTTGTTACTATTTTTGGCATATCGAATACACCATGGGGAATTTGGTAGGTTCTGCTGTGCAGGCAGGATACTCTCGGTAGTACGCTGGGCTTTCTGAGAGGAACAGAGAAATGCAACCCGGGTCGGCCACGTGCAAAGGCAAAGGCCCTACCCAATGTTCATGTTATAAATAGAAGCTGAAAACTTAGAGAATAAAAAGAAAGATTTTTTTGGCTTGTTTTTTGAGGTGGATTGTTGGGCCACATCCAGGGATGCTCAAACTTTACACTCTGTGCTTAAGGATCACTCCTGGTGGTGTTGGGATGGGGGTGGGGGGGTGACATCTGGGATGGTGCCATGATAGAGCCTGAGTGGCCTGAGTGCAAAGTAATCCTTCTGGCCCCAAAACTAGGTTTTAATACTGCTTCCATTTACTAATAATGAGATAAATGTCAAAGGAGAACTTGAGAAATTTCAGGGAATTCCTGCAGACCGGGAAAATAATGCAAAAAGGACACTTAAACTCATTCTACTTTCTACTTAAAATTGTTTATCCTTTTTGATAGAAGTTCAAGATCTTTAGAATGTACTGAGATATGAGAATTTGAAAGATTTTTCTCTCTCTCTGACTCTGGTTCTTATTTTTATTCTCGCTGTCTCTTAAGGACTTTGAATTTTAGCCCTCTCTCCTCCACATCCTCCACAAATTTAATATAAAACCATGTGTATGTGGTGGAGGAATTCAGTGTTTCTCAGTAAAGATGCTTTCACAAAAACTAAACTCATGTACGTTTGTCAGTATTCACTGCACATTCTTGTTTTTATTGCTGGGAAGATTTTGGTTGGAGTGTTTGAATTCTTATCTTCAACCTGTTTACTGAATTTTCAGTCAGTTTTCTCAGGATTAGACTATCTTTCACTTTCAAAGATAGGTGTTTTCTAGGAGAGTGTCTTTCTTTAAAAAATCTGGCTTTAATGGTCACGGGTGTACCTGTGGCAAGCAAAGTGAGAATGTATGGTTCGCTTTTACAATGTTATATATCATTAGGTAATGCATGTGCTCATTTAAAAAAAATAAAATAAAAGTACAATGGTATGTAGAAAAGAGCAGGCCACTCCCAATCCCACCCCAACCTCAATCCATCCTGCATTTCTCCACTCCAGACACTCCAGACACAACCACTGAAAGTTAATTCTAGTATATTCTGGAAAATGCTTCTCATATCGAAGCTGCACATAACTATGTAGAGAATAACTTTTTTAAAAAAATAAAAGTCCCCCCCGTGCGAGACATCCATCACAAGGCCCCAGCGTTATGGCCCTGCGGTTCCAGTTGCTTGGCCACCCACATCCCCTGCCATCAATGCCAAGCCAATGGTAGCAGGAAGCTACTTCCTGCCCCTTGAGTACCAGGCAATTTCCTGGTGCAATCCAAAATGTCCCGGGCAAATCTTTGCAATTCAGTTCTATTTGAAAGTAAATTCTGAGAACTTAAATAAATAAATAAAAGTCCTAGGGGCTGGAGAGAGAGTACAACGGGTAAAGATCTCGCCAGGGATGCCTCTGACCGGGACTGGATCCCTGGAATCCCATATGGTCCCCCAAGTCACTCCAGTATTGCTCCCTGCATGCAGAGCCGGGGGTAATTTGTGACTATCACTTATTAAACACTCACTATATGCTGGGCATAGTATTAAAAAAAAAAGAAAAGAAAAATGAAGTGTTGCAAGAACGCGACTGGGAATGTGCCAAGCTTGTTTTGCCTTGGGTATAAGCTGTTCATAGTTGTATCTCAAGACCTGAGTTTTCAGAAGAGAAAACCGATGTGGCATGGTAACAGGGCTAATAATAGGCTAGGCGGGGATTTCTGGGTTGTGGATGGGGTGTCAAGGCCAACGCCCTTTGGTTTTGAAACACAGAAAGGCATCTCCTATAACCACAAACTCTAGGGTAGTCAAGATGTTTTTTGCTTTTATCCCTCTCCCTTACTTTCCCCTCTGCTAGCATCCCGATGTATAGAGTTAATGCAGTTGAAAGAGGGGCTCGTGGGCGAAAGTTGGGTAAAATACCGCGTGCCTTGAATTGGAGAGCTTTCCTATGAGACAGTTCAGCTGCCCTGCAAACAAACTGTGATCCCACTGTGACCTCCTCTCGGAAACGCGCTTGGCTCTCCCGCCTTCTCGCCTCCAGCCTGTCTACCCAAGTTTCATCCTCTCTCTCCGACAGTGAACGCGGAGGTGGGGTGGGGTGGGGTGGAGGACAGTTCCTGGGGGAGTTTATTTCAACTCGGCCAAGTGGTTAGGAAGAGGTTAAGCTGGACCAGGAGGATTTTTTGAAGTCTGGGGCTGGGAGGTTCCATTTGGAGAAAGGTGCAGGGGAGCGAGGGGTGGCGGGAGGAAAGAGACAAGTCCCCTTAGGCTCGTCTTTTCCATCCCGAGCGCCGGGCTTCTCACCTGAGGGCGCCCTCGGGCACCAGGCGGCGGGAACGCTCCGGGAACACAAGTTGCCCGCCTGGCGCCTGGCGCACGGAGAGAGGAAACGGCGGCCTGGACCACGCGGCCCCTTTAAGGCTTCCCGGGACCTGGGGGCGGGGGGGGGGGGCGCGAGGGAGGAACCGGGAGCGGCGGGGCGGGCGAGGGAAGCCCCGCGGCAGTCGAGCGGGAGCCGGGGCCGCGGGAGCGCTGAAACTTCGGGCGCTCCGGGCGCATCTGGGAGCCAGGGGGCACGCGCGGCCACCGCCGGCCCCGGGAGCGGCGCGCAGCGTCTCTGCGGCGGGCACCGAGCCCGGGCTGCGGGGCTGCCACTCGTCTTGAAGTTTGGGCGCCCGCCGGCGTCCCGGGCAAGCGGCGACTTTGGGGGTGCGCGCCCCCAGGCGGGGCGGGGGGAGCTCCCGGCCGGCTCTCGTGCGCGGGCGTGCGCGCGCGTGTGTGTGTGTGTCCGCCCCACCGCCGCCGCCGCCCCCCGCAGCCCGCGAGTGATGGGCACAGGGGCCCGCCCAGGCCGCCCCCGTTGCCGCCGCACCGCCCCCTCGCTCGCCCCGAGCGCGCCCAGTCGCCCCGGCGCACCCCCGGCCGTTCCCCTGACCCGGGCTCCCCGGCTGCCCGTGCTGCCCCCGCGGGTGGCCAGCTGGTGACCGCGCGCTCCCGTCGGCGGAGAAGCACTTCTCGGGACCCCCCCACCTCCCCAATCCGCCGTCTGCACCCCGCGATCACTCTCAGGCGGGCACAGCCGGGGGGCGCACGGTCCCGAGGCGCGGCGAGGAGCGTGGAAGCCGGACGCCCTGCACCTCACCGGCCTCGGACTCTTGGTGGGCTCTTATTTTTATTTTTTTTAAAATTTGGACAGTCCTGCGAAGTGGCTGAAGACCCCCCTCTCCTCCAGCTCTTTCTCCTCCTCCTCCTCCTCCCTGAACCCAGCACCTCGGAAAGCCTGGAGCTGAGCGCTGGCCGAGTTTAGGGGGTTCCCCGTCTGCAGAGGGCGCCGAGAGCTAGCATCTGGAAAGGTCGGCGAGTCAAGCGCCCTGAGAACTCGGGGCCGATGGACCCACGTTGCTTATATTAAGCCTTTGTGTGGAGGGTGGTGTGGAGTGTGACTTCAGCCCTTTTTTGGGGGACCCCCCTCCCCCCGTTACTCCTCCTTCCTCGTCTTGGCATGAGACTGCATGCAGGACCCACCCGAGGACCATGATCGCGGAGCCTGCTCGCTGGTACCTCCTTGGATTAATATGTCTCTGTTCAGGTAACCCTGCGCCTTCTTCTCTCGCCCCCTCCTTCCCTCTCTGGGACTGGGCACGAGTAAATGCTGGGTTGCCTGTTTTGGGGGGCTGCTGGTGGTGGTGGTGGTGGTGGTGGTGGGGAGGGGGGTGGATCTCGCTCTTCTCAAACGCCCGAGGCAGCGCAGTCTCTGCCTTGCTGAAGACTTTGAGGCCAAAAGATTTCCTAAGTTCCCACTTAGGGTGCTTTCCTTTACCCTACTCCCCCACCCCTCCAAGCCAACACCCGCCCACCCCCGGACCCCCCCACCCCAGAAAGCCCCATCGCAGACCTCGGCTTTTGCCAAGTTCAGGGCACGCCCCAGTCAGTTTGGGCAGATGAAGGTCTGGGCGCAAGGGTGGGTTGCAGAGGTGGTGGGCGGTGAGCCGGGCACCGGGGGATGCGCCGGGTTGAGTTGCGTCTGAGCTGCGGGTCTCCGGGTCGGGGGTGGTGGTCGTGGTGGTGGGGAACGTGGCGTGCGACTCCAGAACTCCGGGCCCAGAGAACTTGCCAGGATTCCTGAACCTGTGCGCCGATTCGCCCCTCCTCTTGCAAGCACAAGGGGTTATTACTAGTTGTTTTATGTAACCGAAGTCTGTAATTAAATGCGATTCTGCAGAAACTCCAGGAAATAACTCCTTCTGACGATGGGAGAGAAACTGGCCACTCTTCCTTGGCTGGGTTCAACATGCCGTGGGTTGCAAGTGGCTGAAAGGGAACAGTTAGTTGTCTGGGAATTCTGATTGGGAAGGGAGGAAAAAAAACAGAAGGGTGAATTTAGGGTTTCAGAGCTGGATTAATAGCGTCAAAACTGTCCTGTGAACTGTTGGAAAGATGCTGTAGTGGCACCTTGGAGCTTGAGGGTGTGCTGCGCGTTCAGGACAGCTTCTTTAGGCGCCCAGAGAAACTTTGACTCTGGGTCAGCAGAGCCATGCTCAACTTTTTTTTTTTTTGGTAGACTCTGGATTCAATCAAGGATCTGGTTGCAGGCCTCTCTCTCTCTCCTCTCTCTCTCTCTCTCTCTCTCTCTCTCCCCCCTCTCTCCCCCCTCTCTCCCTCCTCTCCCTCCTCTCCCCCTCTTCCCTCCCCCCTCCCCACCTCAGGGAATTTTTTTATAGTGGCACACTGAGCTTCAAGTTGCATCAGTGCCTGTTGGTTAGAGCCACTAATTTGTATGATTATGAAACAGTTTTGAAAGATTGATTTGGGCCCTTTGTGGTCCATGATTATCATGTTTGACCGATGATTTTCTTAACGAAATCTGAAAAAAAAAAATCCCCATCAGCTAAATGTCACATTTACAACTAGATAAATGAGAAATTCACCAATTTGTTACTCATTTTGAAAAAAGCCAATAAAGTGAAAAATCCAGTCTTATATATAATACATTATATATATATAACATATATATGTATTCCAGATGAAGAGCTTAAGGAATTCTTTGGAGTTCCCTATCAGTACTCGGAATTCTTTTCGAAATGCAGTCTTTCTTTTTTTTTTTTCCCCTTTTTCAGTTGGCAAATCTGAATGATTGAATATTCCACCCCAACCCCCACCCCATCTCCCCAGCCATGGATGCAAATGGAGAACATTAAGATCCAATCTCTCTATTTGTCTCTCTTTGCTGTGGGGCTCCCCCTTCTTTAATTTACAGCTTCAGATACCTTTGAGATTTTTGTTGGTTCACCTTCTCAGTTAAAGTTTATTCACGTGTGTAAAGTGAAGTGTCAGTGTGATAAATGACTGGAGGGGCAGATTACTGAAGATAGTGAGATTAATGGTCATTAGTCACTGTTTGAGCTGAGTTTGTATACGTTGGGACATTTTATCATGGCTGTAGATTAAAGATAGGGTCACACTAATAGGGTATCACCGAAAGCTCCTTATGTCAGCACCCAAGTTCTGTCTTCTCTTGGGGAAATGTCTCCAAGTCTCTGGTCTCTCTTCTCAGATTTAGTAGGATAATTCCTGGTTTTCTGATGGTTGTGAATTAAACAGATAGGAGGTCCTGTCTAAGCGTGAAATGGATTTCTGGCATTGTTATTTTAGTTGAAATTTCCACCTGAGCCACTGAGGATTTGAAAGAAACGGGAGTTTTCTTCTGTAGAAGTGTGCTGCTCTTCTCTTTCGGCTTGCTCCGGGCCCTGAGCTGTCTCTGCAAGGCGCTCCAGGAGTTTAACCTGAAGCTTTTGAACTGTCCTCTGGATGACTTTCACTCATCCTGTGAGTCTGACTTTGGGAGGCCTGCAAATTCACTGGCCTGCTAGGCTATTTTCATGACCTTGTACTTCTAAAGCCCCACTATTGATTTGAATAAAACTTCACAGAACCCAGATAAGTAACTAGAGTTGGGCGTGCTCAAGACACCTGGTCAGAGAATGAATGAAGTTCATGAAAGATTGTGTTTCATGTCTTGCCTCAAGCCTAAGATCACAGTCTATCACTTGTTAATGGAGTGTATTTAAGAGAAATGTGGTGAGCTTAAATAAATCAAAGTGTACTGAGGAGGTAAGGTACCTTCAACATGATTTAACCTGTAAAAGCATCTATTGGTTGTCAGCTCTTTTTTTCTTCTTTTTCTTTCCTTTTTTTTCCCCCCAAGTGAATGCCAACTTACAAAATCCTAAGTTTTCTTCAAACAGATTAGAAACACTTTTGATGTGTGATGTCATACTTAACATCAAATATTATGTTTAAGAGTACATATTTGCTTTTGGTAGCCTTTTATTTGTTAATCTAATGCTTCGATGCATGATAACTATTTTTTTCAAAATATTTTAAGGTGAATTTTATTAGTGACTTTGCAACAAACTTCTTTTGTATGTTTGGCTGGACTTTTAGTGAGGAAGCAAAGAGTGTAGCACACACACAAAAATCTCTGTGATCTTTCTGGAACTGATTGTAAACATTCTTCACTCATAGATTTCTTTCCTTAACTCACTCGCTCAGTCCCACTTTTAAGTGAAAGAGTGATTGGATTTCAGTTTAAGTTTATGATGAGATCTGAATTTCAAAAAGTGGAAGTTTATTCATGGTCTTTCTTTTTCTCTTTGTGAATGTATGCGTGTTTCTCTTGAGAATAGGGTTCCCCCCACTTTTTTAGATTTCACTGTGTAAACCTCTTATCTGGATATCTTCTTTTCTCTCTTCCCCTCCCCTCTCTTTCCCTTCCACCCCCATAACTTTCAATAATTTCTGAGTAGCTTCCAATCTATAACCCCTTTTGCTTTTTTAAATACACATGTCTGAACACTTTTATAGCTTTAAAAATGCCCTTATTTATTGAATTTACTGAGCCTCTAATTTATTTAGCCAGACCATCTTTGAATCAGCCAAGCTTTCCTGAGATTTTATTTTCGCCTTCATGATGGCAAAATATTTGTTAAAACGTCACAAAATGCTAAATTTCACACCTACAGTGAGGTTTGTTTGTTTTACATTAAGTAGAAATCTATCATTTATAACACTGGGTAACAAGACTACCATGGTGAAACTTGGAGTAACAGTTTCCCAGTGATGATCATAAATGGTTGGGTTTACAACTGCTAATTGAAGATTATATAAGATAATGCCATATAATTTGTGGCCCCTTTAAATTGTTTACTTTTACAAAAAAGATATAACTGTCTTAGACACTTGATTCTGGGGACTGGAGTGATAGTACAGTATGCCATGTGTGCTCCTCCTCCCCCCACCAAATAAAAGAGAGATGGGTTCAAATTCTGGGGTACCATAAGGGACTCTCAGTACCAGTACTGGAGCTGTAGTATACAGAGTCAGGTGCTTGTTTTGCATTTGGCCAGTCCAGGTTTGGTCCTTGTCATCACATATGGTCCTCTGAATAACTCCAAGAGTAATCTCTGAGCACAGAGCCAGGAGTAAGCCCTGAGCACTGCCAGATATGAAATAAAAAATCAAAAGTAAAATAAAGAAGAAATTCTACTGCTATGAAGGCATGACTACATGATTTTCATTTACTGTTTACTTATTTCAGGTTTATAAGAACCCAGTGGCAAAGTGCTGGTGTTGGTAAAATGGTAATCGGTAAAGGTAAAGGTAAAGGCCCTCCCGTTGATCGTCGATTTGCTCAAGCGGGCCCAGTAACGTCTCCATTGGAGACTTTGTTGTTACTGTGTCTGGCATATCGAATACTCTCGGTAGCTTGCCGGGCTCTCCGAGAGGGGCGCAGGAATCGAACTCGGGTCGGCCATGTTGGCCGCTTGTAAGGCGAACGCCCTACCCGCTGTGCTATCGCTCCAGCCCAAAATGGTAATCAATTCTTATTTTATACTTGTGGAAACGACTTTATGAAGTTAAAAGACAGATCAGGGAGCATTTGACCAAGGTTGATGCTCTTAGTTTGACCACACCGGCTGTGGTCCAGGCTTACGCCTGTGCCCTGTGCTCAGGGGTCACTCCTAGCAGTGCTAGAGAGATACGTGCTGTCGGGGATCGAACCTAGATTGGTTGCATGCACGGCAAACTCCCTATGTCCTGTACTATCTCCTTGGCCAGACTGTAGTCCAGACTTCTTAGTTTACATGCACATTCATTGTTGAAAGAGAGAAATCTATAATTTAAATATGAAATTGTTGGACTCAATCACTTTTTCTTTTAAAATGTGTTCAAAAACTCCACCCAAGTAAGACTCTGGTTTGAACCCTTGAGAATTTGGAATGGAGACAGTCCTTTTCTTGCCATTTAGAAAATGTCTTTCTGGGACCGGAGAGATAGTACAGTGGGAAGGACATTTGTCTTGTGCACGGCTGACCCAGGTTCGTATTCCCAGCATCCTGTAGGGTCCCCTGAGCAACGCCAGGAGTAATTCCTGAGTGCAGAGCCAGGAGTTCTGGAGCATCGCTGGGTGTGGTCAAACAGAAAAAAAAAAGGAAAAGAAAATGGTCTTTCAGGAGCTAAAGAGATAGTGCAGGCGGTAAGGTGCTTGCCTTGGATGTAGCCAACGCTGGTTTAATACCAACCAAACACTGCGTCTAGGGTTCCCTGAGCATTGCTGGTAGTGATCCCTGAGCACAGAGCCAGGAATAAGTCCCAAACACCACCAGATATTCCCCCACCCCCACCACAAGAAGGAAAAAAAGGTTTTTTTTTTAAATTTTAATTTTTCAGAACTTAAGACAAGATAATAAAGTTCTTTCTTTATTATATTTATTTTTGATGGGGGGATGTAGGGGGAGCACAACCTGACCTGGAAGTGACTAGTGGCTACTTTTATTTGTTACTCAAGGGTCACTCCTGGCAGTACTTGAGGGGACTTATAGTTTCGGGGATCAAATCCAAGCCTCCTACATGCAAAGCATGCACAGGAGCCTTTTGAAGCCAACTCCCGGGACCCAAGCCAATGAACTCTTTCTGTACAATAACCTCACACCCAGCCTCTAACCTGTCTGCATTTCCTGACATGCTTAAAAGAGGTGGAACAGAATGAAATGGATCTGTGGCAATAGAGATGCACAGAGATCCCAAGTTGTAGTTCAGAAAATGAATGGCATTCTCTTTGATGCAGACCTGAGCAAAAGATTTTGCACAGTATCTGAAGGCAAATAATTGGTACTCATCAGGGGAGAGCCTGTGGAGAGACAATTGTTTCCTCTGGGGTTCCTCTTCCCCTCTGAGCAGGGCAGGAGCTGGTGGTCATTTAGCAGCGCTGGAGTCTTCTGCTTCACTGAAGATGACTCACTTCCTGGTTACTGATCATGGAGGGGTAGAGCCTTAATACCTGGTTGATCAGCTGGTTGGAAACTGCTTATGCATAGCCAATAAAGTTGCCATCCTGTGGAGATCAAAGGGCCACCTCCTTTCATTACAATTCTGTATTAGCATGGTTTCCTTTTCCGCTTCTCCCTCTACCTTCAGCCCCTCAATCTGACTACTGAAGAAGAGGAAGAAAAAAAAAAGGACTATCTGTAATGTACAGGGAAACCAGCTTTGATCTCCATGTCTTTGCCTTTTCCTCTCAGTCAGTCTTTGATGCATCCCAGGGCTGTTTCCAACACTGGAAGGTGTCATATTGCTTGCTTCATGGAATAGCTCACACTCATTTCCCTTCAGCCAAAACAGGCTGCTACACATCCCCTAACTTCTGTGATTTTTTTTTAACTTGGCCTCCAAACATCTGATGACAATGTTGCTTCATACATAAAACAATATTTTGAACAGCACGACTGCATATCTGTCTGACTTCATTCAAAAAAAGAGTACCTGTGCTGTTTTGGACAGCTGTCTATGGCTTTGTGCCCGTTGGTTTTTATTATTTATTTTATTATCAGAGGAGAGTATAGAATGTAAATAATTGTGGAAAATGTTCTTGGATCACAAGTTTGATGCTAAATAGTCTAGACTTAAAGCCTGTCACCTCGTTTGACACTTAAATGAAGCGTAAAGAATGCTTTGGCTGGATATAAGCAAATGTCAACAGAGGAATATGGTTCTGTGTTCAATGGAAATGTATTCTTGGGGGTGTCAGCTGATTTATTTGTATGTGGCATATTGAAAGTAGTAGGCTTTGATTCTTCATAAGGGTAGAGAGGTGACCCATACTTGGAACTTTTGGGCTTTTGGGGAGTCTTTTTCAGATGATGCTGGGATTCCTTATTAGATACTTGTTTTTTAAAACCTTTTGGATTTTAGAGGTTATAGCTCTGCTTTCCCAAGATGATGTTTGGAGTTCAGAATATTCAGCTCTAAGTCATCTCTGCCTCTATCTTAAACTCGTATTTCTGGGGACAATGGGTCCATGGTTAGCTGTGGAAGATGTTCTGCTGGAGAAGACTTAGAGACCTAGTTTTTATCTTTACTTCTCTGTCGATACTTTGACTGTGAGGAAAACAGGCACTTTTCTAATAATGAAATTGCTATATGTGACCACTTAGTACTTAAAAATAATTTCAAATATATGTTCTTCACTTACCTTAAAATCACAACAGGCCCAATACCAGACAGGTTTTATAGGTTAAAATAAAGAGCATAAAATTTGTTGTAACATGTTATCTGTGACCATGATTTATGCAATAGTTATAAGAAAAACTGAGTTGTTAAACTCATGCGAGAATACTAACAGGAGAGGGAAGGGAGGGCTGACTTTACTTTCTGTCTGCTAAGGTAACTGAGGTACTTTTTATGTCATTAGCAATTTCAGGTAGAGTGTGAAAGAGAAATGGAGTGTAAGAATAAGCGGATCAGGCCACACACATCTGTTTCAAGATAATTTGACATCATATAGTGTTAATGAGATATACTGTCTCATAATTTGCTTTCCAAACTTAAATAATCTCTCTTCTCTGTCTGTTGTAGCATGTGAATAGTTTTTCCCCTTTTAATATATTAACTTATAGTTTGGCTAAATGTTTTGCCTTTTTTCCCTACATACAAGGGAAGACAAAATATTATTTTTATTTCATAGCTGTAATGCAGATAAGCAAACGCCCTACCCACTGTATTATTGCTCCAGCCCCTGGGCATGGTTTTAAAACTTTTTTCTTTTTTTATTTCTAAAATGGTACTTGCTTGCGAGTGTAAAAAAAAGTGAATGTAAAAATGTAAAAAAATATATTTGAACACGATAGCCAAACACCTCTGGATAGCATTAAACTACTTGTGTTGCCTGGTTTGGGAAATAATTGGCGTCTCCAAACCATAGTATTTACAGTTTGTCTGATTACAGTAAACTGGTTTGTATAGGCAATGGAAGATAAGTAATCTGTTTTATACTTCTATGTCTGAAGAGAGATGAATCTTTTCTTAGCAATCTGGTTATGAAATTTGGAACAAGAACTTTCATAAATTAATGATTTTGCAATGTTAACCTAATCTAAACATACAAAAGGAGACGTGGTGCCTTAAAGAGAGTATGCAAAGAGGTAGGGCATTTACTGACATTATCATTTCTGTAATTAACAAATTAGAATTGAATGCAAGCATCCAAAGGGCACCTCTTGATTTACCTCTTGGATCAGAGAGGAAATGGAATCCACTGTTTAATTTACTTCTCGCTATTGTGGGTCATTGACTCCCAGAAGCTCATTATTTCTTACTTACATATTGAAAATTACCTGTTCACCTTTTTTTTTTTGGTACTTGACATATTGAACATGTTTTAGACACACATACTTAGATATGTGTGTATATCTGTGTGTTATAAACCCAGTTCTATATACTCAACCTCAAGGAATAGGGATTAATAACATATTGAAAAGTAGTAATAATAGTAAAAAGTAAAAGTAAAGGCCCTACCATTGATCATCAATTTGCTCGAGCGGGCCCAGTAACGTCTCCATTGGAGACTTTGTTGTTACTGTGTCTGGCATATCGAATACGTCACGGGGAGCTTGCCAGGCTCTGCCGTGCGGGCGAGATACTCTCGTTAGCTTGCCGGGCTCTCCGAGAGGGGCGGAGGAATCGAACTCGGGTCGGCCATGTTGGCTGCGTGCAAGGCAAACGCCCTACGGCTGTGCTATCGCTCAGTTTGTCAAAATGCTAACATGTCTATTTTAACATGTCTATTGTACATGGGACATGAGTTCATTGCTATTCTCCCAGAAAAATTAAGTTCCTTCCCCATGGTTAATCAGTTGATGTCATAGAATTTTAAAATCAGTCGAACGGGTTCAGGAATTGCTGCTCTTTACCATTGTGCAAATGTTCTGAATGTTTCCTTAGAGGAAAATTGTGGTAGATTGAACAGTATAAAAGCACTATAAAGCATGATCTAATAAGGCTAAGATGCTTTTTTTTTCATAGTGTGTGAGGGAACAAGATTGAGCTATAAGCAAGCTAGTTTAGTTTGTTTAATTTTTTTTTTTCAGTTTCTTCTTTTCAATTGAATTACCATGAGATACAGAGTTGCAAAGCTTTTTATGGTCTGGTTTCAGTCATGTAGTGTTTCCAGCACCCAACCCTAAACCAATGTACATTTGCCATTTCCAGTGTCCCCAGTTTCCCTCCATCTACCCTTCCCCCAGCCTGTCTCTATGGCAGATAAACTAACTTCTTTCCTTCCTTCCTTCCTTCCTTCCTTCCTTCCTTCCTTCCTTCCTTCCTTCCTTCCTCCCTCCCTCCCTCCCTCCCTCCCTCCCTCCCTCTATCCCTCTCTCCCTCTCTCCCTCCTTCCTTCCCTCCCTCCTTCCCCTCCCTTTCTCCCTGCCTCCCTCCCTTCCTGCCTGCCTGCCTTCCTTCCTTCCATCCTACTCCCTCCCTCCCCCCTCCCTCCCTGCCTCCCTCCCTCCCTCTCTTCCTTCCTGCCTGCCTTCCTTCCTTCCATCCTACTCCCTCCCTCCCTCCCTCCCTCCCTCCCTCCCTCTGTTTCTCTCTCTGTCTCTCTGTCTCTCTCTGTCTTCCACCCACCTCCCCCCTCCCCCTCCCTCTTCTCCTCATATTTTGGGCATTATGGTTTGCAGTACAGATACTGAGAGGTTTTTATGTTTGTTCCTTTGCCTATTTTCTATTTTCAGCATGAAGTTCTTGTCCAGGGTGATCATTTCCAACTATCTTTGTCCCTTCTCTATCCCAAATGTTTTCTACTCCCCTCTTCCTCATTGTTGGTGGGAATGCCAACTTGTCCAGCCTTTTTTGGCAAACAATATGGGTATTCCTCAAAAGCTAAAAAATTGAGCTCCCATATGACCCAGAACAACCACTTCTGGGAATATAACCCAGGGGCTGAAAAACACACAACAGAATTGCTTTCTGCACTCTGTGTTCAGTTTTCTCCTCCTCCTCCTCCTCCTCCTCCTCCTCCTCCTCCTCCTCCCCCTCCTCCTCCTCCCCTCTCCTCCTCCTCCTCCCCTCTCCTCCTCTTCCTCCCCTCTCCTCCTCCTCCTCCCCCTCCTCCTCCTCCCCTCTCCTCCTCCTCCTCCTCCTCCTCCCCTCTCCTCCTCTTCCTCCCCTCTCCTCCTCCTCCTCCTCCTCCTCCTCCTTTCTTCTTCTTCTTCTTCTTCTTCTTCTTCTTCTTCTTCTTCTTCTTCTTCTTCTTCTTCTTCTTCTTCTTCTTCCTCCTCCTCCTCCTCCTCCTCCTCCTCCTCCTCCTCCTCCTCCTCCTCCTCCTCCCCTGAGATACACAGTTAAAAGGTTGTTCATGATTGAGTTTCAGTCCTACAATGTTCCAGCGCCTGTCCCTTCACCAGTGTACGTTTTTTGCCACCAATTCTTGTCCCCAGTTTCCCTCCCCCATCCTTCCACCCCAGTCTGTTTCTATGGCAGACACATTTCTTCTCTCTCTCTCTCACTACCTCTCTCTCTCTCTCTCTGGTTTTATATGTTAGAATGTTATGTTTTATTTGGTGCCTGTTCTTCTCATGATCTCTCAAAATAAGAATGCATCCTGGTATTATAAAGAAAACACAGAAACCCAGAAATATAAATACCATTCCGTGACATGTTTTACGGGAATTCAGTGCTCTTCAGTTTATGGAAGATATTTGAGAGTTAAGAACCCTAGTAAAATTTACAGTTGCTAGGTTTTACAAGTGAAGGTAATTTTCGTCATCTAGAAAATAGTATCACTGAGATCCAAGTGCTCTAAGAAACTGTTGCTGGCTATTTGGGTTTTTGAGTTTCAAATAAGTACTTTCTGGAGGGATAAACTACTATTAAAAAAATTTTAAGTGTGAGAGCAGCTTGGTTCATATTTGTGATTGCTCTGCATTTAAAGATGTATTCTCACATGACAAGTCACAAACAAAAAATGTAACCTGGGTTAACATGAAACCTGTAAATGAAACCTGCCAGGGTCTGTAATAACTATCAAAACAGTGCTATAATCAGAACTCTGTTAGAAGTAATGTAGTTGTATCTTAAAATGTTATTCTTTTACTTTTCTTACTTTATAAACCTACATGTCTGACAAAGATCATACTGTCCCTTCCTAGGTATGGTTTTCTTAGCTGAAGGCAGTGGTTTTCCAAAGTAATTTCCTAGAGTGTAAACTGGATTACACATTTATATTCTTTTCTCTCTTTTTTTTGGGAGGGCGGGGGTTCACACTTGGCAGTGCTCTGGGCTTGCTTCTGATTCTGTGCTCAGGGATTACTCCTGGCGGTACTCAAGGGACTATATGGGATGCTGGGGATTGAACCCAGGTCAGCCACATGCAAGACAAATGCCCTACCCGCTGTACTATTGCTCCTGTCCTCACTTCTTTATTTACACAAACCTATGACTTTATATAAGCTTAAGTGAAGAAGGTTTTTCTGGTTCTGTCTTGCTTGAAGGGTGAGGTGGTGAAGGTCAGTGACTACATTTAGCTCTATGCAAAATGTTTTTGATGCAAAGGTACAACAGAGAGTTATATTTTGGAAATGGATTGATCAAGCAGATAGACTTAATAAGAAAATTCTTGGTGAAAGTAAGTTCACAAAGTATTTTACATGTTCTTGGTTGAAAGGAAGTGTTTGTCAAGTGCACCCAGGAATGATGATCTGAAAAACTTACAATCTATTTGACAATCGGAGTATAGAATCTCACTTATGATATTGTGATATCTTGGACATTACTTAATGATCTCATTCATACATTTAAATAACCTCACTGGACAACAGTGTTTTTATATTTGTTTTTTCAAACTCCTTCTGTATAGTTAAGGGATTTCTGGTAAACGGCTGTCATATAGGTAACAAGATGGTATGTATGACTTGTGTTCTAGCAGATGTTTAGGCTGTACAAGATACTCACCAATGAGAAGAGATGATAATATAAAGTAAATTTGATAATCTAGTATTTAGAAAATAGGATTTTTTGTCATTCTCTGAGGATATGTATAGTAGTGTATAGATAAATACTTAGATCAAATACTCATATTCTATGGGTTTTAACTTACTAGGAATCATTTGGATAGTACCATGGATCATCAGCTTTGTCTTTGTATACTTTTGCTGCTTGATAATACCCAGAACAGATAATCTTTCATTTTTTTTTTCTGTTTTGAGGCCATACCTGGCTGCACTCAGGATTTATTCCTGACTCTCTGCTCAGGGATCACTCCTAGTAGTACTTTGGGTACCATATATGGTGTTGTGGATTGAACTCCAGTTAGCGACAAACAAGGCAAGCATCTTGCTTGCTCTATTAACACATAATCTTATCAAACCTACATTACTTTTTATAACAGAAGTCACCTCCTCATAACCAGCATAATGATCTCATTTACAATTTTCATAAATATTTTTGCTTGCTTGAAGTTGAAACAATTCTGTTGGCTGTGGATTTACCCTCCAGAGTTACCTGTAAAAAAAATCTAGTCTAGTTTCTACATGAAACTAAAACAGTTTTTTTCTTTTTATTTTGGGCCACACCTGACTGTGCTGAGGGCATACTCCTGGTTCTGCACTCAGGAATCACCACTGGCGACTCTGGGGCCCATACTAGGTGCCAGCGATCCAACTGCCATTGTCTGTGTGCAAGGCAACGGACCCTACTCACTGTATTAACACTCTGGCCCTATGTTGTTTCAATACTTAAAGGCTGTTTGCTTTTCTTTTTCTTAAACTTTTAGTACTTTTTTAACTTTTCTTCTTTCTGTCCCTATTTCTCTCTCTCTCTGTCACACACACAAATAAACTACATACTTATTTTTCCATCCTTATTTATTTTTATTTTATTTTATTTTATTTTTTTTGCTTTTTGGTTCACACCCGACAATGCTCAGGGGTTATTCCTGGCTCTCCACTCAAGAATTACTTCTGGCGGTGCTTGGGGGATCATATGAGATGCTGGGAATTAAACCCCAGTTGGCCAGGTGCAGGGCAAAACGCCCTACCCGCTATACTATTGCTCCAGCCCCCCATCTTTATTTCTTATGTGACCAGTTAGAATTGCCTATTATGCTCTATAATTATAATTTATGGGAGATATACAAAATATAGGTTTGAGATTCTGTTTTATTTTTCTGGCGATATGTTATAATGGTTACAAACCAAATGCCTTAACAAGTACTCGTGAGCAAAGCTTGTACTGGGTCCGAGGGACAATTGTCTGGATCTTTCCATGAGAAATAGTTTCAATGTCGATAGATTTTAAAGTTTTCAAGAGAAATCATAAATTTATATATTAGTAAAATTTTCTAACTAGTAGTTGGGAGCAATAGAATCATCATTGATAATATCAATAATGTGTTCTTACTCTAAATATGACAGATAGTATACCTTCCTGTGGCTACAATATTATATCATCAATCCTACACAATCAAGTTAGCCAATTGCTGCTTCTTCCTACTCTAAATATAGTAGTATCTATTTGATCTCAAATATTTTCTACATTCTGCAATCTTTTCTGCATTCTGTAAGCTTTTGCTTTTTGTTGTTTAGTCTTTTCTGTACCATTACTAGTTAAATGGTTACATAATGATTCACTTATTTAACCAAAAGCTTTTGTCTTTATTGGGAGCTATTTACATTTTACAAATTGTATTTGTTGAGCCTGGCAGTGATCAGTTTGACTGTTTATGTTTATTCTTTTGTCCTAAAGCTAACAAAGAAAGAAAACAAAACCGCAAGCCCTTTGATGAATTAAGAGTCCCTGATGAACTGAATAAATAAATGTATTCTTGAATAAGAAGAGAAGTTATCAACACAGACAACCTAAAGTTTTACTGATTGCTATTAAGAGACAGACACTGTGTTGCATATGAATTACATACAGGTTGAGAAAAGACATTAAGGAAAGCTGAAGAAATAAAAATAAAGAAAAGGAGGACTGTGCTTGAATTGCACAGAATTCTCTTCTTGCAAAAATTTTGTCTGTGGGATCCTTTCCAAAATCTACACTTTAATTTGTTTTGTTATTTGTTAAAAGATCATTAGCTATTTGACAAATATTAGGAGAGAAGCTAATCTAAAGGGTCAGTAATCACTGCTGTTGAATATCAATCAGAAATTAAAATAAAGCATCACTGAAGCAAGTTGTCAGTGAAAAATGTTAATTTACAAACTATTGATTTGTGCATAATTTTCAAGAGCATATGTAACATTTTCATGAGAAAACCTGGTGCATAATTCATACATGTTTTAAAAATAACAGTTGGGAGATTTTTTGGCACAGTAGAAATGGTAAATTTGCTCCAACATTCAAGATATATTGCAAAATTAATACATGTGAAGAAATAATTCTTTATAAAACCCTGATCATTTCCTAAATCTAGATTTCCTCAACGTAATGCTAAATATGTCAAAGTATTCATTCTATATGTAGAAATATTTATTCTCCCTTAAGTTTCACTGTGAAGTACCTTAGAAAAATTTTGTTTTCTTCCAAGGATTTATCCTGCTGGAAGAATATGGTAGAGTCCCATTGGGGATCATTAGAAGCATTACTCATGTTAGACATCTATCAGGGCAGCCCTTCTCATGCTAAATCCTAGCGCCACAGCTCACAAATAATATAAGATGCTTACAGGCATAAGTCAGGGAATAATGTCTGAGTAGGAGAAGGTCAAGGCACGGGCAGGGGAAGAGGTCAGAAGGAGTAATGTGCCCTGAGCAAGGGAGCTGATTCATTTGATGCTGGAAACCTTCGCCAGCCTTTCATTGTCTAGAGGAGGCATGCTTAAAGATGAGCATTATCTGATGCCTTGACAAAATAGCTTGCCAATAATAATGGCTTCCTCAGCACTTGAAAGGGCAGCCATGATATCCACATTTTTTTGGTAAATTCTTTCTATGGTTGATAACTGTAGGCTTAAAAAGAATGTGATGAGTTGCTATTAAGTAGTTCACTTGTCTTGTTGATCTGTCTTGTCTGTTTCATCTCTATATTTTCTTCCATGCAAAGAATCTTTTTTTGTGACCCATAGAAACTGTGTGTTTGATTCATAGTCTTATGAAAGAGTCCCTCATTATAGGGCTGTAGAGATAGTACAAGATGTAAGGCCAGTTTCTAATGTGTCCGACCCTGGATGAATCCCCTGCACCCTATATGGCACTCCAAGCTAAGAAAACAAAAAGTTCTTTATGATGGACTGTATTGATACTATTGATTAGATTGGAATTGAACTTCTGTGTATTAGAATTCCTTATCTATGAAGCAACTTTAGCCAGGTGACTACAGTTTGGTTCCTCTGGCTTTTCTAAATGCTGTTCTCTGATCGGGAATAATCTTTTGACACTGGTTATTATTTCCCTTTTCCTCCCCTGATGCCTTACCCAATTCATGTTTGGTCTAAAAAGTAAAGTAAAGGCCCTCCCGTTGATCATCGATTTGCTCGAGCAGGCCCAGTAACATCTCCATTGGAGACTTTGTTGTTACTGTGTCTGGCATATTGAATACGTCACGGGGAGCTTGCCAGGCTTTATTCCATATGCAGAGATAAAAAAATGTTTGGTCTAATGATTCAAAATAGATGTCTTCTCTAGATAATCTAAGTCCCCCTCTACAAGTGTAGGTGTGATATGCTTTTCTCTAACACTATACAGAACTGTGACCTTGTCCATGATATGTTGTATTGTTGTATTATATTTATGTATCTGGGCCTTTCATACTCTGAAAGTCTGTCATAACTACTTCATTGAGTGACTTAAGTGGCTTAATACATTCTATATGCATATATATGTATTTATGTATATATACACATATATATGCGCACATATACTTTAACATGGTTAATATTCCCTTATATTCATGGGTAACAATTTATTCTTTTAGGAGCAGAAACAGTTAGAAAAAAGAAAAAGCAGAATTGCCAAATATTATAACCTTCATCTCCGTGGTGCATGTTTGTGTGTGTGTGTGTGTGTGTGTGTGTGTGTGTTTCTTATTTGTCTCTATAGGAAAAAAAAAACTTGGGATAGCTTGTGGTAGAAAAGTTCTAAAATGCTAAACTTGGAATGTGTCTGTTCTTCAGTTTTGTGTTTTCAGATCCTACAAAGTGTCTTGGATAGGATAGGAGTTTGGATGTCTACCTTAATATACAGTTTTCAGATGTTCTTGTAATTTTCCTTCAACTCTTTCTGATACTGTAGACAGGGAGGGGAGAACATGACTTGGATTCAGATATGGTTGCTGTTAGCCATAAGTCTATTAGCAAAGAGTTTGTTGAGTTAGTTTCTTTTACTGTGAAATGCAGAGCTTGAAATAATTGACATGTAAGTCACTTTTAGAATTGCACTTCTGCAGTTTTTAACCATCGAACTCCACAAGGAACTGGATTATTTACCAGATTATTTATTTATTTATTATTATTTACTGGATTATTTTTGTCTAGAGTTTTTGTCTACGTGTCTAGTGAGTTTTTGTTGAGAGTTTGTGCCTACATGCCTTGCAGTACACTTAAGTGATAAGAAAATGGATTTCAGAATTAAGATACCTAGGTTTGAAATCTGGCCTCAATGCTAGCCAAGTGTGGCACCTTTGCAAGCTATCTCGTTTTTGTGTTTTCTGTTGGGTAAAATGGAAATGAGTTTCATATCTGCTTTATGTGGTTTTTGTGAGGATCAAATAATTTGATATATATGTAAAATATTTAAATGATGCTTGATATGTTCTAATATCTGTTTAAGTTATATTGTTTTTGTTTTCCTGATTGGCAGTCTTTAATAAAACTTAAGTTTTAGTTGAAGAGACATCGTTTTATAACATTATAAGAGGTTTAGGTTTGTATCATTACAAATTAAGTTTGGTATATAGTTAGTTTATTATGGTGGCTTTGTATAGAGCCCTCATGCAAATCATACACACAAAATTTATATTTACAGAGACTCGAAGCCATGAGAGCTCTTACCAGAGATGGAAAAATAGCCAACCAACCAACAAAGGCAGAAGTGTGGGTCTTCTTTAGAAAGGAAAAAAAAAATATCAAGGATAGTTTAACAGGTTGCAGACATAATTTTAATTAGATTGCTATGTCAGTGGGCCAGCCCTTTCAATCTAAATAAAGCAGGATATATAATTGTTTATGCAAGTACCTAAATGCCAGCAATTAGAGGTTATATCATGTTGCTTTCCCCCTCAATTTAAAAAAAATGTTAATGCGTCTAAGAGGATTAAGAGATTTGCAATTTACTGTGAATTATTTTAATCAGATTATAGGTTCCTTTTTACTTGGAGTTCAGCTCTTTAGCACTTGGGGAATGGAAGTTTGCATTTGGAGTATGGGATGATGACAGACACTGGGATGTGTGAGGGGTGGAGAACAGCAAGGCATTTGATCCTAGAGTAATGGTGGGCGGTTGAGTGTGTGGGGGTGCGAATCTGGAGAGTGAAGTTTCAAAGGGAGCTGTGTGGGTACAGGCAGTAAACTTCACATGTTAATAAATGTCTGGATTCCTAAAGACTCTTGTCTGGTGCCTCTTTTCGGTACTTCAGTCCTGTCTTCAAGAAGGAAGCAGTAAGAGTGAGGCACAGAAGCAGCGTTTTAAGCTGAGTCCTTGAACTCAGCTGGGGAAATTCGGTGTCATAGAATATTATGGTGTGTAAAATTACAGCCTCTAAAGTAATTCGTTTAGTTAATAAATAATTTCTTATCACATTCAATTGTGTCTGGCTGTCTGTGCTCTAATCTTGGCACCCTCATTAGCTCTTTTTTTTAACTTCACCAAGGATTTGTTTTTAAGGCATGCAGACACAGAAATGACTGTCAGAAAAAGTGTTTATACACAGCGATCCCATGAAACAGGCCGCACGGAATGCCATTCGGAGCTTATCCACACCAGGAAGTTCTGGGGTCACTTGGGAGGCAGAAGGCGCAAGGGGAAGGCTTGGGCCTAAGCCTTTATTGTGGTTTTCTAGAGGAAAGAATGAGAAAGGCAGGTCTGAAAACTGAGCAGGGTTGGGATTGGAAGGTTTCAATCATTTCCGTAGGCTGTGGAGTATTGAAAAATCTCCAGTCATCTAGTACCTGCCTGGGGGGTGATCAGGGGAGAGGAAAATTCCCTCAGGACTCTGAGGATAGAGTGCAGTCTGGAGTGGCAGTTGGAGGGTATGTTCTTGGGCAAGGTTTGCTGTCTCTGGGAAGCTGCTGCTCTTGGGCTAATCTCCCTGTCAGGAAGGCCTCTGATGTCAGCACGTTAGGAATACAGGTAGGAAAGTGTAGTAACACATTAGCAAACTGTGTGAACTTGTTTTAATGAACCTATCTAAGCTTTCACTTCCTTACCTGTAAAGTAGGGATAATACCTACCATGGTAATAATAATAGCTACCTTGAAGAGTTTTGAGATTAAATGGAAGAGATATCATTTTCCTCCTAAGAAGTAGGCAGGATTGGAGACTCGAGTGTTAGGAACTTGCCTTGCACACAGTCCACCAAGGTTCAAGCCTCAACAGCACATGCGGGATCACTCAGCCCCACCAGGAGCAAGCCCTGAGCCCCAATGGGAGTGGCCTCAAACGCACAGACACACTAAGTGGTCAAATTTTGAAATCCTAACAAATAATAAATTAAGAGTTCAAATCAGTACTAACTCGCTGAGACCTAGTATGTGTGCATGTAGTGAGATTATATTGTGTGTTTATTGGTAGAACAACTTGGATATTCTAGTACCTAATCTTAAACAAAGATTGCCAGTCTCACATGATAGCAAATGTATACTTGGAACTTCTCTCTCAACCTTAACATATAAATATCATAGGGATCATTTTATCCTTTTGTGGGGCTTTTCTGAAAAGACAATATAATATTCACTAGTATGCTTAATACTAATTATACTAGTTTGTAATATAAGAATTCAAGGATCTGGGGCAGGGAAGTAGACTCAGAGGACAGGAGTCCACACTTTGCTTTCATGAGTCCTAAATTTAATTCTTGGCACTGCATGATTCTCCCAGCATGGCTGGGAGCTGCATCCAAGCACTGGTTCCTGAGTACTCCAGGTGTGGCCCAGAAAACAACAAAAGAGAAGGGTTTTGAAGAAGATGCGAATATTGTGGACTCTGACTTTATCAGAGACTGTTTCACAGGAACAATGTGATCTTATTAAAAAGATTATATACACACACACATACATATACACATACATTAATTTCTGGAATATGACTTTGAGTGAGATCATAAATAAAAGCAGGTTCTTGAATAATATTATTTTCAATATCAATAAATTGTTTTTCTCTCATCATTACTGTAATATAACATTTTAGAACCTAGTAGGGTTTTGAAGTATTTACTGTCCTTGGGCGTTAGTCTCATACTGTGTTTTCTTATATCCCACAAATGAGTGCAATCATTCTATGTCCGTCCCTCACCTGCTGGATCCATTTGACTCAGCATGGTACTCTCCATGTCCATCCATTTATAAGCACATTTCATGACTGCATTTTTCCTGGTAGCTGTGTAGTATTCCTGCGTAATAACAAGGGCCAGGAGGACGGCTCCACTGTTGGAAGCTTGCCGTAAGTGATGGTGTGGCAGGGCAGTTAAATTAGAGAAGGGACCACTATGACAATGATAGTTGGAAATGATCACTCTGGACAAGAACTGAATGCTGAAAGGAGGTGAAGGGACAAACATGATTTAGTAATTGTACCTGTATATGATTTAGTATCTTTCAATACCTATATTGCAAATTATAATGCCCAGAAGAAGAGGGTTGGAAGAAAAAAAAGGGGGTGGCAGGAGGAAAACTGGGGACATTGGTGGTGGGAAGTGTACACGGTGAAGGGGCAGGTGATGGAACACTGTATGATTGAAATTCAGTCATGAACAACTTTGTAACTGTGAATCTCACAGAGATTCAATAAAGCAAAATTAAATTATATAAAATAGAAGTATTTAATAATTGCAGTGCATGTAGAAAAAGGTTCTTTTTGTTAGTCTATTAGACAACAAAACTGTGTGTGTGTGTGGGGGGGGTAGTGCAATTACCATTCATGTACTCATTCATGTAGCCAACCTGAGTTTGATTCCCAGACCACATACGGTTCCTGAACACCATCTGAGCACAGAGTCAGGAGTAATGTGATGTGTGTGTATCTGTGTTCAAAGCGAACATACATTTTGTTGGGTAGTGTTGAAACTAAAATTAGGTAGGAATTACTTATAGATCAGGAGCAGGGGAGGATAAACCTGTGATCAGAATGTGAAAGTTTTCTTATTCTTTATGAATTTTAATTTTGTTATGTGAAAAAGAAATTCCATATAAACATTTTTAGATAGTAGAGCCTGTTCATTTGACTGATAGAAAGATCTCTGAACCTGTAGCATGGAAAATGAATGGTCAGGATTCTTCAGGCAATGGGAAGACTTGGAATACTATTAAGATACTTAAGAGGGTGAAGATTGATAACAGAAGTTGAGCTGGAAATGTAGGAAAGGCTAAAGATTAGAATTTTTAGATGGTAGAGCGAGCCAACAGAATTGACCAAGCATATAAGATGGATGATGTAACATAGGATTCTCAGGACTTCCCTCCTAAGGGAGGAACATATACATAAAGGAAACTCAGCGATGTGTGCGTTGTGGCTTGTGTGTATGAAGTCAGTATCTAATGTGATAACTTTGGTAGAATTAGAAATGGTACAAGTAAAAGGAAATTCATTCCATTGAGAGACTTGAGAATAAAGAGTAAGCAGAGTAGTCTTTTAAATAAGCTCTTTTGGCCAACTTTTGATACTGTTCTCACTTCTTTGATTGCATGAACGTGAGCCTATGATAGAGGTATTTGTTATAAACTAAAGGGCTTTTAGTGGAAATGGTCATTTCTAAGTTTTTTTAGCTCTATTAATCTCAATTTTGAATGTTCGTGTTTTTGGTCTGTTATCATTTTAGTCAGCATTATTGATTTAGAAAAATTACAGGATCTGGAGTAGATTCAAGTTGCAATTTAATTTCACAAAATTATTTGAGTAATCACTCTGTAACATTATCTGGGATACATACTGGAAATATAAAAATGATTCAGGCAAGTCCCAAATCCAGAAGACCTGAGGTTATAGGAGCACCTATAAATGACTCTGGGTAAATTTCAGTTTTTTGCAATTACAAGTTTTTCTTCTTTAGAAACCAAGGTGTCAGTTTGCAATCATACTAAATAGGTTTAAGGTTTCTGAAGACAAGTGTTGTAAAATCATGTTTCTGAAGAGGTATGTTTAACAGCCAGTCTTTAGAAGATAATAGAATAAAGAATATATTGGGGCTGGAGAGATAGGACAGTGGGTAGAGCAGTTTCCATTCATGTACTCATTCATGTAGCCAACCTGGGTTTGATTCCCAGAACCATATATGGTTCCTGAACCCCATCTGAGCACAGAGTCAGGAATAAGCCCTGAGCACAGCCAAGTATGTGTCCTTCCCCCTCCCCCCAGAAACAATTATGCAATTACAGCATCTTAGAGTGTGAGGAAAATAAAGAGGTCTTTCCCAATATATATACTGAGGCAGAAATTTCTTTCTTTTCCTATCAGAGTTGCTTCATAGATTATTTCCGCTCAGTTTCAGAGAGACACTACCTTGTTTTCCAACAGTATTTAAACTATCGTTCTTTCCAGTTCTCAAATCTCTGCTTTCAGAATGTTTCTTCATTCAACTCCTCTGCCTAATGCATACTCAGTGCTCACTGTGCCTCAGGAACACGTGTGAGGCGGATCAGGATCTCCTCTTGAAGGACGTTTGGACTCTACCCTGCTGTCCATTGCCCAGTTCTTCAAGTTGAGGGTCATTGTCCCTCCTATGTCTACTCAAGTGTCTTCAATGGGGCTTTACAACTTTACTAATGATTCTTTCCTCCATTTGTATATGTTCATTTCCAGTGTCAGATTTGGGTTATTTTGATAACAAAGACAATTCCTTTTTGATTTCTGCAGACCTAGAACCCAACACAATGTCTTGTCTGAGAAGCTGAGGGCTTCATTGAGCCCATATTTAGTAACCTGGACAATAGGAAGAATTGAAGAGTCCATTACTGCTTTCGGTGCATTTATGTACTTGATGGAATCTTAGAAAGGACCAAGCTTTTAGAAAGACAAAGAACACCTTTACAATTTTTTTATTCTGATTTTTATTATAAATTTAAATTGAGTCATGGTGAAATTACACAATTATTCGTGATTGGGTTTTAGATAGGCAATGTTTAAACACCCATACCTTCACCTGTGTCCACTTTCCTCCTCCACCAATGCTCACTCCTCAAATTTGCATCAATCCCTGTTTTTATGAGAGACAACTAAAAAAATACACACACAGACACACACACACATTTTTGCACTGTGATTTCCAGTACTGTTGCTGATAAGTCTCATACATAATACTTTACCACCGTTTGGCACTACATCCTCCTGGTTAAATGCTTCCCTCTACCATAGACATTGCCTCACTGAATTGCTCTTTTGTTTTCTGTTTGCATTGTCTTTGGGGTGTCCTCATTCCACTGTTGTGTTTCTTGATGTCCTTTATATGAGAGAGATCATTCTGTGTCGGTCTCTCTTCTCTCTTCTGGCTAACTTCACTCAGCATGATACTCTCCAGATAGAGCAGCAGATTTCATGACTTTATTCTTTTCCTTGGGGTGGAATAACATTCCATTGTGTATATGTACTATTGTTTCTTTATCCAGTCCTGTTTTTTGGACACTTGGATTGTTTCCAGATTTTAGCTATTGTGGATAGTGCTACAAGGGACGTAGGGGTGCAAATGTAGACACACATTTTTTAACATGTTTCTTCAGGGAATATATTTATAGTCGGAGGAACTATATTGAATTAAGTGCCTTTTAAGTGAATTTAATTCAATAATGTCATAGTGAAAATTTAAAATTACTCTCTACCTCCCTTTCTTACAAAACAATGCTAGTACTTCTTTTGGCAGAGTAAGGAAAGAGAATGTCCTGTATTAGGCTTCTCAGCTCAGTACTGATGAGATTTAGAACTGGAAAACTTGCTTTGCAGGGGATCCTGAGCCTGGTAGGGTGCTCACCAGCCACTTTGGCCTGCGTAGTTAATTACTGGATACGAATAGTATTCCCAGAGTGTGATCAGTAAAAGATGTGTCCAGGCATTGCCAAATCTCTGATGGACTGAATTCTCTCAAGTTGAGGACAAGGACCTAATCTATGCATGAAAATACTTCTCAGAAAGAGCCCATATGGCAGAACCTTAATGAAGCAGGTTATTTAGTTATATATTATCTACCTTTGTGATGCTAATTATGACCTATATGTTGGCCTAGTTCTATAGAAATTACATATAAATGCATACATACCTACATATATGTACCTGCATATATATATGTCTATTGTACACAGAGCAAACATATTTTCTCTGTTCTTACAAATATAGGTATTTGACAACAAAGAACAACTAATTTGTCAATATGCTTTTATGACATAATGAAGCTTGAAAGTGTTTTTGTTTATCACTCTGTGGAATCAGTTAGGCAAGTTCTATACTCATTTTTATTAAAAATGTATTTGTTAATACACCAGGAAAGCTATTTCTTACAGGCCAAATTTACCAGTGTGATTGGATCAAGTCTTTATCTGTGATAGATTGTAAGAAATGTCCTCAAGGTGATGACTTGGAGAGAAAGACCTGTTTAAGACAGAGTATCTAGGGGAAGGTCCTGTTAAAAAAGCATTTGAGCTGAAATCTAAGGGATGAAAATAAATACAAAATATCATGGGCATAAGTAAGTGCCAGGGTACTGGGGCAGGACTAATTTGGTAAATTTAAGGCATGATGATAAAGGGGAGGTTGCTGTAAGATATTTTACATCACATAATAGCCTCATATGCCATGAGTATTTATATGGTTCATTTCAAATTATTAAAAAAAATCCTTAACGTTTAAAAGTTAAAATTTCACTCAAAAATTTCAGGTTCCTAACTTCCTTCAAAATCCTAGTTGGATGAAATTTTCCAATGTTTTGTTGCTTGTGAAAACTATTCTTAGAACTAGATCGGGAGTAACTCTTCCCTGCAGCCTGGTTTGCTGGTACTGTTGTCTCTCATACTATACACCCATGTTCTAATGCCCAATCTGTGTTGTTCCATTAATGAACTGCATGGCCTTTTGGGTATGCCTTTTTGCTTCTCTGCTTTAGGAGGACCTTACTCAGGATGCTGTGGGAGAATGACTTTTGGAGGCAAAAAAAAAAAAAAAAGACTTGGGAACCCTTTAAGCAGTTGCCACTTACTGGGGTTGATGACAAATTGGTCTGAAGGAGATGGAGAAAATCTTCATTTCCTTTGTGGTACATGGTTTAAGGTACACCATTCATGCTGGATAAATGAGCGAGTGGGGTCCCTAGATCGTAGGCCCAGTTGTGATGAGAGTAGGGCTTCTGGACTTGGGCAATATTGTAGTCCTGAAGGAAAGATATAGAATATACCATGCAGTGAGTGAATAAAAGATCTTGCTGGTATATTTGCCTCACCCCTGCCCCCAACCTCCTCCCTCACTACCCACTTGGCAACATTAGTAGTTAGGGAAAAGAAATAATATTATGAATTGCCCAACATTGATTTGCATATTCTTTGTTTAGTTATCTATAGAATTTACTAGAATCGATTTGTCAGTATTACAAAAGCATAAAGTGTATTATACTAGATGCAAAGTAGACACTTCTAACTTTGGGTGTACAACAGTCATTATTTTCCATCTGGTTCTCTAAACAAATGCCATATGAAAACTGTTCTGGTAGTTTGACTATATGGATTCACGTCTGTGAGGTATTTATAAACACATGATGTGAATTCTTGCCCCTTCCAGCATTTTAATGGTTTCACGTTAAATGGTAGGTCATTATACTTTTCACTGAGACAGTGAAGGGTGATTAACTCCGTCTGGGTTCAACCAGTGTAATTTTAGAGGCTACAAATATTGTTACAAGTCAGGTTAAGGTTTAAAGGTGAAAGTATAGTGAGGCTTGACTGAATGACTTTTACAGCATGGAGTTAATGTACACAAACAAAGAAACTCTTGTTTTCTTTCCATTATGAGTGCAGAGAACAAATGACTTGACTTGTGATGGCGAGAAAAATGTGAAAATTAGCTTGGTCCACAATAAAACCTGGGCAGTGTGAACCCATTTACTCACCATTTCAAATGGAAAGTTCTTTTTAAAGGCCTTTTTAACATTGCTGAGATTAGAAACTTTAGACTGGTTTATCCTAACAAATGGCATCAGCAGTTTTACTATCTTTTACATAAAGAAGGCAATTTAACCATAATAAAATAGCTAGCCTGCTCTTGGAGGGAAAACTTGCCCTTCTTCCCCGTGCTGACTTTTTAATAGAAGACGCCTTCCCCCCACCCATGGTTCTATTTCTCTTCCTAAGTACTTTGGGTAATTTGATAGACCTTCCCTTTTCACTAGTTGGATTCAAATCTTGGAAACTGAAAGGGGTTTCAAGGAGGAAATTTTCAAAGGAAAATTCAGAGTCAAGGAATGGGGCTGGAGGATAAAAGACTGTTTATAAAGACCCAGGGGTGGCATTTGAGTGCAGGAGCTTCCTCTTAAAGCTTAATGTAGCATCTATATCAATTTTAAATATAGATGAAACATGAAATCTGATGTCTGTGTAGATCAAATTTGCCTAACTAATAGATCTCCTTCACCCCTGGACTGCTCAGGTGAAACTTAAAGGACAGAGCTAAAAGCTACATATTTCTTACTATACACTTTAAAAAATCCTTGACATTGAAGAAATGACCAGCTCTGTCCCATGAATATGTAACTTATAAGTTTTGTTTTGACTTAAATCTGTGTTATAATGTGACAGGTAATTTTTTTTGGGGGGGGATACTTGGATTTTAAACATTTTATTCTACTGTTTAAAGAATTTAGGTGCCTTTTGGCTGGGAACCCTGATTTTTTTGGGAAAAAAAAGAGACAACTGAGTGAATGAACAATAATGGGTAAAGTAAATAGCTTTCATTTGGGCTAACTGATCCTTTAAAAAACATGATCTGACCTCATTCAGCTTGTAAAGGTTGGGGTGAGATGAGTAGAACTGGTCCCCGAGGTCATAGCGGAAATGCAAAGGTCAAGGCTTTGCACTTAGCCTTGTGTCAACAGCGTCATGGGCTAATAAGTCTAAGAACTGATGTGACTGGGTTTGACTACATATATAAGTGTATTGGGTTTTTTCTCTCAGTTGAAGTAAAGAAGTGAGTTAAATGCAGGCTTGTAGGCCTTTATATTGCCGCCGAAGGAATTTGCAACTATGGAAGAGAAAAGGTCTTCTTCAAATACAGTTTACTCAGAATCAAAAAGTGCTTGTTAAACCGCTTTGCTTTTTCTAAAAACATTTCAAAAGCTCACTTGTATGTGCTTGTGCAGGCAGCTTTGAGAATCTTTTCAAAACAGTTTTTTTTTTCTTCACACACACTGTATTCTGGAATATACTTAGAGTCCTGAACTAATTTCACTTTGGCTGAGAGATCATCTCAGCCTTTTGATGGTCAGAGATGACCTCTTGATGACCCTAATGATTTTAAATGATTTGAGCCTTATAAAGTTTGAGATGAGTAGAGTTGAATTAAAAAAAAAGCCCTAGTAACAATGTCATATAATCCATAGAAATATCTGGCTTTTTTTTTGCTATTCCATGGCAAACTTAATAACATCCTGCAAATTTGAATTTTCAGCCGGTGCTCTTAGTATCTCACTTCTACCAGCTTCTGGTGAAATAGAAGTATCTAATGTCTTTCAGGGATTTTCTTGAACAAGACTTTTTGTTGCTCTGAGCAACTGTGTGTATACATAGACAGTCTTGAACTTCTTGAATGTCTTCTAGTCTGAGATCAGTTTGTGATCACACTGTGTTTCTAGACCTTGATTGAGACCACATGAGTCTCTTGGGGCTGCTCTTGTCTTGACTTAAGTAGTCTAGGCCGAGTTGACACAGGGCACAGTTCCAGGAGTATTTGTATTCTGTTTAAACAGTGACTCTTGGAGTTGTATAGCTTTTGCTGGCAAGTCTCAGCAAACCTTGCCTCACACCCCTTTGAACAATGAGTAAATGTATTATGTCATAGGAGTAAAAATCCAAGGGACACTAAACTGCTCACAGATGTCACCAAGCCCTGTATTCTTTCTGTCTTTCAATTCAGCCATCCTCCTGGTCTACACCAGCCCTGTCCTCTTGCCCCTTGTTGAGGCTGGTAGTTATGGAGCATGGCATCAAGCTAATCAATAGTGAGAAGAACTTTTCCTTTAGCTAAATGATGTCTTTCCTTTCTAGTCTGATTGAGTCATCTTCAGATAAATACTACCTTTGGACCAGTAAATTGACCAGGGAAATGACATGTGGAGGAGGTTGACTTGGGCCCCTGGAGGCAGCATTGGGATAATTTTCAACTGGGACTGACTAGGGCTCTGTAACTAAACAACATATGGGCCATTAGGAAGATGGAGCAGGTCCATTACATTCTTTGTCAAGTAAATTTATTTATTTGTCCTCTTTTTGGGAAATTGCTTTCCCACAGCATTTTGCCATTGTGTTTGAATCTGAACTGTTTTCATTGCAAACCTGTTGGACAAACTTCATTTTTATTTTTGGTCCCTAATTTAAAGTTTAATCCATTATTTTTAATCTCATTAACCATGTTTTTTTAAATTTTCGGATACCCGTTTCATAACTTTCTTATTTTTAGATAAAATAGCTTTTAAAACATTTCAGAGTTTAATCAGAGATAAAAATATTATTAATATTTCCCCTTCCTCTCAATTTCTTATATGTTGCTTGAGTTACCTTTATTTCCTCTTGGGTCAATTTTTTAATTTCTTAACTTGGTATTTTCATCTCCTTCTGAAGCTTTTCTTGTGTGTCTAGTAATTCTTTCTATTAAAAAAAAGAGTCTGTATCATTCATAAAATTCTTCGAAGTTACAATTGCTTCTCACATGGAAATCTCACCAGGAGTTCTGTGTGAAGTAAACAAAAGTGAGACTATGCTTTAGGGGGGATCAGCTAGGAAGCCAGCTGTCAGACTGCAGGGCACTCAAATTAAAGAATGAGGATTATGCCATGTTTCACCTGGCAGGTTGTTGAGTTTCACTGAGAAAGGGTCAGCTGTTATTGCTGGAGGTAAATGCCAGCTGCCTACTTTTTTTCTTGCATCTGGGAAGGAAGGGGTGACAAGTCAAAGGGTTGCCCTTATAGAGACCTTTAATTAATCCCTCTGTTTCTAATTTTCACTTTATCATTTATTGTCCACAGTACCCCCTCACTTGATTTTCAAGGGTTTACCACTTCAGATCTGAACATTATCCAGAGTCTCTTGACATCGTGTACTGAACCGTATGCTTTAATTCCTGAGCACATCCGTCTTCTCTTTCTTCCAGAAATGTATTGGTTACTTCATTGGTTACTCCCATCTCAGAGTGAGTCATGATCTCATTCTTTCTCATCTGGGGGTGCCTGACTGGCCACCTTAATTTGTTGGTAATGCTGTACATAATATATTGTGTTTTTAGATTTTTTCAAACTAAATTATTATTTGTAATAATGGCACAGTTGGATGGAATAGAGTGCCAGTATTTCCATAATGATTTATCAGTCACCTAAGTGGAATAAACATAACTCATTTCGATTGCAAAGATAATTTTAGTTACATTTAACTACATTTGTAAGCAGTTTACATTTACCACTATTTTTTTGTGTCAAGTTTGCTTAATCGGAGAGATTAATTTAGAGTTAAGTCCGGGGTTCATTTTTCTCTCTCCTTTCTTGGATTCATTCAGCTCATATTTGTAGAAGTATCTGATGCAGTCTTTGATTCATCTGATAAATAGTTTTAGGTAAATAATTTTATCATTTAATAAAACCCAATTAAGGGACAAAAATTAATATTAAATATTTAGAAACATTAATACCTTATTCATTCCAGTGTGAGTGGAATAGAAATTTGGAAAGTAATGGGAGATATTTAGCATTTTTCTTTATGACATTTTCTTGCCAACTGGAGAATTTACAAATAATAACCATTCATTCAGTATATATTGAAAATATGAGTGCAATTGTATTAATGCTATTAGTTATGCATTAATGATATTGTGACAGACTTATTTTCACTTTTACTTATAATTTGCTAAAAAGCAAACTGGCTTACTTGCCAGAAAACCAAGATTCATTAAAATACATCTTTGTGTGTGCAGTGGTTAACTTTCTGGCAAGGAGCTTCTGTTGTCCTGTTAATGCTGGAGGAAATTATCAATTTAAGATTCTGAACTATTAGTGGAAAACAATTCATATATTTTATGCACTCAATATGACAACAAATGGCTTACTCACTGCCAGTTAATAATTGAAAAAGTATTTGGGGGAAAGTCTACCATATTAGAAAAAAATTATCATATAAATATTTTGTTAGGAAACTTGAAAAAAATGCTGTTTAAAAGGAAAATTCCAATGTTGACAGGTAGTTCTTTCTCCCTTCCCTTCCCTTCCCTTCCCTTCCCTTCCCTTCCCTTCCCTTCCCTTCCCTTCCCTTCCCCTTCCCCTTCCCCTTCCCCTTCCCCTTCCCCTTCCCCTCCCCTCCCCTCCCCTCCCCTCCCCTCCCCTCCCCTCTTTCCCATAGCTGTCACTAACACTGTCAAGGTGTACAGGTATTTAATCAAAAGGCAAATGTTTTATTTTAATACCCATTATGCATTTTACTTTGGCTTTCTGTCATAGTCTAGGGTTCAGCTATTTGTTATGTCCCATTATAATTGAACAGCCAGAAATAAAGAAATCTTAAAGATATATTCTTTAGTACGTCAACAGAGACAATTAATTTATACAACAGAAGGTGTACCCAGGCAACTGTTTTCTTTCTATAACCCCTAAGGCAGCTTGAACTCTGTGATAAATATGAGGAAGAAGATTTTATGCTTGCAAGAGAAGAGTGGATTTCTGTTAAAACATGTTGTACCTTATTTTCCAATTTTGATCTCCTCAGCTTTGCTTTCCTTTGTCCAAACTATGGACATGCATTCTCATTACTTCAGATATATAAGGCATCTGATCTTTCCATAAGTGTCTTTTCTATAACTCAAATATGGCTTTTAGCTAACAAATAGATATTTCCATAATTTTCTTTGCAAAAGTAATCGCTTGCCAATTTTGATGAAATACTATAGCTCAATTAAAAAAATCAAAAAGTAATATTCATGAAGAATAAACCACATATCTGTGGGGAAAGAAAAATGCTTGGTGGGTATCAGCTCACTGACAGAAATAATGTACTGATGGATGTCTTTGAAAACCGGTGATTTTAAATCTAATGTATGTAAACATTTTTTTTTTCTTCTTGAATGATTATCTTGGGCACAGTTATATTTCTTACTTCCAGCAGGTGGAGATAAAAGGTTTCTGTCAATGATCCTAGTGTTCTGCTTGTCCCCAAAGGAAATTGTTAGACCACAAACATGTGAGACTTCAGAACTCCACTGTTCAAGTTAGTGTTTGCAGCACTATTTTTCTGTCTTCACAGGTCCTTTGCTTTAAAATTTGACTAGTTGAGTTCTCCTCCCTCCCTCTCCCATATCGCAGTGGATTGAAGAGACTGCCAATTGTAAGAGATAAACACATTTCCCTCCATTAGAAAAAGAAATTATCGTTTAGTTCTTGATATGAAAACTGACATAAAGGGAACTAAGCCATACATCTTAAAAGGAGGAAAAAAATATGTGGGTAACCAGATTTAAAACTTCACTTGAAAGAAAATGTCATTTTGACAGTCATTTCTTTATGTGATAATGACATTTATCTAAGATTTGTTTCAGTATTCTTGAAGTCGAAGAAGATAGTGCATTAACCATTGACTCACTGAACATTATTAAGACAGTGAACAGAGTGTCGAGAAAACAGTGAATTTGCTTTTCGTCTTGTTCTTTCAATTATTTCTTTCTCATTGGTATTTAGTTTTTGGAATTTAGTGACTTAAAATATCAAACATGCTTTATAGCATGATCTTGCCTTAAGGACTTTTATGAAGGCAAGGCTGAGAGATAATTAATGTGTTTTAAAACTATAAATGTTTTAACAGGATTCCACCCACTTCTTGGAAAACAAACATCCACGCGGGAGGGGGCTGCAGTATTTATCACTCAGCTGTTACTTTTTTTTTAAATCCGCATTCCCTGTATTTTATCGCTAAGATAATTCTAATATAATTTACCTTAAGTGAGAATTGAGTTACTTTGTCCCAAACTTTTGTAATATGTTTTATTTTATTATGACTTTATGTATAGGTAGTTGCTTCATTATTGTAGAATATTTGGCTATAAAGACATTCGCTTCCACATATGTGTATATGTGTAGAGTGTTCCTAATTTTCTTCCTCTCTCTTGTGTTTATCCTAAGAAGCAAAAAAAAAAAAAAAAAAAAAAGAAAGAAAAAGAAAGCAGCTTTTTTCCTCACAAATACTCAGAGCATTTTGTCATGTTTTAGGGGACAAGGTTAACATTCTGAAACACTGCTGTGTTTTATGGCCAGTAAATGTTTTTACTCACTAGTGAAAAGTTTGTAAATAGGCACTGTTTAAGAAAACAAAGAGATAATAAGTACTCAGCCTTTTCCCTTCAAAGTCTCTATACCTAGGAAAATGCATTGGTGATCTCAGCCCTTCTGAACAATAGTTGGGATCACAAAACCACTACTCATCATTCAGCCAGCCTGGCATAATTAGCAGCTTTGACTCAAAGGAGGCTTGGGGTGTTTAGAAGGGGAAGCTTTTTCTCCCCCTTGGCCCTCTTTATTCAGCCCCAAGACTCCATGTATCACCAGAACTTTGGGTGAGCAAGGGTTGCCTTCTATACCTGTTCCTTAGAAGATGTGTTTTTTCCTTAGGTGCCATTTGCAGGATACCGAAAGTCTAGTAGAAGCAGTAGTGGGCAAAACTGATGCTGGGGAACAACTTTTTCAGTTTCTTTGGTTAAAGGCTAGTAACACTGAACCATTCCCATTGCCTGCATTTGATCGGCCTGGGACACATGAATAGCTGTCATTGAAGACTTCAGCCTGGGTGAATAGTATATATTACAAAGAGATTTGAGAGGCAGGATTTGTCCAGCATGGTTGACTGGTTAGCACCCACAACTCAGGAGGACTGGGTCTCATTCTTTGCTTGCTGAATGCTGCCATAGACTCTAACCTATGCTGATCGCCATTGCTCACAACCCAGGCGTGTTAGAATCTCTATTAACTCTTTCCTTCCACTGAGGTAATTAAGAACAATTCTAGTGCACCAAATGGTGAGGTGTTACCTTGAAATGCTTTTTTAAAAGTCTTTTTTTATCCACATAGCCACTCATTCCCCCTTGGCTCAAAGCAGTTGCGATAGGGATCTTGTTTTCTTGGCCCTTTCTGTGAACTCCATCTCTGATTACTTTCTTTTGCAGGCTCCTTGTGGCTTTGGAGAAGATGGCTTGCAATGAGGCCTGTACATTTCTTTTAACACCTTTTCTTTTCTTTTCTTTTTTTAATGATGGCTTTTGCAAGATCACCAACAAAACCAGTTCCCTTAGATTTTGGTCTGACTCAGCTGCTGCTTTTACTGTTGGGATTTTTTACCACTCACCTAATTTAAATCTACCCTCTGCAGAATTGAGATAGGAATAGGCAGTCGTTCCACAAAAGCTTTGTGACAGGGATCATCCAGACTTTGTGTGAAATTCTACCTTTGTCGTTATCTGCAAATCTTCCTTGAATATGCCATACACATAATAATCAGTAAGAATAGTACACAAATAAATACAACAGAAATCCCTTAAATATATCTAAGGTGGTAGTCTGGAGAACATTTGGCAGGTTTGCTTGTTATAGCCTGGGGATATCACGGACCTAGTGAATAGAGAATACGGATGCAGCTATACATCCTAAGCTACACACCAGATAGCCATTGCAACAAAGAACAATCCTACATAACGTGCTAGTTTAAGAGACAGCATGAAAAACATTGGTATAAAACCGTTTCTCTTATTTAGATCTTACCCAATGAAAACATAGATTTTTTACGGTTGATACTTCTTTCACTTTTTCAGACCAAAATATGGATAAGGTACCCAATCTAAGTCTAATCTGTTGACTAGATATTCTGAGTGGGCCACCTTTTTTTCTCATTCTCTGACAAAGAACATGATTCAGGGGAAAACTGGGGCAGAGAAGAAAGAGATATTTCCATTATGTTCACACATTAGGGATCTCTGATTGTTAAACATGTATAGGAAGAAAATTAAAAGATGGTTTGGATGAAGAATGACAATGGTACGCTTTCACTTAGATGTGGAATCTAAAAAAGCCGAACTCTTAGAAACAGTAGAGTGATGGTTACCTGGGGCTAAGGGTGGGGGAATTAGGGAAATTTTATTTAAGGCTATAATCTTGCAACTTGTGGATAAATAAATTCTAGAGAGTGAATGCACAGCATAGTGATTATAGTCAACAATACCATATTATGAACTTCAAAGTTACCAGGAGACTAGATTTTAATTGTTTTCACCACAGCAAAGAAAAGATAATTATATAGTGTGACATAGGTGTTAGCTTAGACTATGGTAGTAATCATATTGCAATATATAAATATATTTAGTCGACATACTTGTGCCCCTTAAACAGATACCATACAGTGTGACATTCCTATCTCAATTTTAAAAACAAACTGGTCCTGTAAGACAATGCTACACGTTTAAACCTTTTGTAATTTATTCATAGTGTACTTTATTCCTGGGTGTGTCTCACATCTTTCTATATTGAATCTGATAGCTTCATGGAGTAATCTCTTGATTTATTTCCCTCCCCCTGGCCTCCCTTGCCTTCACCTGCCTTCTGAATCATCTATGCTGTGGTTTGGGGATGGAGAGTTTAGCAATCACTCCTGATTTTTCTAATCTCATGAATCAGCATAACATAATGGTAAATTGCGCAAGCTCTGGTGTCAAGAGAGTTCAGCTCACTTCCCAGATATTTCCTAGACTCAGCACTCCCCTTTCAGTACAGTGGAGCTGTAAAATCATCATTAGCATCTTCATCACACTCCATTCTGGAGGTTAGAGGAAGAATAAAGGAAAATATGCCGCACACCACAGTGTCAGACAGAATGCCTTGATAACTTATACGGTTATTTATTTTAATCTCAGTGTTACATTTGTATTGTTATAGTTATATAACATTCCAAAATAATAGGAGTCTCAGTTCTTATACATTGCATTTTATTTTAATTGACCACATTCAGATTATGTGCTGCATGTAAGTCATAAGTGCAGTTTTGAGTCAATTGCTGTTCAGTTGTTTGACTTAAAAGCTTGCCTTTCTTATTTTCTATGAATTTCCCAGTCATGACACTGTTACATACAGCTTTTAAACATATTCCAAGAGTGTTGCCTTCTCAACCAATTAAATATTCACACTAATATTTATAATTGAGATTGGTCCCGTGTCTTTATGCTTTTCATTTTGCTCCTTTGGTCTCTGTGTTTGTTCATGTTGACGATATATGCTTGTTATTGCTGGACTCATGATAATTTTTTTCTTATTCTCTACAATATCTTCAAGTATAGTGACTTTTTATTTTTAAAAAAAAAGGATTTTTAGTCGTTAGATTATTGTAACTTTTTTTGCACTGAGTTTTGTATTTGCTTTTTAATGGCCACTTGAATTTTTAGAAAGTCTTTTGGTTTGTTTGTTTTCTGGACTGTCCCCTGTGATGCAGAGGTCATCCATACTCTTGGCTCTGAGCTGAGTGACCACTCCTGAAGGGAATTGGGGGACAATATGTGGTGCCAGAGATTGAACTTGGGCGAGCTGTGTGCAGGGCAAACACTCTACTAGTTGTCCTATTTATTGCTCCATTCCCTGAAAAAGTTTTTTTAAATCACATTAGTATAGAGTATATTGACCTCTGGGACTGAAAAACAGATTCTACAGATGTTTTCCACTGTTCTTTCTATTTAATCAACTGAGAGAGTGTAAGTGGTACTTTAATTCATAATTTTGTCTGTCTTTTAGGAAAATGATTTGTAGCTGTGTAAGTATACTGTATCACTGTTGTCCCATTGTTCATTGATTTGCTTGAGTCGGGACCAGTAACGTCTCCATTGTGAGACTTGTTATTGTTTTCAGCATATTGAATATGCCATGGGGAGCTTGCCAGGCTTTGCCATGTGGGCAGGATACTCTCAGTAGCTTGCCGGGCTCTCTGAGAGGGGTAGAGGAATTGAACCCAGGCTGGCCACATGCAAGGCAAATGTCCTATTCGCTGTGCTATCTGTCCAGCCCATCTATGTATATAGGGAGGTGAAATGAAAAAAAAAAGGCGGGATAAATTTATTTTATTTTGTTTTTATAAAGTAGTGTACAATATTTGAATACATTTAATATTCGAACACCAATTCCACCACCGTTACACCTTCCCACCACCATATTTCGTATGTTTCAATCCTGTACCCCACCCCCATCCCAAAGCAGAACTGAAATAATTTATTTTGTATTGTTTGTTATAAATAAATCGCTGAAAATGTTCCAAAAAACTTTCCTTAGAGTGTGTGAAGATTGTTGTATTTGAGTGTGTTATATTTCTGCTGTTTTTTATTTTCAAATTTCTCTATCATAATGTGATATTTCAAATTGCCTCAAACAGGTTTTCTTCTCTGAAAATGTAAAATCTACAAAAAGTTTGGTTTAAGGAAAATGTTCATGGTGTGGACAGGAAAAAACAAGGAGAAGATTTTCTACTCAATGCCTTGTATACTTTTTATATATATATATATTACAGAAGCATACAGTTTGTAATGTACTCACTCTCATTATTTACGTGGGAGTGTAGGGGTTAGGGAACACACTGGTGTACACTTAAAATGGTTAAATGGAATTTTACTTTTTTTAACAACAGTTAAAATTTAAGAAGTACCTGATCTAGGCATAAGACCCTCTTACATCGAGTGTTTTTGAGTTTTAAGTGGTACAGGTATGCCATCACTTTCTCCTTCAAGAGATTGCATGACTGTTGGGCTTTACCTCCTGATTCTTCAGATATTTAAGTGAGATAATCTGTGGGACATGTTTAAATTACTCTTTGAGTCTTATAAATGTGAGGCCATTGCAATTAATATAGACTACAATAAAATGAACTGTAATATACTTTAATTTATTTAATTATATAGAATGGTGCAATGAATAAGTGCATAAACTCAGTGCCTAATTACATGCTATCTGATCTTGGGAAATTTGAATTTCTTAAACTCTTTATGCTTATGAGCACTCTCATTTCTGTAATTAATCTATTAATATCTACTTCGGATGGCTGCTTAAAGAATTAAGTAATTTAATAAAAATAATACCTATATGCTGCTCTTAATATTAGTATCATCGTTGTCTTTGATGATTTAGAGAATGATGATAGCTTAGATGTTAGTAGTGGTTTATAGTTTAATACTAATATATATATTTTAAATTCACTAATCATTCCTAATGATTATGTCTTCTTATTTCGTATCTTCTCTCCTGATGGGTCATTTGGAAACTGTTTGGAGATTGGGTGTAATTCTTTTTTTTTTTTTTTGGTGTAATTCTTGTATATACCCATGGACTGAAATATCTTGAGATAGTTTTCCTTGAATTACAATAAGTACTGTAGGGAGAGAGAGACGTGCAAAGTGAAGTTTTGTGTAGTGAGGCAGGTTTCCTTCTTGTGAATCAGCCAGTCCCTTCTGCAGCAAGTTCTGGTGAGTCATTATTATACTGTTTATTTGTTAGAAAGGAATACCAAAAGGCTTGGAGATATGGGAATTGCATATTCACGAGCCTGCAGTAAAGATGTGGGAGACTATCTTGAAATGTTTGCTTATAGGAAGCTTGCTCTATCGGAAAATACTGTTTGATTGTACTTACACGTTTATATTTTTAGGGCCTTTAGAGTTTTTATTATAGCCTCTAAAAGAGTTTTTATGATAACTTGGACCACCTGAAGTTTTCACATAATTATGGCATTGTGCCCTTCTCTCGGGCATTGTTGAAAATATGTAAGTTTTTTCTGTCCAGGTTTTTTTTTTTTGAGAGTGGTTGGCAGGTAAGAAGGTGATGATTGTAGTATTTACTTTCTGTCCAGACACCTTGCATCCTGTCCCATCTTAAGGAGGCAGGTCACTTTCTGATAATTACAGTTGTGGGCTAATAAGCCTCTTTGAACGTGTTGAATTCTTAATGTATTGATTTTGAAAAATAATTATAATGTGAATTTAATTCAGTCTATGTGTTTAGAGCATGTGCTATTCCTTGGCAAATGCCTCCTAAAATTATATGCTTGTGCATGTATTAAAGTGTAGGAAATTATTGTTTTACTTGTAACATGCTCACAGTACATTTTAATAAATATAAAGGAATACCCTAAGGCTAGGGAACAGAAAGATCAAAAGCTTACTCTATTTTAGAAGCTAGTTTTATTAAGGTTGATTATTAATTTAAGGATTTATTTTTAGTGAGTATAATGACTAGGAAGGGTCTGAGCCCCAGCCGGTGATCGTGTGATTGTGAGTGTGTGCATGTGTGTGTGTGTGTTCGTTTTCTTTCGTTTTGCCTGTATCCTGTCTTAAACCATTTATCCCTCCCACCTTTTTGTCTGTTAAGCCACTGGGCTTTCATGGCCCTTTTAAGACAGCAGAGGCCCCGGGTAGTCTGGGGGCAGATTGCAGTCGAAGAACATCATTCGGTTTTAACTCCTTGATCAGTAAAGTGGGTTGAAAGTTAAATAAGGAAGCACAGCAACAAAACCAGGCAATCTCTCAGATTCAAAATCGCCCCCAAATTTGCGTTTCCCCTGAAAGTGTGCGAGGAGATTTTACTTAGTGATACTTTATCAGAATGTGATCTACATCACTGAGGAGACAGAAATCTTTTAACAGTTGCCTTTAAGGAACTGTTACTCAGCCCATTGCTTTCAGCACCTTTTGTTGGCTTATTAGTGTATAGAACAGCAGGGTTGAAGGGGAGGAAGAGCCTGTGCATTTTAATGAGCTCCGAAGACAGTGTGAGAGAAAAGCCAGGATTTTTGCCTCATTTTTATTTTACTCTTGCTTATTAAGGATCCTATTGTCGGCTGGGCTGGCCTGACCTAGTCTCAGTGGCCACCCATTTATGGAAGGGGAAAGGCAAGAACTTGTTCCAGTTTTCTGAATGGGATTAGGAAAGCACTAATTAGCAAACCCTGAAAGCCAGGAGGCCTGGATAGGAACCCAGCACCCTTCCACCAGAAACAAATGCAGTCTGGGGAAACATTCACCAATTGAACCAATTAATGCTTGCATATATTAGGCACTTGGTGATATGCTTTCCGCTTTTAATTGCTTCGCCATGAATAAGAGCCTGATGTTCCTCAAGCTGTACTTGTTGATTAAATAAATACTTCTGCCCTGAAGAGAGATGTCAGATTTTGAAGAGTACTAATGTCGATAAAGAGGTCTGTAAATAGTTGGGAGAATAGATTCAGGCTGGATTTGACCTTAGCTGGAAGGAGGTGACTGGGAACACAGTCAACAGAACAGGAAAATTAACTCTTTCAGCGTGCGACCAGACTTCAGTGACTTGGAATCCAAATGGTCTCCTGGGCTCTCGTCAGCTCTTCCCCTCTTTCAGTACACTCACCTTTAATCTTGTAGAATATTAGGAAGGAACACAGGCTTGGGAACAAACAGAACTAGGCCTGAGTGTATATTCTTTTGCTTGTTGACTAGTATAGCTTGTTGGTGCATTGACACTTAAGGAACGTGCTCTGAACCTCAGTTTCCCTACTTTCAAAATGAGGTACTGTAATGGGTTTTATAAAGTCTTTAGGCTTAGGTATAATGTATGTAATGTCACGGGTATATCTGGTGTTCTATATGTTGCCACTATCCTTATTAAAGTTGTCATGATTCTTTACTTCATGTTAAACAAATGCAAGTAGCAGTGTGCAAAAGAAGTAGAGAACTGAAGACACCTTGCTCCAAACTGATAGTGGAAAGAAGGCCCTGGGTTATTTGACTGCAATGAGGTTGGGAGTTGCATTTGTCATTTCATATATTTATCCACTACTACCTTGGATGATTGCATTGGCCACTGGAGAGTAGCATATAATTTCTTGGGCTTTGTATCTGTAAATATCTCTTCTGAATAGTTAGAGTTACCTGACATCAAAATAACAGATTTGATTAGGGCAGAGGATAGTCCTATAGCTAGAACAGGACCCTTCTGTACAGAATGAGACGTCAACAGTTAGTTGCAGTTCTGGAAATGCATTTGTAGGGTTTGGAAATATGAAGCTTGGTTGAATGTACTGTTGATGTAGAAAAGCAGATAGCTAGGTATTCTGTTCTCAGTTTAGATGTCATTGTCATGTTTTGACCTGAGAAAGACTTAATGTATATGTGTGAAACATTTATATGATGTCAGAGTTAGGGAGAGCAGGAAGGTAAGCCACTTGTGTTGCATGGAGCTGACCCCACTTTCAATCCCAGTACCACGTTTGTCTTACTGAACATGGTTCAGGGTTACCCTGGAGCACTGAGCCCGGAATAGGTTCTGAGCACCACCAAATGTGACCCCCAAGCAAAAACAAACTACGGACGATAATTTCTTGCCGTCTGGAAAGTTTTATTTCTTTGTGATAATCGTCATGTTGAACAGTATTGTATTAAATATATGTTAATAAATAGGATATAAAAATCCATATATAATGTTGTATTTATTTAAAATATCAGGAAGATGTTAAGTTTTCTCGTGACTAGTTTCCTTTATATTTTCACCTCATTTCCTTCTAATGACGTAGCTTATGAAATAGTGTTTTTTAGCTATCCATACCTTGAATTAGTGCCCACAATTCCTTACCCTGGTTAGAATGAGAAATTTTATTTTTTAAATTGCCATTTCCAAGGAACTTGCATTGTAGTCTGAGTTTTTAAAAAGAACAAAGAAAATGATCCATAACATTGCAAAGATCATTTCATGCTGAAATATGTTCTCTATGTTTTAGTTTGAACAAGAGATGGAAGAAGAGAGAGGTGAAAAAGAAAAGGGTGGTGAGGGGAGCTTAGGAAGAGAGAGTATGTGAATAAAGGGCAAAGCATAGTGCAGGCCAGGGAGAAATCTGATTTTTTCTAGATCTGAGTGGAATTGTGGAAACTGAGGTATGGAAGGTGGTAAGTGACAGATGAACTGATTGGGAATTTATCCCATGATCAGAGGTCCCCAAACTTATTTGTACCCTTCACAAGAAAAAAAATATTGTGTTCCCTTTCTCCTCTTTTTCCTCCTTCTCTTTCACCATTTTGGACACAGCGGTAGTGTTCAGGGCTATTCCATGCTCTGTCCTCCGCAATGACCCCTGACTGTGCTGGGATATGTGTTGTTGGGGATCGATCCCAGACTGGCATGAAAGGCAAGGAACTTCACTCCTATCCAGACAGTATACTCTCACCCCCAAATCTATAGTCTTTAAGTGAATGTCTTCCCTTCTGTTGCACCCTAGACAATGGTTCTCCCCTTTTATTATTGCAGCCCTCCTCTCCCCCCACCCCCCACCCCCATCAGCCACTTTGGGAAACACTGCTATACATAGTTGGGGATATTTGCCTTTAATGACTGGAGTCCATTTTGAAAAGGAACAGTTTGATTCATTTGGTAAAATCCTTTAAAGTACTGTTAAATTCCATTTTCAAATGGCATAAAAAAATTTTAGGGAAAAGGACAATGGGTGTTATTCAGAGATTTTCTAGTCAAAGAATGGTGGTGAAATGTAATGAAAATAGAAAAGATATTGCATTTGAGACAAACTAAACTCAGCAAACACTTGATGAAAATTAGAGACAATAAAGGACCAAGCCCTTGTTCCCTTTTTTTGGTGGTGGGGAGGGGAAGGAATCTCCCGTGATACAGGCTAACCAGCTCCTGTTACTTGCAAACACCAAGTACCCGATAATGCTCTAATCTAGGGGTATACTGGGCGGTGCTCAGTAGGCCTTATGGTGCTGGGTCCCCAAGGAATAAAAGTTTGATTGCAATTAGGAAGGGATTCGGGGGCACTATGAAATTGGAGTTATGCTGTGATATGCCTTAAACAGGAATGTGTTTCAAGGAAAATAAGCCACCTGTAAGGCTTGGCATATAAAGGACTTGGATCCTGAGTAAATTGTCAATCGATATTTTGTCTTCTGAGATCTGATTATCTTATCACAAGGGACTCCTAACTGAATGGATGCATCCCTAAGTTAGACTGATAGACTTGGGCATTCATTATAATGTAACTGCTTGATTGCATGGCTCTTTCCCCCTGATTCACTGTATTCAGTTGACTCTTCATGTCTCTGAGTTTTGGGTTTCAGTCCTACACTTTCCAAATTACATAGGTTTTGGGAGATTTATTTATCTGCATTTGTTGCATCTCATACTCTGCCTAACCCTTTATCGTGATTTGAACACCCTTCACCTTTCTGGAGCAAGTCTAGTGTTCATATACTACATTGACTATTCTTTGTTTAGCATTTACCCCTTGTCATATCATAGGTCCCAGGAGGGACCAGTGCTGAATAAAAGTAGAATTTAAAGACCACATAAATAAACACAAAGATAAAAGTAAACTGACCTCTCTAAGTGTGTGTGTGTGTGTGTGTGTGTGTTTGTGTTATTGTTGTTTTGATTGCCTACCATGCCCTCCATTGATTGCTGTGGGTTGTAAAGACTTCTTGTATCTGTGATTTTATCATATATGTTTTTAATGTAATTTATTAGTCGAATAATGGTTTAAGAGTCTTGAATAAAGACTGATTTAAAACATCTAAAATATTTCATGATTAAACCTGCATGGTACTCAGCAATGGTCTGAAATATCACAAGGACATAGAAATAGTTCTCTTCACGTGCTGAGACATTTCTGTTCCCTTTTATGTCTGTTGAACACCTGGGGATAGAGAAGTGGTTGACAAATTCATTTCAGTCCTCATAATTGCACATTTAGCAGTTTTGTTTATCCTTGAACCTGATACCTTTATTTGTGAGCTGGAAATAGGTTATCTAACTTTCAGCCTTTAAAAGGTACATTGAGGGACCAGAGAGATAGTACAGCAAGCAGAACTCTTGCACAAGACTGACCTGGATTCCATACTGGACACTCAATATGGTCCCCCAGCCCACAAGGAGTGATCCCTGAGTTCAGAGCCTAGAGGAAGTCCTGAACACCACGACCAGGTATGGCTCAAAAAACAAAAGCAAAACACCAAAAAAGACCCAAGACGGAGAACAGATACATTGAAGACTGACATTATGTCAGATTTTGCCGTGTGGTTTTCATAATTTATTTGATTGAATCCTCTCCAAAGACCACTACACTCCTTATTTTTCTTTTGCGGGTGGTGTGGCACACCCAGTGGTACAAAGTGGCTCTTCCTTCCTCTGTGCTTAGGAATGGTCCCGGCCAGTGCTCATGGTGTTGGAAATTGAAAAGGGCTATCCCAAACTACATTTTGTTGTTGTTGTTTGTTTCATTTTCTGAAGTCAAGAAACTAATGTGCCTAATAAACTGTTGGCACAACTAGTTATGGGACTGAGTTGGATGTCTGAAGACCAAATCTAATATTATGTATTCCTTGTGTCCTCAAAGTCGTCTTCCTAAAGTGGACAGCTTGGCTGGCTGCTTTTATCTTTATGAAATCACTAATAAAAATGGTTTCAAAAGGAACTCTCTCACCTCATCAATGACCCTTTCCATGTAGTCAGAGTCATGAAAATAGGAGATAAAGTCCCCAATGCTTGCATCTGCTTTACTCAGAGGAAATAAAATTCGTTCATTTAACTGGCTTTTTCTATTAGTGTTAGGGAGAGATTTAATTTCAATATAATTTGCTGCAGTTGTTTTTGTCTTCAAGGCATGGTGCAAGTTGTGCCCGAGTGTCAGACTTGTCCTGGGCTCTCACTCTGTAGAAGCAGACCAGCCTCATTGGTACCCAGATCAGCTCTTGACATGTGGGGCCCCATATTCTGGTTGCCTTCTCATGTTAATGAAAATTCTCATTTACATTAGAAGGACCCCATAGTCACCAGGAAAATTGCTAATCAAATTGAACTTTCTGGTTCTGATTTAATTTGGTGGCATTAGTAGACATGAACTTGGGTTCTTGGGAAAGAATTATTGAATACTAATTTTAACTAGGCAAAAAAATAATCTAATGTAAAAGGGACCTCGCACATCAAAACAAATCATTGGGTTTGTACTTATAAGTAGTGACTTTTTAATTGGAAACATACTGTCTTCAGTTATGAATAAATACTCAAATGATGTCCCTTAAAAGATGGGAATAGATATGGAGAGTTTCTCTTAGGTAAAACATAAGAAAGAAAGTCAGCAGAGGGAGTGTGCTAGGAAAACCATTAGATGTGATCTCTTCACCTGTTAAACTCAGCTGTCCCTCTGGGATTTGGCTTTGTGTTCTGAGAACTATTTCTATGAAAATCTAATGAGGAAACCCTAAACTGCTGGTGACAAGAGTAGCCTATTTTACAAACCATGCAGTGACCAGGATCAAGTATCAGAGTACAAACCCAAGCCTCTTTCTATTTTTCATATATTGAGTTTGGTGGCATTTTGTAAAACTATCTATCCTTCCATTGCCAAGCTGACTAATCGACTGGTTGGTCTGTTGACACCATCTGTCTAAAGAATCCACAGCCGCTGCTGTGACTTTTGGTTCAGTTTTCTATAGAAACACATTCCATTGAGGAAGAAATCATTAAAAAAAAAAAATCCTAGTCTAAAAAAGTTGTGAATCACATTGGGATTTCCCTTTCTGTTTTTTTAAAGCCTTTCTTTCTTTCTTTCTTTCTTTCTTTCTTTCTTTCTTTCTTTCTTTCTTCATTTTCTTCTTCCTTCTCTTTCTCACTCTTTCTCTTTTTTTTCCCACTTAAAACACATTCATTTATGTTGTGGTTTAGGAGAGTTGAACACTGTGGATTTTATTGCCATATTAGTAGTCTTTTCACTTTGGTTGATGACATAAACATAAGATGACTAAAATGTTTGAAAAAGAAAAGCTTTATGTATAACTTGGTTTTGTTTCAAAATTTCTGAATGACTCTGTTAAAAATCAGAACAGCTGGTCTTAAGTAGGAAGCTTGCCACTGGGCTAAGGAGTAGGGCAGGGGGAGGTTTTTTGTGGGATAAGTAAGGGAAGGGAACAGAAGGACAGTCATGTAGGGGAAATGTGCCTGCCACAGAGGCAGAGTGGGAGTCAAGAGTGAAACCAGACAGTGGTGGAAGGTAATGGACACTGGGGATGGGGTTGGTGCTGGGATAATATGTGCCTGAAACTCAATCACAGATTTCTTTGTAAGTTTATAATTCATGGTATCACTGTCACTGTATCACTGTCATCACGTTGATCATTAAATTCTTGAGTGGGAACCAGTAAGGTCTCTATTCCTCCCAGCACAGAGATTCAGCAGGCTCTTCTTACTCGTCTTTTCCCAATGATTGGAGGCTCTTTCAAGGTCAGGAAAATGAGACCTGTTGTTGTTACTGTATTCGTCATATCGAATATGCCATGGGGAGCTTGCCAGTCTCTGCCCTTGTGGGCGGGGTACTCTCGGTAGCTTGCCGGGCTTTCTGAGAGGCATATATTTATGTATTTCTCTCTATGATTTGTTGCCTACTGTCTGAACCCCTTTCAGATATGGTGTAGTAATTACAAAAAAGTGGGTAGGAAGTGTCTTATAATTTGTGACTGCGAGGTCCAGAAAGCGGCCTGGCGCGTGGCGGTGGTTGGTTAGTGGACGTCAGCTGGCGGATCTGGGTTCCTTGGGGTGGGGAGGGCTCTCACCTGCCCCACAGCCTGGCACGGAGTCACAGTTCATAGTGACTCAGTTGAATACAAAAAAAAGCTGGCAGAGAGATTGTATAGTGGGCAGGGCAATTGCCTTGCATGCAACTGAACCTGGTTTGATCCCTGGCACCCAATATGATTCCTCCAAGCCCTCCAGGAAAGATTCCTGAGCACAGAGTCCCCCAAGCCCTCCAGGAGAGATTCCCGAGCATAGAGTCATGTGTATATCCTCAGCACTGCCAATTGTGGTCCTCTCATCCCCCAACTTAAAATAGCAGGGTGTTTTTATTTAAGAAAATGTTTTAAATTTGGTGAGTACTTATCTTTCTTACTTAAGTAGCTTCTCTGTTTAATCTTTTTTTGTTTAGGCCTAAGTAATAAGTACGGTTATGATTTTATAATTTTTTGAGAAAAATACAATAGGAACTGAAATTCTTTATGTGTACTTCATGTCTGTCTGAAACATTACTTTAAAACATTTTAGTGGTTTTAAAATAATAAATGATAGAAATGATACATACCTAGTATTTATGTAATATATTTTACTGAGTGAATCAGATTTTTCTTTTTCTTTGTTTTTGGGGCCACATCTCACAGTGCTCAGGATTTACTCCTGGCTATGCACTCAGGGATTACTCCTTGTGGGACCTTGGGGGACCACCTGGGTTACTAGGGATTGGACCCAGATTGTATCTGAGGCAAGCATAGTCTCACTGTTCTATCCAGCCCCATGAATCCAATTTTTAAACTACTACTCTCATCTCTGTTCCCACTGTAAAATATAAAAAAAATGTCCAAAAGCATTCAGTTGCCTTATTGTTTTTACATGTAAGTTTAGAAGTGCATATAAATGTGTGGTTATTACAATTATATTAAGGCCTAAATTTTACCTTAAGTTACTTGAAGTATGGTTAGAGGGAATGGTACACAGAAGGGAAAGTTTACTAAGAGACAGTCTGGATATTTATTATATTTAGCATGTTGACATATAATTCATTTGAAAGGTAAGAGGGCTAGGATCTATTTGTCTTGCAAAACTGGAAGAATAGAAGGTATATAATAACTTGAAGACTCTGGAGAAGAGGTTGCAATTTCTGGTAGAGTCTCCATAATAGCATTATTCAATGGAAGAGAGGCTTGATTTAATATAGGGAAATTCGTAGATTAGGCCTAGTTGGTTGTACGGGAAAGAATCCCATTCCATCCCCACAGGAAATATGTTTCAGGCTCTGATAACACATTGGTAGGATCTGACTTAAGGGCACTGAGAGCAAATAACTAAATGTCATCAGCATGTTTTGGTTTTCTCTCCTCTGCTTCCTCTTGTGTGGCTGTTTCATTTTTCTACTTCACAGGTAAATCTTTTCCATGCAAGAACAAACATGATGTTTGGCAGCTCATAATCTAATAGCTTTTCCCTGCCAGCTCTAGGTAGGAAATCCCCAGGGAAGAGTTCCAATTGCCCTGGCTTTATTCATATGTGCATTTCTGGACCAGTAATTGATGTCACTGGCCTGGGGTGTATGTTCCCTGCTGTGGTCTAGGAGGGGAGCCTGTTACCTGCAGAACGTGAGGATGGCATAAAGGTCAAAGAATGCTACATTCTTTTGGCTTCCCTCTTGAACTCTGTCTTTAAATCTCTGTCTCTGTTTCTGTCTCTGTCTCTGTCTCTCTCTCTCTCTCACTTTTCTCTCACACATACACACAAATTGCCACAGTGAGCAATTGACACATAACTGAAGGAAAACTTAGTTTTGTCTTTGACATTTGGGAAACATAAACAATTTTATTAATCAGTGAGTAATCAATGCAAATAGTAATGTCAGTCAGTACCAAATTACGTGTTAGTGAGTTTATAGCCTTATTTAGTATATCTGGCTGAACCGTGCATATTATTTTTATTAGAAGAGTATCACCATTATTATTATTACAATGCAAGGTTTTGAAAGCAAATTTATGGTAAAGGTAAACATGTTGATTCTTCTTTTATATTCAAAGAGCTGATATTGTGATTATAGCATTCATGGCTTTGATCTGGTTGTACAAATGTGGAAAAAACTATGCTATTTAGTAGATCTTTAGTGATATGCTTAGAATCACCAATTTGAACATTTTACTTTGAGCTTAGAAAATATCCAGAACTGGAAATTTATTGACCCAAAAGAAATTCTTAAAATTGAACTGTGGATGGTCACACATCCTTTACGATGAAAGAAGGATTTTAAAATTCAGGTACAAGGCAGACTTATCTGTTTAGAGCACCTTCATAGTTCCTGGATCTCTGGTTGTCTGTTGAATCAGATAAACAAATTAATTTAAATAATTTAAAAATTATTTGATGTAACACAGGGTAAAAAGTTGTCAGGATTGTTCTTTAGTGTTTGATGTGTTTATTTATAGATTCCCGACTCTTAGGACTGATCGATCAGCCTAAACGTTTGCTCCCTTCTCTGTGCAACACTATAGTCTATCATTGTTCATACCATGGATTTGGGTTCTCAAACTTTAGTAATTTAGCCAGATTTTAGATTTACAACATCTGATTTTTTGGAGTGTCTTTGTGCTGTTAGAGCAATTTTCCAAAAATGATTCTACTCTGTATCAAGTTATAAAATTGTTTCTTTTTATTATTTTTATTTTTGGTGGGCCACGTAGTTCTCCGGACTTACAACTGGTTCTGTGATCGTGGATCACTCTGGGTGGTGCTGGGAACCACATAGGGATCTGGGAATCAAACTCGTGTCTATTGTATGAAAGGAAAGTGCCCTGAAAACTGCATTATCTCTCTGGTCACTTGCTTTTTCCAATTATTATTATTATTATTTTTAAAATTCTGGGTATGCAGTGACCTTTTCCCCACTGTAAGTTTATATGAATGAAATAAAATACAATAGAAGTACTTATCCATTGAGAATTAAATGAGATGGATTAAAAGTATGTTTGTAAGACAGTCTGTTCATAACTCTACAAAGATTATTTCATATTCGTAATACTCAGTTGATAACTCTATTACTCTCACTATATTTGGTGCGACTTTCATGTTAAATTCCCTGAGCAAATGATCTGGGCTGTTTTTGATTTATTTGCTTCTTTTGGGGCCTCACCTGGCTGTGCTTAGGACTCTGTGCTTAGGTGGTACTCTTACTGGTACTCAGAGGACCATATGTGGTACTGGAGAGCAAACTGGATTGGTTGAATGCAAGCCACGACTTACCTGTTGGACTATCTTTCCAGCCCTACACAGAGTTCTAAATCTATTGTTTTCACATTTGAGGGGAATGATATTTAAGGAACAAGTAAACTTTCAATTTTCTTAACATATAAAGCAGTTTCAATAAGTGGGGTGGTGGATGGGGTTTAAGCCACATCCAGGGCACTCAGGAGCTATTTCTGGCTCTAGGAGAAATAGGTGCAGGAGCTGACCGCTGATGTTGCTCAGATTGTCATATGCAGTGTCAGGGTTGGTTGTATGCAAGGATGCAAGGCAATCATCTTAACCACTTGTACTAAATAGAAGAGCACTAGCAGTATTTGAGTGTATTTTATACTTAGGGACTAGGTTTAGGAAAATATTTTATCAGAGAAGCCAATTTATTGCCAGTTCATAAAAGCATGGGTTTTAGAATTTTGATCATTAAAATATTATTTATTTTGAGCATAAAAAGAGATCAGAAGTCTTTTGAAGTATTTGGTATGTAGTTTGGTATTTCTTCTTTCATTTTTCTTTACTTAGGATTTTGGTTCTTCTCTGTACTCCCATTTTGAGAAATAAAACATGCTTTGAAATATGAAAAGATTAAATAGTTATTCCTAGATCATTCCTTTCTGTCTGTGCATCCAAGTCAGAGTGCGCTTAGAATTATGAAAGTTTACAGTGAAAACCATAAGAAACTCTCTTTCTGCTTATTTGAGAAATGGGTTACACTCATAACTCAATGAATTTTTAGCAATAGTTAATAATAGAAATTTAACTCTGTCTGCAAACTTCGAATGCTTCAGTTGTTTATTTTTAATTTTATGTGCAATGGAAAATTAGGTTTTCTGTCCATATGATTTTTATATAAAATAATTATTTTCATATGTTTGGCTTTGGGGTTTTTGAAAGACAAACTTTAGAAAATGTGAGAGCTTAAAATCTGCACATGTTATTTTGCCAGACACATCACAATAGACTGCTGTTTCAGTGGAGCACACATATTATTGAATATGCATACTAACATGATACTATACTTCCCAAGAGCATTCACTGAGAATGTCCAGGAAGTAGCGTTCACCATAGATTTATTTGATTCTACTACATTATAGGTATTTTCAAAAACCCTGATCTTGCATTGGATAAAATATGTTATGGTTAACCTTACTTTATTATCATGTTTCCAGTATTCTGTGCCAAGTAATTAGTGATATAACCAATATATGACTTAAATTGGTCACTAGGAGTACATTTAAATTAGATAGTCTATTTGTAGTCTTGGCATGGTATGGCTCCCAATTTTTATGAGTATGGGAATCTGATTTTAGTAACTAAGCTGCCATAATTATACCAGCTATAATTTTAGTAGTCATTTAATTTTTGGGGAAATATAGTGATTTTTTTTGTGTGTGTGTAGTGCACTGTAGCACTGTCCTCCTGTTGTTCATCGAGTTGCTCAAGTGGGCCCAGTAAGGTTTCCATTGTGAAACTTGTTGTTACTATGTTTGGCATATGACATACGTCATGGGGAGCTTGCCAGGCTTTACCATGTGGGCAAGATACTCTTGGTGGTTTGCCAGGTTCTCCGAGAGGGGCGGAGGAATCAAACCTGGGTCTGCTGGGTGGGCCGTGTACAAGACAAACGCCATACCATAGTGTGTGGTAGGTTTTATTGAATGTAACTTGCTTTGAAAGATGGAAGAAGAGAAGAAGGAGGGGAAACATGTTTAAGGGAGAAATAAAGTAAAAAGTGTAGAGACAATCAAATGTGGGCTTGAAGAGTGAGCTGGAAATAAAGTGATTTTTCAAAGAAAGTTGTTTAAAAAATATTGAATTGGTACTTTAAAAAGTTTAGGTATTGGAGCCGGAGCGATAGCATAGTGGGTAGGACATCTGCCTTGCATGCGGCTGACCCGGGTTCGATTCCCAGCATCCCATATGATCCCCCGGGCACTGCCAGGAGTAATTCCTGAGTGCATGAGCCAGGAGGAACCCCTGTGCATCGCAGAGTGTGACCCAAAAATAAAATAAAAATAATATTAAAAATATTTTTTAGGTACCATGGTTTACAGAATTGTTGAATGTAGAGTTCCAGGCATAGTGTTCCAATTTCAACTCTACTGCCGGTGTCTGAATCCCTCCACCAATGAAAATTGTTATTTTATCAATTGGAGCAAAGGTCTTCTTATATTTTAGAGAATTTTTTTAAATGCATTATAATAGGTATTTGCTTTACTGAGCAGTGCTTGGTAATGATAAGATTTTGAGACCTGCTCCTGTGCATCTTGACTTTAAAGCATTCAGATTACGTCAATTTATTGGAGTAATTGAGATAAATTCAAGTAATTAACCAAAAATCAGTTTTAAACAAGGTATGTAACCATTCAAAACCATCCTATCTGCATTTGTAAATATTTCAAAATAGGTTTGTTACTAATACTAATTAAGATGGAATATGCAAAGCACCAACACCTAAGTTATATGTCATAAAACATTTTTAAAATTTATATTCATATGAGTAATGAAGTATAGTCTATGTTCTGCTATCCTATAATGTGAATATTGTTAAACAGAAAAAGAAACTGCATTGCACACCACATAATATAGAAATTCAACTTTGTTGTTATTAAATTGACCTAGAAAGAACTAATAAAACTGAGAATTGGAAAATTTGGTTCTGTAGTTTCTTCTCACTAATTTAATTTTGTTTTTAAAGATCAAAGAACTAATTTTTTTTTTATCTAAAAAACTTTGTTGTTGTTTTGTTGTTATTTTATTTATTATTTTGGTCACATCTGGAAGTGCTCAGGATTTTCTCCTACCTGTATGCTCAGGTATCACTCAGGGATCAATCTGGGTAGTGCTTGGGAGACCATGTGCTGTGCTGAAGATTGAACCAGGGTCAACTATTTGCAAGACCAGGCAAGGAACTTATCCCCATCCGATCTCTCTGAACTCTGTAAACAGTATTTTAATTAGAATTATATCTATAGTTACTAAAAACATGATTCTTCTTTTTTTTTTTTTAATGACTCATGAGACTTTTATTTAAAAACCTCCTAGTATTTCAGGGTCCTTTTGAGTTTACTTTTAACAGTGGTTTGTCCTCAAAAGAAAATTATTGGCCTGTTCAAAGAGATAAAAAAGTAAAACTTTCAGTTTTTGATATTTTTGTAATAGGGCTTTAAAAAATTAGCTTCATTTCATGCAAATATTGAACTTGCTGTATCTATGGCTTTTTAGAATATGATTTCATTTGTTTACCGTTCTAATGCAAAATGATTTGAAAATATGTAAGGTGTTCATCTTTGATAGTGTAAGAGCAGGTAAACATTAGAGAAATTTTGTGTGAAACTGTAGAGAGTACTAGAAAATCTTTATCTTTTTTAGAATTTGGGGGGATATTTTTAGCTTTACCCTAATGTAAAAACAGTCATTCGGACATCTTTTCTTATCAGGTGAACACATCACTTGATTTAATACTGTAATTATTTTCATAGATTTAGGAGTTTTATTTATTTGATTTTTGGTCCACATTCTATGGTGGTCAGGCCCTTTCATAGATATAGGAGTTTTATTTATTCGATTTTTGGTCCACATTCTATGGTGGTCAGGGTAACCCTGATAGTGTGTGGAGACCATACACAGTATCAGGGATGGAACCTGGGTTGTCCCCTACCAAAAAAAGTGCCTTACCTGCTGTACTATGTCTCTGGCCCAGAAGATTTAGTTTTAGAAATCTGTTCTTATTACTATAAGTTTTTAAGTTATTTTTAAGGAATGCATACCAGGAAAAGTACAAATCTGAGTTATAGAACATCATTAACAAATATAAGAAAATGGGAGGAGCACTTTTTCTAAACCTTTAAACAAGATATATCTGAAGTTCTCTGTCCAGATCCAGATCGCTTTTACTTTTAAATCTTCTCTAAATGAGGAAGGGCTTCATTGCGTTCCATTTTCAGTTGGAGGGCATGAAGAAGGAGGATTGTAAGGATGTAAGGCACAAACTAAAAATAAAGTTCTGAGGAGGAAAGCAAGGATTTAGTTACAGGAACTGACTTGATTTAGCTTTATAGGAGCAGGGGTCTGGCTTAGAGTATTAAAACAGTAGCCCAGCATCAAAGTTGGAGTAGGGGGAGGGAGGGAGCTGACTCAAGGAGCCAAGGAGGCACATGCCTAGAAATTTCCCCTGCCCAGGGATAGGCGGTGCTCTGCACTCTTCATGGCCCTAACAGTGACACTAGAGGTTAAGTGGTTTCAGGGAACTATCAACACTATTGACAGATGAGCGGATTAAAAGGAAATAAATAGAAAACCATTCTTTGGAAAGAGGAAGGGAAGTAGATTACCTAGCATTTGTTGTGCAGATGCTGGAAACTCTCCTAAGCACTTTTCATTTGTCCTTTTGGAGTTAACCTGTGAAAAACAGGGCTTTTCACTTAGTTTTCTCTCATTTTACTAGAAGGAAATGGAGAGTCACATCAGAATTTGCATAGATTCAGGTGACAAGAATTAGAGAATGAATTAAAGCCACACCAAAAAAAGTGTGTAATAATCAAGGTAGATTATTCATTTAATAGAATCTACAGAAAGGGCTGATGAAGAGTGCATTTTTTTCCAGGGAAATTTAATGCTTTTTGTGGTAGTTTAGAAAGTGAAAAAAACAAAACAAAACAAAACAAAACTACATTCCCCAGTTGTTTCTAAAGAGAGATGATCTTCACTGAAAAAAAAAAAAGTTCAGAGGATCTGGAGCAGGATATGATCGATTGATATGGCACTTGCCCTGCACATGGCAGATCCAGATTCCTTCCCTGTCATCCTATATGGGCCCCCATGCCCACCAGGGGTGATCTCTGACCACAGAACCACAAGTATGAGATTTGAGATCACCAGTATCAGAATAGACTGGAGAGCCTAGAAACAAATCCTCAGGTATATGGACAGTTAATTTGCAATGGAGGACCAAGAGCATAAAATAGAGGAAGGGATGCCTTTTAAACAAATGGTGGCAGGAAAGCTGGTCAGCCACCCTACAAGGTCAAATTGGAATACTCTCACACCATGCACAGAAAGTGAACTCGAGTGGACTAAAGACCTTGAATATTAAATACCTTGAATATTACACTCATGACATTTAGGAATGTTTAGGAATTGGTGAGATAGCACAGCAGGTAAGATGCTTGCCTTGCAAGCAGCCTCATGGATCCATAGCCCCCCAGGTGGGATTCACCCTGGATGGGGTTCCCCCTGGATGTGGTTCCCTGAACCTGGACAGGGGTGACACCTGTGCAGAGTCAGCAGTGGCGTAGAGTTGGGAACTAGCCCTGAGCACAGCGGGGTGTAGCTTCACCCCAAACCAACACTTAAAAGCATTGGCACTCGGGGGCTGGAGAGATAGCACAGCGGGTAGGGTGTTTGCCTTGCACACGGCCGACCCGGGTTCGATTCCCAGCATCCCATATGGCCTCTTGAGCACCACCAGGAGTAACTCCTGAGTGCAGAGCCAGGAGTAACCCCTGTGCATCGCCAGGTGTGACCCCCCCCCCCCCCCAAAATAGTAAGTTGAGTTTCAAGTCTCATGTGACTGGTGGCCAGCATGTGGAGAACATTTTGACACAGCGACTCCTGTGCTGAAGTTTAACTCACATTGAAGTGTGAGCCCCTGGCGGGACACAGTATCATCAACATGTTAATCAAATGTAGAAACTTTTCTTGGATAGCAGTCGATTTAGTAGAATATTAGAATAAAATTCGGACTCATCCTTAAAGTGTGACTGGAGTTTTTTTTTTCTTTAAGTTGTTTTTATTAAATATCATTTTAAGTAGGAGAAGTTTTTTTTTTTTTAAAGAGTAGCACTCATATTATAACACAATAAAACATTAGTTACATGTGTTGGGCCAGGTAAATGACTCAGAGGGCTGAGATAGCTGATTTGCTCATGGAGGCCTGGCACACTCAGTCATCTGCCACCATCCAGATCAAACGGCTACTTCTCCAGAAGGGAGCATACAGTGAGACCCCCATAGCCATGCCACTGCACTCTGCACCAGGCTGTTTCACTTGGGGTGCCCCAGAGAGGGGCGGATGGGAGCCCTCCCCACCCCATGGAACCCAGCTCCGGCAGCCAAAAACCTCCACAACCCAACAGCCACCATGTCCACGGCTGCTCCGTACACGCTCGGGCTGAGCCTCACATATGAGTGAACATATGTCTGGACCACAGGGCTGCGAAAGCTGTGAAAGTGATCCACTGAGCACTGAGCTGGGAGGGGAGTAGCCCCTGAGCATTACCCAATGTGATGCCCAAACCACCCCCCAAAAGAAAAATATCATAGTGTCTTCTTTGATAGATTATAGTGTCTTCTTTTGGTGGAGAAGGGCATACCTGATGATGATTGGGAGTTACTCTTGGCTCTATGCTCAGGAATCACTACTGGTACGCTCAGGGAACCATGTGAGAGGTCAAGAATCAAACCTGGGTTGGCTGCATGCAAGCAAGTTCCCTGCCCTCTGTACTATCACTTGTGCCCCTGTTTTCCTTACGGAAAGTAATACATTTATTTAAAGAAGATTAGCTAGATTGTTTGGGCTTGTTTGGAATCATAATCATTTGAATATTTTCATTGTCAAAAGAATTTTTCCATAAATATTCTTTCCGGAGTGCATTTTTTTCAAATTTATTTTATTTTATCATGTGTGTGTGTGTGTGTGTATGTGTGTGCGTGTGTGTGTGTGGCCATACTTGGCAGTGTTCAGGTCTTATGCCTGGCTCTGCTCTCAGGGATTTCTCCTTGTGGGACTTGGGACCATTCCTGAGATTGACCCCAGAATGGTTGCATGTAGGGCAAGTGCCTTACTCCAGTACTATCACTCTGGCCCTCCAAAAACCATTTATAAGAGTGCTCAAAAAAAAAAAATGAATGCAGCCTTGGTATTTTATTACTTTAAAAAACAATTTTTTTGCTAAGATGAAAAGCTAGCTAACTGATCTAAATAATATTCGGGATTTATCTTAATATTGTTATTTGCTATATCAACTTGTACATGTAACCAGGAATTTCTGTATAAATTTTGCATAGAATTTAGCCTTCAAGTTTAGATATAAGTGGTACTTTACATATGCTCCTTGAACTCTGAGCATTTTATCCTGTGAAAGTCCCTTCCAGTATGGAAACTGTAGTTTTTTTTAAGCTGGAAACTTCTACATTGTGAGATTGGAAGAAGAGGGTTGGTTCAGCAACATTAAGGACATTAATATATTGAATGTATTATTTCTCTTACATATGATATGTATGTATGAGGAAAAAACAAGAACTCCTGTTTAGTTTTTCAGTTTCCTTCCTTCCTTCCTTCCTTCCTTCCTTCCTTCCTTCCTTCCTTCCTTCCTTCCTTACTTACTTCTCCTTCCTTCCTTCCTTCCTTCCTTCCTTCCTTCCTTCCTTCCTTCCTTCCTTCCTTCCTTCCTTTGTTTATTTTTTTTGACTTTTTGGGTCACATCCAGTGATGCTCAGGGATTACTCCTGATTGTGCATTAAGGAATCACTCCTGGTGGTGCTCAGAGGACCACATGGGATTCTGGGGATGAAACCCAGGTTTGCCTCGTGGTGCAAGGCAAATGCCCTACCCGCTCTGCTATCACTCTAGCCCCTACAGTTCCTTTTCTTAAAGTTTGCCAACTTACTTTTGAATAAACAATAATTCGAACTTCCTGTTTGTGAAAAGGAATAATACCAGTAGTGTTGCTTCACTCACCTGTATGAGTCCAGTACCAAGTAGAGAGGTGGTATGAGGAGGTATTAGGGCTGGATAAATGATCCAGAGGGCCACAGCAGGCCAAGTGTGTCCTCCAGCCCTTTGACATATGTCCATGATTAAACACCTGAAAAGAACAAAAATATCCAAAATGAAATCAAACCAAGTTAGATAATTCTCTTGACAATGGAGAGGACAAGGTCTCTCGATCATCTCCTATATATATATATATATATATATATATAATTATTTTAAATTTATTTTTTGTAGTGGATCCCTGTGAGGTACAGTTACAGACTTACAAACTTTCGTGGTTACATTTCAATCATACAATGCTCAGTACCCATTACTCCACCAGTGCTCGTTTTCCACCACGAGTGATCCCAGTGTGTCTCCCCCTACCCCCACCTCACCCCCCCTGCCGCCCCACCCTGCTTCTGTGGCAGGGCATACCTTTTTCCTCTCTTTCTCAATTTGGGTGTTGTGGTTTGCAATAGAGGTATTGAGTGGCCATCATGTTCGGTCTATAGTCTATTTTCAGAATGTATCTCCCATCCTGAGTGGGCCCTCCAAGCTCCCTTTACTTGGTGGTCCCTTATCTATCTGAGCTACCTTTTCCCCCAGTGTGTGATGCCAGCTTCCAAGACATAGAGCAATCCTTTCTACTATTCTTGGGTGTTAGTCTCCCTTTCTGTTACTTTATATTCCACAAATGAGAGTAATCCTTCTATATCTGTCCCTCTCTTTCTGACTCATTTCACTTAACATGATACTTTTCATGTTGATTCACTTATATGCAAATTTCATGACTTCATCTTTTCTAGCAGCTGCACAGTATTCCATTGTGTAGATGTACCAAAGTTTCTTGGACCAGTCCTCTGTTCTCGGGCACTGGGATTTTTTTTTCCCAGAATTTGGCCATTGTAAGCAGTGCTGCAATGAAGATACAAGTGCAAATGTCATTTCAACTATACCTTTTTGCCTCTCTGGGATATATTCCCAGGAGTGGTATTGCTGATCTCCAATATATCTTAAACTAAAGAATTTTGATTTAGGGACTGGAGCAATAGCACAGCGGGTAGGGCGTTTGCCTTGCATGTGGCCGACCCGGGTTCGGTTCCCAGCATCCCATATGGTCCCCTGAGCAACGCCAGGAGTAATTTTTGAGTGCATGAGCCAGGAGTAACCCCTGTGCATCGCCAGGTGTGACCTAAAAAGAAAAAAAATAAGATTTTGATTCAGTGGCCAGGGATGGATGTGCCTCAGTAATATAGCATCTGCTTGCATGTGTGAAGCCCTGACTTCAATCGCTGGCACCACAAAATAATATTTTATTTATCTTTTAAAAAAGCATTTACTATTCATCTTTGACTTTTTGAACCTTTTTTATATGCAGAATGTACAACTTGTATAGTTTCATAAGGACTTTGCACTCCTTAGGGGTCGCTCTCATGCTTGCAAAGAGGAACAAATGTCTTTTATCCTGAAGTTCTCAGAAATATTGCTTAATGTGTATGTTGGTAATGACCCACTGAGAGGGAACTGGGTATGAATTCTGTTAAAGTGACATTGTATGCATTATGCCTCTCTTATTATAAAGGGAAATGGGAACACTGAAAATTGTCTTAACTTCATGTTGACTCTGTGCTAGGTTAGAGTGAAGCAAATCCCTGAAAGTAATGACCTGTTTAACCTTTGCCAAGAGAACAGTGTGCAGGGGAAAACTCAGTAAAATTATTCAGTTCCTTAAAGATTTTATTTATTATTTATATTTATTCTTTTTGTTTTCTCTTTTTAATCTAATTTTATTCATTCAAGACTAAAGTAATTGCTTAAGATTTATATATACATACTTCAAATGAGTAGATTAGTATGCAGATATGCATGTGTATTTGCATATACTATCGATTCTGACAGATATTTGCACGGGAACGTGGTTCTCGTCATTAAGCAGTTACAAATTAGACTAAGTTTTTTTGGAGACTATTTACTTTCACAGCAAAATAGAGGGAAAAGGCACTCAGATATTTCCAGTACTCACTTCCTCACACATGCATTAACTCCTCCATTTATAACATCCTCCACAGAATGATATGATTAATATTATAATGAATCAATATCAGCTCATCATAATTTTCAAAGATTACTTTGTCCATCACTCTTGATGTTGTACAATCCATGGGTTCAACAAATGTTTCCATAGTTATAGCAATGTACAGAGCATTTTCAAAGTTTCAAGACGACACTTTATGTCTTTATGTCTTCATTTTATGTCTTCATTTTCAAAGTTTCAAGAAGACACTTTATGTTTGATAGATAGATAGCTATTTTAAAATAAATAAAAATCGCTTTTGTTGGAACTTCTAACAAGTTATGTTTGCTGTATCTTTTTTTGACAGTACTACTACTAGCAGGCCACTAAATATGTTTTTTTTTTATTTTATGCACTTTCTTTTTTTTAATATGTGACTACAGTAGTTTATTTCTAGAATAAAAAGAGGGGTGACAGAGAGATAATCCCAATAATTAATGTTGAGCATTTACATACCCCAGATACCCCAGGTCGGGATTGAGGCAGTCCAGAATGGATACCTGACAGTTATTTTTTTATGTTATATATATAGCCCACATATTAGTGAGATCTTCTGGTATCTTAATTTCTCTTTCTGGCTTATTTTGTTAGCACAGTCACCTCAAATTCCATCTGTATTTTCTCAAATGGCAAGATGTCATCTTTTCTTTCAGCTGCATGGTACTCCATTGCGTGGATTCTTTTTTTTTTTTAAATTTTTATTAGTGAAACACCATGAGGTACAGTTGTAGACATTACACGTTTTTGTGCTTGGGTTTCAGTTATACAGTGATCGAGACCCCATCCCTCCACCAGTGCCCATTCTGCACCACCAATTATCCCAGTATCCCTCCCACCCCCCACCTCCCCTACCCCACCCTGCCTCTGTGGCAGGGCATTCCCTTTTGTTCTCTCTGTCCTTTTGGGTGCTGTGGTTTGCAAAAGAGACATTGAGTGGGAATCATGTTTGGTCTGTACTCTGTTTTCAGCATGCATCTCACATCCTGGGAGGATCCTCCCAACACCCTTTACTTGGTGCTCCCTTCTCTATCTGAGCTGCCTTTTCCACTAGCATGTGTGGCTGGCCTCCAAGCCATGGAGTGAACCTCCTGGTAATTATCTCGACTATTCTTGGATGTTAGTCTCCTATTTTTTTTCACTTTATATTCTCCAGATGAATGCAGTCTTTCTATGTCTGTACCTCTCTTTCTGACTCATTTCACTTAGCATGATACTTTCCATGTAGTACCACTTTTATGTAAATTTTGTGACTTCATCTTTTTTAACAGCTGCATAGTACTCCATTATGTAGATGTAGCAAAGTTTCTTTAACCAGTCATCTGTTCTCAGGCACTAGGGTTTTTTTTCCCCAGATTTTGGCTATTTTGAACAGTGCAGCAATGAATATAGAAGTGTAAATGTCATTTCAACTGTTCCCAGGAGTGGTATTGCTGGGTCAAATGGGAGACCAGTTTCTAATTTTTTGAGAATTGTCCATACTGTTTTCCAAAAGTGCTAAACCAGTCAGCATCCCCACCAACAGTGAAGGAGAGTCCCTCTCTCACCACATCTGTACCAACACTGGTTACTTTTGTTCTTTTGGATGTGGGCCAGTCTCTGTGGTATGAGGTATGAGATGATATCTCATTGTTGTTTTGATCTGCATCTCCCTGATGATTAGTGATGTAAAGCATTTTCCCATGTGCCTTTTAGGCATTCGGATTTCTTCTTTGAGAAAGTTTCTGTACATTTCATCGGCCCATTTTTTGATGGGGTTGGATGTTTTCAGTTTGTGGAGTTCAACCAGTGCTTTGTATATCCTTGATATCAACCCTTTATTGGATGGGTATTGGGTGAATATCCTTTCCCATTCTGTAGATTTTCTTTGTGCTGTACCTATTCTTGAAGTTGCCTCCAGTAGAGAATTCTTTAAAAGTCAGATGAAAGATTAAGCTATGAATACCACTCAGGAATTAGCTGAAATGCCATGCTCTCTGTGAATAAACATCAGAACATCAAGTGCAATTTTTGACACAAGGTTGTTTCTTTGCATGGTCATAGTGATACTTTTGGATGTTCAGTAGCACTAGTTTGATCATATGCTTGAAAAATACTAAATTATCACCTCTATAGTATGGAAGTAGATAAATAGTCTTTCCCTCACACTTCCAACAAGTTCTTTAGATCATGCCTACTTTGAATAGGACTGGATACTCAATGAACATGTGTTGATTTGGAATAATGTCCATGCATTTTTCTGGATTATTGTTTCTTTTTTTTTAAATTGGTGGGTGGACTGCTCTATTATTTTGTACTTGGATATCTGCCACCTAACAATCATCATTCTAGTGGTTTTAAAATTTAACCACATAAAGAGAACAGAGAACTAGCTATAGTTTCCCTCTTTGCATTGGATTTCTGCCTATATTTTGACATTGGAGAGACAATCATACATTTGTATTAAAATTACATAGAATACCAATATGACAGTTCTTTTCCGTCATGTATTAAACCTTTCAGTAAACTTTTATTCTTATTTACCCAGATGAATTTCTGACTAAGATGTTTATTTACTGCAGTTTAGGGTGTAAGCCATTCTTTGGTTTAAACATTTTATATTAAGATAATGAAAATATACTACTTTTTCAAAAAAGTCAATTTTAGTACAGTTACCACAATGTGATGTTGGGGAAAAACAATTCTTGGAATTTGTTCCTAAAATGATGTTCTTTAATTGGCTAACAAATACATTAAAAATTAGAATGATTTATTTCCAAATTATATGTTTTTTAAATTGTTATGCCGTTTGGCTACTGGTAAATAAGGGTTATTACAAGCTGAAGTTTTTTTTTAATACTAGAGTTTCAAATTGTCCTGAAAATAAATAATTACCAAGGTTTTGTTCAAAATCCCATTAATGGTATCACCAAAATGAGATAAAGTTTTGATTAGGCATTGGTATTTCGCTTTCATTTTATTATTTTTTGGAAACACCTGGTATTTCTCAGGGCATACTCCCAGGTCGGAATTCAGGGATCACTCCTGGTGAGGTTTGGAGAACCATATGTGGTGTCAAGGATGAAACTTATGTTTGCCATGTGTGAGACAATCACCCTTCCCTCCTTTCTATCATTCCAGACCAATATTAGCACTGTAGCACTGTCCTCCCGTTGTTCATCTATTTCCCCGAGCGGGCACCAGTGATGTCTCCATTGTGAGACTTGTTTTACTGTTTTGGCATATCGAATATGCTACAGGGAGCTTGCCAGGCTCTGCCCTACAGGCGAGATACTCTTGGTAGCTTGCCAGGCTCTCCGAGAGGGACAGAGGAATTGAACCTGGGTTGGCAGTGTGCAAGGCAAATACCCTACCTGCTGTGCTATCACTCCAGCCCAGCCCAATATTGTACTTAAAAATAAAAAAAAATAATAATTTTTTGTTTTGGGTCACACCTAGTGGTGTTAAGATTACCCCTGGTTATGCACTTAGGAATCACTAGTGGCATGGCTGGGGCAGGTGCGAGGACGTTTGGAGTCCTAATTACCTCTACCCACTTGCTATTCTTCAGCCCTAGCACCTGAATTTTGAAGAAAGTTTTTGATCTGAATAAACAAAACCAAAGATAGTATATTTTGTAAGACACTGCTGCTAGGAATGTGAGAAAAATCAGATACTTTATATTTATACACAATAATGAGTTTTATATATTCAATTGTTAAAAACAAAAGTATTTTAGATGAAAAGCACCAGAGAACTACAATTAGATAGAAATGTAATTTAGCATTTGAACAAGATGACTAATGTAATGTTCTATTATTTAGTGAAGTTAAAAAAATATTAAAACGTTTTATATTGAAACTATACACTACCACTTAAAATTTCAAATACTTTTACCCTCAAATTTTATAACCAACATGGAAGATTAAATAAATATATGCATAAATGTTTATATTCAGTCAGTCTAAACTTTATGGTAGTTTAAATTTGGAACTAACCTTCTTGCACTGTAGTAGCACTGATATGCCAAACACAGTAACCTTCTTGCAGGAAAGTTTAATTAAAGTTCATTGTAACAAATTATTCACTCTATCAGTATATCATTGTCATCCAGTTGTTCATCGATTTACTGGACACGGGTGCCTGTAATGTCTCCATTCATTCCAGCCCTGAGATTTTAGCAGCCTCTCCTTACTCGTCTTTCCAGTGCTGCATGTTGGAGACTCTTTCAGGATCAGGGGAATAAGACCTGTTATTTTTACTGTTTTTGGCATATCGGATATGCCTCAGGTTCTGCCATGCAGGTGGGATACTCTTGGTAGCTTGCTGTGCTCTCTGAAAGGCATATATATGTCTACACAAACACACACACACATATATTATATACAAATCATTGGGCTGGAGCGATAGCACAGCAGTAGGGCATTTGCCTTGCGTGCAGTTGGCCTGGCCAAGCCGGGTTCAATTTCTCCGCCCCTCTCGGAGAGCCTGGCAAGCTACCGAGAGTATCTCGCCCGCTCGGCAAAGCCTGGCAAGCTACCCGTGGTGTATTCAATATGCCAAACACAGTAACAACAAGTCTCACGATGGAGACGTTACTGGGCCCGCTCGAGCAAATCAGTGAACAGCGGGAGGACCATGACCGACAAATCATTAAGTTGTATTATTCATACCTACATTTAAAATTTTTTTACAGATTTTTAGTAAGAGGACAGTATGTTTATGTAAACAACATAGAATACTTACATGTAAAATTTATAGAATAACATTGGATGGAGAGGAACTAAAATATCAGCTTTTAATGTAGTGCATAGAATTATAGATTTTATTGCTTATGTTAAACTTTCCTTATTTTCTATATTGTAATTTTCCTTATTTTCATATTGTAATTTTGTTGTTACAGTTTTAAGTAATTTTGCTATAATTTTACTTACAAATGTAATTTTTAAAAGGAGCTGTGCCATTCTGTTTTAGTTGCTTTTGCAGTTTCCAGAGATCCATTTTATGTTTCAGCTGAATAACATTAGGAAACAGCACAAATTTTATTAACTTACAGTTTTGGGTGGCACGTCCAGCTTTGCTCAGGACTCTGAGCATGTTTGGTTTGGTGTGCGCAGGAATTCTGTGTGCTCACGAGTTATTGCTGGAGGGACTCATGGAAGCATCTGTGGTGCTGTGACACAGATCAAATCTGTGTCTGCCACTTGCAAGGCAAACACTTTATTCACTGTATTGTATCTCTGGCCTTGTTTTATACCTCTTTCCTTGGAAAAAACTTTGAAATTTTCATTTCTCACGATAGCCATTTTCAAGGGAAAACATGGATAAAATATTATTTTCCATTTTCTTTGGAGATCACATTTTTTTTTGTTTTAGAACTCTGCCTTTTGGGGCGTGGGTTTTAGTTCCTTCTCAGTGTTTGGGGGATGATAAAGTTGTAGGAAACAAACTTTAGCTCTTGGATGCAAAGCATGGGCTCTTGCCTGTTCAACAATGTCCCAGCAACCGTATAAATAATCCTACTTGTGAGAACTCCTCAACTTTGTCATTATAAAATTGATTTAATATTCCCAATAGTGAGTGTTTTTGATAAGCACGTTATGTTTTTTAAATATTAGTATATTAGTGTATATTAGTGTATCTAGACTACATTAAGAGTGTATGCTGCACCCAAAAGAAGAGAGAGAACAAAAGGGAATGCCCTCCCACAGGTTTGCGGTGGGATGGTGGGGTGGGGGTTGGGTGGGAGGGATAGTGGGAGCATTGGAGGTGGGGAATGGGCACTGGTGGAGGGATGGGTACTCGATCATTGTATAACTGAAACCCAAGCACAAAATTTGTAAGTCTACAACCATACCTCATGTTGTTTCACTAATAAAATTTTAAAAAAAGTGTATGCTGCATAGAAAATACTGTCTAATTTTTCCTTACATGAATATTAACAGTGATAATTAAAATATTAAAATTGACATACGCTCAAGACACTTACTGTCAGAAATATGTACCCCAGTTAGAGGGACTTCTGATTTAGTGGTTCTCAAACTTAGGGTCCATTCACATCACGTTGTGTACCTGACAAGTACCAGTTAGTTGCAAGTCTTTATCCTCAGAGAATGTGGTTGAAAAGGTTAGAGCCACTTATCTGTACATTTGAACTCACTTCGGGCCTTTCTAAAGGAAAAAAAATACATAGAATCTAGAGAGACTTCACAAATGAATAAAGATAATAATGAAACACACTACTTTCATTTATTTTTAGCAGTAATAAGAAAATATAAGTAGTAAGAAAAAAATGTTTATTTACTCTTCCAATTTGTGATGTCTGTCTTTTATTGCCAGATGATTTATTTTGGTAAATGTTTCTTTGCCTTTCAAAGAGCACATCATATAAATAAAATGCTAAAATTAATAAAAGAAAAGGTTAATAAAATTATAAGAATTAAGATGAAGCTCCGATGTTTCATCTCTCTCCATCTCAGACTAGAGAAAATAACTATCAGATTCAGGTATTCTGCCAGTAACTAGAGATCAAGTCAGAAAATATATGAGTATATTTTGAGAATTTGAGGATTAATTTCTTATTAATAGAGAGTCTCGGAATTGTTCAAAACTAGTCAACTGTAAAGTGAAAATTAAGGTTTAAAAAATGATTTTCCATCTCTTATAGCTTAGGAATTGGGTTATAATGATATTGCACATAAGTATAATATTAGGTCTGTTTGTTTCCTAAAGGGAAAAGGCAATTGATATCATTTAATTGGTTTGAATTTATTTCTTTGAACTTCCAGGGATCACGCAAGGCATGACCAAGCAAGTATGTGCCTGAGGCCTTGTGGCCTCTATTCATTTAATCTCATACAGACTTTCCACCTTTCCAGGAAAGTTTATTTTTGGTCATAGGCCTGTTTGAAACCCCATTCTCTCTTGCATGCCATACATTTGTTTCCACTAATTCTCCTTATGTTGTTTAAAGTTCTGCAGACATTTATTACTGAGATATTTGTGCGCCCACAAAAGTTTACTATTCCATAAGAGGTGTGTATGCACATATACCTTTTTAAAGTGCACACAGTATTTCTTGAATATCGCTCATGCTAGCTTTGAATTTTTAGTAACAGGAAAAACATGAGTTGTCTTTTCTGTTATTTACCTGCAGTAGTGAATCAACCATTTCAAGCATATACTTGGTAGAGCATGAATACTTAGTACATATTTGTCAGATGAAAAAGTTAATGCTACAAGTTATTAAGTGTTAAATGTTGATTTCCCTTTATGTGGAGGCATACTCAATATATGCTCAGGGAACAGTGTGCTACTGGGAATTGAACCTGGGATTCCAACATGCAAAGCAGAAGCTCTAGACCTTTGAGTCATTTTTCTGGCCTCAATATTTTTCTAATTATCTTATTGACATTCACACTTAAAGAATAAAGCATTTCAGTATGCAAATGATGAGAGCATCTTGGAATGCTTAGAAACTAGGGAAACTTGAAGGGAAGGAAACAAAACTAATTATTTTCAACAGTTCCTATAGAAATCAACATTAAAATTCTTTTCATATATATATACTTTTTGTGGTTCTAGTCTCCTTCTACCCCTGTCTTCCTCTTCTGCTAGAATTGTATGATTTACATACTGCTAATGCATGCATTATGCATAAAAATACTTCCAGGGTATCCTAAGCCTGTGTAGAGGGTCCAGATTCTTCCTAGCAATTCTTAGCCAGTATGTTGGTGGTTCAATGCAAGGACTGAGTGCTGTGGGTTACTGGGATCACCCCATTGGTCCTCGGGGCCTCCAGAGCTGCAGCTGAGCACGTTTGGTTTGGTGTGTGCAGGAATTCTGTGGCTCCAGGATACTTTTTTGTTTGTTTTGTGGACACATCTTGTAATTCTTAGGACTCCTGGCTCTCTACTCAGGGATCACTCCTGGTGGGGCTTGGGGCATTGCATGAGGTGCCTGGGATGGAACTCATTCAGGTTGGTAGCACACTAGTCAAGCACCATACCCACTGAACAGCACCCCAGCCCAAGAGGTCTTTGATTTTTTTTTTTTTGATTGGGGAAGGCTGATTTTGGTGCATACCTGGTGGTACTCAAGTCATACTCCTTGGTCAGCGCTCAGAAACTAATCGCGGTAGTGCTGGTTTCCATATTGGATGCTGGGGGTCAAACCCAGGTTGGTGTTTTGCAAGGCAAACCCTCTACCCACTGTGCTATCTCTCCAGCTGGAAGCACTCCTGGCTCGGAAGGGATCGAAGGGATTAAAGTACCTTCCAGCATCTTCAGTTGGCTGTGATTCAGGACTCCTTTCCACTGGGTCAGCTTCCCTTGAGGGATTTCCTGACCTCTTCCTCTCTGGGGTATACTAATTGTTTTTCTAAACGTTTCAAACTATTATTGACTATATTTGTAGTCACTCACCATTTTTTGCAATTTGATTAGTCATTCAATAAATGTTTATTGAATAGCAGTGAGTGATAGCTACTATTTTAGGCTTGGGATATGGAAATATTTAGGAACTAAACATAAATTTATCTGTTATGCAAATGTTTTAAATATAAATGATTTTATGGACTTTCCTTTAATTTTTCAGTGATTTATTTTGGAGCCACATATCAGAGCTCAGAGCTTACTCCTGGCCCTGTGCTCAGGGGTCACTCCTGCCAGGTCTCAGGTCTTACATGGAGTATCTGGAATCAAGCAGGGGCCAACTGTGCAAGACAACTGCTTTACCATCTCCAGACGGTCTCCAGTTTGTTCCTTATAAATTCATTTATTTTTGTACAAAATGATATTTTCGTACAAAATGCATATGGACATCATATAACCAGAATTTTTTTTTGATCACACCTTGTGGTGTTTAGGTATTATTCCTGCCTCTGTACTCAGGGATCATGCATGGCAGGGGACAATATATGGTGCCAGGGAATGGGCTGTGTTCAAGGCAAGCACCCGACTCTCTGGACTCTCCCTCTGGCCCTCTCATTTTTAAGTGAGAACAAGGAACTGGAGAATTAAGAGAAACATTTTTTTGGTAGCTTTTTTAAAATTTTGAGATGTTTATGTTAATATTTCATGTATTTTTCTTTTGTGTATTTTCTTTGTTATATTAGTTATACATATCCCCTGTGAATTATTTAGACAATTTTATGAAATAAATATTACTAAATCAATTTCAAGTTACTATTTAGAATATTCTTTGCAATGCCCTACTTGTATATTAAGTATTTAGAAACTGCTTCTTAGCACATTAGGTGTCCCTTTTAATCTGCAAGAACTAAGTTGAAATATAATGAGAGAAAAATGTGCAAGATACAGAGGAGTGAAGATGAGTTTGTAATACAAAACTTTCTTTAGTGATACTTGTTCATGTCAGAAGTACTGAGTTTTAAAATGAGTGAATTTGACTGCATTCCAATAGGGATTTCTCAGTAATCCCTTAAAAGGTTGTTTTAAGTGTTTTGTTTTACAATTGTCTTTCCACAGTTATCCTTAAAACTGCAATTGCATACTTCACATTGCAGATATCAATAATTTACTTAAATTCAGAGGTCTCTTAAATGTGTTTCAGCTATGAGAACCAAACTTAAGAGATACATTTGAAAGCTTCTTAAAGTCCGTTAATTGATTTTTAGGTTGCTTACTCATAGTAAATGATAGTGTTTAGGGTCAATGAAAATCAAATGTAATTTTTTAGAGAAAAAGCTGATAAATATATACACAATTTGTAATAGCTTCTGTCTGGTTAAGGAATTGTATTCTTTTAATTTATGACAGCATATTCTTTAACAATCATATATTTATATAATTTTAGATAACTGTTTTTCATCCAAATCTACATTCAGGACAAGTTTGGTAAGCAAGATTGTTTTATTTCACGCAGCTATAAAAGAATATTCACTATTTTAATTAGAAGTCTGTTCATGTTCTGTGCATTGAGACTGTAGTTGGCTCAGATTTATAACATGTGTTAATTCCGTATTATTTATACAGAAATAAAGTGTGGATTACCACTGGTCTCAAAGTTGCCCTAATGTGTTATAAATCTAATATTAGGGTTTTTATATTGCTATATTTCCATTTCAATAAAAAATTTCCGAAGACCACCCAAATGTTGTTTTTGCGGTTTAAGATATTGTTTAAAATCTTGTTTGTGAAATTATCCTACCAGTGCCCTTAAGCTGTTATATTTTCAGACCTAAACAATTTAGTCCAGTAGGGCGTGTATTAGAAAATAAAGGGTACTAGTGAATTTAAACATGAAATGGCATTCTGTACAATTACAAATCACAAATTTTTATTTGTAATAAAACGGAAAGGAAAGCCAGTACAGTTATTCACTTGGGTATGTTTTAAACGTGTTAGTATGCCTTTTAAGTTCTGTAAGTAATATATTTAATCAATAGATCCATATAGGATATTTTTCACAAGGGACAAGCATGCTGTATTACTTTTAAAATGATTCAACCTTTGATGATCCTTAGTAAAACATTAAATTTGCTGTTTCAAGTGCTCTAGTTTTGTTTATTTTATTTTTCTATTCTTTTGAATGATGTTTTGCTAGTGTTGTGCCAGATACTTCTGAGAGCTTACGTAAGTGGGAAATTATTTTGAGTTCAGTTCTCAACTGAAATTAGAGAATGGTTTAGTTTGCAAATTTTCTTGCAAATTTAGATGGAAAGTCATTGATTTCTCTATGAATTAATTAGAAGTTAATATGATCCAGGGCAAGTGAGGAAGAGCATAAAATCCAAGAACAGTGTTTTTTCCAGCTTCCATAATTCTGTATTAATGGTTCCAACCCATAGGTCAAGGTAATATTATTTTAACATTAGGCATCATGCCAAACTATTATTTGTAGGAATTAGTTTTATAATCATTTTACAGATGAAGAAACTAACATTCAATGGCATTAATGTGTCAGAATCCGCACAGCTGGCAAATAGTAGATGATTGATTTGAATGCCGCCAAACTGAATTAATCATTTAGATTTAATCAACTCTCCCATTAACTAATACTTCATTAGTTAATGTTTAATTTTTCACTCATGCTCTTCCTTTCTTCTGGAATCTAGTTTCTACTACCGCTGCCTGCCTTGCTTAGCTCTTATTTTGTCATATTATCCTGATTAGTATTACTGTCTTTGTTGGTGAACTTCAGGTGACCTCTGTTGAGGTTACATTTTTTTTCCAGGTTCTTTGTGTTGACAATTCTCAGCACAATTTTTTACTAAATATAGGTAGAACACACAGGTAAACTGGTGGATACAGTCCTTTTGGGCTTTTAAGATATGCAAATATTTTTGTTCCCTAAAGGTTAAATCACCTTAATTGCATGTTAGTTGGGGAATATACTATAGGGCAAATAGGACGGATGAATGAAACTAAACAACTTCAGTACGCCAATCCACTTAGCTGCAGCTCAGAGTGAAATCCTGTTTGATTTGAGTCAGCTGAGACAATTTCTGCAGTTAATTCCCAGTAGCTCTTCAATGTTTGGGTTTCATCACAGAAAAGTCTCTTCTGCTTAAAGTTCGTATTATTAAAAATGGAAGGGGATGAGCAAGCAATATTCTTTCTAAAATTTAACTTATGCAACTGCCATTCTTCTTGTATCTCTTGGGTTAAATCCATATATTAGATTCTATAGAAATATTACAAAAATGTCAGGGATTCCGTCTTGGAAATCTGTTTTGTTTTTGGTCATTATTTTAGATAGCAATACTATCCATGACTCTTGGTTAATAATTGGGATTATTTTAGGATTTTGCTTTTGCAAGAACATGTTTCTCTACTTCCACAATCTTTTGGTTAAATTACAATCCAGGGAAAATAGGCTAAAACAAAGTACGTAAGTAAAATGGCAAAAATGTATAGATCATGCAATTTTTTTCCCCACCTTCCCTCATATAATTCCTGAGAAAAACTGTCAAGTTCTTTTGTGAAATGGTGTGTGTGTGCGTGTCTGTGTGTGTGTGTATTTAAGCACATGAGTTTGGAAAATGTGTATAACACAAATAGAGTATGTCTTTTCTAATACAAATTTTGCACTCCAGCCCACTGAGCTATCTTCCTGTCCCCTAATTCTACTTTGTTACAGTGGAGAGAACATTAACAATCATGGTCTTTATATTTTAATAAATATCTTCCCATTGGTTAAAATTCTGTCAGGAAAGTTACCGTATTGGTGCTCATGATAGGATTTATGTTAGTAATTGTAGTGTTTAAATAAAAAAGGTTAAGAGGTAAGACTCTTTAAGAATATAAATTTAAAATAACGTAGGGATGTTTTCTAGCAAATATATATACTTCCACCCCCACCTTGACAGATGTCACTAAATTGGCTATTAATATTCATTGGGCATTTGTCACTCTGTCAACTGCAGAGATATTTATCTCATGCTTTTAGGAATTTCATCAGCGTTTATACACAGCAAGGTGTTTCAATATGGTACTTAATACAAGTTGAAATTTTAATCCTTTATATTTTAGAATTTTCCATACTAAAGAATATAAAAAAAAGACAAAGTAAAGTCAAAGCCAGAATTTACTAATAAAGTAGCGTCCAGTTTACTAAGAAAAAAGCAGACTTGAAAACATAATCAGTACCCTGAAAAAAATATTCCTACCGTGCTGAAAAAAAAGTTTTATGTTGTTGAGATTAAAACACTATAAAAATGGATGTGTTTCTCTCTCTCTCTCTCTCTCTCTCTCTCTCTCTCTCTCTCTCTCTGTGTATACCTTCATAGAATCAGTCTCTTAAATGGTTACTTGCTTGTGTTTCTGTGAAAGTGATGTCTTAAAGGAGGGAACGGTTTACATCCAACTAGGAGTTTGGTTTCCTCATCATAAATCTCATGTGACTTTGATACATTTCCTTGAAATACTTAGCACTTACGTGTATATCTTTTTCCAGCTGTGGTTGTATAAATATTTAGATATTTCAGTCACTGGTGTTTATATTTTCTCTTCCAACCGGGCAGTTGTTGAAGGAATTCTGCCCTGCCCTTTTCCCTGGTGCGGCCCTTGCCTGCAGTCAGACCTGATCTATTCTCAAAGCCCTACCCGGATTCTTGAAGAGGGCGACAGACATTACCATGATAGTTTCTTGTTCAGTCCCTCTTCTCAGATCTTTCTTCTCAATCCCTCTTAACTTTAAAAACAAATACCCATATTTGCATAACTAGACTGGTTGTTCCAGGTGATTTAAGAAGAACTTAGAATTTATCATCGAGGAAAGACTTTTCATGAGAGACTCAATCAAGAGTATTATAGAGAAGGTTTATGCTGTATTAGAGGTCAATAAATTCTTTGCATCTTTTTTTTAATTTAAAAAATTAATTGAATCACTGTGAGATACAGTTGCAAAGCTTTCATGTTTGAGATTCAGCCATATAATCACAGAATACCTATCCCTCCACTAGTGCAAACTTTCCATGGCCAATGTCCCTTTATCCCCCCACCCCACCCCCGTACACCCCCCCTGCCACCCCATTCCTCACCATGCCTCTCTGGCAGACATTTGCTCAGATACTCTCCTCTACGTTTTGGAATTATATTTTGCTAGAATTTTTACCACCACTATTTAAGTCTGTCTTCCAGGGGTAAACGCTAGATCATTTATTTTCCACTGCTCATTTTGCATATTATGAGAGGTTGTGTAGCTGTGAAAGCAGCCACGTGCTTCTAAAATTCTAAGATTATAAATGGTTGGTTACCAGAGACATCTCTGTAGGGAAATATTCCATTTTAGAATTCAATTGGGACTTTCTGGGCCCCGGCTCTTGATGCATCAAGATAGCGCCTGGAGATGGGTTGTGGGTGCGACTTCCAGCATCAAGAGCGGATGGTAAGCCAGGGTGAGACTGCCCGGCTCCACTGCCATCATGCAGTTTGGAGACTTAGTACTGGAACCCACATACCTGGGCCTTGCTGGTGTAAGCACGTGGTCACTGGGATTCCATCTGGAAAAGCTGTGGAGACCGCACCTGCTCCATCTGGGTTGCCCCAGTGAAATCAGCTAGGAATGGGACCCAGAGAAATCTCCAGTGCTGTGGTGCCCTCCAGGACTCGCTGCTGCTGTGTACACCAAGGTGGTACCCAGAGGAAGGTTGTTGGCATGACTTCCAGCATCCAGAGCAGACTGGAAACCAGGCTTAGACTGCCCTGCTACACTGCCCACATTCGGTTTGGAAACTTAGTCCTGGAACCCACACTTGGGCCTTGCTTGTATAAGCTCATGATTGCTGCGATTCCATCTGGAGAAAACATGCATATTTTTTTTTGGCGGGGAGCACATCTGGCTGTGCTCAGGGATCACTCCTTTGTCTGTGCTCAGAATTCACTCCTAGCAGGACTTAGGAGAGCATACAGAGTCCAATCCTGCATCAGTCACATACACGATATGTCCTTACCTGCTGTACTATGTTTCCAGCTCCCTCACTTTAAGAATTGCCACAGGAGGGCTGCTGGGCCTTCTGAATGAGTCTCTTCCCCCAAAGTTTCCAAATCAAAAGCACAAAATCAAAAAAAACAAAAACCATAATATAAGACTATTTGCTCAAAAATGAAAATGCACAAAGAGTGAATAACAATGCACCAAAAAAGCCTTAAAAAACCCATTTGTTCATCATCAAGATCTTTACTGAGCTGACTTTGAAATCATATGGTTTACAGTTATTCTCTGCATGCATGGAGAAAGAACAACAGATGTCCTCAGGTTTCACTGCTTCTTGCTGTTTTAATCATTTGCATTTAAGAAATTAGCAATCAGAATGAACTTTTCCAGAAACAAGAAAGGACAATGCATCGTTCTCTGTGAAGCTAAATAATTAATCTGAGCAAGCAGTAGTATGGAACCATTTGAAAGAGAATGGTTTTGAATTCGCACTATGATTCATTTTACTATTCATGGATCCCAACACCACCATCTTCCAGATAAGTGACATATGGAGACCAGTTATGAGAACACCCACTTTATAAGGATATTGTTGTGAAACAGGAGATGATGGATAGTTATTTTTAGTTTTCCTGTTGTAACTGTTTGGACTTGATAATGGAGAGTAATATAGATTTTTCACTTTGTTTTTGAGGTGACACTTGGCGTATATGCTCCTGAGCTATTCCTGACTCATTTTTTTGAGGGGGGGGTCACTCTTAGAGGTGCTTGGGGCATCATGCAATACCAGGGATTGAACCAGACCTCTCGCATGCAGAGCATATGCTTCAATGCTTTGAGCTTTCTGTCAGACCCAGTATTATCATTTTTATGGAATCAGTGATCGTCATTTACAACTTATTGGGGTTTTCTATTTCACTTAGAGTTGTCGGAAATTGGAAAGTTATTTTTTCTGAAGGCTTTAACATTGTGAGAAATGGGAGATCTCATGTACAGACTCTGTACTCTCGTGTTTTTATGTCATCTTTATTCATTTTCTTCAGATTATTAGATGTTAAAAATATTTTACGAATACTTTTCCCGGCTTCTGCCGCATCTACCAGTACTTCTGCTCTTCTCTCTTTGAGGTCTTCCTTGATCGCATCTCTGCACTGCTTTGCAAGCTCGGACGTTAGCTTGCGGTTGCCTGAGGCATGCGCCAAACCACGCTGGCGAATTAGCTCAAGAGTTTTCGAAGATAGGCGACTTTTTGTGGCTATCTCTCTCTTGGCGTTCCTCGCACATTCATGGAGGTGCTGAACCAGTCGATCGTATTCCTCGTCAATGTTGTCAACAATGGCATCTTCCCATGTTGCCGCAATAGTACCAAAGAGTTCCCAGTTGGTGGTCGTTCTGGGAGTTCTCTTTTTGAACTTTGCAGCCCTTTCTCCCCGCTCTGTGAAGTAGAATTTTGCACGAAGGAGACGGTGGTCCGATCCCGTTCGAAATTTTGGGACAACAGCGACATCAGTCAGGCAAAACCGTCGATTGAATATGATGTGGTCTATTTCGTTGTGGAATCGTCCACCGGGAGACTCCCATGTCCATCGTTTAGATTCTGCCTTCTGGAACTGTGAGTTACCATGAATGGTCTTGGTCGACATGATGAACTCAGACAGTCTCTCACCCTGTTCGTTCCATTCTAGGCCATGGGTTCCGATGTGAAGTTCTTCAGCTGATCTTCTCGGTCCTATCTTGGCATTAAAATCACCCACAATGATCTTGTAGAAGGTGTGGTCTTCTTTATAGAATTTCTCTAGCTCCATGTAGAACTTCTCGATTTCTCTTTCATCATAATGAGATGTTGGTGCGTAGACAACGAAGATAGAAACTGCAGGCAGTGAGCCACATCTATTCAAATGTAAACGTCCGATTCGGGTTGTTAGGCATTCGAATGAATCAATGCTCTTGGCCAAGTTTGTGTTGATAAGGACACCGACGCCTCCAACACCTCTTTTATCGCATGTTCCGAGGAACAATTCTTCTCCAGTGTCGAAAACGGCATGGTGAGATTCGTGTCTTCTTGTCTCGGTCAGACCAATGATGTCGTACTTGATCATTCGCGCTTGTACCATCAGGTCCTCGATGGATGCATCTGATGCTAGCGTACGTGCATTGAAAGTACAGACGATCATTTTTGTCTTCCTTCGTTGTGGCAGCCTAGGTCGGCCTTGAGATTTTGTCGGCCTCTCCTTTCTCATCCTTCTCAGTGCTGCCATGTCGGTGAAGCCTTCAGGGTCAGGTGAATGAGACCAGTTGTAGTTACTGGTTTTGGCATATCGAATACACAGCGGATAGCTTGCCAGGCTCTTCCGTGCGGGCGGAATACTCTCGGTAGCTTGCCAGTCTTTCCGAGAGGTATAGAGGCTTTTGGGGTGACCTCTAATCACCCTTGTAGGTGTTACCATATTTGAACCCTATCAAATATGGTATGACAATTCCAGAAGACGGGTATTTAGTGTCTTATGATGTGTCGCGAGGCCGCTTGCAGCCACGCGGGTCCGGAAAGCGTCCTGGAGTGTGGCGACGGCTGGGTAGTGGAAGTAGTGTCGAGAGTGGAAGTCTGCCAGTGGGGTATTTATCTGGGTAGGGTGGGTCTCCTGTGCACAATTCGATCCCTGGGTGGTTGATGGAAGCAGACAGGGCAGGGTAGGGTGGGGCTCCTGATTAGAATCCCTTTGTCACCTGTGGTGGTGGGAGCAAGCAGAGAAGCTCTGTCCCTGGGTCCGCCGAGCCTGGAGTCCAAGGTCTCAGAGAGTTCCGCTTACCTTGTTCTGTGGGTCTTCAGTTGTGCGTGGGTCTCGGCCGGAGCTGCCGCGCGGTTCCGGAAAGCGTCCTGGAGTGTGGCGACGGCTGGGTAGTGGAAGTAGTGTCGAGAGTGGAAGTCTGCCAGTGGGGTATTTATCTGGGTAGGGTGGGTCTCCTGTGCACAATTCGATCCCTGGGTGGTTGATGGAAGCAGACAGGGCAGGGTAGGGTGGGGCTCCTGATTAGAATCCCTTTGTCACCTGTGGTGGTGGGAGCAAGCAGAGAAGCTCTGTCCCTGGGTCCGCCGAGCCTGGAGTCCAAGGTCTCAGAGAGTTCCGCTTACCTTGTTCTGTGGGTCTTCAGTTGTGCGTGGGTCTCGGCCGGAGCTGCCGCGCGGTTCCGGAAAGCGTCCTGGAGTGTGGCGACGGCTGGGTAGTGGAAGTAGTGTCGAGAGTGGAAGTCTGCCAGTGGGGTATTTATCTGGGTAGGGTGGGTCTCCTGTGCACAATTCGATCCCTGGGTGGTTGATGGAAGCAGACAGGGCAGGGTAGGGTGGGGCTCCTGATTAGAATCCCTTTGTCACCTGTGGTGGTGGGAGCAAGCAGAGAAGCTCTGTCCCTGGGTCCGCCGAGCCTGGAGTCCAAGGTCTCAGAGAGTTCCGCTTACCTTGTTCTGTGGGTCTTCAGTTGTGCGTGGGTCTCGGCCGGAGCTGCCGCGCGGTTCCGGAAAGCGTCCTGGAGTGTGGCGACGGCTGGGTAGTGGAAGTAGTGTCGAGAGTGGAAGTCTGCCAGTGGGGTATTTATCTGGGTAGGGTGGGTCTCCTGTGCACAATTCGATCCCTGGGTGGTTGATGGAAGCAGACAGGGCAGGGTAGGGTGGGGCTCCTGATTAGAATCCCTTTGTCACCTGTGGTGGTGGGAGCAAGCAGAGAAGCTCTGTCCCTGGGTCCGCCGAGCCTGGAGTCCAAGGTCTCAGAGAGTTCCGCTTACCTTGTTCTGTGGGTCTTCAGTTGTGCGTGGGTCTCGGCCGGAGCTGCCGCGCGGTTCCGGAAAGCGTCCTGGAGTGTGGCGACGGCTGGGTAGTGGAAGTAGTGTCGAGAGTGGAAGTCTGCCAGTGGGGTATTTATCTGGGTAGGGTGGGTCTCCTGTGCACAATTCGATCCCTGGGTGGTTGATGGAAGCAGACAGGGCAGGGTAGGGTGGGGCTCCTGATTAGAATCCCTTTGTCACCTGTGGTGGTGGGAGCAAGCAGAGAAGCTCTGTCCCTGGGTCCGCCGAGCCTGGAGTCCAAGGTCTCAGAGAGTTCCGCTTACCTTGTTCTGTGGGTCTTCAGTTGTGCGTGGGTCTCGGCCGGAGCTGCCGCGCGGTTCCGGAAAGCGTCCTGGAGTGTGGCGACGGCTGGGTAGTGGAAGTAGTGTCGAGAGTGGAAGTCTGCCAGTGGGGTATTTATCTGGGTAGGGTGGGTCTCCTGTGCACAATTCGATCCCTGGGTGGTTGATGGAAGCAGACAGGGCAGGGTAGGGTGGGGCTCCTGATTAGAATCCCTTTGTCACCTGTGGTGGTGGGAGCAAGCAGAGAAGCTCTGTCCCTGGGTCCGCCGAGCCTGGAGTCCAAGGTCTCAGAGAGTTCCGCTTACCTTGTTCTGTGGGTCTTCAGTTGTGCGTGGGTCTCGGCCGGAGCTGCCGCGCGGTTCCGGAAAGCGTCCTGGAGTGTGGCGACGGCTGGGTAGTGGAAGTAGTGTCGAGAGTGGAAGTCTGCCAGTGGGGTATTTATCTGGGTAGGGTGGGTCTCCTGTGCACAATTCGATCCCTGGGTGGTTGATGGAAGCAGACAGGGCAGGGTAGGGTGGGGCTCCTGATTAGAATCCCTTTGTCACCTGTGGTGGTGGGAGCAAGCAGAGAAGCTCTGTCCCTGGGTCCGCCGAGCCTGGAGTCCAAGGTCTCAGAGAGTTCCGCTTACCTTGTTCTGTGGGTCTTCAGTTGTGCGTGGGTCTCGGCCGGAGCTGCCGCGCGGTTCCGGAAAGCGTCCTGGAGTGTGGCGACGGCTGGGTAGTGGAAGTAGTGTCGAGAGTGGAAGTCTGCCAGTGGGGTATTTATCTGGGTAGGGTGGGTCTCCTGTGCACAATTCGATCCCTGGGTGGTTGATGGAAGCAGACAGGGCAGGGTAGGGTGGGGCTCCTGATTAGAATCCCTTTGTCACCTGTGGTGGTGGGAGCAAGCAGAGAAGCTCTGTCCCTGGGTCCGCCGAGCCTGGAGTCCAAGGTCTCAGAGAGTTCCGCTTACCTTGTTCTGTGGGTCTTCAGTTGTGCGTGGGTCTCGGCCGGAGCTGCCGCGCGGTTCCGGAAAGCGTCCTGGAGTGTGGCGACGGCTGGGTAGTGGAAGTAGTGTCGAGAGTGGAAGTCTGCCAGTGGGGTATTTATCTGGGTAGGGTGGGTCTCCTGTGCACAATTCGATCCCTGGGTGGTTGATGGAAGCAGACAGGGCAGGGTAGGGTGGGGCTCCTGATTAGAATCCCTTTGTCACCTGTGGTGGTGGGAGCAAGCAGAGAAGCTCTGTCCCTGGGTCCGCCGAGCCTGGAGTCCAAGGTCTCAGAGAGTTCCGCTTACCTTGTTCTGTGGGTCTTCAGTTGTGCGTGGGTCTCGGCCGGAGCTGCCGCGCGGTTCCGGAAAGCGTCCTGGAGTGTGGCGACGGCTGGGTAGTGGAAGTAGTGTCGAGAGTGGAAGTCTGCCAGTGGGGTATTTATCTGGGTAGGGTGGGTCTCCTGTGCACAATTCGATCCCTGGGTGGTTGATGGAAGCAGACAGGGCAGGGTAGGGTGGGGCTCCTGATTAGAATCCCTTTGTCACCTGTGGTGGTGGGAGCAAGCAGAGAAGCTCTGTCCCTGGGTCCGCCGAGCCTGGAGTCCAAGGTCTCAGAGAGTTCCGCTTACCTTGTTCTGTGGGTCTTCAGTTGTGCGTGGGTCTCGGCCGGAGCTGCCGCGCGGTTCCGGAAAGCGTCCTGGAGTGTGGCGACGGCTGGGTAGTGGAAGTAGTGTCGGACACGCCCGCCTGTCCTTCGCCAACTATAAGACCAAGATGACTGCCCTCCGACGTCCTGATGGATCCATCACATCCTCCAGAACGGCAATGGAGAAGATTATCCATGACTTCTACTCAAATCTCTTCGATAGCCATGTCCACTTGCCGACATACCAAATTCCACAGGATGGGTATGTCGTTCCCAACGTTCTCCCTTCCGAAATCCGACACGCCATTTCGTCAGTAAAGAAGCAAACAGCACCCGGCCCAGACAAGGTCAGACCTGAACACCTGAAGAACCTGCCGTCAGTACTCATCAATACACTGGCTCGGCTCTTCACTCGCTACCTGTCTGAATGCAAGGTTCCATCTCAATGGAAAACCAGCAGGACCGTACTACTGTTCAAGAAGGGAGACATCCATGACATTGGCAACTATCGCCCGATCTGCCTATTGTCTGTCATCTACAAGTTGTTCACTCGAGTCATCCTGAATAGGATTGGCAGAACACTAGATGAAGGACAACCATGTGAGCAAGCAGGGTTCCGCAAAGGATTCAGCACCATCGACCATATCCACACGATAACCAAACTCATTGAGGTTTCTCGGGAGTTCAAGATGCCGCTCTGCTTAACGTTCATTGATTTAAAGAAGGCCTTTGATTCTGTTGAGACGGAAGCGGTCATTGAAGCCCTAGCCAATCAGGGCATACAAGCCCAATACATCAGGATCCTCCGTGAGCTGTATTGCGGATTCACTACCAGGATCTCACCATTCTACAAAGAAGTGATCGTTGATGTCAAGAGAGGGGTGCGGCAGGGTGATACCATTTCACCAAAACTCTTCAGTGCCACCCTCGAGAACATCATGCGACGACTGGAATGGGAAGGAATGGGAGTGAAGATAGATGGTCGGCAACTACACCACCTCCGCTTTGCTGATGACATTGTTTTAATAACACCAAACATCAGCCAAGCGGCACAAATGCTGGCCGACTTTGACCGTGAGTGTGGAAAGGTAGGACTACAGCTGAATCTTACGAAGACAATGTTTATGAGAAATAGCCTTGTTCCTGACGCCCCATTCGCTCTCAATGGAACGACCATCTCCGAATGCAACAGCTATGTGTACCTAGGTCGAGAGGTCAACATGACAAATGACCTGGCACCCGAGCTGCGCAGGAGGAAGAGAGCGGCTTGGAACGCCTTCAAGAACGTCGAAGAAATAGCTAAGAGGACGAAGAACCTCCGGCTCCGGGCACATCTCTTTGATTCCACTGTTCTTCCTGCATTAACATATGCCTCAGAGACCTGGGCCCTACGCAAACAAGATGAGAACGCCATTCAGGTCTCCCAAAGAAGAATAGAAAGAGCTATGCTTGGAATATCACGTTTCACTCAAATGAGAGAACGAATCCGGAGTTCTGACATCCGTCGACGATCAAGGATCAGGGACGCTGTCTCATTTGCCAAGGTGTCGAAAATCAGATGGGCTGGTCACGTAATGAGATTTAAAGACGACCGTTGGACTAGAGCTGTTACTGATTGGATTCCACGGGATGTCAAGAGACCGCGTGGCCGCCCACCTACCAGATGGTCAGACTTCTTTGTCAACGTCATGAACGATCGGTTTGAGGCCCTCCATGTTCCCGGAGTGAAGAGATGCCATTGGGCTACACTAGCACGCGACAGGGACAAATGGAGACGTTACTGGCGCCCGCTCGAGCAAATCGACGACTAACGGGAAGTTAAGTGATTAAGTGATTAAGTGAAAAATATTTTGTCTCAGATTGTATTCCTTAGGAGCAATGTTCATAAGAATTCTCTGAAAAGAGAAAGAAATCAGTGGGCAAATAAGTTTGATTAATATTACCATTATATCTTCTGGTCTGGTGCATTGTAGTATTAAAAAAAAAGCCTAAAATTCCTGGTTAGTCTAGTTAGCCTCTTTTTTTTTAAAGAAATTCTTATTATCTGAGGAGTTTCTATAGAGCAGTTTTAAAAGTTTCATTTTTAATACTATAGAAAGTATTTTTATTGCTGAAAGTCTTGTACTAAATGCTCCTGTGCAAACATCATGGTGAAAAATTGACCCTGAATTCTCATTCCCCAAAGTCATGCTGGGCAGTGGTCCAGGTGTATCAGGCTGCAGGTAAAGAGAGTTTTAAGCTCCACCACACTTTAGTGGAGCCTGGATAATCTCCAGATTTTGTAATTGGCCGTTACTTCCTCTCTACACTCTCCCTAGACAGTTTTATTCTTTCCCGTGGTTTGTCTCAGCTCAATTCTCATCTATGGTTTCAACAGAGAATTTTTTCCTAAGGTCAAACTTGAATATGCAGTGGGGACCTCGTCCTCTTCGTTTGGGTATTCTAGAATGCCCCAAACTCTTTATATGTCAAATGGAAGAAAATATCTCCTCTGTCCTTTCATTAAGTATATATTTATATATTTTCCCCCCTCTAACTTCCTTCCTTGAGATTTCCATTTACCAGTTGCTTAGATCAGAGCATATCTTTGATTAGATCTCAGATTAGAAACTTGGAACCCATATTCCCTCTGCTTCTCCTTCAATCTGCAATTAAAAAAAAATTCTGTGTGGTGGAGTAGTTCTTGTTGATTTTGTAACTAAATCTTTCAGGTCCTTCCCTCTGTTTTCCCATCTGTCTCTCAATGTCCAAGTTTAAATTTTTTAGAATTTATTGCTGGAGGAGTGCAAAAGTGTCCAAACAAATCCCTCCTAGGCTTAGCTTTTAATAGTTAAGTTTCATATGTCCAGGAGTGAGCTTTTAAAACCAAACAAGATCATGCTGATCTCTTGCTTAAAATATGTTTGTCTTGCCTTCAGTTGGGTTTCAGAATTGACACTGGATGCGTAAACTTTATCACATCCACACTTTGACTACTTCTCAGGCACCTGCTTTCCAGTCTGAGATACACATTATATTCAGGCAATACTAATTTCCTGCTGGTCCCACAGTTGTTCCATATGGTATAGTAACTCTGAACCCTTTCCTTTCTTTTCTTGCTGATTCATTTTCCAATCTCATCTCAAGCTTCTTATCTTAAGATTCCTTCTCTGTCTTGCTCAGACAGTCTGAAGTGCTTATTATTTGAATACTTCATCCATCCTCTGTACCCTTATTTTCAATCTGAAATGGACTTTCAGAATTTAAGTAGAGATTTGCCTTGTTTAAATTCATATTACGTTGCCTTTGAGATAGGTCAATGAGGACATGCTTTGCATGTAGGAGGCCTACATTCAGCCCCCCTGCACCTAAGTGTCCTTGAGCACTTCTGGAAATGGAATAAAATTATAAATAACCCCTAAATGTTATCTAGTGTTGCCCCCAAAACCAAATAAAATAAAATAAAACTAAACCTAAATATATACCTAAGTAGTTGGTCTATATGTACCCTATATAATTAGTGTCAGAAGGACACTAATAACTGATTATAGTGCATTAGTTCTGACATTTAATAACACTTCTCATTGAGAAATCTAAAAATGCAATTTGAATTTCATTTGATTTCAGTATGGACTTTGTGAGAGAGTAATCATGTACAAAGGAATTTCCAATTATTTTTTCTCATGTTGGATTACTGTCATCTTTTAGACCCGAGTTTCATATTAAGATCTTATAGTATTTGTATACTGTGTACTAAACCAAAGTGATTTCTTAACATTTCAGATTAAATGTGTCTTTATTTTATAGTTTATATAAGCAAATAAGAGATTTTTAGTTTCCCCATAATGTATTCACTTAAAAATCAATTTCGTTAGACACAAATTAGAGATATAATAAGTCCCTTTGAAAACATATAGTTTAATAAAGGTTAAATAGTATATATAGTTACAAATATAAAAAGAGTCTTCAATTCTGTATAAAGTATATATAGTTATTAAGTTTTAGATAGTTTCATTTAAATATTTTTTCTTTGAGCACTTTAATCATTATTTTTTTCATTTATTCGGCAGCTTTCATCAAGCATGTATAGTCTGTGCTTAATATTCTTCCAGGAGTAGAAGGAGAAATTGTGAGCAAAATCATTCCTATAGATGTCACAGAGTAACAGAAAAGAGTAGAAGGGACAGTATTCAGATTATCAAACCATTTGGTTTAAATGTGAAATTTGTACAGTCTAACCAAGGATAGCTATCTGGTACTGTTTAAATGTAAACAATTTCATTTTGTTGTGAAACACCAGAGTGAGCAGAGATTTGGAAGAATCTTTGGCATACACTAGGCAAGATTTCTCAAATCTACATCATGTGACAGACAGACATAAGCCTGTGACAGGAAGAAGCCCAGTACATTTGTGGAAGTAACTGAAGACTTGGGTGGAAATAGTAGAGCAATGAGTAGAACAGAAGAATCTAGAGAGCTAGATTTGAAAGTTGAACAAGTCACTGGCTCTTGAATGTCTTGTTAAAGACTTTATCTTAAGAGCAATGCATTTATTTTAAGAGCACTGAAGTAGGCTCAGCCCAGATTGTATTTGCATTTCAAAGCCTTTTTCTGGTTACATTGCAGTGAAGCCTTTAAGAGCATTCATAAATCCTGGTGGGAACTGATAGCAGTTTGATCTCAGAGGATACCTGGTTATAGAAATGAAGATAATTCGATTAATTTGAGAAAGTTTGGAGGGGAAGACTGGTTTTCACTGGTTTCTTCAGATTGAAACATTTGATGAGAACAAGTTTTTAGATCACCATTGAACTTTGCTGTATTGAATTTGTGAAATATTTAAGAAATTTGCACATCAAATCTAGCAGCAGCAGCCAAGTAAGTTGAATTATTACAAATAAGAATCTTGAGTCCTTTATTAAAGATTAAAGTATGCAGCTGTTAGAAAAGATGAAGTCATGAAATTTACATGCAAGTGGTACTACATGGGAAATATCATGCTAAGTGAAATGAGTCAGAAAGAGAGGGGCAGACGTAGAAAGATTGCATTCATCTGGAGAATATAATGTAAAAAAATAGGAGACTAACATCCAAGAATAGTCGAGATAAGTACCAGGAGGTTCACTCCATGGCTTGAAGGCCAGTCACACATGCTTAGGAAAAGGGCAGCTCAGAGAGAGAAGGAAACACCAAGTAAAGGGTGTTGTGAGGAACCTCCCAGGATGGGAGATGAATGCTGAAAATAGACTATAGACCGAACATGATTGCCACCCAATGCCTCTTTTGCAAACCTCAGCAACCAAAAGGAGAGAGAGAACAAAAGGGAATGCTCTGCCATAGAGGCGGGATGGGATTGGGGGAGGGTGTGAAGGGGGGGTGGGAGGGATACTGGGATCATTGGTGGTGGAGAATCGGCACTGGTGGAGGGATGGCAACTCGATCATTGTATAACTGAAACCCAAGCACAAAAACGTGTAATGTCTACAACTGTACCTCATGGTGTTTCACTAATAAAAATTTAAAAAAAAATGTACACACACACACACACAAAAACAAAGTCTAATTTTAAAAAGTGTAAGTGCAGATTATATTAGAATAAAACCTACACTTGAGAATTATCTTAAGTGAAACACATGGCATGAAATGTAACTCCTTCAGTATTATCCTTTTCCATTTGATAGTATATTATTATTTAAACTCAGTTATTTAACATACTGAAGTCTGTTAAAATGTTCCCCAAATTATTTGGCACTAGTAGTGATAGCACAGCGGGTAGGGCGTTCGCCTTACAAGCGGCCAACATGGCCGACCCGAGTTCGATTCCTCCGCCCCTCTCGGAGAGCCCGGCAAGCTACCGAGAATATTCGATATGCCAGACACAGTAACAACAAAGTCTCCAGTGGAGACGTTACTGGGCCCGCTCAAGCAAGTAAAATTAATTTACTAATAAAATGGGAATGCTATATATGCATCTATATTATATACATATATATGCATGGAGATGAGAAAAGTTGTATAAAGAACATTTTTATTTTAGTTTTAAAATAGATGTTCCTTAGTATGTAGCATCTGCTTTGTTAAACTGATGATTGATACCCATTAAAAAAAAATTGATTCCAAGACACTATGCCATTGTTTGTTTCCCAAGAATTTTCTAACACATTCTTCTGAGAAAACAGCCACATGCATGACATGAATAGTGTGATGGGTTCTTCGAGGACTCTTGGACAGGTGTTTGAAGAGCAGATGGAATTTTTCAGGGCAATGTCCAGGCAAGCACACTAAGTGAATGGTCAGCAGGATCTAGGTGTTAGAAGGTGCAGTCAAGATGGACAGCAGAGGGATTAGTCAGTATACAGGGTAGGTAAGGCAGGTCAGCATTATGCAGTATTTAAGTGGTTGAGCCTTAAGCCTAGACTTTTGATATAAGACTTTCAAATGCCATCAACTGGTAACCTGAAGCTTGTCTTTCTGACCCCATCTGCAGGCTCCCGTCTTCGGCAGGAAGATTTTCCACCTCGCATTGTTGAACACCCTTCAGACTTAATTGTTTCCAAAGGAGAACCTGCAACTTTGAACTGTAAAGCCGAAGGCCGCCCCACACCCACTATTGAATGGTACAAAGGGGGGGAGAGAGTGGAGACTGACAAAGATGACCCGCGCTCACACAGAATGTTGCTGCCAAGTGGATCTTTATTTTTCTTACGTATAGTCCATGGACGAAAAAGTAGACCTGATGAAGGGGTCTACGTTTGTGTAGCAAGAAATTATCTCGGAGAGGCGGTGAGCCACAATGCATCGCTGGAGGTAGCTAGTAAGTATAACGGGGGTGTCTGGTTGGCAGGGACTGGGGTTGGGGGGGTGCAGAGTGAAAAACTTTTGCCTTGATGGTAATAACAAAATTCAACCCTTTTTACAGGCTTTACCCAAGACAAATCTATAGCTTTGTTTATGACTTCAACCTGCCATTTTTTAGGGATTTCTTTCATCTCAGCTGGTTATTCGGATGAATTTGGGGTTTGCACAATGTTGCACTATTTTACTTTGGATTCCCAGGTTTTCTCTTTTGAACATTTTCGTTGAAATTGATTTATTTTCCTCCTGTGTTGCTTTTAAATCTATTGAATGGAAGTATGTTTCAGTAAAAGAATAGTATGGCATATGTTTCATTTGTCTTCATTAAGAGAAATATTCTCAACTGGGGGTACAGTTTTCAAACTGCTTCTGTTTAAAATCTGCTTAAAATTTTTCCTGTCAGGGAAATTAGGCTCCATTCTGCATCCCAGCTGGGGGTGTGTAATGTCTCTCATTTATGAGATTTTTTTTTCTTTCCCTCACTGTCTTTTATTCTCCCTCTCTGTCTCTCTTTTTCTCCCCTACATGCTCTCTAAAGAAAATAATTTGCTTCACTAAACAACAAAAACAAAAAAATCAATCAAATAAAATCTTCCTGCTAACCACAGGAGTTTAACTGTCTAATAGCAATACTCTTGGGAACAGAATTTAGCCAAACATATTGTAATTCATTTGAAATTATCTCAAGAAAACTTTTTTGGCTAATAATTCAGTCATTGTATCTAGAATATTAGATTTATATTGTTTTTGAATGAGAACTGTTTTTCTTGTTTTCAGGAAACATTCTTAAGAGATAGCCAGAATGTTTTATCATTGCTATGTATGTGTTCATGTGATAGAAATTGAGAATTGCATAAGAAATAGAGAAACAAAATGTAAATCTAGTACACATTAAAGTAATTACACAAAATTACATATGAAAGCATATATGTGACTACATATATTTCACAGTTCCTTATAATATGTTCAAAAATGGTATATATTTAGGTATAATTAATGTTAAAATTAGTTATGTAATTGTTTTCATAATCTACCATTGTTTTAAGCAATCATCTAGAATTTATATATATGTGTATATAACCATAGACCTCTACAAAAATACAGATATAGAAAGGCATTCAGAGGTAAATATCGAAGCCCAATCATATATTAATGTGAAATCAGCCCCAGGGAATTGGGCAAATTGATCATATGCATATATTCATTAATTACTTGAAGGGGCACAGAGTGCGAAAGATTATGAGCATAAAATTTAACTTAGAATAAAAAGAAAACTACTCATTCAGACTGTCAGAAATGGCTATTCTTATTTATAAAAATATTGAACTTGAATCCCAAGTTCCTATTCCCGTAGTCACTGTTAGCTGATAACATGCTTACTCTACTTTCTTGGATTGGCTTCAGTTTTGGCAAAAGGATAGAAGTATATCATGAGGTGTATGAAAACTACAGCCACAATCAAAGACTGTTGTGTTTTTTTTCTTAAGCTCAACTACTAATTCAGTGTAAACCAAGGAAGTGCAAATGCTCAACTTCTGTATACAAAAGTTGTTTCAATAGTCCTCTTTCAAAATTGTAATTTTAGTGCTTTTCACACTTTGACACAATATATTTAAGAGTAATCATTATCTATTAAAATAATAGAAACTCAGGGAAGATTGTGTAGATGATTTGACCAACTCCTGTTTTGGGTATGCAGGTAACTGAAGATCAGGAAGTAAAGCCAGAGTGGTTGTTTATTCTTTGGGACAATAATTCCTTTTAAATGAAGTGTGTACAAACAGAAATATCAGAGATCACCTTATGTTTCTGTTCTTTGCTACCATTCTTGCATTCTTATCATTATCAGATTAAAAAATAAGAAAAGATTATAGTCTGAATAGAGCTTTAAACGCTTACTGTGTAGATCTGCCCTTTCAAAACACCTCTAGTTTTACCTCAGATGATCAAGATACCCTTAATGCACTGGGATTTAGAAAGCTGTCTTTTCTAATCTGGCTTTTGTGTAGACATTTAAAACACACTATTAGTTTCCAGTTAAGTTCTTTTTCTAGTTAGATACTCCATTACCTTGAGAGTCCATTATAGGAAGGACTCTTCCAGCCTTAGTCAACAAATAAACGATCAAGGAATTGAAACTAGACATAAGGTCAATATATAGTCTTTAACCACAGAATATTCAAATGCATTGTCCAGTAAGGCTTAGTTCACAAACTTTAGCATGGTAGTCATCATTAGGTCTCTAAAATACTCTATGACCCAGAGTACCATGATTAACAACATAATTTTTGTTTATTTAACACTATTTACTAAAGGTCTTTATGATCAAATTCAGTTATAATAATTCATATATTTGATATAAGCAAATTTATAGATATTGTACATTTACCAAATATAGCTTTCTATTAATAAAGATCTTTATTAATATTACTAATGATTGCTTGAAATGTGGAAGAAAAATTGAGTTGTGTTTGCTTTGAATTATTTTTATACTTACTTAATTGCAGTGATTAAAAGTATCTTTTTATGAATTGTATTATTTCAGTACTGAAGTTGTATAGGAAAACAAAGTCATCTGAAGTTAAACTATGTTTTTGTACTTAAAATGTTCGGAGAAAGTAATATGAATTAAGGCTTTAGTGAAATAGAAATAGGTGTGCAGTCATTTCAGTTTATTTTAGGCAGTCTAATGTTCTTCCATCATTTTTAGATCTGCTTTCTTCCTGATCAAAGTTGGTTTATTCTATATTATATGAGAAACTTGGGGCGGGGGGAGGGAAGAGGGATGTGAGGGACATATGGGTTTTGTTTCTCTAAATTAAATCTATCAACTGCACTTACAGGATTTCTTTTTTTAAAATAAATTTTGTCCTACAAAATATCACTGCATTCCTCCCTCACATCTTTCATTAACTTATACTAGAATTTTAATAGTAACTATTCTTTCGCTTTCCAAAGTTTCAACAACGGGAAAGCAAAGATTTAATCTAACATTTTATTGAAGCGATAGCCCAAAGTAATAGCATTAACAAAAGTGTCTTGAGGCCACACAGTCTCACAGCACAGTTGTTGGTAATGCTTTTAAAAACATTTATCTGTGCTTTATTTGCCTTTAAACCAAGTTTTACAGCTGTAACAACAACTGGATTTCTTGGTCCAAGCTATTGTCAGTCTCTCCAGTACTGAGGAAAAAAAATGTCATGGAATGTACTTTACAATCTTTGTTACTGTATAGTTATGATAATATTATCATTTATTGCATTTTTTTAAATTTAAATTTTAATAAGCTCCAACATGATAATATTTACTGGTTTTCTTGAGGATGGTTTTTATTTTCACTTTAAGTCAAATTGTAGCCGTGTTTGAGCCATGTAAAGCACTGGATTTTTCCAAGTGGTGAAATCTGAGTTGAAAACTCAGTTTTGATGCAATTAAACATATTGCACAGAATTATAAAAACTAAAAATTAAAGTCATGAGAAATCGTGACTAGTAATCATTATACCTTAAGTTTTTACCTAAAATTTTTGGAAGTTTATCTCTATAAAGGAATATAACTTTAACTTGTAGAAACATTTTAAAAAATATTTTTATTATTATTATCTCTCTTTGCTAACCACTAATATTTTAATGCACACAATTATGTTAGAAGAAATTAGAAGATACCACGTTCTTAAGATTCATGAAAACCCAATTTCTATCATTCAGATTCCAGGTTTTTAATCAGTCTTGCCAGAAAAAGTTTTGTTTTGTTTTGTAATAGCTCTATTTGAGATGTTTTCAGTATTAGGGAAAATAGGTTTATAAGCTCGTATACCAAAGGTACCGATTATTCAATTTAGAGTCCATTTTATGCTGGTACAAATTGATAGCACTGTTCTTTGACACAACTTATATTTAATAAGTAATCTTTTCTTGGGTAATTGCATTGCATTTCGAAGAAATTTCATTTGAACCTTGACCCTTAATGCTTTCCATCGTAGAATGTGTCTCTGTGCGTCATCTGCTGAGCAGTGCACAGTCAGCATATGGCTATTTGTTTACTATTAGAGCTATTTTCTCCAGAGGAACAGAAATTCCCCTTGGACTATGCAGACATCTGCTGACTGTCTTAGCTGCAAAACTACAGAAGAACTATCTGGTCTGTGGAAGAATCACTTGGCTCACTTAATTGAAGATTGTCTTCCCAGATTTTATTAAGTAGAGTGCTTTTTAATAGTAATTTTGGAAATTACAGTATATTTTGAAGTACCATTTTCAATCAGTTTTTAGCATGCTATGATTTCTCTTTGTTAGGTTTATTACAGAGTAATTTAGAATTTGAATCGCCCAATTTTTGCCATTTGGATAAAATGGGAAAGTAAATTGACTATATATACCAAATAGTTGTGTGTTTATCTAAAAAACAATTGAATGTATTTTCCAAATATGAACTGTGGATGGTGGGAGGATTATTATTGGACTGAAATGGTTCAGTTGAGCAGGAGAAAATAGGATATACTATTGGACAACATTGATTAATGGGGTGTGTGTGCATCCACAATGCAGACACACTAAAAACATACAAAGACACACAGATACTGCACCCTGATAGATGATACATCTTTGAAATTGAAAATAGCTTTATATTGCACTTAAAAAAATGAGCAGTTACTCTATGCTTTTTTATCTTTTTTTAAAAAAAAGTCACTTTCAAGTGATTTGATCAGATTTTCAAACACTCTTGCCTATGTCTTTTTTGCTTTAAGTATCAGAATGTTAAAGGTTCATTTATAAGCTATATAATATATCATTCCACTTTGTTGTACCCCTTGCATTCTTAAATGCATTGGCTCTATTCCAAAGTTATTTTTGTAGATGGATTAGCACATGACTATAAATATAAATTTGATTGTTGGTGCAGTTTTTACTTTTTCTCTCTATCTTTATTATAATCGGACACTGGGATTATTTATTCAAAGACATTCTGGATGTTTCTTTTAAAGTGGTGTCTTTTCTGACTCCATTTTGAACTTGCAGATATGCATGCTAATATACTAAAATTTAAATGTAATCCCACTATAATTAAGTTTTTCTAAATCAGTGATTAAGGTGGTGTGACTATATTAAATTCCATCTTGAATTGAAATTATCAGTGTAAGAAATGTACTATATCTTTGGTTCCTCACTGATTATGCTAGACTTGTAGAGAGTACTGATTTTTGCCTTTATTTCAGGGAAAAGATCTATATTTATTTAAATCACTTTTACAACTAGAGATAACATTTTTTTTAAACTACAGGTTTAGTTGATTTAAGAAACAATTGCAAAGTTCCTTGACATGATTATACTTACTAAATGTTTTTTGTCCTCTTAATTAGAATATGTTATTTTGTTGTTGCTAGCATTGTCAGTTGAGGGATGCTATAATAAGATTACCATATACTGTGTAGCTTAAACTTCACACATTTATTTCTTAAATCTAGACTTTAGGAAATAAAAGATCAGAGTGTCAGCATAGTCGGTTAGGGTTAAGACTTCTCTGGTTCCTCAAAGGCTGGGAAGCTTCCCACCAGTAATACATCTAACCCAGGGGCCCCATCTCCAGTACCGTCACTTTGGAAATTAAGTCATCTACATAAATGGTGGGAAGTGCACAGGCTTTTAGTCCTTTACTACCTTTTATAATGAATATTTTGCTTTAGGGGTATACAATTCATTATCTTTAGTAAGAAATTAAAATCAGAAGATTAGAGGTTGAAACATTTTTTTAAAAAGTTTAGGAGACATATCACAGAGTCTTTGTGATGGAAGGCATACTTCCTATCAGACTGCTTGTCACACATCCTAATCTCAGGTATAAATGGTGTCACATATCATATTGGTGCATTGGTTTTATATCTTATATCTTTGAGGTAGTATAATGTGGATTCTCTGCTTGTTGGGAAAATAAGAGTAGCATCCTCTCAATTAACATGTTTCAGAGAGAAGTCAGTTTTCCATGTATTTTGGAGTTATTTGAAATTCTCTTTGATGTGTTTTTTGATTTCCAAGGATAAAAGCAGAAGTTTATCTTTTCTAAAATATAAATGGGATGACAGTAGTGATGGGTATTTTAGCAGAAAAAGGAAAGACTGAAGAATAGAAGTGCCGAAGGAGGTGACCTTGTCAGAAAATGTGTTTTACATTTATAAATAACAAAAAGGTTATATTCTAGCTTAAGACTGTTCTTAGTTAAATGATTAAATTGTAGGCTTATGGCATATATCAGGTTGAAAGAACAAACCTTCATTATTTGTCTTTATCTCACTTAACTACTAACCTTTAGTAAATTTATAGAAAGATCTTAGTATGGAAACATGTTGTAAATTTTTTCCCCTTTACTCCCAATCACAGTTTGAAAACAATCGTTAGTAAATTTGTAGAAATCATTTTAACATAACCTCAGAAACTATTATTTTGTGATTGGATGATCAATATGTTTATGATAGAATACTTAAGACATATATGCTCTTGTGATTCCATTATCCATACTTTTTTCATTTTCATTTCATCATCCTGTTATTCGTCGATTGCCTCGCGCAGGCCCCAGTAACGTCTCTTTCATCCTAGCCCTGAGATTATATTCAAGGCTATTTAGGAGAATGAGACCCATCCATACTTAGTTATTATTAAAACTTTGGTTGGCATCCATCTAGATATACTGACATCTCTGTATGTTATTTGTTATTTATTTATTTATTTATCTTTTTGGGGTTTTGGGTTTTGGGGCCACACCTGGTGATGTTCAGGAATTACTCTTGGCAGGGCTTGGGGAATCACATGAAATTGTATCTGGGTCCACTGCATGCAAGGCAAGTGACCTACTTGTTGTCTGTCTCGTCAGCCCCTCCGTATGTTGTTTAGAACAAGTTCCTCGCTACTCAGTTTTTTCCCCTAAATGGTTAAAAAGGAAAAAAAAAAACTCTGGAATATATAGCAGTGTCATCAAGATTAAGTGCAAAATTTTGGCTTTCCAGATTTGATGTTAGAAAACAGTTTCTAGCTGATAAATATTACTAGATGAACTCTTAAGGACCAGATTTATTCCAGAAATCTTGAGGCTAAAGGTTACATATTTCTTTAGGAATACCATGAGTAACTCCTTTTTTTGTTTTCTCAAAAAAAAAAAAGTGGATGATGTTCACATATGCTGAAAGTACTGTGGTGATTATTTTAAATGCTAGTTTATGCTTAGAAATAAGGCCTCTTGAGACTTCCAGAAAATTGATTGAGTACCAGTTATTTATGGAGAATTCTTGGCAGTGTCTCCACAAATCAAAAAACAAATCATATTAAAAAAAAATAAAGGTAGATTTGGTTTTCTATAAATCTTGTCATACATTGAGTTTAATCCTTTGAATTTACTTGTGATTTAATTGCTAAATGTCTTACCTACTTACACAGACTAACTTTAGAATTACTTGCATTTATTTTAAGTTATGTCTTCTGTATCTAGTGTATTTAACAATTAAATGAACATACTTTATCCTTCTTAGTAAAATTAACCTAATGAATAAGTAATCATTGTTAACTTAAGCATTTATCTTTTTATTTTATTTTATTTTTTATTATTAGTGAAACACTATGAGGTACAGTAGTAGACTTACAAACTTTCGTGTTTGGGTTTCAGTTATACAATGATCGAGTACCCATCCCTCCACTAGTGCCCATTCTCCATCACCAATGATCCCAGTGGTCCTCCCAGCCCCACACCCCATCCTCCCCCCCCTTTGTGGCGGGACATTCCCTTTTGCTCACTCTTTCCTTTAAGGTGTTGTAATTTTCAGTAGAGGTATTGAGTGGCCATCGTGTTTGGTTTACAGTCTACTTTCAGCATGCATCTCGCATCCAGAGCGAGTCCTTCAAACATCCTTTACTTGATGTTCCCTTCTCTATCTGAGCTGCCTTTCCCCCCAGCATGTGCTGCCAGCTTTCAAGCTGTGGAGCAGACCTCCTGGTACTTATCTCAACTATTCTTGGGTGTTCGACTCCCATTCTGTTACTTTATATTCCCCAGATGAGTGCAGTCTTGCTATGTCTGTCCCTCTCTCTTTGGCTTATTTCACTTAGCATGGTATTTTCCATGTAGAACCACCTGTATGTAAATTTCATGACTTCTTCTTTTCTAACACCTGCATATTGCTCCATTGTGTAGATGTACCAAAGTTTCTTTAACCAGTCCTCTGTTCTCCGACATTCGGGTTTTTTCCAAATTTTGGCTATTGTGAACAGGGCAGCAATGAACATTGAAGTGCAGATTTCACTTCGACTGTACTTTTTTGCCCCTCCAGGATATATTCCCAGGAGTGGTATTGCTGGGTCAAATGGGAGCTCAATTTCTAATTTTTTGAGAATTGTCCATACTGTTTTCCAAAAGACTGAACCAGTCGGCATTCCCACCAGCAGTGAAGAAGGGTTCCTTTCTTGCCACATCCACACCAATACCGGTTGCTATTGTTCTTTTGGATGTGGGCCCACATCCACATCCAAGAGACTGGCTAACTTAAGCATTTAATCAGATTAAAATTCAATGTTATTATTCAGTCATTAGAACTTGTTTTTGTTTCTTTGGGGACCGCCTATGACAGTGCTCAGGGACTGCTCGTGACATGTTTGGATGTCCGTTCTGGCAGTATTTAGGTGATCATGCAGTGCTGGGCATTGAACTTCAGTCTCTTTTTGTGATCCCTCCTTATCCCCCAAAATGTTATCTTTTAAAACTCGGAAAAATTTTAAAAGAGCACCATAATACAATTTGTCGATAAAAATTCTAATTCAGTCTAAATCCTTTCAAAGCATTCTGCTAAGCTGTTCACTGGTGAACAGAAAAGAAACACTTTCTATTTTCATGGAAATTACAATATCATGGGGAGCAGTTGACAGCAAAGAAGCAACAGACTACATAATTAACTTAATGTTTAAAATTTTTGATAAGTGTTAGGAGAGATTGGGCTTTCAAAAATTTAGAGCCAAATTCATATATATATACATACATACATATATACATGTGTATATATATATACATATATATGTTACTCAGATGCTGAGTAAAAAATGAATTTCTGGCAAAAGAACCAAACAACACAAATTTATAGACTTAGTCATATTTCACAAAAGGAAAGGGAGTTAGTATGTCATATAAAAATGAGAAATAATAAGCAAGAGAAACTGGCAGGATTAGATTGTGTAGGGACTTGTACATAAAGATAAGGAGAGTGATAAATTAAGAATAGTAGCTTGTGTGTTCAGTGCAAGAAGAGCCTCAGGCTTTTAGGCAACAGTGAAGGTGGCCTTTATATTTTAAATTGCCCCTCTCTTGGTACCTGTGTGTGATAGGTATAGTGAAAGGACTGTGAGGGCAAGAGAAAAAGAACAGTGTGTAAGGTGCTTGCACACAGCCAACCCAGGTTTTATCTCTGGCACCACATAGGGTACCCTGATAACCACCAGAAGTGATTCTTGAGCACCACGATTTGGGTGGGGGCATGTAACAGAGGGAGAGAGGGAAAGAGGGAGTGAGGGAGAAGAAAGTGAATTGTATCAGTTATAGAATGAAAATAATTTGGAAGATCCATTATTATATTCCAGGCAGGAATGATGCTAACTTGAAGCAGCTGGCGATGGATATGGGGCAAAGAGGGAAGATTAGATTTGGTGATTGGGGATTGAAGACGTTGCTTAAATTTAGAGGGTTAGGGAATTTAGAAGTTGTGAGTCAGTTTTTGGTGATGGCCAAATCAGTGTAGTTCTGCAAAGCAAATGGAACTGGGATTTTGGATTAGTTTGTATTAGCTCTGAATAGCTGATGGTAGTTCAATATGTTCCAGTTCATCACATTCACACGACTTTGCACTTTCCACTGTTGCTTTAGCCTGCAGTGTGATTCTCCTTTCTTCCACTAAATATATTTCCTTAGAGTCAGCTCCAGAATCACCTTCTTTGGACTCATGCAGTGACCTAAGTTCCTAGCACCAATCTGGCTACATTTTTAAGTAGACTGGTTTTTCATGTAACTTAAAAACATTTTATTCTACGTGTGACAAATATTATAACACCACTTCAACATTATAACAAACATTATAACACCACTAGTACCACCGCCATAAATGCTGCAACTTTTTTACTCATTTCGCATATAGCATCTTTCAAAAAGTCATGTATTTCAGAAAGCCTCCAAGTGCTCCTTGGAAAGCCCAATACAGAAAATATAACACCCAGAGTGTTGTTGCCTCAGTTTTTTTTCTTTTATGGTTCTGGAATATCTAATAAATTCTTATTGGTGTAATATTGCTCAGGAAATTAAACTGATTTAATAGTACCAAAAAAGTGAATTCCATTCATACAGGAAGATATGTGAGTCCTTTTTAGCTCTGATCAATGTAGAACTGGCTTCCTAACTCTAGAGATCCCCTCTTCAGCATCAACCTGATTTAGGATCCCAAGGCGTGGTTAATAGAAACACAATTTTTAACTCATTGACTGACTGGAATGTTGTACTGACAATAAAACGAGGGGTTTTATAGAAGTTTCTTTGAGGTACTTTACCTGTAGACCTTAGGACCTAAACATGGCTCTTTTTTCCCCCTTTGGTTTGGGAAAAATATTTTTCATAAAATGTGAGTATTTCATGAAGCATAATTATTGGCCTTTTTTGGATGTGCATCCGGCTAGGTCCAGGGCTTAGCTTACTTTTAGCTCTGTGGCTTAGCTTACTTTCTGCTCACCACATTTGGTGAGCTTACTTTTGGCTTAGCTTACTTTTTGCTTACCACATTTGGTGGTCCTTGAGGGGACATATATGGTATGAACTGGGCCGACTTTGTGCAAGGCAAGCACCCTACCCACTATTCTGTCTTCCTGCTTCCTGCCTTCTTGGTTCTTGATTTAATCTACATTTACATGCAAACTTGTTTTCAGAGTTAAATAAATTGTGAATAAATCTAAGTTAGTGATAAATCAAAGGGAAATACCAGCATAGGAATGTGTCAATTTATCTATTGTAATCCTAGATTTTGACTTAATGATTAACAATAATAAATCTTGATACTGAGAGTTTAAGAGATTACAGCAGGAAAGGCCCTTGCTTTTCATATGTCCAACCCAGGTTCAACCTCCAGCACCCTATTTGGTCCCCTGATCCTTTAGTGATCTGGCACAAAGCTAGGAGTAAGCTCTGAGCACAGCTGGGTATATCCCGGAAAGAAGGAAAGAAAGAAAAGAAAAGGAAAGAAAAGAAAAGAAAAGAAGAAAGAAAGAAAGCTAACTTAATATTTATCTGATGAAGTCTTACATTCAGTCCTTACTTATTCTAGAATGAAAATTCGTAGAAAAGTAAGATTTTCATAATAATTGAATCATGCTGGAAGGGTAATTTGGAAATCATCTAATCTATTCCTGTCACTATTAGTTTACCTGAATATCGTTTGTTTTATTAAAGAGTTCAGAGCAAAAGATTATCTGGCCTTCATTATTAATATCCCTTATATTCATAAGCATATGTTAACAAAAAGTTATTACTTTAATTTACTTAAATCCTTTGCTATAGCATAATTCTTTCCTGCATTTTACATAAGAACTTATAGAAAGGCCATTTTTATATAGCAGCTCATATGTTTGAATATTATTATTTAGTGCTGCCTAAATTTTAATAAAGTTTATTAAATTATGTTTAATTTAGATGTTACAATATAATTATAGTTTCTAATCTAGGTCCTTCAGTGTCCAACATGAAAATTGTGGCTTTAGTAACTCATTAAATTGTACCATATTTAACCAAGGTTTAAATTGAAGTTTTAATAGTGAATATGACATTTTACACTTGTCAAGAGAAATAAAAGTTTATGAGCAAGTATTTGGTATGCTTGAATGGCGACATTTTTAATCTTAGCCAGAACTTATGGGGAAAATGAGAATAAAAGTTAGAACATTAGAAAGAAAATGGAAAAAAGTCTCTAGCCAAAGGACTGCATTTTGTCTCAAATTCCACCTTTCTGTCATTCACTTTCTTTATCAATTAATAATGTACTTTATTTACACTGAGTCAAGTTGAGTTTCCCTCTCCATATTCTGAGGTTACTTAAACAACAGAGAATGGGTTCTGATCCTACATTTGATGTAAAGGGACATTTCATGCATTTTCTTCATAAAACCCAGAACTTGTCATAACTTACCAAGGTGAGTTCCATGAGATCAAAAGTAAAAGTGCAAGGTCTGTTGCAGTCTCATTAAATCTTACAAGGGGCTTCTAGGAAAATCATTATAGCATATATTTCTTGGAGATCATTGAGGGTGGGGGAAGCAGGGATAAGTCAGAGTTCTATGAGAGAGAAGTAATTTTAATTCAGGTGAATTGAGAATTGGCCAGCAGCTTGTTATATTCCATTCTTTTCATTTTTTGGCTTCGTTTGCCAAAAAATAAAAACTTAGATATCATCAGAATTCTATAATTAGACTTTTTTAAAAGTTTTATTGAATCACCCCATGAGATAGTTACAAGCTTTCATGTGTGTGTTACAATCACATAATGGTCAAACACCCATCCCTCCACCAGTGCACATTCCCCACTGCCAATATCCCCAGTATACCCCCCTTTCCCCCTACCTCCACGGCAGACAAAATTCCCCATACTCTCTCTCTGCTTTTGGGCATTATGATTTCAATACAGATACTGAGAGATTATCAGGCTTGGTCCTTTATCTATTTTTAGCACACATCTCCCATTCCAACCGGTTCCTCCAGCCATCATTTTCCTAGCGATTCGTTCTCTACTCCAGCTGCCTTCTCCCCTTCACTCATGAGGCGGGCTTCCAGCTATGGCACGATCTTCTTGGCCCGTGTATCTACTGCCCTTAGATGTCAGCCTCGTATTATGTTGTTTTTTACTCCACAAATGAGTGCAGTCCTTCTCTGTCTGTCCCTCTCTTTCTGACTCATTTCACTCATACTCTCCATGTCTGTCCATTTATAAACAAATTTCATGACTTCATCTCCCCTAACAGCTGCATATTATTCCTTGTGTGGATGTACCAAAGTTTCTTTTTTTTTTTTAACAATTTTCCATAATGTTTTTATTACTTTTTAAATTTTTTATTAGTGAATCACTGTGAGGTACTGTTACATACTTATAAACTTTCGTGTTTGTGTTTCAGTCATAACCATCCCTCTACCAGTGCCCATTCTCCACCACCAATGATCTTAGTATCCCTCCCACCCCCACTGCCTCCCCCTCCCACCCCCTAGCTTCTGTAGCAGGGCATTCCCTTTTGTTCTCTCTCTCTCTTTTGGGTATCGTGGTTTGCAATAGAGTTACTGATTGGCCATCTCATTTAGTCTATAGTCTATTTTCTGCAGCTCCCAACCCGAGTGAGTCCTCCCAGCACCCTTTACTTGGTGTTCCCTTCTCTGTCTGAGCTGCCATTTTGCCAGCATGTGAGGCTTGCTTCCAAGCTGTGGGGCAAACCTCCTGGTCCTTATCTCTACTATTCTTGGGTGTTATTCTCCTATTCTTCTACTTTATATTCCACAGATGAGTGCAATCTTTCTATGTCTGCCCCTCTCTTTCTGACTCATTTCACTTAACATGATAGTTTCCATGTTTATCCACTTACATGAAAATTTCATGACTTCATCTTTCCTAACAGCTACATAGTATTCCATTCTGTAAATGTACCAGAGTTTCCTTAACCAGTCAACTGTTCTTGGGCACTTGGGTTTTTTCCAGATTTTGGCTATTGTAAACTGCAGCCATGAACATATAAGTGCAAATATCATTTTTACTGTACTTTTTTGCCTCTCCAGGGTATATTCCCAGAAATGGTATTGCTGGGTCAAATGGGGTCTAATTTTTTGAGAAGTGTCCATACTGTTTTCCAAATATAATTAGACTTTCTAACATAGGTAAACAAAAAATTACTTCCTTTATTCCTTTTTATCTCTTCTCTTGTTCTTAAAAACACTTTATCATTTAGGTCTCTCATGAAGTAAATTCATGAGACTGTTGTTTATAAATTTTAGTCTTTTTTTCAGAAATTGTTACTGATTTCTCATAATTTACAATATTAAAGTATTTCAGAGGGTTGTGATTATATATGTGTATAGCGTCCACTGCTTCTACCACTCAAGTTCCAGTGCTTTCCAGTCACCAAAAAGATCCTGCACTTCACCTCTCCCCCGACTTTCTCTTTCCCTTTGGTACTCTCCATCATCACTTTCATCAGCTCTAGGAGTTAGTTTTTTTTTCTGTTTGCTAATTTATTCACATTCCACATATGTATGAAACCATTGAATAATTTTATCTTACTTTCATTTTTATGTAGCATAGTCATCCCAAAGTACATCAATTTTATTGCTGTTGGCACAATTTCATCTTTTCTAATAACAGAGTAGTATTCCACTGTGTATAGATAAATTTATGATGTCTTTATCCAGTCAGTCATCTTTTGGAGGGCATTTAGGTTGATTTCATGTTTTAACTATTTTGAATAATTTTCCTATGAATAATATAGGGATGTAGAATTCTATAGTTGATATCGATGTAGTTGTAGAACTTCTGTTTTTATTTTGTGAAATCTTATATCATTTGCATTACCACCAATAGTACTGTAGCACTGTCCTCCTGTTGTTCATTGATTTGCTTGAGTGGGCCCAGTAACATTGTGAGACTTGTTACTGTGTTTGGCATATTGAATATATCATGGGTAGCTTGCCAGGCTTTGCCATGTGGTGAGATACTCTCATTAGCTTGCCAGGCTCTCCGAGAGAGGCAGCCACCAACAGTGTATTAGATTTAAAAAAAAAAAAAAAACTAAACAAAACATGTGGTGCGGCTTGCAGTCATACCTGCAGTGGTCAGAGCTTACTCTGGCTTTTTGTTAATTGATCACACCTGGCGGTGTGTGAGGTGTCATATGCAGTGTCAGAGATAGAACTGGGTTGGCTTTATGTTATGGACTCTAATTGCTGTCTCACCCCCTGGAGTTTTTAATTCTCCACATCTCACCAATCTTTGTTTCCAGTCTTTTTGATATTGGTCACTGGCTTGAAAAAATAACTCATTGTGGCTGATTTGCATTTAAAATTTTAACTTGTTATTTATGTTTTGTTGGGGGGGTCACACCCATTGGTGCTCAAGACTCTGTGCTTCTCGCTCTGTGCTCATGAATCAATCCTGGCAGGCTCAGGAGATCGAACCTTTGCCAGCAGTGTGAATTGTAGGTGTCTTACCTACTGAACTGTCTTTTCAGCTCCTGCATTTCAAATTTTAACCATCATTCTCAGATAAAAACATGATTCCTCACTCATATCTACTCTAAGAGGACTTTCGAACAGTTTGAGTGGATACCTATTGAGAATATCTTGCTTTCATATAATAGGTTATCATAACATGGCATGATGGTCTTATCCAGAGCACTTTTTCTGAATGTCTGAGTGTCTGAATAGAGAAAAATTAATTTATTCATTAATTAAAAATGGATTTTTCTCAGTATACTAGTCTTCATTTAGCATAATTTTAGGCCATTGGTCAAATTATTTAGCCTCCCTGTGATTCAGTTCCTTCCTCTATATATTAGAGATAACTACATTTCCATAAGATTATAGAGACTTGTGGAGATAAAATACCTTGATACACATGAAAGGTCCGAACCTCTACTGGCAAACATTCAGAAGAATACCTTCTGAGTGTTGGCTATTGTATCACATGTTATACAGTGAGCTAGGCTCAGAATTAGTATTTGGTGTGTGTTTTCGGGTTTACTCAGAACTCCTTGTACTGTGCTCTGAGATCACTCCTGGTAGTGCTCAGAAGACTTTATATAGTACCATAAATAGAACCTGGGTTGGCCACATGCAAGGCAGTATCTTATTCCCTGTACTATCTTTGAAGCCTCTGTTTTCCCTTCAATTTGGAAAACAACAAATTTTCTGAAATCCCCAACCAATAGAATTTATTTCATTGCCTAGAAGTCGAACATCCTTCATTTAAAAGTAGCAGTGAGAGATGTATTTTCATGTGGTCCATTTCTTCTTCATAGACAATTTGGTGTTTTCTTGACAGGAAGCACAGAGAGTGTCTATTTAGTAGGCAAGTAGCACGATCTGCCACACATACGCTATTTATTTCTTATTTATCTGACTAGTCTTGGCCTATAGCTAACATGTTTTGGGAAGATATGTCCTGCTTTTGCTCTGTGGCCAGTTCTGGATGACCAAAACTACCTCCTTAGGTTTGTTGGCTTAAAACAAATAGACAGCTAGTTATTTTATCATCAAGGCGGGTTTATTTGGAAACAACAACAAAAGCAATTCAGAATGTGTGGTCACATGGCGAACCACAAACTTAGTTCCCTAGAACAAAGAATTAAATTTCTTTTAGACTTTGGGAGGGACTTATAAAAGAAGCTAGGAATTGGAAGCATCGTAGTTTATTTTTATTTCCTGGTCCGAGTTATTACACTGACTGAGTCGATGTTTGGCCAAGAGGAGCCCCTCTAGGTAAGGAATCATCACTTGCTCTTAGAAATATGTGTATCACTCCTCTGGTTGGAACATGTCTTGTGCTGACTACTCAGGTCTATGTGAGAAGACTTCTGTTTCCTGATGTCCTTTAGTTGAGGTTTCCGTATTTTATTTTGTACACATTTAGCGAACAGCACTGTCCTGATTTCTCTCTCCCACCCTTCCCCCTCTTTCTTTCTGTTTTTCTCTCTCTCAATCTCTCTCAAAATTTCTCTCTTCTAATCTTTCTCTCTCCTAATCTTTTCTCTCTCCCTTTCTTTCTTTCTTTCTTTCTTTCTTTCTTTCTTTCTTTCTTTCTTTCTTTCTTTCTCTCTCTCTTTCTTTCTCTCTCTTTCTCCTTCCTGTCCTTCATCCTTCCATTCAGTATTTTTGCTCATAAGAAATAAACATGCACAATCTGTCTTATTCCCCAGGTAGAAATGAGATATTGCACAAATTAAAAATATTTTTTGTAACTTGTCTGTTTTATACTTTAATTTTTTTCTATTTAGAAATAATATATTTTTTCCTAGAATCAACTCTAAATGACATGTCAAATATATTATTATGCATCTAGCTAATCATTTTTAAAATTTCAGGTACAATTTTAGTTTAATACCATACTCTGATCACTATTTCATCATAAAATGTAATCGCTTTAAATGCTTCAAATTGGATAAAATTAAGTTTTGGATTTTATACTACATAGCAGATATATATATTAGACTTTCAAAATGAAATATGTACGAGTATGCATCAGTAGATATAAATACCATTCTCTCTCTTAAATTTTTAGATAATCTAATCAAACTATTCACTGATTTTTTTACAATTAAATATACTATGTTAAAATTTATCCTAATATTTATTTTAGGAATACAATATACAGTATTTGAATATCAGTTCTAAGGCATGACATAGAGCTGCTTTAAAAACTTTAGTTTATTATTTTATGTGATCTTAATATTTATACTAGAATGCAATCTTATTATAAAATTTCAGCATGAACCTTTAAACCCACATATATATGTATACACGCACACATGAAAAGCAACCAGTGCTGAGATCAGGTAAGTATTTATACCCATCAGTTGCCTCTCATTTCTTTCCTGTGGTGTCGGCTTCACAAGGACAGAGCCTTGGTACTCTGATCACTGCTGGTTTAGAAGGTGCCGGCACAAAACGTTTGGTAAAGGAATGTTCAGTAATTTTTTTGTTGTTTTTCGGTAACTTTAATGGTAGGAATTTCTGGGGCTTTCCTATGGCCCTTATAAGACCTCTTAAACTCTGGCTTCTTAGCTATGAGTAGGCAAAGCTATTTTCTTTCTTACATTGTAATTATACAATCAAAAATTACTGGAAAATAATTTTTAAGGTCAGCGATAGTCTTAATCAATTCATGATCTTTTTAGAATTTTTTTTTTTTTTACAAACAGCATAGTCTTAGTACTTAGTACAGGAAAGTAAAGGAGAAATTATTTTGTATTTAATTAACTTTGATATGTGTGTGATATTTTATATAAAACTGGGCTTTTTCATAATAACTAGTATTTATTTCATTGACATTTTCAGTGTTTTTCTCTAGTTATAGGAAATTGAAGGCAATTATTGAAGGCAAGTTGGAAGGTGTGTTTAAGACATGTGATATTGAGCCAGAGAGAGATAGGACAGCTGGGAGGACATTCCCCTTGCACATGTCCAATTGTGGTTTGATCCCTGACAACTCATATGACCCACTGAGCCTGCCAGGAGTGATTCCTGAATATAGCCAGGAGAGACCCTGAGTACTGCCAGGTGTGGCCTCACCCCCCTTCACTCCCCACCCCCAAGGAAAGAAAAACAACAACAAAAGATTCTGCTTCCAGGAGTCATCTCTCCATGATTTTCTAGACAACTCTGCTTCTGATATGGGTATGGGGGAACCATTCCTGTAATAATTCTGAGAGATAACTAACCCTAAATTTTGAAGGATAACTTTAGTATTTTATCTGGATAATTTTTTTTTGCACAGAATATATTCTTGACCTGCTTTTTATGTTTTAAGTCCATGGAATTGAATGAATTTTTTATACATTTAATTGTTGATTACATGATAGAGTTCTTTTTGCTTTTATGAGCAACTTTGGCTCCTTTGTCTTTTCTTTATATACATTCATTGTTTGACACTTTTAACTTTCTACGACAGATTTGGTTTCTTGTTTAAAACTGTGTTTTTATGCCAGTGAATTCCTTCTGTATGCTAAGCTACCTTGTATTTGGCTGCATACAATCTTCCCCCCGACCATTTTTTACCCCCCCATGTATTTACCGCCCCTTACCAATTCTTTTACTATTCTAAATTTCTCTCTTTTTAAAAAGGTGAACTTCTTTTGGGAGAAAATATTATTTACGAAGCATTCCATTTGTAACATTTATTGTACTGCAGAGAATATCTCATTTCAAAATGACTCGCATTATGCTCAGTGTTTATAAAGACCGTTCATTTATATGACAAAAGGGGCTAATCAAACTGGTAAACTATATTCTTGGCTGTTTGGAAGCTTTTTAAGGACCACTGAGAGAGTACTTAACTGAAGAAATTGTATTTTATATATGGAAAATGGCCTCTGAATTTCTGAGCAGACCCAAAGGAAGAATGTAAACTTCTAATATTTAGGACAAAAATTAATTTTATTTTTACTTGGATAAATTGTTTTTTCTTAACATATTTTCTAAAATATAATCTAGGTTGGTTTTTACATTTTGGAGATATAAAGGTGAAAGATCATGTTAAGCCATGTTAATTATACTAGTAACCCATATTTCTGAGTGCTTACTATGTGGCAAACACCCATTTACATTTATTAAGGTACTTAATCTTCACAAATGAAGTAGCTATTGATATTACTTTCACTTTTCAGATGATGAAATCTAAACACAGGTCAATGGTTCTGCCCATGTGTAAAATCACTGTCTTGCTTTTTCCATTCAATAAGTTTCATGAATCGCAAGGAATTGTTAATTGTAAAGAAAAGAGGCAAATTTATTTTGTACATGGATCTAAAAAACAATGTACATGAAAAAAGCCCAATGCAATACATTTTCTTTGTGAATGTAGCTATTACCATGGTAAGTGATAGATACTAAAATAAAGATTTAAATTACTGTATTTGGTTTAATTTGGACTGAGTCACAGCAAGAAGCAGTAAAATATTACCATTAGTTGATGTCTAATTCCATCTTTATATATGGAACTCTTGCATTGAGGTTATGGCTTACAAACTTGGTTTGATACTGATCCATTTTGCATGAAATATTTAATTTGAGCAGTGAGGGGCTGGAGTGACAATCCAGAGAGTAGGGCACATGCCCTGTAAGGGACAACCACGTGGGTTTGATCCTCCACACCTGAGCCCCACCAGGCTTGATCTCTCAGCACAGAGCCAGGAGTAAGCCCTAAGCACTGCTTGGTGTGGCCCCAAAGAAATCAAAACAATTTTGGCATTGAAACCTGTACCATCTTAAAATAACAAATCAAGTGGCCCGAGAGATAGTACAGTGAGTAAGATGCTTGCTTGGCATTTGAATGACCCTGGTTTTAATCCCTGGTACCACACAGGAATCTTTGAGCAAGATTTCAAAAGTAAAACCTGAGCACCACCAGGTGAGGACCCCCCAAAATAAAACCAGAAAAGTCAAAATAGTGTTAGGAGCAATAGGCTTAAAAAGGAATTCCCCGCTTAAATTTGAGATGGGGTAAAAAGGAGGAAGTCAATTAATTCAAGGTTATTCCTTTTTACATTCTTTGTACTGAAGTGATGAAATTTGCATCATTTGTACTGAAATTATACATAACCGCTTGCTTTGCTTTCTTCAACTCATTCTGTGCTATGATGTTCAGAGTGACTTTCAATAAAGAAGCCAATACCTGGAGATTGGAAGTCTGCTAAAGGGCCAGTGGCGTGGACATTACACCAATCGAGGGCTCTTTCCCTGGACAGCCTGCTCCTCTGAGCACCCCCACACTATCAAACAAAACAAAAGAAATCATTACCCAGTATGACCTCTTTAAAGAACATGACCTGTGTGTCCAGAACAGATCAATACTTGGGATCTTCTGACTTTGTGTAGGTAATCTTTTAAAGCCCAGATATTGACATGTCAATTCACTAAGTAAATAGCTGGGAAGCAGTAAAGCTTGAGTTGGCTTACTCTGTGAACTTAACTGTTTCCCTTTCTCTTATTCCTCAAGTTGTTCTTGTGACATGGGGAGCTTTCTCTTAAGGGCACCTATCAATACAACTGTCTTGTTTTATGTTGTCACATTCAACACTAAATTCCTCAACTCAAAAACAAAACAAAAACAACAAAAAACCCCCAAGCATTTCCATTTCTGACTGGTGAAATGGATGATGGGAAAGTTCTAGTATTTTCATGTGGTCCTGTGCTATCTGGTTTCTCACCCTTCCCCACCAACCCCCTCCCCCCAAACTCAGCCCCCCCCCTTTTTTTTTTAATAAAACAGGATATATTGAGTTTATGGCTTGCAGATCACTGTTAAAAATCAGAGGCACAATAAATAAGAATTGGACATTAAAATCCACAGGACAGATAGCAAAGACTAAATAAATTGATACATTATGTTAAGTACAACAATGAATCAAAGCCAGGTAGTTAGATTAACAGCTATTCATAGACAAGCCGTGAGATAGATCGAAATGCATAGGGACAGATAACAAAGAATAAATAAGTGAATAAATTATGTTTTTGCCCCTTTTGACTTTGTTTCCGTGCCGTGATTCCTAAAGGCTGGCCCCTTAGTCTCTCAGACCTTCCATTTGGCTCCCTAATTTCCAGCTAGCGCCCCTCATTTGTTCAGCTTTCCCTGATGCCCGCCTCACAGGATATCTTTGGTGGGGGGGAGTGCTGATATGTGAGGGGTATGTGATTCTTGGTTGAGAAATGCTGACCTGGAGAACGTGTGACTTACCCTGTTCAGAGGATCCTTAGAAAATCCTCTTCTGAGAACTCCCAATCATTTTGAATCTCAGTTGGATAAGCTCATCAGGTAATTAGCTATAAAAAGAGAAATGAGAAAAAAAATCAACCTCATTATGTTATAGATGAAAACTAATATATGTTGAGGACAGTAATCATTCCACTTTGATAATGGCCACGTGTGCAAGCACGTGTTGCCAGTGTGTGATTACACTGCAGACCTCGGAATCAGCATGCTCTGGGTTCTTGGTACTGGCGGGTAAGACCAACCTGCCAACCACTGGTTATCTTCAGGCTCTTTATTTACAGCTCACGAGAAGCCAGCATCATCCTCATGTTTAAGAGCATCCCCCTTTCAGTAGCTGCTTCTTCAGTAGCTTCTCTTTAGCAACAGCTTCTATAAGTACCTTCGTTCTACTAGCAGTTAATTTCCAGCAGCTCCTGACCTGCACTTATATACATTATTTAGCCTTGACCCTGTTGTCTGATTGGTTTTACCCATAATGAGGGTGTGAAAATGGATCCCCCTGATTTGCTACAGAGAACAATCTAAAGACAATTAGATCTCTTACATGCACAACCCAGGTGGTATAGAGACAGACACTTGCTTCCTGCACTTCAGCCATAATGATATCATTCATTGGCCTTTTAATTAAAATTGGATGTTTTTTTTCTGAACGTATGAAGGATCCTGTCAATTTGATGATATTTCTTTGCTTCAGGAAGACCCACAAGAAATGATCAGTGAATTGGTTATAGAATCTTGTGGTGAAGCACCTAATAAACACATCTAGATTAGGACTATTGTCAAATGTCTCATTTATTCATCTACTATTTGTATTTTCCATTCTATGGTGAGAGGCTCTCAGCTTCCATAAGCATTCTTTTTCTTTGTCAGGCTTGCTAAAGGTATCAAAGACTTTGGGTGTATTTTACGCAGCTTCATGGCTATACTTTCTGATTCTGTAGAAGGCAGTCAAGAAGATGAACTGTCTTAATGTAGCTGTCTAAACTTGGAAAGTTTAGGAAAGCAAGCCAGGGTATAATTGAGCCAATATTTTATTTATTTTGGCTTCTCTACCACAGACTACCTGGTAACTTAAAAAAAAAAATTTATAAACCCCGACGACCAAGCTAACGCTGAACTAGGGAAGATTCCTACAAATTAGTATGAAACCAAATCGAGATTTTTCAATGAGGGATAATGATTAATCTTTGTTGATAGCATCAGATAGTTTTCTAAAATTTATGATTTTAGTTTGCTTAGTTGAAAAGTGACTATATTTTCAAGTTAGAAACTTTTCTGGTTCATAACTTTTTCAAGCTGTTCTTCCATCATGGCTGGTTTTCATACATTTCTTTCATCATATGTAATACTCTGACTCTTTGATGGACCATAGCCATTTCATGTTTTTTTTTTCTTTTTCACTTTCTATTTTCTTGAAAATTGTAGTTTTCAGCCCTCTTTTTTTGCCTCATAGATATAAATGAGTAAAATTTAACCTTATGTCATATATGAGACATAAGAAACTAAAACTATTTTGTGTTTTTTTTTCTCCCAATGAACTATTTACCATGTGTTTGTATTCTTTAAAGTCTATTACCAACAGGCTTTGGGGCTTATAATATCCTCCTGTAATGTGTAACTTATTGTCAAGTGTTATTCAAAATGAATTAATATATACTGAAAGTTCTATGGGTGGCTTAAATATAGTAATATAAATGGGTATACTTAAATATAGTAATTAGCCACATAACAATTTAGGTTCTGTTTTGTTTGTGCTTCTATTCTTTTTTTTCCCATTGAAATAAAATAGTTTTATTTAGAGAAATGTATGTAAAATATAAGAGGGAAGAGAAAAAGAGAGAAGAGAGAGAAGAAAAGGGGGAGAGAGAGAAAGTGAGAGAAAGAGAAAGGAGGGAAGAGAGAGGAGAGAGAAATAAAGAGAGAGAGACAAAGAAAGGAGAGAGAAGAGAGAGAACAGACGTGGGATTCTCCAGAGGGCAGGAGGATTCTGTTGTGAACATTAATAAGAAATCTTATTGGATAGGATAAAAAGAAACTTTTTTTTTTTCAGAAAGAAATTCAGAGTTGGGGTTCAAAAAAGCTATTATTTTCCTTTTGCCTCCTTGCTTGTTTGGATTCTTTGAATTAGACTTGTTAATAGTTAGATGAATCTAAGACAAATCCTTCAAAACTGAGAGAGTGATATGTCCCTAGAGAAATGATCGTACTAGGCCATGATCTGAGTTTATGCCAAGGCCTGTCTAAGACTCACAGTGACTAAGGGCATCTTGAGACTTTAGTCTAAACAGTCTTTCCTTAAATATGCAATTTTCTCCTTCATTATAGCTGAATTATGATGATGAAAACTCAGATTTGATACATTAATAATTCCAGATATAAAACATGTTATTTTGTCACTTTTCACAAATGAGATTTAACATGGCATCATGAGAATAATGAAATTGCCTTTTTGTTTAACTTAGCTTACTGTTTTCATATTTTAGAAATATTATCTTTAGATATGTTATTCTTACTAATACTGAATATTCCATATTTAATTTGACAAGTGTTGACTTATACAAGAAATTCTGATTGTTTTGAGATTGAACAGAAATAAATATTTAAAGCCATTAAAGACATTCTTATCATAAACATTAATAGTGTAAGTTTTCCTGTTCTTTTGAGAATTTTATAAACTATAATTTGTGCCATCGTTTTTTTAAATTAAGAGTATACCTGAATCCATCCAATGATTATTAATTTGGTTAAAACTTCCTAGAAACTACACTGTAGAACTAGATTGGAAAGTGTCAATAAAGTTTTTTAGAACCATATTCAGAGTCATCTGTTCTAATACAAGCCTCTAATTTTCATTAAGTATGCTCATTATATGTCTAAAAAAAGGCTTTAGTCTTTGATAGAAGCGAGTTAAAATAAAACCAGAAACATTTTTTTTGTTTGTAATTTTCTTGTTTTTGCTATTGTTTTGAGGGGTCGCTGGGCAATGCCTGGCAGTGCTCAGTGCTTACTACTGTTCTGTGCTCAGGGATCACTCCTGCCAGTGCTTAGGGGACCATACATGGTGCTGGAACTGAGCATATTGATTGTAGGCACCACAAGAACCTTACCCCTTGTATATATCTCAGATATTTTCTCCTTTTAAAAAATATTTGTGGAATTTTGAAAGTCATTTTGAAAATTCTAGGTATTCATTTGTATTCCTTTGTAATCTTGAGTACTTCTCACTTTAAACTGCTGTCAATTTTAGGCTTTTAAAATTATTTCCAGGGACCAAAAGTTCAGTGATAATTTTGATCTTGTCAGAAAAGCTGACAGTCTTTTATGAGGATGGCTGGCATTCTGGTTATCTCTTCTTCCTCACAGTTTGCTACTGAATTTTTTTTCCTTTTTCCTCAATCATCCAAGAAAAGAAAAGAAAAGTACAGTTGCAGGATGTCTTTGATGATGCTGTGAAAAAATTTATTTTATATAAACCCTTCTACGCTTCAGATAATTAACAAGGCCATTTCCATATAACTAGGCATATTTTTTTGGTGTTAGATCACACCCAGCAGTTCTCAGGACTTACACCTTTGCTCAGAGATCATTCCTGGCAGTGCTCAGGGGATCATATGGAGTGTCAGGGATTGATGCAGGATCAGCCGCATGCACAAGTGTCTTTTACTGTGCACTGTCGTTTTGCCTCCAAACTGTCATATTTTGGCAGAGGGGACATACCTGGTGATGCATAGGGGCTACTCGTGCACAGTACTTAAGGGTACTGTGTAGTACCAGAGAGAAAACCTGGGCCTCCTTGGGTCTTATACATCCTAAAAGTAAATTATGCTGTCTATCCTCTTGAACTATTCCATTCCCCGTTAAATGCATCTTTGAAATGCATCATCTGGGTTGGATGGATAGTACAAGATATCTGGTGCTTGTTGTTCTTGCACCTGCCTCTGTTAGGTCTAGGACTACATATGCCTCCCAACCCCCCAAGCATTGCTTGGGGTCACTTCTGAGCAGAGCTATGAATGGCGCCCGAGCACCTTCTGGCCTGTTTTTCCCTCAAAATGCGTTTTGTCCATTTTTACCTAAGGTTTTAGTTAATTTTAAATAGATAAAACTGAATGCAGTGCTCTGTCATTTTTACCTATTTTCAAGCCTCAGTTTAAAAGAAAACAAGTTCCATCTAATAATACTGATTCATTATTTTGATTCATCTGACCACTCACTAACATTTGAACGAATTCTGGGAAATAGTTGCAGACATAATTGCCTATTGGAGCCCGAATGGAATGACAATTAAATCTTGGGTAAATGTATTAAACACCAGCCTTCCCATATGGCCCTTAAGGGTATTCTAATATTAAACTTTTCAACAAAATTCATTTGTAAATAGTGAAGTAGAATCTGAGAAAATGTAAATCTTACCTTTAGTCTTACATGATTCTCATTTCTTTTGTAGTTTTCGATGTTGATATTAAGCATTTTACCAACTTTCTATACTGGATAGGTGTATGCTTTTCTATTTCTTGGCAACATGTTTATAGCCTTCATGAATTTTAAAGAGATAAAAGAGATTTTGTGAGTTAATAGCATAGTATGAAATTGTTAGCAGGAATTGTTCAATATAGCATATGTTCCTGGTTTATTATACAGTAAATGATTTTTGACAAAAGGAAGCATAAAAGCTTAGAAATAAGGAGCCACACATTTAAAAATCTTGGCCTTATGGGAGAGTCCATTTTCTTGCTGCCATTTGTTTCTTTTGAATTAGTAGTCACTTGTCTTCAGATAAGATGAAAATCACACCCTGTCCTCATACTTTGATTACTGAATCTTAGTTCTCAATGAATGAATTGTTTTCACCACAAAACTCCAGGCCTGGGGCAGTTAAGTTTCTTGGTCTTTAGCCTAAGGAAATATGACCCTTTGTAGAAGTACTTCCCATCTGCACACATGAAAGAGCTCTGTCTTTAACCATTACAATAGCTTTCTGCTATCCTTTAAGAAAAGTTTTGTAAATCAAGAATGCTCTTGTAATGTGGACTTTTAATCTCTCCTTGCTTCTCCCTATTCTTTTTATTTCAAAGTTTAATCAGGAACTCTAACATTTCACAGGTTGGAAATGGAAAATGTTGGCTGACTCTACATTGAAAAGCAACACCAAGACAAAATGCATGTGAAAATGTGTTATTTTCTTTGGGAAGAAATGGAACTTATGATTGTTTTGAGTGAAACAAATTCTATTTCAGGCTGTTTTATCTTTCTAGTTAATTTGACACGAATCAATGAGATTTTAAGTATCCTTCCTGCTCTGTTTTTGTTAACTAGCTGCTGTTCTGATTTCAGTCATATTGCCTTGAAGTTTTAAGCAGTGAATATTAGAACTGCTGCTACTGGACCAGAATCCACAACTTAGTTTGTTACAACACATAACATAAACATAACAACACATACCATAAAGATAATAGTGTCCAACTTTGTGTCAGCTTTCTGTATAGCTGAATTAGTCATGTACTCATGAAAACAAAATTCATATAGCTAATGGACTTGATTTCATATACTGTTGAGTCGGCTACATACTGTTAGTCATATGGTGCTATAAAATGTTAGTCATAATCATTGTCATATACCGTTATTTAAGCATCTAAGTGTATTTGATAATGAAACACATGTTTTTTACTCTATTCAAGACTAGAATTCACAATTCTCAAGCCTCAATTTTTAAGAGATAGTACAAAAACTATCATCAGAAATATGCACAGTATTTTTGAAATGAAGGTAGATTTTTTTCAGCCACCTTTAATCTGTACCTCCTTTTTATTTGCTATTTTTCTGTTGAGTACATTTGATGATTAACTTTCATGAAGTGTGAGAAAAGGAGAGGAATTTTCTAGCAAAATTATTTCTACCTAATGTATCTTGTGTACTTTCTTTTTTTTTAAATAGCAACATGAGTTTTAATACATGTAACTTTAAAAAACACTTTGCTGTTTTCTATTTATATTCGGTTGCTTCGTGAGTGAGCTAAAAATGCTTATGTGACCACAGATATAGTTTGTGCAATGTTTCAAGAACAAGGAAGGTTGTTTAATAAAACAGTGACTTAGATTCTGTTTAAACACCCTGTCTTCCATGCTAATCTCCTGTTTACAGTGATCCATTACGAATATTTAATGGTAGGCAGGATGCAGACCAGAATTAAAGAACATATGGGTACAGTTATCCTGGTTAAAATGGCCAACGTGCCTTGTATTGTGTATGGAAGATAACAGGACAGGTGGTAATCCATCTTCACAGAGTGGAGACAGCTGGTATTTTCTGTAAGCCGAAGCAGTCTTTTTCAATGTAGTCTCACCTCACAGCTGATATGTTGCTTATTAGTATAATCTAAACCATACATTGGTGTGAAAAAGCATGCTATTTTCCAATTCTGTTCAAAAGGCACCCTTGTGGGCCAAACAGAAACTAACATTTTGAATTTTTTACAAAAGCTTTGCTTAAAATATTTTAAATGTGAAATAAAAATGTCTTTGAACTCTCTATCAAATGTTTTTCCCCTTTGAACTAGAAACGATTGAGCATTTCCCTGTTGCATATTCTTCAAAATATCACGAAGTTATTAGGGAAAATTAGTTCATATCATCAGAATTGTGTGTATGAATTTGATTTTGAAAAACATTTGCCTCCTCAGCTATTTTTCATTCCATATTAAAAAAATAAAAGACAGAGACCAGACATCTCTTAGAATCAGAGTCCCAGAATATTTGCTCGGAATTGTTTACTCTTTTTAGTTGTTTTTGTTATGCAGTATTCAAACAAAGAGCATATGTCTTGGATACTTGGTATGTTGAAAATTGTAGTTCCATGTAGCTTATACCCATTTCAGATTCCAATTACCCCCTTCAAATACTGTAAAAATTTTGACAGGACCTTCAATTGCAGTAGCCATATCAATTGATTCAGTCTGTCTCAAAATTCCCCAAAGGCAAGTGGAGGTTAAAGGTCAGGTTACTAGTGCATGACTCGTACTCATTTTAGTAAGATCAGGTTCAGCAGTTTCCAGTAGCACTCTGGTCATTTCTGTTTTTCTGTCCAAGTTTCACACTGTCAGTATCACTAGTACAATTCTTGTCTATGAAAGTGGCAAGACAAGTCACAAAATAACTACGAATGAAATAAGCGAGGGACTTCACACCCTACGTTGAATTCCTACTTATCAAGAAGAGAATGCTTTTATTCAGTCACTTATTTTCAGTTTAGTAATTTTGGTTACTGGCACTCTTCTCTGTCACCTTTGTAAACATTTTGATATAGCTATCCTGTACAAAAGAGGATTTGAAAACCACAGTCAGGAAATCAATAAGTATTTGCCGTTGTTTGGATTTGAGGGCTTCTCAAAATATGGATCCAATTACCTGTTACTTCCTGGAAGTTCTTTCATGTCTTTGGTTCCAAGTTGTCTAATTGTAAACTTCTTTTACTTATACGTTTTTGGAATAGTTGGCATTATTTAGTGCAATGGTAAACCTGGTAATCTTCTTGGCCCAACTTCCTCCTCAGAGTGAGTATATTTAACCCTCAGCTTCATTAAAAAACACAATACAAAATAGCAGTTCATAAACTTTCATGTATATCATAACCACGCAAATGATTTGGTCAGACCTGGATTATTCTCCCCGGTTCCCAGAGTTTATACCTGAGAACTTACTTTCTGAAGCAGACATCATTTGGTTCAATGACTAGACACCCAGAAACTCTACTCTATGAAATACCTTATAACTTCGCTTTCGGCATATTTTAATTATTAATGAACTTCAAAATACGATTGCTTATGTAATGGAGAGGATACCCAGATAATAGCTAGAATATTTGCAATAACATACCAGCAGACTGTTGATTAGTTGCTTATTTGAGTTGGGGGAACATTTATAAAAACCACTGCCATTTCCTCTCACTTTCCATTTCTCTCTTCTCAGTTTTTTCTGTCCCAACCCTTTTCATCCACATGGTTTTAAGATTTTCATATTGCTTGATTTTAATTAACTCTTAATCATCCACTTAATCATCCACTCTGGGAAATGCTATATGATTCCAGAGTTAATGTGAAATGCAGATTTTGTTTAAAGAAGCATGTTTTCTGTATTTCTACTACATACGGGGTCAGCTGGGTTTTGAATATCACTGAGCAATAGTGAACTCTTGACAGATATCGTCAATATCTTGGATATAGCATGATATAGCATCTTTTCCAGTCCTGAAATTTGGAGCTTACATAAGTCAACTTGATTAAGTAAAGCAAGGATCATGATTAGTCTTTCTTTCTGCCTTACCACCTGTCATTGGATAATTAAAAATAGTTTATACTTCATGTCTTTATTTTATGAGTGCATTTAACATACATTTCAAACTCTAAAGTTTGCCAATTGTTGTTGTTGTTTTTCAGTAGGGCAGGCCTATCAAGGGATACAAAGGAGGGTCTGGGGGGCCCCTCCCAGCAATACTCAGCTAATTCAAGTGAGTGACTCAGTGTGATGCAGACACTGTTAAGGCCCTGGGCATTGATGGGCCCAAGCTCTGGGGTACCGGGCAGGGCTTCCTTGTGTGGTGCCTGCTTTCAAACTCAAGCCCCCACTCAGGATGAGCATGGATCTCTGACTATTGTGCTGTCTTTCCCTCCCTGAACTTTTTTCTTTTTTCTAATGAATTTATTATTATTATTATTATTTTGCTTTTTGGGTCACACCTGGCAATGCTCAGGGATTCCTCCTGGCTCTGCACTCAGGAATTACTCCTGGCAGTGCTCAGGGTGCCATATGGGATGCCAGGGATCGAACCTGGGTAGGCTGTATGCAAGTCAAATGCCCTACTCTGTGCTATCACTCCAGCACCCCCCCCTTCAACTTGTTTTCTATATAGCAAAGTATGGAATGTATTTCAACATCTGGATATTAATCAGCTGAAGAAGAAAGTCTACTTGGAGAAAATTCTACTAGTTCTAAAGGGGGTTGTGTGTAATCTTTGTCTCATGCATGCCTGTTCTCTGAGGAATAGGAACTGGTTTCACCACTGTCACAGTGTGTGGTTTCATTGTCTGTTGCAGCATGGCTTAGTGGAAAGCTAAGATTAACTAATGACATAGGGGTGTGATAGTATCTTTTTTTTTCCCAAGGAGGAGCAATTCACACAGCACGCAATTATAAAGAGTTAAGAAAATGATAAAGGGAGGAGGAAATATATATATATATATATATATGTATATATATTTGTGTGCGTGCATTTAGTGCCAAATACAGTACATTTTTTATTCATAACCATTTTTTAGTACATTCATTTCAAATGGTTACATAGACGTATTGGTAATCTCCTGTATGTATGAGTCATCGCTTATAAACCCTGTGTTTTGCAAAATTGCATATTTACCATATAGTACAATTTTCTAAAAATCACTGATGTTTAGCAATTACTTTCATTTTGGAGTTGTGTCCTAGATCACCAGATATAGTAGGAAATAGTAGTTTACTTGATGGTAGGTTATGTTGGCAGTAATAAGATTTGCATTTTAACTATATAGAAATAAATTGAATATGGGAATATTTTGAATTTGGTAATGGTTACAGCATTCTGTAATTATATGAACCGTGAGGTAGAAACTAATTTTTGCTGAATATCAATTTAGTTATAAGTAGTTTTTTAATGATACACTAGTTAATGGTAACCAGCTGTAAGTAGTGATTTTATCTAATTTTAAAGAAATAAAGTTTTGGGATTTTTGGCTGTGCTGGGCCCTCCCTACTACCCCCATAAAAGTAAAGAATAAAAATTGCAGGGGCTGGAGTGATAGTAAGTGAGTAGGGTGTTCGTCTTGCACAGGGCCGACCTGGGTTCGATTCCCAGCATCCCATATGGTCCCCTGAGCACTACCAGGAGTAATTCCTGAGTGCAGAGCCAGGAGTAACCCCTGTGCGTCACTGAGTTTGACCCAAAAAGCAAAAAAAAAAATAAATAAAAAATAAAAATTGGCAAGGCATGGATTATATTAGACAGATGCAATTGACAACTGCCATTTTCTTCTCTTTTTTTTTCTACTATGTTTTAATTGCTTTCTTTGTAACAACAAAGTCTTCAGGACTGCCATAAACCAGTGTTCAGTGGATAAGATTGGGAAAGCCTGAATAAGGAAACAATAGGGAATGTGGTCTGGTGTTTTTGCTACTCTACTCCTTAAGTCAAATTTGCAAGATTGCACTGGACTTTATTCTAATCGACACAATGCTGGTTCAGTATAGTAAAAATCCAGAACCCTATTATAAGGTGTGCTGCATAATTACTACATCCTTTCATTTTTGGCCATGCCACTCAGGCATTCGTATTCTTAGTTTTTTGCACAAGTATGGTCAGAGCATTTATTATTACTATCATTAACATCTTTTCAACTCAGGTAAAATGTTTACAGTATTGTTTACGTTGTGATGTCTGTAGTTACTACATTTCAGACCCTCCATTGCAGTCCTGATGTACAGTCTGCTTCTTTAGACATACGACCATACCCACTCTACCCACACCCACCCCCAAAAACACACACAGGCAAACAACCCTATGTATAATCTCATTTTTGTAATCCAGGGCCTAGGGATTTTTTGACATCATACATACTCTTCTGTCTGTTCCAGTTTTTTGTTTTTCTATACCCTAGGTGGGTGAGATATTTGATAGTTGATATTTGTTTCTATCTCTCTGATTTATTTGCCCCAGTGTGACACCTTGAAGTTCCATCCAAGCAGCAAACTGCAAGATTTCACCTTTTTCTTATAGCTACGTAGTATATATAGTATAGTAGAGCAACGAAGAGCTTCCAGTTCTTTATCTATCCACTTTTTTTTTCTTTTTGGGTTACATTCGACGATGCTCAGTGGTTACTCCTGGCTTATGCACTCAGGAATTGCTCCTGGCGGTGCTCGGGATACCATATGGGATGCTGGGAATCGAACCTGTGTCGGCCATGTTGGCTGCGTGCAAGGCAAACACCTTACTCGCTGTGCTATCGCTCCAGCCCCTATCTATTCACTTTTTGTTGGGTATTTGGTCTGTTTCCATAACCTGCATATTGTTTTTTGAGCTTGCAATGAGCAGAGGTGTGCATATATATTTTTGAGTTAATACTTTAGTTGGGGGTGGATGCCATAAAATGGAATTTCTGAAAGCTTCATAGGGAAGCTCTAGTCTTCCTTTTTTAGATAACTTCACACTGTTTTATATAGAGATTGAACAACATTGCTATCAGTATTGAAAAGGGGTTCCATTTTCACGACATCCTGCCAACACTGGTTGCTTCCAGACTCTTATTTATGGTATTCTCTTGTGTGTGAGATGATATCTTATTACTATTTGATTACCTTTTCCTTTATAACAAGTGAGGAACACTTTTTAATGTTCCTACTGGCCATCTGTATGTCCTTTTATTTCATCTCCTCACCCTATTTTTTTTTAGTTATTTTTAAAAATTTTTATTAGTGAGACATCATGAGGTACAGTTGTAGACTTACAAAGTTTTGTGCTTGGGTTTCAATTATACAATGACCAAATACCCATCCCTCCACCAGTGCCCATTTCCCACCACCACGGATCCTAGTATCCCTCCCACCCCCATCCCCCCCATCCCACCCTGCCTCTGTGGCAGGGCATTCCCTTTTGTTCTCTCTCTCTTATTGGGTGTTGTTGTTTGTAAAAGAGGCAATGGCTCACCCTATTTTTTGATGAATTTTTTGACTTTGTGAATAGTTTATAACTAGTATATTAGCTCTTTATCTGGTATATAGTGTGCAAGTGATTTTCTCCACTCAGAAAGGTGTTCTTTTATTTTTACCCATGCTTCTTTTGCAAAGACTCTTTCAAGAAGTTGGTAGCTTTCAGGGTAAAAGAATCATTCAAAGTTCAGTATAAAACAATAGATTTTAATTTAGTAAATTACAAAAGTTCATTAATGTGTTTTAAGGTTTCATATTGGTACTGACATTTAAGGGCCTAAGACATGTTGAGTGTTCGTGTAATATGAAAGAATAGTATCTGCAGTTCCTTGAAAAGACTATTAAAACATGTTTTCCTTTTCCAGCAAAATATCTTCATGAGTTTGAAATTTCTTTACATATTTCAATGAAACAAAAGCCTGAAAATGAAGTAGATAGTGACACACTCTATAACCAGACTTTTAAAAATGTGCAAAAATATGAGTACTGTTTTAATAAATATGGTTGTCTTTCATGAAAATGTTATTATTTTATATAATGAGATTATTTTTGCTGGAATTCAAAAATATCTTCAATCTTCTTTATTTCAGTTTACTACATGTGTAAGTCACTGTATACAGTTCCCATAAGGAACTGCGTGTTTGAGATCTTCACAGAGTTTTTTAAGAGTACAAAAACCACCTGACACCAAGGCATTTGAGAGCAACTTCTTTAAAGTGTCAGAATATTCAAGGTTTCTTCATTAGCATTAACAGTGGTATTCCAGGTTTCCCATTAGATATACACATACAGGGCTTGTCTAGGAGAATTGCTTCTCTTAGGAGAAAGAGTCCAGCACTCGCCTTTTTCAAGGATCATTTCAGATTTTGCATTTGGTTTTTCATGAGCTAGTCTACAGGTGCAGATGTGTTGATTCAACTCTGCAAACAGAGAGACAGACTGGATCATAAAGGCCAAGTCAGTGGCTGTCAGGATGGTTTTAATTAACAGTAAGACACCAGTCGTCGCATTTTGTGTACGCTTCAAAATGTTAGTTGTCCACTGAGATGACTTACAGATGAGGCACTACTTGACTCTAGTTGAAATGCAGCTGTGCCATACGCATTTTAAGGAAGACAGGAGGAGGAATTTGGGGGAAAGGGTTCTGTTGAATTAGGCCTATTTTATGAGAGATGTTGGACAGCTGGTCTATTCATAATGATTGTTAGAAAAAAACAATATGACAGAGAGGATCTCAGGATTCAAGTGTAAGGATGTTTTTTTGTTTTGTGTATTCATATATCTCTATAGGTACACTAATAAAACAAATAAGCAAACACACACAGGCACACACACACACACACACACACACACACACACACACACACACACACCTAAAAATGCCTCCTCTTTATTTGTAAAAGCCATTGCCTTTGATTAGAATATGTTGACCTCCATAATGAAATAGTTTTACTCACATACTATTTTTTTTACAAACATGCTGTTAACTATAGAAGATAATCTACTGTAGTTATAAAGCACTGACATTAAGCTAGTCAGATGCAATGACTTATATTCAACTTCTTCCTCTAGAATATACTAATTATACTGATTTTGAGTGTTGGCAAGTTACCCTACTTCACAAAAATGTGAGCCCTTTATCTAAAATTAGAAATACCAAAAAAATTAAAAAGAATAAAAATTAGAAATACTACTTGTCTCAAAGATTTATTGTTTATATAATAATGTTAGTATGAGTTAAAGAACTTTTTCATTATGATAATTGTATGTGATATTCAATTCACGGTGATACTCAATTTTCACCATTTAGATAAAATCACCTATCTGTTTAGTGTTTGCAACTTTGCTTAAAATAGAGTTAGTTGTTTGAGCTCTCTCTCTCTCTCTCTCTCTTAAGTATGTGGTGTTAATATATAGATTTTTAGAGGCATATTATGAAGGCAGAAACAAAAGGGTTAATTTTAAGACTACATGGTAATTTTTAGTTGAAGTAACAATACCTTCATATTGCATCTCAAGTATGGAAGTCAAGTCAACTCATAGCTTATGAAAAGTATAATCTTTCACAATTTAATAGTTATTAATTTGAATAGAATCTCTTGTTCTTTTTCTTGTACCTCATTATGCTTTAATTACTTTAAGATCATTATACTTTAATTACTTTTAACTATGGCAGAAGCAACCTAGGGAATTATATAGAAATAAGTATGACTTAGTTATTTTTGTCATAGCAAGTGATCCCTAAATTAAAAATAATGGGATTAATTTAAAAGAAGCTTGAAACAGACATATACGCTGGTGTTTCAGGGGATTAATTTTATTAGTTTAATTATTGAGAAAATAAATTGCTCAGCCAATAAAGATAACCACAAATACATAAAATGAAATTTCCACATTAGTTGTCATCCTTTATTTGGCTGAAATAGACTATGACATCAGTAATGAGATAAGCAGATCTGTAGCTCTTATAGACCCAAACCTATAGCACTTGAGTTCTTTTTGGTGATGGTCAGCATTTTCCTATTTGTCTCAACTTCAGTTGAGATAGTGGCATTCTGAGCTAACTGGACTATATTTATTCAGCTTTATTTCTTTTTAAGGGGACCACGTATGTGGTGGCCCTTGAACTCAGGCCTCATTTATGTAAATTATTTGCTCTATCCTTGAGTTGCATTTCTGAAATTCTTCATTGATGTAGTATATAATGTGATAGAGAAGGAGACATCGATGTTTGGGAACTTTTTCTTTTTTTTTTTTTGGCATTTTGGGTCACACCCAGTGATACACAGGGGTTACTCCTGACTCTGCACTGAGGAATTATTCCTGGCAGTGCCCATAAGATAATATGGGATGCTCGGAAACGAACCCGGGTTGGCCACGTGCAAGGCAAATGCCCTACCTGCTGTGCAATCGCTCTGGCCCTCAGGGACTTTTTCTTAAACCCCCTCTCATAACTTTTCTAGAGAGAGTAATTTTGGGGGGAGTGCATGGATTCATGCTCAAGAGTGCCTGCTAGCTACTCCCTGGAAGGTGTGCAAAGGGTCACTCCCCAGGGGATCAGGAGATGTTTGGGATTCAGTTTAGGATTCCTGCATGCAAAGCGTGCCCAGACCTTTGAGCTATCTCCCAGCCAATAGAGATAGACTCTTTGGAGGCAGAATACACTAGTATTCCAATTTGATCCTAGTGTAGTAAACTATCTGAAGTACTTAGTATCTGTGATGAGTATTGACAATGGATTACTGTTATAAAAATTATTATATAAGTATCACATCACATTCAGTGAAATTATGTTTCATTCAGCATTGTCCTTTAATAAAACCACATGAATTTCTAGTAAGTGCACTTAAAGTTACTGATCTGTCTCATATGTTTCGTATCTGAAATATGCATATAAACATCCTGGGAATGATAATGATAGCCAACCATGATGTTACTCAAATCGCCTAACATTTATTGAGTACCCAGTGTCAAAAAGTATTTCACTGTGGAAATCTGTTATTTTATGCAACAGTCCTCTGAGATAAAGTCAGTGCTCTTATTTTATAGATCAGGAAAGTACCCCTAGGATTATTAACTTACCCCCCCATCACTTACTTTGTAAATGGAAACTCTCAAATTTGAACCAAATCATTGTAATCTTTTCTGCTCTCCTCATTCTTTGACTTGTCTGTGATAATCAGATATTAAAAAGAATCTTTGAAGGCATATTTATAACTTTAAAAAAGTGGATTGATTCAGGGATCCTTTAAGATAATAACCTGAAGTAGCTGATTTTATGGTTGCTTTAATGATGGAGACTAAAATAAGTATGGTGTCAGATATTGTTCTCTCCTCTCAGATGCTCTTATATGAAATATCCTTTTGAAGTTAAGCTGGAAGGCAGGTGTTGGGTATGGGCCACGCTTCCCCAAAAGAAAATCAACTAAATATGGAGAAAGTGTAGAATTATATAATCACTAGTACTTTATGTTGAACAAATTATAAAACCAAAATATTTTCAGGATAAAATGTGAGGCTTTTGAAGTTATAAAAGAGACTCCAAAATAATGTAGGTTATGTATAATTCTAGTATTCCAAAGTGGTTAATGTTAATTGTTTTATAGTTATGATTTCTCTGATTTATTGGTCTATATCTGAAAGCAGCTCTGTTTTTTATTGTCCCACTAAACAGACTCCCTCTTCAGTATTTCTCTTATATATAAACAAATAATTAAAAAATACTTTTCTGCTGGCATAATAACATCTTTCTGTTAGAAAAAAAAGAAAACTACAGGAAAGGTAAAATACAAAATTTTTTAGAAAACGGAAGGATATGTGTCTCTGTCATTAAATATGTCTAATATTTTATCTTCAGTGCAAGTTTTAATCTATTTTTATATTTTAATATTGATTATTTGGGGTTGGGGCCACAATCACATTTTAGTCAGGGTTTACTTCTGTGCTCAGAAATCACTCTTGGTGGGTTCTGTGGACCATACAGGGTACCGGAGCTGAACCCAGGTCACAACCCACGGTTGTGTGCAAGGCAAGCACCTTGCCTGCTGTGCTACCTCTCCATGCCCCAAATTATTTTAAAAAAGTTATTTGTGGGGCCAGGGGGATATGCAGAGGGTGTTTGCCTTGCATGTAACTGACTGGGGTTTGAACCCCACCATCCTATGTGGTCCCCTGAGCACCACCAGGAGTAATTATTGACCAGGGAGCAAGGATTAACCCCTGAGTATCTCTGGATATGTTCCCAAAGCACAAAGGTAAAGGTAAAGGTAAAGGCCCTCCCGTTGATCGTCGATTTGCTCGAGCGGGCCCAGTAACGTCTCCATTGGAGACTTTGTTGTTACTGTGTCTGGCATATCGCATACTCTCGGTAGCTTGCCAGGCTCTCCGAGAGGGGCGGAGGAATCGAACTCGGGTCAGCCATGTTGGCCGCGTGTAAGGCAAACACTCTACCGCTGTGCTATTGCTCCAGCCCTAGCGATAGCACAGCGGGTAGGGCGTCTGCCTTGCACGCAGCCAACATGGCCGACCCGAGTTCGATTCCCAAAGCACAAACAAAAACAAAAACTAAATTGCCTTCTTGAGGTGCCATGATTTATAATAGATGTAATATGAATATTTCAGAAATATATCATTTTACACTTTCATAAGAAAACAAAATGAAAAATGTTTAACAAAGACATTCTTTGTATACTGATGGAAGTCACCAGACGATGAGGTTAAATAAATCACCTTAGTTTTTTTTTTTATCTATCTCTATGAAGAGATTTTTGCAGAAAATAAAAGGTTTCATTTATTTTGAAAATGTTAAGATGGATAAGAGAATTCTTTGACATGCAATATCTTAAAATGTTCTTGGATTTAAAAAAATTCACATTCAAATGTACCATATTGAAAATGATGGTATATTCTATTTGAGTAACAGAATGACTCTTAAAGGAATTTAAAATATTTATTTAATGAAGTATAGAGGTTTTATCTTTATATCTTTGAAAAAATTTAAATTCCTTCCAAGTATCAAGATTATTAAAACAAGTGATTTCCAGAGTTCCATTGCTTTCTTTAAGCTGGAATTTATCAAGGACTCTAGACTTTCATGAAATGGGCCTGGAGTCCAGTATAAGAAAACAAAATGTAATTTTCTGAAGAGGTAATTATATTTCATCAACCAATCTTTCCCTCTCACCCCCATCCCCCGTCATTAAATTACAGAAAGAAAACAGTGGAAAAAGTAGCCACTATAATGGAAAGATGGGCAATCACAAAAGTTATTAGTGTAGACATTTGATGGGGCCTAATCTACCTATGGAATACAGTATTCTGTCAAGAAGAGAGAGCTAATGCATCTTCTAAATATCAAAAGACAGGAGCCAATTTAAGCCTGTCAGACCTCTCTTTTCACAGATTTAAATCACTCTTGTTAGTGAAAGATACATTACTCCCATTGTAGTCAAATTTCCCTCATGATTTTAGTCAAAAGTAATTTTAAAAGCTTTCTGACAATTTAAAAGAGCATTTTAAAATAAATGGCATTATTTTAAAACTCCCTACTGGATACCAGAAATCATCTATAATTAGTATTAAGTTTTAATATTTTACATTGCTTCTCTTTTATGTTTACTATACCTCTGAGTAAAATTTCTTGATGGTATATTTCCATCTACTGTTAAATCTCTTTTTCTTTATTATGTGGAAGAGTTGTATAAAACTTTTGTTACCTCTAATCTGAGTGAACTTTGCATTGTGATTTTTGTTAGCTGAATGGAAAATCCCTAATGATATTTCATTGGTTAATTAACTTCCTAATATTTGCAGGTGTGGCATCTGCTGTGTTCTTGATTGTCATGGGATAATGGAATTGTAGACTAGAAGACATGAATGTGGATATTTTTCCTACCCATTATATTTCTTATGCAAGCAATATATCCTAGTTACTTCAGGGCAGCTTGACATTGTGTGCAAAATTGCATACTGCACTAGGCCAGATGAGACATTGCCATACATTGCTCATGAGGATGCAAATTGCCACTTATCTGAAAAAAAGATTCCCACAATAAATGAACAAGCAATTTTTCTCTCTGTAGTGAGGCTGTTAATGTCTTCGTGGATGGATAATGAGAAAAAGACAGATGAGATGAATAAAGGTGTTGCATTTCATTTTCTATTTTATCTATTTTGTAATTTCCATCAAACTATTCTACAGAAGTACTTGTTTCCCATTTGCATGCTTTCCATTCTAGAACATGACATTTATTTTAGAGTGGTGCTACTTTAAAATTTAGATTGGAATGTGTTAAGTTTCTCGTAACTGAAATACGTTTTGTTTTTAAAAAATAACGTGAAATCACGTTGGAAAGCATTTTGTTTATTTTTGACACTCAAAATTTTGAACCGCTCATTCTTACACATTCATTTTTTAAAGTATGTAGGTGAAGGTAAAAGGAATAGGAACTGTTCTCATTGAAATTGGCATAGATTGTTTTCGTAGCTAAATCTAGGACCAATTTTAAAATGTTTTTTAAGATTTAATTGTAGGACATTAGTTCATTTATTAACATAACTTTTATTCACCTGGGTCATCAGAATTTTCATTAAGAACAGCATGCAAGTTATACTACCACATATAATGTTTCTGAATTTTAAGTTTATATTCTAAGGCCTCTTAATTGTCTATATAAATAATTCGAGTCTCATGAGTTTATCCATATATATTCCATTAAATATTCAGCATTAGTTTTGAAGTTTCATGATTCTGTTTTACACATTCCATGCGCCTTCTTCTATGGAAGAAAAATAAAATCATGAATTTGCTCACATTCTCACTGGAAAGCCAAATTTAATGCTAATTTAACTGCTACTTGTTAAATTAGGTTGGTACTAACACTATCTTCCAGAGGTGGAATTATCTGTAGCTGAACTTTATTTTCTTGTGGTTGAGTCTTAAATTTACTGTGTCTTCCAGTTTCAGTGTTTTTCCTGGGGCACAGATCATATTTCTTGCTGCCAAAGCTCCCAAGTAATAGCCTCACACATTTAGTGTCCCGAAGGCATTTCTGCCTGATACCCAGAGAGCAATTGGAGTGCTTCAGACTGTGTGGTAGAAAAGTAGTTCTAAAGCAACAACAAGGCTTTAGGAGAAACTTTATTTCATAAAACGGTTCACAATTAGCTGTGTTTATTTCACTGTCTAAATTCTAACTTCTAAGCCTATCATTTGACAAGTTCTTAGAGGTTTTCTGAGTCAGATACTATACATGTCCTTTTCTAATTCTTTGTATTTCTTAAGAAAATGCTGTTTGTTTTAAATTAAAAAGTAAGGAGAGAGATGCTCATTTAAAGTATGTAAGTATGTACCATGACATTTCTGCTAACATGTAAATGGAAGTATAGTTTGCTATCATTTTGAAAAATGTGACTCTATGATCATTTGGTGATTATTATTTTATAGCAGTGGCATATTTATAATTACTTAAAACTATACTTTCAGAGAGTACCCACAGTTCTCCCAGTTCCTATATTCTGTCTTAATATAAAAGCAGGTGTATATAAGCTAAATCTGAAGCCAACTGCTTTGGAATAACCGTATGCATTTCTACTGAAAACTGAATTGCACAGAAATAATTGCTGACCACACCTTTGTTTTGTTAATTTGGGGCCACACTTTGCTTAGGGATCCCTCCTAGTGGAGTTCTCACCTGCATGAATGTGCTCAACCCATTTACTATCTTTCTGGCCCGATTTAAATTACTTTGAAAACAAATTACCAGTGGATATTACTTCCATAAGTCACTTAATATGGTATTTTGAGCTTAATTTATTTGCAGTGAAAAATAAAAAGCCATTTTAATGACTGTTAGGCATATAAAGTCATATAGCATGCTATTTTAAAAGACCAATTTTTTTCATTGTGAGGAAATATGCCGATTTATTGAAGTTGCCCTTAACCTCTAGCTGTCTTGTCTTAAAATAAAAATCAAATAATTGGTTTTGTTTTTCCTATGATCAGTTTGGATAAAAAGGATGCTTACAGTGTGGGAACTGAACCAGTTAATGACTGTGATTTGATGAACATTGCATTACTAGTTCTGGCACAAAACATTAGCCATAAATCAAATTGAAAGTGAGAGAAAAAGAATAAACATATTGGCTCATGGAAATTGGCGCTGAACTGTTGTACCTCTGGATTTAATGTTCTCCTTACCCTATCAATACCAGTCTGTGCCCACATAAACCTTAACTTTCTCTTTTCTATTTACAACATAATCAAAAACATACATGCCATTTAAGAAGTTAGAAAATTCACTTGGGGATTATTTGTATATATCTATACTAAATTATTACATTTGGAAATGGAGTATAAAATTAGCACCGTTTTTAATATTTCTGCTTATTCATTATGATATGTCCCAGATGAACTCTATCTTTCACTATTAAATCGTATACTAACAAGTGTTTTGTGTAGCTACATCAAAAATTAGAAAAGCTCATGGTCTTGCATCTTTTTGTTCCCACTTATGAACATACAGCTCTCACAGTGAGATCTATTTTGTAAAAATTTAACTGTGGTCATACTGTGGACTAACACCTGGGTGCTCTCTCAGGGATCGCTCCTGGCAAGGCTTGGGGTCCATACGGGGAGTTGGGGATCAAACCTGATGAGGCTGTGTATAAGGCAGTTGCCCTTCCCATTGTACTCAGGCCCCAAGTCATAATGTATTTTATCTTCTTTCTTAAGTGATATTACAAGTAGCACTGTAGCACTGTCCTCCCGTTGTTCATCAATTTGCTTGAGCGGGCAACCAGTAATGTCTCACAACAAATTGTGAGACTTGTTGTTACTGTTTTGGGCATATCAAATACGTCACGGGTAGCTTGCCAGGTTTTGCCATATAGGCAAGATACTCCTGGTAGCTTGCTGGGCTCTCCAAGAGGGGCAAGGTATCGAACCTGGGTCGGTTGCATCTACTGTGCTATCACTCCAGCCCATATTACAAGTTACTGTCACTGTCCTCCCGTTGTTTATCAATTTGCTTGAGCGGGCCCAGTAACGTTTCCATTTTGAGACTTGTTGTTACTGTCTTTGGCATATTGAATACGTCACGGGTAGCTTGCCAGGCTTTGCCGTGCGGGTAAGATACTCTTGGTAGCTTGCCGGGCTCTCCGAGAGGGGTGGAGGAATCGAACCTGGCTCGACTGGGCCGGCTGCGGGCAAGGCAAATAACCTATAAACACATTTTTTGTACAAAGAGTGTAGATGCTGATTCATTTTATAACTTTATTTAAAAAATATACTCAATAGTATTATAAATATTTAAATGAAAATTAATGCTTTAAATAAGTACTATTATGCATGTGTATTCATATAAAAATAGAAAGATACCACTTCATATATGCATCTTGGTTAACCTGGCTGCTTTCAAACTAATGTGAGTACACTACACAGTTGTCACTCAGAACTCATTAATTTAAGATATTTATTTAATTTTGTTCTGGGGCCACATCAGGATGCTTCAGGCTTACTGCTATATCTGTCCTCAGGGATCATTCTCTGTGGACCTCCAGGGATGGTGCACAGTTTGGCTACTTGCAAGACACATGCTTTACCTGCTGTAGTCTCTGTACCTCCAGCCTAGTTTAAGACTGTCATCATACTTTTTTTTTTTTTTTGGTTATAGAAAGTAAGATGGTGAACAAAGTTAACTCAAAGGCAAATACACTATTTTAATATTAAAAATATTCATCGGGACTCTTCATAATCTTGACTTGTCTATTGTTACCCCATATATGTAGAGAAACTACAGAAAGAAAAGTACCAGTCCTTCTTGAGTACATTCCTTTACTTAAAATCAAGTTAAATTTCCAGGCGTAATTAATGTGCCTATTTGAGTGGTTTCCATGTTTTATTAGAGAGAAGGAATTGTTTGAGCCTTATAAATCTTTACAGTTCAGAGTGTAATTGGCATAAACTCAGATCCTCCTTATAGTCTTAAATCTGTGAGATTTTGGTATCTGGAAGATGGTGATATATACAAAATCATGAAGGATTACTTTTATCTAACAACATCAGTTAAGCATCAAGCCTTCCCAAAATAATGAGGCTTGCTCATGAGTGTATGATAACAGTATGATCTTTATTTTCTAAGAATCTCAATTCAGAAAAATTCGTTCCTGTTGCCAAATAGGTCATCTGAAACACATCAAATGTTGTAACTGGGTTTGTTTTAAAATGTGTGATCTTTATTTCTAAAAATGACTTTTGGTTCAAAAGAACTTATGTTTTGAATAAAAAGAAAATACCATAGTACAACCCTGTTCTCTTGTCAAATGAAGTTCAGTTAATTGTCTTTTATAGTGATCATAATGGCATCACCAAAGCATAAATAATACTTTGCCTAAGGAAAATGTTGCTTTTTTATTTATTTTGGGGTCCACATCTAACAGTGGTCCGGGGTTATTTCCAGCTCAGTGATTAGGTGTTTGTGGAGACTATGTGGTTCAGGGGATCGAACCAAGGGCTCCCACATGTGACTAAACCCTTCAGCCTTTTGGATTATTTCCTTTGCCCAACAGGGACAGGTTTGCTTTTAATTAGGTTAGATCATGTTTCTTGTCACCTGATTATACAAAAGAGCATATTCAGCTCGAGTAATATGACATTTTTCAACATATATTTTATGTTGGGCTTTATGATTTATGTGAGCTAATAAAGCAGTTCTTAGATATGGCTTTCCTTCCAAGGAAAGTGCTATACCACATATTTCATAAGCAAGAATTCAAGTTAAAAGCTGAATCTATTCTGAAAATTAAGAAACAGCTTTTTTAATTGATTATAATCTCCCATTTAGATCTTCATCAGATCCCCTTTCCTGCCATCCTATCATCCAAGTTTGAAATTATGGTGTTTCCGTTAATTCGATTCATCAGAATACATTTGGCCTCCGAGGAGAGCATGGATGTGTGTAACCATAATTGTCAGCAGTGGCAGTTTTCTGACTGCTAAAAGGAACTGCATTGTGTCTGTATTAACACCCTCATACTCCAAACCCTTTCTCTCCAACTTCCTCCAGAGGCAGCTTCCAAACTACCAACTTGTTTCATGTCAAATACACGTCAGACTCTGCAATAAATCACTGATGAACAGCTAACACTATTTCAGAGGTGCAGCCCGTGAACATTGATTAATGTGATTCCTCAAGGATAGAACAATGGTCTGTGTGCATATGCACAAGAAAAGCTCTTCCACTGTGATAGATAACTTGGTTTCCTGTTCTGCCTTTTCTCAGCATTTTTTTCTTTCTGGCCTCAGCATGGGCCTCTTCTAATTGATTAACAGAATCTTTAGTTTTCTTGAGGTGGGACGAAAACAGCTATAATGAGAGTTTCTGAAAGACTTTGTTCTTGCGTGGGGGGATTTTCTAGACATATATGGTAAATGCTCTAGGCAGAATTATAAGACTTGTTTCATAAATGTTGGTGTGTTTCACAGATAGTTTGCTTCTGTTTTACGATTCTTTTACTTTCACCTGGCTCCTATTCTGTGGTTTGACAATATTTTTAACTTTTAAAAAAAATCGTGTCAGATTCTTCTTTATTATTGGAGTTCTATTAATTGATCTTAGAAAACTCCCTTCTGTTTTTAGAAATGGTTCATAAATGCTTAATATGCATCAACACTTAAAACATTAGTAAAAATGTGATTCAGTTTACCTTCCATCTCATACCTGTTTTTCAAAACTTTCAGAAGAACACATATTAGAAAAATATTGGAGACTTTTCAGTAGTGTTTATTTTTTAATAATGTTTTGTTTTTACAATGTAGCTCAAGTGATTTTTTTAAGTTTTAGTAAAAACATTTCAAGTTGGTACTCTACTCTGGGCTCACATCCTTCCTTCCCAACTCTCTGTGTGTGATCTTTCCATTGCATTATATTTCTCACGCCATATTCTTTTACAGAATGGGTTTTCTTTTCTCTTTGGCCTTTGTTCTCTCTCTCTTTCTCTTCCTCTCTCTCTGTGAAAAATTCTGTTTTCTCCTCAGAATGTAGTACCTCCCCTAAATCAAAATTATTTCATTATAAAGTATATCCCTGTCAAAGTGGCATATTGATATTTTTGCTTATTTTTCACAGATCTGAATTTTTGTGGAGATTGTATAGTCATTGTAAATGATGTTTAACTAAGGGTTATATTGGTACAAATTCAAATTTGGTCTTTTGGCCTTTTTCTTTTTTAAACAGAATCATACTCTTTTAATTTGACTTTTGAATTTTGTCAACAGAATCAGTTCAGTTGTAGGCAAGTAACTGAGATTGACCGAAGTGTTGAAAAAATAAAACATGACTTGTGAATCCTTATCTCCAAATATTCCAGATTAAAAAAATATTGTAGGAGAGGGGCTGTTGAGATAATTCAGGGGTTAAGACAGTTGCCTTGCAAGGCAGCAGATCTCCTTCAGTGCCTGGTACAACATATAGTCACCCTAGTTCCTTTGAGCATGGAATAAGGAATAACCATGAGCATCTCTGGGGTGGGATCATGTGTGATACAGCCTCCTTCATTTTCCCCACCCCACCCAACAAAATTTTGTAAGAGAAACATCCCCCCACTTTTTCGGGAACAAGAAGAGAAATAAACGTATATACACAGAAGTTCGCAGTTGATAAGCCATGAAGAAAATATCTTCTGTGTTTTTAAAACAGTCATTGATATATAGGTTTCTCCTCTTCAAGTCAGGTTGTTCTTATATCGGACTCTAGAATTCTAATACATCATAAATGAATGTTTTAAGAGAAATCTGCCTTTGTACTTTAGAAAAGTGTTGTTGCTATTAATTTGGAAAATCAGGCGATTTTTAATAAGTATTCCCAAAATGCAATTCGCCATATGTTTTGATTGTTAATTCTTAGATATACATATTGAAAGTATTTTGAATTAAAAAAATCCTTCATGAAAGAGTACATGAAACATAATAGTGATAGAATTATAAAAATATATTTAAAAAAACTATAAAAGACATTTAAAAATGAGTAATTTTCAGTTAAGATGTCAAAAACACATCTTCCAAGGAACTATGACTATAGTTGTGAGTAGCGATAGACCAAACTGGAGTGGGGGAAGGGATAGATATTACAGGCATTCTTCATTCATTCTAGAATGAGGTTAGTGTTCATGAAATCCATGGCACTTAGGTGGGAGAAGAACAAAGAGCAATAGTACAGGAGTAAAGGCCTAAAAGAAGCCTTTCTTAGATTGTGTGGAAAGAGAAATTCCCATGACTAGATAGTTGATTTTTATATTTGGAATCCAAGGAAACTCAGAAGTGTATAAACTAGGAATGTCCTGACATATCTAGACTACTTAGACCTAACATTTAAAAAAAAAAAACAACTATTCAAAAGTTTGAACTCTGTATTTTCTCCACTGATCCACTCACCAAAAAGCCTTGTAACCATTTACTTCACTTAATTTAAAATAACACCTTTAGTCTTTCATTTTTCACAGAAAGATGATGTTTTTATTAGCAATAATGATCACTACTCACGGTAATATACATTTAGATAGATTTCCTACAATTATTTCCCATAATGTGATATGGCGCAAATTATTTTGCCCCATCTAGATAAGGCTTAGAGACATTTTGTAAATAGCCCAGGTCAGTCTTTTCACATTTAGGCCTCTTTCTTCCAGACTCTGTGTTCTAACCAGCATGTATTTTACAATACCTGAATAAAAACTTACACATTTACATGTTTCTATAACCTTTAATCGTGGGTTTCATTCAAAGTTTGAGTCAGTTATTTTTTTTTATAAATCCTGTATCATGTGAAAAAATTGATATCTTTGGTATCTTTATATATTATTTTCATTTTTCACCAATATATATTGAATTCCAGAATGTGTCAGTCATCTTGGAGCTTGTCAGGTGAGTAGTGTGATGAAAAGACACTACTGTATGCCCTCATATTCTATTTATGTGTTTTCTGGTTTGTGGACACACTATATTGATTTTTAATGAGAAACTGACCGTGTTTTCCCAGGAGAGCTTTATCCTGAGATGACCAAATCAGTGAGAGCACCTCCAGTGCAGCCAAGCAGTTCAATTTAGTGACGCTCCCTTACACTGATACTTTATTTGGGATTGAAGGATTGTCTGCCTTTCACTGTTTACATTTAAAATTTTCCATTTTCTCAGACTATATGTTATCATAAAAGTACTTTGTACAACAAAAGCAACATACAAACTTACTTCAGGTGTTACTCTTCTTGTAATACAAGGTACTGTATATAGACTTTAAGTTAACTCTCGTATTCTCTTATGTCCTGATGGAATAGATCTTTCACTATTGCAACTGTCTACCTTCTATTCCGAGTTTCATTCAGATTTTATAATGTTATGCATTTCACAAAGTAAAATGTTAGTTTAAAATATTATATTAAAAAGTTCTTAGGGTTTTAGCCTAGAGGTATCTCTAATGGTCAATGAAGATCTTTGGTAGAAGTGAGATATTCATGTATTTTAAAGGGATGTAACTCCTTTACACAGCTTTACCTTTTTTTCAATATCAAATTTATTTTTAGTGTCACAGTCTATGAAACTGTATGAAATATAAATGGCATCTAATCTTTTTGCACAATAAAATTTCTGCAGCATAATGGGAGTTTTTTTTTTTTTATCTTGGAAAGAATTAGAAGCATGACTAATCATTTAGACTCAGACTTTGTCATCACATTCAGATTAAAACTTTAATTACTGGTGATTCTTGAAATGCTCTTTTCTAGAAATTCAGCTTTTACACCTACATTTAAATTTCATGACATTTCTAATTAACTTAATTTAATTTTGAAGAAAGTATTCCTGGGTATAAATCTAGCAAGAAGTATCAAAAGTACCTGGAAACATTCTCATAATAATCTCAAATAAATATTCTCATAAAAATAGCACTTCTAAAAATGGTGTCCATTTTTAAAATTAGTGATTTGAAGTTATATAAATTTGTGACATAAAATGTTGTATTTTCTTTTATTGGTTTGTATTTATCACCAGACTTATGAAGTTATAGAGTTGAAATCTATACATTCTCTTTTTTGACAAAAATAATGGCACAATCTTTGCCATGAGATAATTTTATCAATATGTCATTTAAGCAATATTTTTCTATTAAAAATAATTTTTTGCAGTGCTCAGAAATAGTACTAGTGTTTGTCATTAAAGTTTGTTGAGTATTTAATTATTCCCCCTTCCATTCACTGTTGATTTTGTTTCTGTGATCAGGAGTTACACACATACCTGTGATCAGGAGTTGCACACATACCTGGCATTTTTATACCACAAACACACACAAGACAAGGGTGGGGGTTCATACTATTTATGGTGCACACAATTTGCTTGATAATTTGACACCATATGGTGTCAAAGATCAAGTCCAGATCTTTTGGATGCATGCAGAGCTTGTGCTCCAGCCCCTTGAGTTATATCTCAGCCTGACACCCCCTTTCTTCTTATTGTTGTTACTGTTGTTGTTGAGGCACTTGTGCCTGGGCTGCAGCTGGAAGTTGCCTGTGAGCTCAGGATTACCAACAGCAGGGCCACCAAGCTCAAGCTGGATCATGGTTGGTGCATGCGGACTACTGGGTATTTGAGCTCAGAACCACAGGCTTGCAAATCAAGTATGCTAGGCGATTATGCTAATCATCTGTGTCCTAGACAAGAGTAATTTGAAATTAGAGAAGACTTAAATCTTTGGAATTTTACTCCTTTAGTTTTAGGCTCCTAAAGTGCCACTCTAAGTTCAAAGACTTACTTTGTCATTTGATTTGTTGTGAAGGTGAAACTTAAATAATATATGAACATTTCAACATTAATTGAATCCTTTAATATTTGTTCTAATTCTGGCATCACAGAAGTCTTGTTTGGAAGTTCCAATTTTCAGACATACCAGTTGTTTGATAATCAGGTCTTTTTTTAATAAATAACATTATAAGTTAATTTTGAGGCATATATTCATTGAATATGGATTTCTGTGAAACTTCTTGAAGTCGTCTCATTTAACCTTTTAGAACCTTACCACTCATGTTTCCTGCTTTTTGGTAATTCTAAGCAGAAATTAGATAAGGTACTTTTGTACCTCTTTTGAGTTTTTACAAGACTTTTTTTAAAGCAGTTTTTAGAAGATTGATTAATAATGTGTTTATTTGTGGATTTAATATGCCTATTTGTCTATTACTCAGGTTAATTAAGATTTTTTTGAGATTTATGTTTGTATTTTTCCTACTTTAGGAAAAAAATAATTTCCATTTTTCTATTCGATGCTTTTCTGTTCTTTCTACTTCCCTCTCTTTTTGCAGTTCTTATTACATATACACACAGCTCTTCTGTATTGATTCATCTCTTCATGAGGCTCATTTACATAAATTATTTTTCTCTCTGTAACTATGTTGGATAATTTCCAGAGATGAGTGTCAGATTCACCAACCACTCCTTTTGCCATTTTCATCTACTATGTAGCTCACACATTGTCATTTAATATGTCTATTTTTAGTTCTAAATTTTTTTTCAACTTGCTGAATGCCCACATCTGTTTTGTTATTATGACCATCTATTTCATTAAGTTTTTATTTTGTTATTATTTGTTTATTGGGCCACACACAGTGGTGCTCAGGGGAAATATATTCCTAGCTTGGTGGTTGGAGGTCACAATGGTTGTTCTCGGGGTTCCATTTAACTTGGGCCTTCTTAAAACAAAGCATGTGTTCCAAATTCTTGAAAGATCTCTTTGATTCTCATTGGCTTATTTCAGCCCTTCTCTGGTAACAGAGTTATGTTGAGATATGTTTCTGTAGACCTCTTTTTCCTTTATCAGATTCTTCCTAAGTATTAGTATAAGGGTAGACTTTTCATAGTAGGTATTAGAGCGGCTGCATTCTATTTCTAAAATATATTTTTTTTTCCCCAGGAAACAAATAAATTACATTCCAGTGCCTTGACATTTGTGGTACTTGGTTTTACTTTTCTTAATTATGGGCCATAATTTCTCCAAGGTGCCTCCTTGATGTTCCTGGGTATGATTATTTTGGGGTTTCTCCCCATAAGACATGCTACTTCTAACTAACTCCTTTTTTTTCTGGGATTAATTACAATTCTGGCTGATGCTTCGCCTATGAACCTAAGGTGTTTCCATTGCAGGTGTGTTGTTTGTGGGCCATTCAAGGATTTGATGGAACATTTTTGTTTGTTTTTTGTTGTTGTTGTTGTTTGTTTTTTGTGTGTCACACCCAGCGATGCACAGGGGTTACTCCTGGCTCTGCACTCAGGAGTTACTCCTGGCGGTGCTCAGGGGACCATATGGGATGCTGGGAGTTGAACCCGGGTTGGCCACGTGCAAGGCAAACACCCTACCCGCTGTGCTCTCTCTCCATCCCCCATTGATGGGATGTTTTATGCAGATTTTGAAGATCCTTCAGCTCTCCTGTTTGGGGGATTCCCTTTTCTCTATTAATTTTTACCTGCTTTGGAAGTTCTGGGGTCTATTCTTTTGGATATCATACCCACAAACATGAAGCTTTCTACTTGGGATCTCTGACTGAGTTCTACTGTATTTCTTCTGATATGCCTAGCAAAGGACTTCAGGAGAGATGCTGCATTCATTTGTACCTTCCCACATGTATTTCAAGTGGGTTGCCATCACTTAGGATTGGATTCTTTTCATTTTATGACTCTTTCACTCTCTGTCTGATGTGTGTTGTTCCTTTGATTTTTGTCTAAGTGTATAATAGTTATCTGGGGGTGGTTTAGTTTAATTTGTTATTTCCCCATTACTGAAACTGCAACCCTAATCACATGGCTTTGAGTCATTCATTTTAATTGCCTCAACCTGTTCCTGCTTTATTTATTTTCATATTATTGTTTTATTAGACTATTTCTCAAAGTAGAAAAATTCCATTCAATATAAAAAGGAATTAAAAACCCATTAAAGGAAATCACTTTATTTAGATTGAGCAAAAATTAATATAAACGTAATCAGCATCTAAAGTACCCTGATAATTAAAAACTAAATTGAGAAATTAAATTCATTTGCTGAGGAAACATATGGTGCTAGGAATCATACCCGGGACTCCTGCATCAACGCATGATTTTGAGCCCTTTGCTCTCTCTCCCTGGTTCAGATGAGAAGATATTTGAACAGACAACAGAGTAGCCTGCTTCTCATCCCCAATTTACCAGTGGGAATAGATTATTTACTTACCAGTGGTTTTGCAATACCTTGTCTGTTGAAAACTTTCTGAGTCCTAAAGATATGGCCATGACTAAAGTTGGTGACATCCTTTTTCTAGTGGAAAGAGATGAACATTAAGAGAATAATGAAAATAAAATGTTTGATGCTGATAAGTGTTATGGAGTGTAATAAAGGAGTAAATGGAATATAAAGATGCAACATGACTAGTAAGGGCTCATGATTAGAATCGTCAAGAGGAAGCACACTGAGTATGATGTTGGAGTAAACTTTCTGGCTGGGAAACTCAGGCTCAGTCACTAAGAACAATGAATAATGCTTATTCCCATTAGTTTGGAAAGTTGCACTTTGCATGTGACTGACCCAGAATTGATCCCAGGTGCTACATATGGTCCCCTGAGAACCACTAAGGATAATCCCTCAACACAGAGTCAGTAGTCAGCCCTGAAAACTGCTGAGTGTGGTCCATAAGAAATACAAGTATAAATAAAAATATTATTTCTAAACTTTCTTTTTTTTTTTAGATCTTGTATCTAATTGCTCATTTTAAGGCTTGCACAGTTCAAAACATGTCTTCTTCGTTAATCATTCCTTGTTACTCTTTTTTCCATAGAGTTATTGTCTGTGTTCCTTCTGTGCAGACGAGCCTTGCACTATTCTGACCCACAGTTCCCAGTCAGGAATCAAAACTCCATAATTGTCAAACTGCCCAACTGGCAGTATACATGGCAGCCTCTGCTCCCGCCAAATTGCTGACTTCTAACATTTCTGCTTAACTAGGAAGAGACAGCATGCATGCATAATCATGTGGAGACTTGTGTCCACCCTAATTAGAATCGTGTTTGTACACATGTGCCCTCCTATACTTGTGTGCTTTCTTCCTAGGCATGCCCTTCTAAAGAAGTCAAGTCAGAGGATATAGTTTAATTTTAGGGTTCTGTGTACAGTAAACTAGGAAATGGAATTTAATGCTGTTGTCTCTAGTATTCCCTTAATATACTACTGCAGCATATGTGAAAATGTGCTCTCCTAGCTCATCTTTGATTCTTTCTGAAATTTATGAACTTAACACAAACTGGTATGTTAAAGAAAAAAAATAAATGTTTTTCATTTAGATTTAGAACCAGGAGCCAGGACTCATTGCTTTATGTAAAAGTATTATAGCATTAATTTTAATGCTAAACTCATTTATAGTCATTCTAAAGGCTTTATTTAAATTTAATTCTTAAAATCACAGTCAAGTTCAGGTATTTTTTTTCATAGAAACATGCTTCTTATCTGTAGATAAGGCTCCAACACTGTGTGCAGGATAGTTTATTCTCATTTGTTGAGAATGTGTCAACTTGTCAAAAAGTGGACTGCAGTATTGTAGATTTTAAGACCCGTTAATTACATTCTGTTTATATTCAGTTGAATAAACAAGAAACATTAAACTGGGAGAAAAACAGTTACTTTTTGATATGACTCAATGTCCTTAAATCAATTTTAGTATAAAAGCTAGCTATTTTATGACACTTCCAAAAGGATATTTTATAAACTTGTACCTTTTTTTTTTTCATAACATTTTTGGAAGTTGCTTCCCTTGTTCTGAAAGAGAGCCAGGTTCATTTCTCATCATTCTGTGTAGCACTGCAAAATTGATCTAAGCTTCTATCTCTCTTTGAAGTCATAACAAGAAAGCAACCCAGAAGGCTTCATAAAATGTAAAGAACTACTGATTCAAGGTGCAGAAAGGACTTCTATAATCATGTTTGTTTGCTGACAATGTTAATTTTAAGGTCCAACTGGCTGTTTAAGGGTGTGTTTTTTTCAGTCAGTAAATGGGTTATTTGAAGTAACTGGATAATTTTATTTTATTTAATTAAAAAAATTGAAGGCTGGGAGGGAACTCAATAGAGAATCACTTTATACCCGATCATTTCCCCGGCCCAAGATTAATTACCAGGACAGGGAAGCAGGGAAGCAGGGAAGCAGCTCTGAAAGAGGCTCAACACTTTGGTTTGAAATAACTTTTTAATTAGTATTATCATCTTGTACTGTTACCACAGTAGGCCAGCTTGTAGTATCTAGTACCAACCTTAGTGTTAATACTCCTACCACTATCAGTTTAGATATAAAAACCCTCATATTACACTGTAGCACTGTAGCACTCTCTTCCCGTTGTTCAGTGATTTGCTCGAGCAGGCCCAGTAACGTCTCCATTGTGAGACTTGTTGTTACTGTGTTTGGCATATCAAATACATCAAGTGTAGCTTGCCAGACTTTGCTGTGCGGGCGGCTTACCCAGCTTACCCAGCTTAGCTTACCTTAGCTTACCCAGCTCTCCAAGAGGGGCGGAGAAATCGAACCCGGGTTGGCTGCATGCAAGGCAAATGCCCTACCTGCTATCCTATAGCTCCAGCCTCTCATATTGCTGACAGCTTAAATTTTGCAAATTTGTGACTGACAGCATAAATTATTAAATTAAATTCCCTTTTTCTTTATTATCAGATGGCGGGATGTTGTGATAAATATGAAGTTATTTGAGAAATAGATTTTGGGTTATTTTCTTTAAAACTTTTAATTTGATCTATTAATACAACTTTGTTAAAAACTTTTCATTTGATCATAATTGTATTCTGGGAAGGATGCGTGGTCAGATTTTAAGAAGAACAGTATCTAATGTTGACCTTAAAGTTTCTATGTCTATTCACTGTAAGAAACTTGTAACTCTAGAGAAGAATGAAGTATAAAATGCCTTCTAAGGAGAATGTTTTATCATTAAGAGCGGACTCAGGTGAAAACCTGGAAAGAGTTTTGGTTTCTTAGTTACTATAATGCAGCAGGCAGTAGCAAACACAGTTGTACGAAGTCAATTTGAGAGAGTTGGCATATAGCTTCAAATACTTTCGTATTTGAACCTCTATGCATCTGAAAGGAGTTTTGAACAGATCTTACTCAGATCTCTAGGAAGCAGGTGAGTCTGATCTTTATATTGTATCATATAATTACAGGATGAAACTAAACATAAAAGAAAACACTTCTGCATTGGCAAGTAAGACACTTTATCCCCTATGATATGAGCATGCCTATCTAGCTTCTTTTTGCCACTTTCTAATTTTCTCTCTCAGAAAATCCCTAGTGAACAACTACATATTCCTAGACTAGATTAGCAATATATCTGTATATGCTTTTGTTTTTCTGGAATGTGTGCTGTTCTCTGAAATCATCTTGGTTGAGTTCAGTTTATGCTTCGATTGCTAACTTAGTTATCATTTGTGGAAGTTGCCTTGAATTCTCTGTGTGTTTAATAGGCAACTTTATAGAACCTGATAAGACAAGAAAATCAATGCTGATTGAAATTTAGAAAAATGTAAGAGAAGATTTCAAAATTAACAAGTATTGGAATTGTTGAACTTGTAAATTTCTATATGGATAAGAAAATACTATATATTTGGGGGAGCACTCTTGGTGGTGGTCAGGGATCATTCCTGACAGTGTTTAGTATCCATATGCAGTGTTGGGGATTGAACTTGGATCTGCCTTGTGCACAAGCATCTTACTGATTGTGGTTACTCCAGAACGGAGCAACTTTTTGAACTGAGACTGACGAGACTTAAGACCTGACATCATTCTTTAGTTTCACTATTAGTGAAATTAAACTTTAGTTTCACTATCATTCTTTAGTTTCACCATACCACACTGTATATTTTTCAGGTTTCTTCCTTCTCCCTTACTTTGTAAGATCTGATTTAAGATTTATTGCCTTTATGATCATTTTTTTAATACTTGGAACCCTGCATTGCTAGAACACTTAACATGTTTACTTTAGTAATTATGATTGCTTACTAAAATATAAGTGTACGTACAATATTAATGAAGTAAGTCATACCATGTGTATTGCTAGATGAATTGTAACAAGTATGCATACCGCTGAAATCTCTATGCAGATCAGTAAATAGTATATTAACAACTTCCTTAGAATAATTCTTAATCATTTCTTACAGTGGTAAAACCTTGACTTTTAATTTATATGTTCCTTGATGTCTTTTTGAGATATATTTGGGTATGTGGATCAAAATTTATTGAATGTTCAACCAGAATCATAGTACAGCGGATAGGGTGCTTGCCTTGCATGTTGCTCACCTGATTTCAATCCTGGCATCCGACATGATCCCCTGAAGATCACCAGGGGTGACTGCTTGCAGAGCCAGGCAGAAACTCTGAGAACCACTGGGTGAAACACTGGGTGTGACCTGCACACAAAATTAACACACATATATGTGTATACATATATGTTATTAAACATATATGCATATGCATGTGTATATGTGTGTATATGTTATTAAACATATATGCATATGCATGTATATTTATGTGTATATATACACATGCATATATGGTTTGGGAAGTTATCCTCATTATTTACTCTGTTATTAGTTATGCTTTGACTATGGCATAGGATTTTTTCTTTAATAAATGAATATTTAATTTGCTAGTAATACTATATTTTGTTTAATGGAACTAGAGCAATAGTATAGCAGGCATGGTGTTTGCCTCGCAGGCAGCCCAACCCGGGATCTATTTCAGGCACCCAATATGTTCCCCAGTTCACTGCCAGGAGCACAGATCTGTGCCTAAGCACAGATCTAGGGGTAAGCCCTCAGCACTTCTAGGGGTGAGCTAAAGACAAAACAAAACAAAACAAAACAAAACAAAGAAACTAAATTCCGGTTAAGGAACTTAAAGCATAAGCATTATTTTTATAGTTACCCAATAACTTATAAATTTTACAAAAGTGGAAACTAGTTTATATCCCGGTAATTATGCTCTTCATAGAAATAATGAGTTAGATAAAATTTCAGTCTACATATATACATGTATACATTTCTTGCTATAAGCAGTAAAGCCTTGAATTTGCCATTTTACTAATTTACAAAATAGGGTTATATGAATAATACACCGTTTTGAAATATAAATTTAAAAAAAATTCAAGTAAAAAATGTATGAAGGCATTGTAGGATCTGTAATCAGAATGACGAAATTATTATTTAGTTACTCCCTGTTTTCTCAACATTTAATACTGGACATTATTAGGTACTAATAAAAGTACCTACTTCATAAAGTTGCTATTATGATTAACCTACAATACACACTAAGAATTTGGAATATCATCTGGTACATAATACTTGTAAAGTATCAAGTGCTGTTACTGTTACAATCATTATTGGGCTATTTTCTGAGAAATACAGTTGGATGTTTTTGACTTTTTGTGAGTTTCATAGAGTATAATTACAAAAGCTGAGATGCCCCAGGTTACTATACTTAGGCTAGATGTGGCACTTCTGGGACCACTACTTGGCTAATTTTTTTTATTAAAGCTGAATTATTATTTTAGCAATATAAATGACATAACAATGGAGTTTGAAAAACCTTTTTTTAAAAATTTACATTGTAGTTATTTCAGATAACAGGGTTTCAATATGTTAATGTTTAAATTTTGATGCACATAGTTATTCTAAGTCTATACCACTGAAAGGCCCGTCACCCTCACTGTCCTTAAGTTACCTCTAGTCCACTTCTTCCTACCTCTCCCTTTTTATTCCCCCACTAAATTAAGCTCACTTTTGTGATCCAAGGCAATGGGGTTTGTCACAGTTTAATACTATTGATTCCTTATTTTGTTTGCAAATTACTCTGTGTGACATTATCTGGTGTCTGTTCTTTTTGTTTTATTTCACTTAAAGCATTCCCTTCAGTTCCATCCAAGATGTGATCAATTCTTTGATTAAGATCAAGGGGTTAGGGTGCACACATTGTACCCAAACTTTTTGGGTTTGTCTTTCTGCACCAGATGTCCCCTGAGCATACCCATCCCTAAACCAAATATCATAACCAAAACTACAGTATTTCTTTTTTTACAGCTGCATAGTATTCCCTTGTGTATATATACTGCAACTTCTTTATCCATTTATTTGTCATTAGAGTTGTTTTTATATTCTGACTATTGTATTTGGTGCTGCAGTGACCATAGGCATGCATATTTGTTTTGAATTAATAATTAATTTTGAATTAGTGATTTTGTAATTTGTGATATTTGCCATGAACTAAAGCTCTGGCTCATATGAAAGCTCAGTTCTTACTTAAAAGCAAACATCTCTATACTGTGTCATAGAAGGTGTATCACATGGTATTCCCAGTAAGAGTGAGTGAGATTTCCTTTTGGAGAACATTCACTTTCAAAGAAACATTTTTTGAGAATGCTCAGATTCTTTCATGATTTATTTGGCCTTTGAGAAGATCATCACATAGGATGTTTCATAGAGAGAGTTAGGTTTTTCTTGGTGGGGGGGCTCCCAAATCTAGCCTTCTAGAACTGAAACTATAGATCAACGGGTTGGGGTGAACTTTTGTACCTCAAACATTTTGGGTTTCTCTTTCTGCACCAGATATCCACTGAGCATTCTAGTCCCCAAATCAAATAACCAAACTCAGTGGAGCCTTCAGGTCATGAAATGCACGTGAGTCCCTGATGGTGTCCTACAGAATAGAAACAAACATATGCACAGACCCAACACAACACAACACACACACATACACACATGTGCACGCACCCATAATTTCTCCTTGACATTATCTCATTATCTCAATTGAGCACAGTATTGTTCCTTCTCACTTGGACTACTTTAGGATTCATAACTGACTCTTGATTTCAGTAACTTTTTAAAAAATTGTATTTTTTCATTATTTTTGTTGTTGAATTACTATGAGCTATTCATGATCGGGTTTCAGTCATGCAACATTCCAACACCCATCCCTTTGCTGGTTTATATTTCCTACCACCAATGTCCCCAGTGTCCCTCCCACCACACCCCTTCCCAAGACTACCTCTGTGGCAGGCACTTTTCTTCATTCTCTCTCTGTCTCTGTATCTGCTTATCTACCTATCTGTCTGTCATCTATCTATCTATCTATCTATCTATCTATCTATCTATCTATCATCTGTCTATCTCCTTTTGGGCACTATGGTTTATATTACAGATACTAAGAGGTTGTCATGTTTGTTCCTTTACCAACTTTTAGCACACAGTTATCCAGAGTGATCATTAGCAACTATCTTTGTCATAATAGTCCCTCCTCTATCTCAGCTGCCTTTTCCTCCAGCACTTGAGGCAGGCTTCTAACTGTGGACCAATCCCTTGGCCTTTGTTTCTACTCTACATGGGTAGTTTCATATTATGCTTTTTTTAATATCACATAGATGATTTCAGTAACATTTTACAGAATCTTTAGTATTCTAACAACCTATTTCTAAATATCCCTTGGAAATTGAACATACTGGTTTATTTCAATACTTTTACCGTAGAAGAGAATGTTGGTGAAAACAAAGGGCAGAGAAAAAATAATATTTTCTCCAACCATTTGGTCAAGAGAAATAAAAAAAATGAAATGAATGAAGTGGTAGATTAAAGAATCCATAGAAAGAGAAGGAGGAACAATGGAGGGAGAGAAGCTGAGAACATGGACTGACAACTGTATAAGTATAAGATTTGAGGCAACAGGGAGAGAAGGTAGTGTATGTATTCCCTGAGGTGACAGAAAGCTGCAACAGAGATGAAACATGTGGAAGATATTTCACATGATGACTGTGTGCTTGAAATGTCAGCTAAAACAGCTTGTTGTGTTTTGAAATGAGAAAGGGTGAGATCTGGAAGATGAGAACAAAAACAGAAGGGAAGGCAGAACTCAATAATGTTTGGAACATGCAGAATGTTCACATGGGCTTTGTAAAGCAGATAATACGTGATTCAACTTCACTGTGTGAGTCAAAGATTATTTACTATCTTTTTGCTTCCTAGTGGCCTTTCTCTATTACCCCCTATTTTTACTTTTCAAGCAAGAACTGAGTATAAATTAAAGCATCAATAACAGACTTAGTTGGCTTTTATTGTGAATGCACTGTCTCCAAAAGTAATGATTTCTCAAACATTTTAATTAAAAAAATGCCTTCAGTTTAAACAATGAATCTTGGGAGTGCTAAAATCAAGGATAACTCTAAAATTCACTTTTTTCCCACATAATATTATTCTTTAATGTGATGGGAAACAATACCCAGTGCTCATAAATATCAGCTCTAACAACATAAAATTCACTCCCCAACCCATGTGTTACTTATTTACTGTTCATCTAACAGCAGTTGAAGGCTTAGAATCCTTTCTTGTTCTTCTTGTATTTCCAGTTGATTTCTTGCCTTTCCAGTTAAAACTATAATGTTAAACTAATGCAATATTAAAGTAGAATATCTGTACTCTTATTGGATGAACATAAAGTAATCGGAAGGAATTTTTCTTACCATTCCTTTATTGTGTTTTTATGCTATGGCATGTCCCCGGTGCAGTTGCTAGTAAATTCTGTCAGCCTTTATTCTTTGGGAGCTAAGATTCCCAGTAGAAAACAAAGGAAGAATATGTGAAATAGCAACTCCACTTAGAAAATTAATCAACCATAGTTTATTTCAGGACAGCAAAGGACTTATATAAGATGTTGTGGGCTTGAGAAACACAAGATGATCGAAATCACATGCGGAATATAAAGAAAGCAAGCAAAAGAATAGTCAATGGCCAGTGAAAACAACCCCTAAGACTACCAGAAGAACTGAGTTTACCAAGTGGCTGGGTGGGTAAGAAGGGGTAAATGAAAAGGGATCTAGTGATAGCGGTGAGGTAATATTGGCACTGGAGGTTGGTTTGGTATCATAACACTCTTTGCCTAATGTATCAATGTTACTGCTATTGCAAACAATCTAGCCTTGATATAATAAAAAATATGCAGAAAGTCTAATAATATTCAAAATATGACAAAAACTGCTTTTAGTTACAGCTATATTTTAGTACCATTTTATTATAGCTTTTTCCATGCCATGTATAAATACATCCATATATAAGACAGACCCTTCCAACGGTAAATAGGAGAACAAAGGACTGTTTATTCTGTAAAGAGGTGTCCATGAGGTGAGTGCCCTGTGGCTAATGAAGACTGAGAAGGATTCCCTGGCATTCACTTTCACCAGCATGGAGATGCAAAAATGAGTTGGAGAGACCTCCAGCAGTCTCTTGTCCTTAGCGCAGCTCAGAATCCTCTCATCAATATTTCTTCCCACTATTAGAGAAACAAATAAAACTCATCTCTGCTGGGATTAATTTGCTTCAGCCTGAAGCAGCGAGCCTCCACTGGCAACCACTTCTGCGCTGAATAAGCAGCATCCAGGCATCTGTTGACAGTATGAAATTGTTGCAGCCGCCAATATTCATAAGGAACGGTCTCCAGAATCCAAAGAGAATACACTAGTCAATAACTAGTAAAGTTTGACCACAGAGAGAACACCATGCAATTCCAGAGTTTGTAAGTTATATTTAAATGGAGGTATTTATTCCCCCTTGGATCAGAATGCGGAGAATCTTTATAGACCTAATTTTACTTGAAGTGATCTTCTTATATAGCTAGTTTGGGATAAATATGCCTGAAGTTATTTCCAGCTGGACATGAATCTGTTTCATGAAACCAGGACAGAAATAGCTCTTTTTAGCAGACCGGTCACCATTATGATTGGAATACAAAATGGAAAAATAGAAAAAAATATGGGTTTAAGGTTTCTTAATGTATGCAAGAGCACAGGCTGGTGGTGATGCCCCTAATTTGCATATATGTTGACACTGCATTTTGTCATGAATGTTAAAAAAGTGTTTTTATTTCTGTAACAATTTAGGTAGCTTATTGACATCTTTTTTAAATTAATGTGTCTGATAAATCTTATTAACATTATTTTAGCATGTTTTTATTTTATTTGTATGTAAGAGCAGTACTTACTGTAAGTGATGGGAAGTCTATTAATCACCCACATTTTCTAAGAGGAAATATGTCTTTAAACACTACATAGTGCCCATTTTGTTGTTTATTAAGTACAGCAAAATTTCACAGCTCATGATTGCAGGCTATATTTAATTGTTGTTCTTTGAAGTCACTATATTGGCCTTGATCTTCTGGTTTTAACTGGTAGAAAGGGTAGACTTACATAGCATTTTTATTGCATAATATCTATAGATCGAAGTGTTTTCCAATGAAATAAAATGATTCCCCCTTATAATAATACCCAAAGCAATGAATGCTTTGAAATAAATGTAGCCAAGGAAGTAAAAGACTTTAGCATGAAAAACTATAGACATTGATGAAGGAAATTAGAGAAGACAGTAAGTAAATGGAAATATACTTCATGTTCCTGAATCAGAAGGATTCATTTCGTAAAATCAAACATACTACCCTAAAACATCGAGTTAATGCAATTCCTATGAGATTTCCAATGTCATATTTTTTTACAGAAGTATTTTAAAATTCAGGCAAAAGTTGAGGATATCATAGGTTTTGTTTCAAAATACTGTAATAAATCATACACACATCTTTTTCAAAGTAATAACTACTAGAATTATAAGGAAAAAGAGTGGACCCAGCAGTTAGTAATGATGAATTTTGACATTTCTGCATGAACTGTTTTATTAAGTATCTATAGTTCATAGACCCTAAAATTAACATGAACCTTGAATAGGTATTATACATTCTAAAATTAAGTGTTATAGCATTTTTTTTGTAGTGCTGGTGATTGATTGAACCTGGGATCTTCACATGCAGTCAACCCTGCCACTGAGATACACCTCTAATCCATTATTATAGTTATATGTAAATTACGTATATCTTATATATGGCGTTTAAGTAGTGATTATTGTTCACACCTTTCTTTCAGAACAATTTAGTACAATCATTTGATTTTTTTTAGCGTATTGGTATCTACAGTGCTTTAGATTATAAATATCAGCCTTCTCTAAAATGTTGCTTTAACTTATTTTTTGTTTGTTTATGCTCCGGGGCCACACCTGGCAGTGCTCAGGGATTATTTCTGGCAGTGCTTTGGGATCACTTCTGGCAGACCTCAGGAGACCATGTGAGGTTCCAGTGGTTGAACCAGGGTTCACTGCATGCAAGCAAATTGCACTAAACACTGTTCTCTCATTGACCTCTGTTTTAACTTATTCAAATATGCTTCAAGTGATTCCAGGGTTATCCTTAGGCTTGTATGGGGCATGGCATGCATATCAGGGAAAGAAGAGTCCATTTCCAAAGGGACTGCTAAGAAGCTAAATTCTATGGTGTTAGTCAACTCCAATAGTCAATGCTAAATCCAAAGGGATGATTCTGACTATGATTTTATTTTAGTTCCTGAAGTGGTCAAGGGGGCATGTGCTTGAACATGTGAGCCAGCAAATTGTCTGCGATTCTAATCCCCTAATTAGACTATCACGCACAGATGGTATTTAGTTGTTGTTTTTTTAATGAATGAAAGCATGTGCTAATGATGTTCATGAATTTTTATAAGAGTTTAGAAAAATACTTGACTGGTTTGTATTTGCTTAAAATTATATGTCAGTTAAAACATAGTTTGAAATATGTGTGTTATTTATACAAATAAACAATGACATTTTACCCAACTAGTTTGTTTTAGTATGTGTACATATGTATAGCACATAAGTACTTACATGTACACATGTGCCAAGGCAAAGTGAGTATATACCATTGCCATTAGAATATTTTTAGTGAAAATAAGAATTTTTCTCATGTCTTCTGTCTTGCAAGATCATGACATGATAAATCTCCATAACTAATTTATTGTATGTTATAAACATTGTATAAAGTTCAACTTAACATAAAGAAAAGGCTAGTTAGACATAAAATTTAGTTTAATTTAAAATGCTTGAGGCTGGTTGTAGAGCAATAGAGTGATCTAAGAGAAAGGTATCAGTTGTGTAAATAAGGCAATGCATGGTTTCAAACAGTTGGTAGTCTTACAGTGCAAATACAGTGAACTGATTTTCTACATGTTTAATAATAACTTCAACTCCTAAATGTTCTATGAAGAGCTTAACTTTTTTTATATTATTTTAGCAGTATTTTCATCTTTTTGTTATCTGCACACATGTGTCTTAAGGTTAATTTTAAATATCAGTGTTCAACTTTGAACCACAGAACTCCGTACAAATTTTCTATTTTATTTTCTTAGAATTTTGGATGTAAATATATAAATTTTTGCATGTACTCACCAATTGAAAAATGAATATTGATACCATCAGCAAAACTCTTAGGCGTCACCCAATCTATTTATTTTGAAGAAGATAGAGAATAAGTCTTTGATCATTGAGAGAGTAATTTGTACATTTTATTATTGTTCAAAGGTAGCGCTTTTTAAATTTGTTTTGTTTTGTTTTTTTTGGCCTTGCTCAGTGGTATTTAGAGGCTACTAGTTGCTCAGAGATTGAGTTTTTCCTAGTAGTTCTCTAAGGACAATGCATAGCTGAGAATCAAACCAAATATTTCCTGTATAGTCCATGAGGCACTCAGCCCATTGAGCCACCTTTTCGATACACCAAAGGAGTTTTTAAATACATGTTTTTGTGATGGAATAATCTGTAATTACACATTTTTACTGTCACTGTCACTGTCCTCCTGTTGTTCATTGTTTTGCTTGAGCGGGCCTCAGTAACATTATGAGACTTGTTACTGTGTTTGGCATATCGAATATGTCACGGGGAGCTTGCCAAGCTTTGCTGTGCAGGTGAGATACTCTCAGTAGCTTGCCAGGCTCTCTGAGAGGGGTGGAGGAATCGAACTCGTGTCGGCTGTGTCGACCACATGCAAAGGATATGCCCTACCCACTGTGCTATCGCTCCATTTTTACTATTTATCAATATCTTTTGAGTATTCATTGCATTTGCACATTGGATTTTTGCTAAGGCTTGGATTTGAATCCTGAGTGAGAAGAAAGGTTTGGATATGATTTGTTCGTACCATATCTAAGCTGGGATTACTCAAAATTATTGTTTCTTAGTGTTTTAAAGAACATCCCTAAAATAATAACATTTTCCACAGACTAATGACCTTTAAGCAAAAATAATATTCTGTGAAATTTAATATAGTGATGTGCTCGTCTACACAGAAAACATTTCAACACGGATGGATATGAGACAATAGAAGTCAGAAGCCTATAAATTGGTTATATTCTCCACTCTGCAGATCCTTGAGGAAGTGCAGTTTAAAAATAATACACAACAATTTGCAATACAGACACCGAGAGGTTATCATGTTTGGTCCTTCATCTACTTTCTGCATACATCTCCCCAAAAGTAGAGAGAGAGTATGGGGAATATTGTCTGCCATGGAGGCAGGGGGAGGATGGGAAAGGGGAATGTGGATATTGGATATTGATGGTGGGGAATGTGCACTGGGGGAGGGTTGGGTGTTGGATCATTGCATGAGTATAACCCAAACATGAAAACTTGTAACTGTCTCACGGCGATTCAATAAAATTAAACAAATAATAATACATAACGAGGGCTGGAGAGATAGTGTAGTGTGCAAGGTGCTTACCTTGCATGTGGCACACCCAGGTTTAATCCCCAGCATCCCAAATGATCTCCTAAGCACCTCCAGGAGTATTTCCAGAGGGCAGAGTCACAGTAATCCCTGAGAGTCACCAAATATGGCAAAATAAAACAAAGCCAAATAGATTTTTAAATGTTACAAAAATACAGTACTTTGTTAACACTTAAAAATATGTGTTCATCTATGCAATATGTCTCTGAGCTTTTCCCAGCAGAATTGCACACATATATGATATATGCCATCTTATTCATCTGTCTGTCTGTTTAGTCAATAAGCATTTGTTTAGTGATATCTGCTTCAGCACACTATATTAAATTTTCCAACATGGTATAAAATTCAAGATTTCTTTAATTTTAAGCAGATTTGCAATATTCTATTTCCACCTTCCTTTTATATGGCACATAGGCAACATATTGCTTGTAATGGTTGCCTAATATTTTATTGACTGACTGAATACTAACTACTGATGCCTTATCATTAGTTTTTTTCTGTATTTATATTTTATTGAGATAACATTGGTTTACAACACTGTATATATTTTAGATGTATTCATTTATGTGTCTTCCAGTGCCTGTCCATTATTACCACCAAAATACCAGAAAGCTTCTGCTATATCCATCGAACCTCTAAACTTGCCTATGCAACTTTTGACTCTGGTATGCTCTAGAATCAAAATTCAAGAAGTTGGTTTTGGTTAGTTTTGAACCTTGGCTTTAGAAAACATAATTCCCAAATGAGTAATATTATCTGGTATATCTTTTCCTTCTCCTGGTTTGTTTCATTTTGCATAAACCCTTCTAGGTCCTTCCATTTAGACAAATGGCAAGATTTTGCTTTTTTTTTTTTAACAGTTGAATAATCTTCTGCTTCATTCTTTATAGTGATCATGCAGGAGTGCTCTGAGGCATACTGCAAGTAAGTTAGACACATGCAGAGATGCTCATTTTATATCCAATTATTAAAAATAGATATGATATATTTTATAATATATTACATTTCTTTTTTGTTTTTGTTTTTAGATTTTTTAAGCTCATAAGGAAACCTATGAGTATAAATTTTATTTGTATCTCTTTCAAATGAACAATAAGTGAATATGCTAATTTAAAAAATGTTTTTAGTGGATCAAATGCTCTTTGGTATATTGTGGTACATTTTCTGTTAACCATGTTGTTATTCTGTTGTCTTTCTCTGTCATTCATTGTGTGTGTTTGTATTTGTGTGCATATGTATGTATGTGTGTGTGTGTGTGTCTGTGTGTGTTGAGTCACACCCAGTAGTGCTTGGGGTTTACTCCTGGTTCTGTGCTCAGGATACCATACGTAATACCAGGAATCTAATCTGTGTCAGCCACATGCAGGGCAAGCACCTTATCCTCTGTACTATCTCTCTGGCCCTGTCATTCACTTTTATTGAAATTTTACAGAAATCATGGAAATTTTAGTTTAGTTTTGTTTTGTCTTTTTTCCTGTAAATTCTTTGTAGTGTTAAATTCTCTAAGTTTTCAACTTGTTGATTGTAATATTTGTGAATAACATAATTTCATATCAAATGACTTCATCTAATACAAAATGTCAGTACTATCAGTTGCAGCAGGTATGGTGCTTACTTTGCATGCGGCTGACCTGGTTCAATCCCAGGTACCCCATATGGTCCTCCAAGATATTCCAGTAGTGATTGCTGAGCATAGAACCAAAAGTGATTTGTGAGCATATTGGGTGGTGTTCCGCAACAATCAAAACTGTCCGTGGCTTTTGGTTTGCTTGTGTTCATTCACTGACTTCTGCATTCATTGTTCCAATAGTATGTAACCAGCAGCAACTTAAAGAATGAAGATCCTTGTCTTCTTCTCATGAAGGTTTTGTCTTGTTAGGAGGTACAGGGATTTCCACTTATTGGGAGTAGGTGGGCCCTGTAATTTATAAGTGTGGTAGTTAAGGCAAAGTAATCCCAAATGATAATATATGTACATATTATGATTAAACTATCTCAGTAGCTCATGTAGGAAAATTAAGTAGTGGGATTTAAGGATACAGTTTTGGTTTAGAACTCTTCCATGTGTTCAACTGAAGATGTTTTCAGTGCAACACAGAAGAGCTTTCACAGTACATGCAGCTAAGAGTAGACTCTGTTGTGTTAGTTACCATGTTTTCCTTGATACAGCTGGACCTTGTGTTGGTGATGACTTATTTCAGAGTGTTTTTGCTTCTGTCATTTTAAGTGTTGAATTTTCATGTATTTTTTAATGCATGGCTTTTATTTTTTTTCCTCACTGAATTAAGTAAATTGTATCTACCCGTTGTTTATGTCTCGATATATTGTAGAAATGTGTTGTTTTCTTATTAACAAAAATACTTGAAAGTCAAATGTTGGGTCTGGAGAGAAAGCCCGAGAAGTAGAGTGCATGCTTTGACAATAACACCACATGGTCTCTTGAGTTCTGCAGGGATGACTCTTGAACACAGAGTACTGCTAGGTGTCCGACAAAACAAATAAAACTTAATTACTAGACTGAGGAGATAGCTCAAAGGACCAAACTGCATGCTTTGCATATGGATATCCTTGGTTCAGAACTCAGCACCTCATGGTCCCTGAAGCACTTGCCAGGAGTGATTCCCAAGGACTGAGCCAGTAGTAGAGTTGGAACTCAGCCACGTGCTAATGTCCATACTCCTATTAGTTATGCATAATCTACTGGTTTTTATCAATAGAATGCATAGCAGTGTTAAAAAAGCTATAATATCATCTGAGGACCTGGTCCTTATAATAATAAGATATGATTATAGCTGAACTTATACATATTTTTAGCTCTTATTTATACATGTAGGCTTTATTTTGATACTGTAGACATTTTTTGTTTGGTATATTTGATAGCCCTATTTTAAATACCTATTTTAAAATACCTATTTTTAATGTATACTCAACATTTGTCATCAAACTTATTAGCACTGTAGCACTGTCCACTGTCCTCTCATTGTTCATCGAGTTGCTCGAGTGGGCCCAGTAACATCTCCATTGTGAGATTTGTCGTTACTGTGTTTGGCATATCAAATACGTCACGGGGTGCTTGCCAGGCTCTGCCATGCGGGCAAGATGCTCTCGGTAGCTTGCCCGGCTCTCTGAGAGGGTAGAGGAATTGAACCTGGATCAGCCAGGTTGGCTGCATGCAAGGCAAATGCCCTATCAATGGGCTACTACTTAAAATTCTTTATTGATTGAGGTTCTATGATTTATAATACTATTCATGATGATTTCACGTGTGCATCATTCCTGAGCCACATCCATCACAAATGTGCCCACTTCTTTCTCCCCCAAACATCCCTGTCTTTTGACGCCCCCCCCCCACCCGCTCTCCTACCATCCCTCCCCCCCCCCCCCCCACACACACACACACACCACACGCTGCTACCCTCAGCTCTGTGGATCAGTTGTTCTGTTCTGTTGCCTTTGGTCATTTGTTGTTTATTTTGCTGGTTACGATAGCACAGTGGTAGGGCTTTTGCCTTGCATGCGGCTGGCCAGGCTGAGTTTGATTCTTCTGCCCCTCTCAGAGAGCCCAGCAAGCTACCAAAAGTATCTCACCCGCACAGCAAAGTCTGGCAAGCTACCCATGGCGTATTCGATATGCCAAACACAGTAACAACAAGCCTTACAATGGAGATGTTACTGGGCCTGCTCAAGCAACTTGATGAACAACAGGAGGATAATGCTACAGTGCTACCAAATAATGCTTTTTGAAAAAGAAGAAACATTTTTGGGGGCTGGAGCGATAGCACAGCGGGTAGGGCGTCTGCCTTGCATGCAGCCAACATGGCCGACCCGAGTTCGATTCCTCTGCCCCTCTCTGAGAGCCCGGCAAGCTACCGAGAGTATTCGATATGCCAGACACAGTAACAACAAAAGTCTCCAATGGAGACGTTACTGGGCCCGCTCGAGCAAATCGATGATCAACGGGAGGGCCTTTACTTTACTTTACTTTACTTTTGAATTGTGTTTGTTTCTTTCTTTTTGGCTTTTGGAGTCACACCCAGAAATGCTTGGGGGTTACTCCTGGCCCTACACTCAAGAATTACTCCTGGCAGTGCTCTAGAGGACCATATGGGATGCTGGGGATCAAATCTGGGTCAGCTGCATGCAAGGCAAATACCCTACCCACTCTACTATCACTCCAGCCCACATTTTGAATTTTGAATCCTCAAGACATAATATCTCCAATCTTTTGAATTTATGACTTTTATTGACTCGCCTTATTTCAATAACATTTTTATCCCTCACACTTTATGTTCTCCAGTTGCTTTTCTTTTTTTTTTTATAATATGATTAAATCTCATATGTCAATATTGAAATCTTTATTGCTCCATCTTCATTAACTTGGTTCTGGTTTAGATTTAGTATGGTAATGTGCTTTTCTTTGGTGAATGGTGATGAATTTCAGGTAGCAACATCTACCACTAGAAGAAACTAGATTTAAAACTGCAAAAATGATATATTTGATGAAGTTAGCAATGGCTCCTTTTTTTTTTTTTGGCTCTGGATTGTTAGTTCCTAACATTTGACAGGTGAAAGGATTTGATGTTTTTCACTTTGGTTCTTCTTTTAATCTCCACGTGGGACAGATTTCCATGATTCTTTCTGTAACGTTTTGTTTCCTAAAACCAAATTGTCTACATGTTCGGATGTTTGGAGGCTGCCAGAGTACTTGGCCTGAATTCTGATAGTTTTTCAATTGGTAACATACCCCTCTCTTGGGTGTCTTTTGGGCTGGTGGAGCTTTTGAAAATCCTTCCATAAGCTATTTTAAGTGCTTGCCTTTTAATTTTTTCTATTCTAGCTTTTATTTTTATATTAGTAATCAGTGATTCCAAGTTACTTGTGCTATTAGGTTTGATTCCGCCCTCTCTCCCAATTTATCAACACACACACACACACACACACACACACACACACACACACAGTTTGTTGGACTTCAACTTCCTTTAAGTGCCTTTAAGGTATATTTCATCACATTGTTTTATGTTACTTTGATTTACTTTAAATTTTACTAATTATCTGCCTCAGTATGTTTCGTGAAAATAATCATATCTTTTGATTCCTATTATGTAGTCCTTATATACCAGTTCTGAAAACCTGGGAGGTGGCATGATTTAATATACCGGTGTGGGTTCTGTCTTTCCCTCATTCTAGTGACTTAGATCTATTTGTTATTTAAATGAGTCATTTCATCATTCCTCTTCAGTTGTTGTCAGAGCCATAGTCTGCACATTGAGACACAGCTTACTCTCTTTATAACTGGAAAGCTTTTTAGTTTTAAATTTTACTATTTTCTCATTTTATGCTTTATGATATCATTTAGTTCGCAACTACAGATGAATGGATCAAAAGGTTGTGGTATGTACATTGGAATACTATGCAACTCTAAGAAAGCAAAAACAGTTGAGTTTGCAGAAAAATGAATTTAAATAGAGAATATCATGCTGAGTGAAGCCAGTCACACAGGAAGGTATAGATACAGAGATTTTATATCATATGTTGTAAGATAGCAACAGGGTTCCACAGGCAACATGAACAGAGAACTGACCCACACAATTGAGTTGCAGGGGGAATGGATATTGGGTCCTTAGAGGAAGGAGGTGGGTACGATACTGATTATGGTGCTGGAATTTTGTGAATTAAAAAAAATATTGTTAACAATATTTCAAACCACAAAATCTCAAATATTAAAAAAAGAAAAATAGCTTATTAATAGCTTATTTAATCTAGTATATGATAGATTCACTCATAATGGTAGATACTGTTTAATTGTAAAATTAACTAGTTTATTTAATGTTTTATTAATCTTGGTGCTTCAATTTGTTTATATTTTTAGCCTTCTATAATTAGCAACAAAGCAAAAAATGAACCTAACAATGTTTACTATTTAGGGTCAGAGTGATAGTACAACAGGTAAGGCATTGCTTTGTGCTTGCACACCCAGGTTCTATCCCTAATACCACAAAAGGTCTCCTGAGCACTGAGAAGAATGATCTCTGAGTGCAGAGCCAGGAGTAAGCACTGAGTACAACCAAGTATGACCCCCAAAACCCAAGTGAAACAAAACCAGTATCAAAGATGCTGAATATCTACAAATATATGTGAGGTATTTCCAAGATTTCTTTGCTCTACCTAGCCTCTACACTATTAGTTAATACTTCACATAATAATGATGTTTTATCTTGTATATAGCATGTGATTATATTTGTAACATGAGTTTTGAAAGCCAAATCCAGGTTTCTTTATACACATATATTTAATTTGTAATATGCAAATTATGAAAATATTTTGAAGTTAATTTTAATTTTGTTTTTACAATTATTGAAGTCATATATTTTGAGAGAATAAACTTTTGCCTACTTTATTCCCATATTAATTTTATTAACATTAAAACTATAGTATGTTAGCAAGAATAATCTTACATATTTAAATGTAAGCAATCATTCAATAGTACTTACGGTATGCCTCTTAATTAAGTCTATATTTACTTAATATATACGTACATATTTTTTCCTACATGTGGTCCATATTGATAGAATGATTGAGTATATCCTAATCCCTAATCTAACTTCATATTTGTCTCATGTTTCCTTTGTAACATTCCTTTGAAAGCTTTGCTTACACATAGTACTGTGAAGTTGTTAATGTAAGTCATATGCCATAGGGAATAGTCCTTCTCTATATTTCCACAAGGATATTGGATGTGAGAGAATATGGTTTACAGAAGCAGAATTCTAAAAATTCTATTTATTCATAAGGAAAGCTGAGCTTTAGAAAACTATATTTGGATTGGTTGGATAGTAGAGCAGATAAAGCACTTACTTGCCAGTGCTTTACAAACAGCCAGCAATAGTTTAGTTCGAACATTAAACAAATTAAACACACATGGTCCTCTGAACCCTGCTAAGAGTGGTCCCTCTTAGTCAAAAGTAAGCCCTGGGCACAGTCAGGCGTCACCCCAAAATAAAAACACTATAATTAGTCACCGTGTGACTAATGATGTATATGCATTTATATATTCAGTGAGATAATTGAAATATACAATATTCAAACAATGGTTAAGCAATAAACTAAGGCTGAAGACATAGTATGGTGGGTAGGATCCTTACCTTACACATGGCTGACCTGGAGTCTATCGTCAGTATCCCATACGGTCCACTGAGCATTGCCAGGAGGGAGTGATTCTTGAGTACAGAGCCAGGAATAACTCCTGGTGGGGCCCACAAACCAAAAAACCAAAAGAACAAAAACAAAAACACAACAGTATAACCCATTTAAATTAATTTAAAACACATAAATTGAAAGGCTACATATTAAGCTTTCATCTCATCTCTTTCTTCCCTAGAAAACATTTATGAAAGTGAAAATAAAAATGAAAATATTCTAATATTTTCTCATGAATATAGTAAATATAGAAGCTTTTGAAGGTATTTCCTTTAGTTTAGTTTTATCTTAGGACTTTCCTGTTCCTTGAATATCAGGACTATGCATTTTATAGGACTATTCTGTTGATTTTCTATTTCAATTTATTGATGTGGAAGGTGGGATTTTTCTAGACCCAAGCATATGACAAGCCATAAAACACTTGCACAGACTATCACTTTGGGAAAACTGGAATTCATGTCTTTGATGTCGTCTCAGCTAGGGTTTCGATTCATGGACAGAATTCTGTGGAAAATCCAGAAGTAAGATCTAACAGTTTAGTCAGCTCATCTATTTTCCTTTGGAGGGAAGAGATAGGGCAACATTGGATATCTCCAGTGGGAGATCTAAGTAAAGTGGCACAATAAATCCCCTTCCACTGTCAAAAGTACCTGTGTTCCTTCAGGGAAGTCCAGGAGTGGGGAGGGGAGGAAGGTAAAGATATGCCGGATGACTTAGGGATCGGCTCATAGTCCTTTATATACAAAGGAGAATTTTCAATATTTTCCTTGGACTTTTCAGGAAGGGGATGCCATTATTAATGGATCAAATAGCATGTCAATGTTCTTAGTAGCTATTCCACAAAATAAAATTAAGGAATTAGAGCATTATCAGGCCAGTGCTATCCAATCTAGGCAGTTTTCCTACATGCATCTACAAAAAAAGGATCTATCTCTCCTTTTTTATATGTTCCATAGTTTAGGAAGTACTATGGGTTTTCAATGTTATTTTTCCTAAACTTAAAATAAATCCTCAGTTAAAAATTGAGAATCTTAAGATGACATATTCGCTCAACAAATTTCTCTTTCCAGTAGGCTTTAAATATTTCTTTACTGAAGGATTTTGGAACTGAAAACAGTATATAGAGAATTCCCAGTATCATGGGAATGGGAATTTTGGAAGCTCTTATATTTGGAAGGAAAAATGCCTCAATTTGTCTAGGCTGCTTTTCAATACCCAGACACTTGCCCACCTCTACCCCAGAATATATTGAATTGTGATTTCTACATAAGCAGAAATTGACCTCCGGTGTTTTTGTTTCATATAATGTTGGGGTCTAAAAAGCAACTACTGTTAGGGAAAGAAAGGAATCCTCTCAGCTGTCAAATCACAAACAGAAGGTCATAAGCCTTAGAACAATAAAAGACATTTCTTTTGTCTTTTGCAAGTCCACTAGGATTCCATAATAGATTTGGATTTCAGCAGAGGAAGTTGAAACAAGAGTAGAGTTGGGAAGTCTAGACAAGATTTATCAAACCAAGCATTGTACCTTCCCCCAAACTGAGCTAATTTTGGAGTCACTTCCTTATCAAAGCTCAAGAGCTTTTCTGTGAAGGTTGTCTGCCTTGTGCCCCCCAAAGAACCTCCTTTCCTGCCCCCCCCAAATCAGGGGTTCTATTTGCTATAAAGTCAGCCAGGTCAGTGGGGGAGGGGGCGAGAAGAAGGAGGGGGAGGTTATCAGCACATGGAGCCACATGGAGTCACACAAGGAAAAGTGTTAAAAGTCCTTAGGCCAGAGCATGTGTGTATATGTGTGTGTGTGTGCAGAAGTCTCAGAAAATACGAAATGTTAGGCAATTTATGCTCAGATCTTATATAGTTTATAATCTTATATAAGTTTATATAACGTACATAGTTTATAAGTTTATACAAGTATATAAGTTTATTTTATTGCGACTAGTTGTTGCAATAAAATATGGTCCAGGGAGACCTCAACTCAAATCTCATATTGTTGGATATTATAGCAAGTGACAGAGAAAAGCTTTTGGATCTGAAATTGATGGATCATGCATTTAAAGCAGAGAGATGGTTTTTGTTCATCCTTATTCTGTTTTTAATACAGTTGAGCTTGAGGAACCTGATAGTTCACTGACAGCCTGGATTTACTCCTTTTTCAGCTAGATAAATAGTTACGTCTGCTTTAAACTCAGAATTTTCAGTGTTTTTATTTTTTTAACCAAATATCTAGCTTTAAACATTTTCATTTTATTGTTTTTCGTTCGGTGCTGTAAAATCTTATTAAGTCAAAAATGTTGGCTGGACAGATAGTATAGTGTTATGTACTTGTCTTGGATTAGGCCCACTTCATTCAGTCCTTACATATTCCCTCTTAAGTGCCTCAAGTACCACCAGACGTGAGCCTCTGAGCACAGAGCCAAGAGTATCTACAGAGCACTGCTGGGTGTGGCATAACACCCATCTGTCCAAATGAAACTAAACAATAAAGCAAAAAAATATCTTTTTCTAATATTTAGCCCTGTGGAAAAGACTATTAGCTTTTTATACTTATGGTCCTTTCATGTATCATAAAAATCAAGTTAGAAAAAAATGATTGACTAATACAAAGGAGGAAAACTGTAAAAGTAGTAACTTAAAAACCAGATGGATATCTGTCAAGATTAAGATGTACTATGAATGAAAAATAATTATACCTAAAGTGAAATCAATTGATGCTACATGAAATTGGAGTTCAGGAGATGGAAATCTGGCTTTTTATTTTCTTTTTTCTCCCTTTAAAGGTAATTACAGATTATAAGAAGAGATGAAAAGTTAAAGTCTAATATATTTTAAATTACATTATAAAGTAAAACTGACTCACAGTAAAATGCAAACCTTTCAATAGTTACCACCCAGGAACTAGAAATCATACCTAAGGTCATAAAACACACCAGATTTTCATATAGTATCCTTTCCTCTCATTCCAAACATTCAGGCTGTTATGGTCATCAATATTCTTACATAAGCAGTACAGCATCTCATATTGTCTGGGCTAGAGCGATAGCACAGCGGGTAGGGCGTTTGCCTTGCACACGGCCTTTCTGGATGACCCGGGTTCGATTTCTTCACCCCTCTTGGAGAGCCTGGCAAGCTACCCAGAGTATCTCATATGCAGTTTATTTAATTTACTAAAGAAAAAGCCTGGCAAGCTACATGCTATGTATTCGATATGCCACATACAGTAACAACAAGTCTCACAATGGAGACGTTACTGGGCCCGCTCAAGAAAATCGATGAACAATGGGAGGACAGTGCTACAGTGCATAAAAGTTAACAGTGATTATCATTTACAGGTGACTATCTGTATCATAAAAATTATACCTGTTTCATTATATGTATTGTATCTCTTAACCTTTAAAAATAATTGTAATAAGTATGTGCTATTATTCTTTTTAGCCCAATTTCCAGTACAGAACACTGAGGTTTAGAAAAAATCCAGATTTGAAGTTTGGCAGACCTATCTGCTTTTTACGGGATACTCATTTGGCCATTGTTTTTAATTTGCTTAAGTACCCTAAGAGCCTGGCAAGCAAAGCTTTGTGCTCAGCCAGAGAGCATAACCATGATTGACTCTCCACCTTATGAAATCCCTTTACCCTTTGCTGTTGATGATGGGGTCATTTTCCAGAAGTTTGAGGAAGGAAGTTAGTGCTGATGTTCTTAGGAAACTTTTTCTTTTTCAGGAGACAGCCTTTTACACTTACTGTTCCTTTCTTTTAAGGAACAGTGTTGTCTGAGAAAATCTAAGTCACCCTGTCCTTTTCAAAATACTATGTGAGAATTGAGTCTCTTTTGATCTCAAGGGAGAGACAAAACCAACACACTTATACACAGATTTGGGCCAGGTAAACATAGGGGGGTTAGGTGAACAAACTCCAAAGATGATATACAGAGTTGGTAGCACTGTCCTCCCATTGTTCATCGATTTGCTCAAGTGGGTACCAGTAATGTCTCCATTGTGAGACTTGTTACTGTTTTTGGCATATCGAATATGCCACGGGGAACTTGCCAGGCTCTGCCGTGCGGGCGGGATACTCTCAGTAGTTTGCCAGACTGAGAGGGATGGAGTAATCGAATCTGGGTACAGATTTTAAGAAAATATGAATTTAACTTTATATACAGTGAGATCCTCAATGCACTCATTAAAATAGTTTTAATTGTATGATATCATTAAATGTTTATCTTAAAATCAACATTAACCCGAGGTTTTGTTGTTGTTGATTTCAGTTGCCATCATATAATTTTATTTTTTAAATAACTAGAGAAAGTTTCTTAATATTTCAGAGGATGGACTGTATGGGTGACATCTATCTATCTATATATCTATATCTATCTATCTATCTGTATCTATCTATATATTGCAGTTGTCCCTCCCTTTTTTTAACAATAGTAGACACGAGGCATTAACTTTCCTATTTTAAACTTAATCTTTCTAACTGACGAGTTAAGTTAATGGGCTAACGAACAAGAGAAGTAGGAAAAGCCAGTAAGATCCTCAGGTCTATATGGTCTGACATCTACCACCGGGAGTAGCCCCTGAGCACTGGCAGGTTTGTCTCTCAAAACAAAAACGAAGTAAACCCCCCCCCCCCCCCCCCCCCCCGCCATAGCAATTCTGGTGAAAGTAGATATTATCTGTGAAGTCTTTATTACAAAAAAGTACGGTCCCACTAGAAATATTCAAGCTATAACCCTGATTTAAAACTAAGTCCTTTCAATACATTAGAAATAGTCAAATTCAAATTTAGTTGGATCATTTCTGGCAGTAGAATCTTATCTTTTAAAAATCCATGCATGTTGTAATTGAGTTTCCAATTTGATGATAATTTTCAATTAGTAATATGGTTTAAAAGACATGATCATGTTTTCTTTAAACATTTTCATTTGCTCCAAAATAGGAATAAGTTTGTAGTTTACAGGTTGATAGCCAAAACTTATTCCCAATCAATATTTTAACATCTTTATATATAAGCTTGTAAATTAAACCGGAATGACAGGGAAACAGGTTGTTTTTGTTCTACATATATTTCTTTTTTTTTAAAAGAAAGAGGTTGCATAGTTGAAGAAAAGTATTACCTTTTGACATCTACATACCCATTGTTCTTTCTAAGCTTTTGTTCCTAGCTCAGACTGAGAATGGATAATTATATGTAATGGAAGACAGCTGTGATGTACCAAGTGTATTTTTTCTCTTTTTATCTTGTGCTTGAGTGCATAATTCCCTTCCTGCTTCAATATTATATAAGGCTCAATTTTCCTATGTTTATTTTATCCTGAAATTTTAGTGTGAGGATTTTAACAATCAAAATCAATTATAGTTTTGTTGTTACGTTTGGATAATGCATTAAATTATGGATTAAAGTGCAAGATTTGTTGGAGAGGATGGTAATTGCTCCCTGTATCTAAGAAATGATGCCATTATATTAAAAAAGACAATACAATTTTAAACCATTCATTAAATTCACTCCAGTTTCTATTTAGGTATTGCACGGGATGCTATTGTCATTTTTTTGTGGTACTTGACTTTACCATTTTCAATTGTAGCTTAGATGGTGGCCTTTTAAAATTTGTATTGAAGACTTAAAGTCTTAAACTTTGGTAATGATCTTACTACTGGGTAGGTCTTGTAATCATTTCTTCTGTGGTCTGTTTCTTCTGGACATTACTGAAATAAGAATTTAGCCTTATCAAGTGGCACCACATCCTTCCTCCCCCATGTCCTTAATTCTCTCCACAAAGCTTACATCAGTGGTAATTGGGTAATTAGACCGAAATGCTGTCGCCTGAGAAGGGAGGAAGAAATGCCTCCTTGAACGAAATCATCTTTTTTTTTTTAATATGCTCATGATTCATTTTGATATCCTCCAACTCTATCAGCAGGGAAACTTTCCTCCCCATCGGGAGTCTAACAAGCCTTTAAGACTAGAAAGAATAGACAGCAAGGTTCGGCTATTAGTCTCAATTCTAAGGCAAATTGGGTTCCTCTGCTGTGGTCACATTTTCTGCCTGCACAGCTTGAGATCTTAGGAGATGGCTGAAAATCTTCTGTGAAAGATCTGATGAATAAAAAGATAAGGGTTCTATTGTGGGCCACTAGAAGAAAATTTGTAGCCAATTTGGTTTTTAAAACAAGCTGCAAGGCATTTCTGGAAGTCTGGACTGGCCCCTTGGGTTATTTGGTTTCAAGTCCAGTTTGATGCAAGGTAAAGATAACCAAAGCAAAATGCCCTTTGGTGAAGGAAAAAAAAAACAGTTTTGTTTCTATCAGTTGCATCATGATTTCCAAGCAAATAGCTGAGTAAAAGAAAACATCCCTTAAAAACTCAACTGCATTCTTGTAATAAATCACAAAAGCATTGGTATCAGCTTTCTTAGTCATTCTACAAGACTATAGTTAAGAATATTTCCAGATGTGTCTTAACTGAAGGAGAGGTAATTTTCTTTCATGCACAAGAGATCCCCTCTTAACACAGAGGGGGAAGAAAACCAAACACTTTTTAGTCCTCTGCAGGTGACAAAATTTTAATTTCCTGTATCCTTAGACAGCTAACATTTTGCTCCTATCCCAAGGGAATGATGGAAGATATAATCATAAGACAACTAATACGTCTAAGGTAATATAAATGAAGAAGCCAATTTCCCAGTTTCCTGACAAGGTAGCTTCATGGAACAATAATCTGAAGTGAGGAAAGGAATGCAAGGGAATGGAACTGATTGCTTAGGTTTGTGGTAAAGGAACTAGTCCCCAGAATAGTCAAAAACAAAGGCCTCTCTTCAAGTGGTTCCATACTGTTGTCTGGGACAGACAAACTTTAATGGAAATAATGTCCCCTTTTTTTGAATTAGTAATAGACCAAATGTTTGAAATCACTTCTACTATTTTGGAGGTTTTTTTTTTTCTTCTTTTTCTAATCACATTCCTGGTTGGTGGTAACTGAAGCACAAATGGATCCATTACAGTCTAAAACGCTGCAGTGTAAATTGATGCTATGTGCACTATCCCAGTTTGATATCAGTAGAGCTCTTTCATGATCTGGTATTAGAGACTATATTTCTTTTTCCACTCCATCCATCTCTCCATTCCCAGGAGAGAGAAAAAAAAACATATATGAACTGCCTTTATATGCTATTAAAAATAAAAAAAAACAGACCTAAGTTAGGAAAGATGTTTCTATATTAATAGTGCAAAAATGAGGATTTTTATGGATGAATATTTTAACAAACACTGTGAAATATCCTTAGATTTCCAAGTATATTATGTCACCTGGATAATATATAAGTTTATGCCTCAGGAGAACATGTTAAAAAATGTATTTCTAGTCTTAGTTAACAATATTGGTTCCCTTGTTTTAGAAAATATATGTGTGACCAAGGGCATGCATATCTCATGGCACATTTGCATAAGTTTGTAGGGAAGTTTGAGTGGCATTCTGCAGTTCATGAATCTGGTAGAGGCTAAACTGTGTATGTTTGATAGGATTTATGAGTTCCCATTTTTCTTGCTTCTCTTGGGGCACAAGTAGTCAAAGGAACACCTTGCAAAGAAGCTGTTTTCTATGAATTTGTTTTTTTGTTGTTGTTTAGGAGAGCCCGGCGAGTTTCCGAGAGTATCTTGCCCGCATGGCAAAGCCTGGCAAGCTACCCATGACGCATTCCTTATGCCAAACACAGTAACAAGTCTTGCAATGTTACTGGGCCCGCTCGAGCAAATTGATGAACAACAAGAGAACAGTGACAGTGACGATTGTTTTTGCACATTGAACATTCAAAAGCATCATTTTAATAATGAGACTGTTTTTTCTAGTATAATCAATTGCTTTTGACAACCCAGTGTTTTGTTCATTAACTATATCTATATCTATATATGTATACTTTTTGTTTTGTTTTGTTTTGTTTGGGGGCCACTCTCACTTGTACTCTGGGCTTACTCCTGGCTTTGCACTCAGATATAATATCCAGGTCAGCTGTGTGCAAGTTAAATGCCCTACTCACTGTACTATTGCTCCAGCTGCAAAATTAATAATAATTTTATAATACATTTTTTATCTTTTTTCTTTTACTGTTTCTGAACTTTTAAATATAAGGGCAAGACTTTTGATGAGTACACAAATTTAATTAGTACTACAAATATACAAGAAAGATAGGGTAAAAATATGTTTATTTTACATAGTATCCAATGTGTTTCACCTCTTTGGCACACAAAAGAGAATTTTCGAAAAGTTTTTTGTTATTTAAATTTAGGTGAAAACATGCATATTTATACATATGTGTGTATGTATATATATAAAGGGTTCTATACCCAATTGTGAATCATATTTAACCTTTGAGTATAAAACTGTGTTATATATTAGAATGTTGGCTTTTCAACCAAGGATTCTTGTCCTGTTGAGTTAGTACATTCTCCCCATCAAGCCACAAACAAAATTTCCTCTTTCTAAATATTTTAAGGAACAAGAATTAAAGGGAATTAATCTGCTAAAGATCTTTTTCTTAAAATCTTTTATTTCAGATTTTTTTATTTAAAATAAATTTATATTGCTTAGTTTTTCTTGAACACAGAAATTGATTATGTATATGAATGATAAAACCTACATAACTTGTTTGGTTAAATTGCAATCAATTTACCCTAAAATTAACTCATAGTAACTTATTTTTGAAGCGTATTGAATGATACCAGGTGGCTGTGCCTGGCACATTACTCCTGAGAGGGTCTGGGGGACCATATGTGGTCCTGAGGATCAGACCTGGGTTGACCATGTTCGAAGTGCACTACTCATTGTACTACCTCTCTGGCCCTGAATAAATATATTCTCCCTCTCTCTCTCTCTCTCTCTCTCTCTCTCTCTCTCTCTCTCTCTCCCCCTCTCTGTCAGTCTGTCACAATGACCAAGACTTTGAGATTTTCTGTTAAATTAAAAATACTGACCAGAAATCTACGTTGTAGGATACTAGTATGGCCACCCCAGCTTTTTTGAGGGAGTTGTTTGCTTGCAGGATTATATTCCATCCTTTAATTTTGAGTCTGTGTTTGCTCTGTCTGTTAATTGTAGGCAGCAGAATGTTGGTTTCAGTTTCTGGATCCATTCTGTCACTCTATGTCTCTTGATTGGTGCATTTAGACAATTGACATTGAGAAAAATTATTGTCATGGGGTTTTGTGCCATCTTTCTGTAAGGGTTTGTTTTGCTTATGGGTGTTTTCTTTCTTGACTTACAGGCGCCCTTTTAGTCCTTTTTTGTTTGATTTTGAGTCTATGAACTTCCTGAGCTGTTGTTTATATATAAAATGGTGTATCGTTCCATTAAGTTTGAGAGTTTAGCTGGATAAAGTATTCTTGGTGAGGCATTCATTTCATTGAGTTTTTTCACTATATTCCACCACTGTCTTCAGGCTTGGAGGGTTTCCTCAGAGTTCTGCTGTAAATCTAAGGGGTGCTCCTTTGTATATGATTTTCTTTGACCTTGCTACTTGCAGTATTGTGTCTCTATCAACGGCATCCATCATTCTGACTATGATATGCCTTGGAATGTTTTTATTAGGGTTTCTTTTAGCTGGCACCCTTCTGGCTTCTTGGATCTGGATGTCTGCATTCTCTAACTTTGGAAACTTTTCAGCAATGATTTCTTTAACTGTGGATTTTTTCAGCCCTTTTGGAAAACAATATGGAAGGTTCTCAAAAACTTAGAAATTGAGCTCCCATTTGGCCTAGCAATACTCCTCCTGGGAATATATCCTGGAGAAACAAAAAAGTATAGTCGAAATGACATCTGCACTTCCATGTTCATTTCTGCCCTGTTCACAATAGCCAAAATCTGGAAAAAAAACAAGTGCCCGAGAACAGATGACTGTTTAAAGAATCTTTGGTACATCTACACAAAGGAATATTATGTAGCTGTTAGTAAAGATGAATTCATGACATTTGCACACAAGTGGTTCTACATGGAAAGTATCATGCTAAGTGAATTGAGTCAGAAGGAGAGGGACAGACATAGAAAGTCTGCACTCATCTGGGAAATATAAAGTAACATAAGGGAAGACGAACACCAATGAATAGTTGAGATAAGTACCAGGAGGTCTGCTCCATAGCTTGGAAGCTGGCAGCAGATGCAGGGGGAAAAGGCAGATCAGATTGAGAAGGAAACACCAAGTAAAGGGTGATTGGAGGACTTGCTCAAGATGTGAGATGTGTGCTGAAAGTAGACTATAGACCAAACATGATGGCCACTCAGTACCTCTATCGCAAACCACAACACCCTAAAGAAAAGAGAGAGCAAAAGGGAATGCCCTGCCACAGAGGTGGGGTGGAGTGGGGGGATGGGGTGGGTGGATAGAAGTGCTATTGGGTTCATTGGTGGTGGAGAATGGGCACTGGTGAAGGGATGGGTACTCGATCATTGTATAACTGAAACCCAAGCATGAAAGTTTGTGATTCTATAACTGTACCTCATGATGTTTCACTAATAAAAAATCACTTAATCACTTAACTTCCCGTTGGTTGTCGATTTGCTCGAGTGGGCGCCAGTAACGTCTCCATTTGTCCCTGTCGCGTGCTAGTGTAGCCCAATGGCATCTGTTCGCTCCGGGAACATGAAGAGCCTCAAACCGATCGTTCATGATCTTGACGAAGAAGTCTGACCATCTGGTAGGTGGGCGGCCATGCGGTCTTTTGACATCCTGTGGAATCCAGTCGGTAACAGCTCTAGTCCAACGGTCATCTTTAAATCTCATTACGTGACCAGCCCATCTGATTTTCGACACCTTGGCAAATGAGACAGCGTTCCTGATTCTTGATCATCGATGGATGTCAGAACTCCGGATTCTTTCTCTCATTTGAGTGAAACGTGATATTCCCACCAACCACAGGTGACAAAGGGATTCTAATCAGGAGCCCCACCCTACCCTGCCCTGTCTGCTTCCATCAACCACCCAGGGATCGAATTGTGCACAGGAGACCCACCCTACCCAGATAAATACCCCACTGGCAGACTTCTATCGACACTACTTCCACTACCCAGCCATCGCCACACTCCAGGATGCTTTCCGGACCCGTGCGGCCGCAAAGCGGCCGTGTGACACATCATAAGACACTTAATACCCATCTTCCGGAATTGTCATACCGTATTTGATAGGGTTCAAATATGGTAACACCTACAAAGGGTGATTAGAGGTCGCCCCAAAAGCCTCTATCCCTCTCGGAAAGACTGGCAAGCTATCGAGAGTATTCCGCCCGCACGGAAGAGCCTGGCAAGCTATCCGTTGTGTATTCGATATGCCAAAACCAGTAACTACAACTGGTCTCATTCACCTGACTAATAAAAAAAATAAAAATAAATACTGACCAGGATGAATGAATATTTGGTATAGCAAATGACATGGATATTTTTCTTTAATGATTGAAAGAAATATGCCATTTGGTTAGTTGTGAGGGTGTATACAGATTATTAGACCTAATCTGAAGTGTGAGTGCGTGTATGTGTTTTAAGAGATAGCTAATAAACTAATAAATGCAGATCAGTGAGAAATTCAGAAGAATCGAGGGATTTTTGAGAAAATGGACTATTTTGTCTAGTAAGGGGTATTATTTGCTCATTGTCATCAAAATTGTAAACAGTGTCACAATATAATGGTAGTAACTGCTGTCTTTAAAATCCAGCTGAAAAATTGTTATTGTACATTCCATTGTTTTGAAGTCAGATTTTCAGCTGAAAAATTGCTGTTGTACATTCTATGGTTTTGAAGTCAGAAATAGCAAGTCATATAACACACTGGTACATTCAATGCTAATTTATAATGTTCTAAATATGCACTAATTATTACTAAAGCAATTAAATCATACTTTCTGATAATAAAGGTATTCATTTACTTACCACAGTATTGTAACTGCACCAATAACTCTGCATTATATATCATAATATGTGATAAGTGCAATAAAAGAAAAAAGATGTAATTTATTAAGCAAGTATATTATATAATATTCTTAGGTGAAAATAGAACTTTGATTTAACCTCAAATGAATAAATAATATAGTGGAAATAAATTTTTTTAGTATGTTAGTATACTTTCCAGTTAAAACACATTTTAGCCTTTCCCAGCAAAAGTGTTGCTTGAAGAATTATGGCCATTTTGAGAGTAATTTGTTTGTTATTAGCTGTACATTTTGCTTCAATTATTTGTTTTGCCTCTAAGTACTGAACAAAAGGAACTGTACTTGATTATTCTATTCAAATTAATAAGGAAAATATGCAGGCACACATGTTAGCTTGAACAGTTTTCCATTGTTGAAGCCTGTGTAAGCCAATTTAAACCAGGAGAAGCAATAGTGTACTAAAACTGCAACATCTAGATGAGATGTTTTATTGCAAAGTAAATGAATTATGGGGCCAGGGAGATGGTTCAGGAATCGGGGTACATGCTTTACATGTGCACGACCCAGTTTTCAATTTTCATAACTGGTGTATTCCTGAAAACCCATGGCTAGGTCTGCCTTTGCTGATCCCGGAGCATGGCTGGTGGAGCCTTCTCCAGCATAACTATACACAAGCACCATCAGCTCCCTGGCTCTAGTATTGAATGGTGTGCTTAGCTGGACAAGTCACCTAGGAATGATCCATGGGTTCCCTTGAGGAGATGCTTGGTAGACTCAAAACAACAAAACAATAGCATTCAAATATGAAAATTTAACAGGAGAAATAAATAAAAGGCCAATCATTTATTTGACCATTTATAATCTTAGGGGTCTGATAGTTAAACAACACTGAACCTTGGATTTCTTTTTTCTTTTTTTTGTCTTCTTTTTAGTTATTTTCTATTATTTTTAAAATCTCCCTTCTTGTATTGGAAGGTTGGATGTTTGTATTTTATTTACTGAGTTTTAAACTAGAGAGGTGATGTTTAAAGAAAATCTACAAAACAAAGTTTTTTGTACATTTTAATGAAAATTGAAAAAGTGTAAGAGCCTTTTGCTAATACTACTAGATATTTAAGCAGTCACACGTATTTCGAGTAGATATGCTTATTTAAATTAGATTTGAATAGAAATTTTGAGGATATCTTAACTTTTAATGTACAATTAAATAATCAGGGAATGGGTTTACTCTGGCACTGTGTAATCCCATTAACGGCCAAGATCCAGAGACTATAAAACCCAGCTCCCAGAAGCGCGCAGCCGCGTGACATCTTATTATCTCATTCTTACTTTAGACAAACCGGCAGGCTACCTAATGTAACCTGCCCACATGGCAGAGTCTGGCGATCTCCCCGTGGCGTACCCAATGTGCCAAATACCAGTAACAATGATGGGTCTCATTCTCCTAAGCTTGAAACAGCCTTGAATATGGTACTTTTTAAAAATCTCAGGGCTAGGATGAAGAAGACGTTACTGGGGCCTGCTCGTGGCAATTGACGAACAACAGGATGATTGTGATCGTGATCGTGGGTTTACTCTTAAATTTTATACATCGTTATTTAAAAAGTTTATCTTCTCCTTTTTTTGTTTGGACTCAGGACATGCTTCTGGGTCTGTGCCCAGAGATAACTCCTGGAGCTACTCAGGAGATCATCAGTGATGCTAGGAATCTAGCCTGGTTCAGCTCATGCAAGGCGGATGCATCATTATTCAGTGTACTACTTCTTTGGCCCAGTGCCATTTTTTCCATAAAAGTCTTTTTGTGCATATATCTTATTATAACATTTTTTGAAACTTACCCAAGTAAGGGCTCTTGATCAACCCCCTCCTTTCTCGGACATGTTATGCCATTTTAAATCTGTGTTCTCCCTCAATGGATGGTATAAAGTCCGTTTTCATGTTAATGAATATTGTGGATCCTAGGATTTTTTTCCCCCCTTTGGATAAGAAGTGACAAACTGATCATCAAAGCTAAGGATAATTCAGGGGGAGATAAGTGACATTCTTTCATAATATATGATGCCAATTAATTTGTTTCTTGTGATTAGTAGGATGGCATAAGGAAGAGGGATTAGGTAATTTGGTGGATAAGTTACCCTATTATTCCTGATAAGAAATGCAATTGGCCAATCTAAGTATGTTCCTAATAACATGTGAAGGTCAGTCACTGAATTTGTCAATTGTGTAGACAGAATGCCACAGGCAAACTATTTGAAGGATCTGATACCTTTATGGTCCCACTAATCTCATAGCTTTATAGAGGCAACAGATTATCATACAATAAAGTGTTTATGTCTTATAGAACATAAAACTTTTTATTCTCAGCAGGATCTTCAGGCTGTGCTTCTTCATTACTCTCTCAGATAAAACCTTGGCTTATCTAGGATTGGCCAGAACTAGCTGAAAGTTGAAGGGACCCTCCTACCCCTTAGTCCTTCAACTCCCTGCACTTGGATGAGAAATGGAGCACGGTGCAGTGGTCACCACATTCGGATACATTTTGGCATATTTCCTGAGTCTGCTAACCAAAACCAGCTGAAATTTAACTGAAAGAACCTGGTGGACTGGGACCAAGGATATGAAATTTCAGATTCAAAGAATGCCCTGAGATGAAGTCACTATAAAACAAGTGTAATTCTTGGCCTTACTCCTGTAGTAACTTGGAGGAACTGTTGGCTCAGTAGTAGGGAGATTGCCTCCTCCGGATCTTAGCATGCTCCCCATTACTAAAATTGCCCTCTTGTGAATGATACCAGGCGGTAGTTGGCATTCCCCCCACACCTCCCAGTCTGGCTTCCTTCTGGCTGATTCTGCATTCTCAGTTTCCTAGTACATAGTTCGCATATTCTCTGATTGGCTGCTGTGTTTTCTACTGTGTCCCAGAAGAATCTAAAGGGTTGAAGTGAATGAAAGCGACTGTGGTCTTTATAAAATACGGGAGAGTTCTGTGTATGATAGCTCCTGTTATAGTACCAAAGGGTTCAGCTGTTGCTGAGATCAGGTCTCTCGATGAATTGTATATTAGGTGAGAAAAGGCGAGGCAGTTCACATATTTTCTCTCAGCTTCCTGATACGAACAGTGGGATACTTTAGAAATTATTCTATAAGCCTTTAAAATAATTAAGATATGCAAAGTGGGGGTCAGGGAGCTGGTTCAGCAGTGAGTGTACCTCCACGCAGCCAACCTGGGTTTGATCGCCGGAACCCCATTTGGTCCCTCTGAGTCATCAAGAGTCAGCACTAAGCACGGAACCAGCAGTAAGCCCTGAAAATTGCAGGGTGTGACTCCAAACAAACATACACAAAATATATACAATAGGGAGTATTTTACATTTCAAATTTTTAATTTTGTTTTAAAAGCTTTGCTTTTTGGGTCATACCTGGTGATGCACAAGGGTTATTCCTGGCTCATGCACTCAGGAATTACTCCTGGCGGTGCTTGGGGTACCATATTGGATGCTGGGAGTCAAACCTGTGTTGGCCTTGTGCAAGGCAAACACCCTACCTGTTGTGCTATTGCTCCAGTCTCACATTTCAAATTTAATGTGCACACATTCCTTGGATTTGGGAACTGGCACAGAAACTAGAGTTGTATGCCTGCTTGCAGGAGTTTTAGCTCCATCCCTGGCACCAGCATGGTTTATCAGGCACTGTTATATGTGATAAAAAGGTGAAAAACTAAAACTAAGAAACACTTTGTTTATTGTTTGGCAGTTATTTTTTTTCATTGGTATTAACTTGTTATAACATATTTTTTTCCTTTAAAAGTGAAACCTCTTAGGGTCAGTTTAAGTTCTAGTTTTCAGACCATTAATATCTTGTTTCAGTTTCATTAAGCTAGTTCTTTCTTTATTTTTTTGGCTTGTGTTTTCGATTGCAGTATCTGTCCTTGACATTTCCAAACTATGTTTTTTGTTTAATTAAAATAAAAAAAAAAACAACTAGTTGGACTAGTGGAGATTTGGGAGAGAACTTGGCAATGAATTATATTAGAATTACCAGAGAAAAAGAGTCTGCTTTTTTTTTTTTTGGAGGTGGTGCCTGCTGTGTTTAGGACTTACTCCTGGTTTTATGCTCAGGGTCAGGCTTGGTGGTGGTCCTCTGGAATACCTAGTTTGGAACCACTAATGCTGGCCATGTTGAAAGACATGCTTGGTCTCTGTACCATCTCTCCAGCCTGCCTGTAAGTTTTGATACAAACATTCACCACTGCAACACTATTCTTTCATAATGATTGAGTGATCTGTATTATATTTCTCAATTACATTTGGATAAGAAAGCTATTGAAAAGTATTACTTATTTAAATTTAGTCAAGATTGCATTTGCTTACCACTGAGTTTCTGGAGATGAATCCAAAACTTAAGAAACACATAAAAACATAAGTTTTTACCCCTGACAAAAACTGTTCCCTTAAAATTTCATATTCATTTCCTATTACAACTTCAAAAAATTGCCCTGCATATTTTTTAATTGCACAAATAGCTCCCTTTTATATAATAGAAATCTAAGCATGATGAAAAAACTCTTTTCTTGGGACCCATAAGGACTGACATGAAATAATGTTGGTTAGACCTAGGCTTCTTGGTGAAAATTTTAGTCTACTTTCAGGCTCCTTTAAGTTATTGGCCAAAACGGTTGTGGTTACAAGAATGAAGCTGTCTGTAGCTGTCTGTCATTCAGACTTCACTCTTTGCACCCCGTTTTGTATTTATTTGTCCCTGTGACTTTTCTGAAGATCCTATCTAAGTAATGTCTGGCCGAGCCCCTCTCAAATGTCCAACACTCTGACTTCTGCTGTATCTCTGTGCTGATCAGAGAAAGTCCTCTGCTTTTCAGGGTATTGGTATTTAGGTTGGTCTCAGTATTGTCACCCTTTCTCAGAATCTTTTTTTTTTTCATAGTGAATCACCGTGAGGTAAAATTACATACTTATAAACTTTCATGCTTACGTTTCAGTTATATAATGGTCAAGTACCCATCCCTCCACCAGTTAAAATCTTTAGCCCATGTGTGAAAGTAATAAGGAATCTTTCCTTGTTCTCTACTTTTTACTTGTCCAATTATATATTTTAAATATTAAGCTAAGAAACTTAATCCTATTTAGATAAAAGTTACTCAGAGAGATATCAGACATGTTTGGGACACAAAAAAAGTTGCAGTTCTTTCTAATGGGGAGGAAAAGATCAAGGAGAGAGTCTTTGAAGACGTGGCTTTTGAAGTATATCCTAAGGGGTGTGTAAAGAAAAGGTGCATATGTGTTTTTGTCTTAAGATAAAAGCAAATGTATATGCTATATTTGATGTAGCAGCCTCTGAGGATTTGGGCCATATGCAATGATACTGGGGCTTTGTGTAACTGTGCTACAGAAGAAGTCATTGAAGCTTTTAGATCACAGGTAGCAACATACCAAAAGTTATGTTTTAGAGCATTTAAAGCCTGGAATCAACACCAACAGTTCTCTGTAGGTGGGGAACCTGCTGAAAGGTTGTAATTCAGTTTGTCTCCATATTGGATTATACATTGGATTATCTATTTAGCATGGTGGCATAAGTTCCTGTTCTTACCTTTCTCTCTGTGTTTCCTTGGGCATATCTTAGATTTTATTGCTAGTGACCAATAGCTGTTATAATTATTATTTTCTGAACGTACATTTATAACTTGGTGTTTACATTTGACACCTCACCAAGACTCTGCTTTCAAACGCAACTAACTCCTTTACTATACTTTGCTCCACCTCTGTGAGGACTCACCTGGCACAAGTGACTTTCTCTTGTACAGTTTAAGGTCCCCCTCACTAGCGTCCCTACTTCCTGCAGTACCCCCAGAACTGTAACTGTTGTATAATAGGAACTCAACAGATAGGTATTGAATTCATTTGTGGGTCTGGCATGATGGGGAAAGAAGGGACTGTGTGGAGTTTCTAAAAGCAATTCTAGGTTTGGCCTTTATATGCATCCCTTTATTAAACAAAGTGCTTTGCTTTAAACAAACAGATACCTACTCTGGGTCAAGGTTTGCACTTTCAAATAATCTGTTCATGTACTTGATTCTGTAGTTGCTGACATCACAGTTCAGGGAGGGCTGTGTAATTTCTCTTCCATTGTGTTCTGTGTGTCTCAGTTTCTGTCCCTGTCTCTGTTGCTGTCTGTCTCTGTGTCTGTCTGGCTTTCAGTCTGTCTGTCTGTCTGTCTGTCTCTCTGTCTCTCTCTTAGTCTTGTAATCTGCTTCTCTATGCCAGCCTCTCCCATCCCTCCAACATCTTGTTCTTTCCTCTTCTTCCCCTCTCTTCTCTTCTATTTCTAAAAAAAAAAAAAAAAATAGAAGCACAGCTGCAGTCCTCAAGAAGGGTAAGTATGTGGTATTTCCATTTGATCTCTAACAGCAGTCAGTATAAGATATAGCACGGTTCATCCAATACTTGCTCTTTCCTAGTACCTCCAAGAGGTAACAGTGATGACTGAAGAAGTGAATGGAAGTGTTGTTTCAGGGGTTGGAGTTCAACAAGTTGCATCTGATTTCTCTGATGCACTGTATAAGAGTTGGGAAGTTCTGCCGTGACGGGATAACAGTCCTAAAATGTTTGCTCTGTCCCTGTTTAATGAAGAAGGCCTGTTTCTCCACTGAAAAAGGTAGGGGACCAGAACAACAGCTGGAAGTTGGAGGCCTCAGATATTTCAGTCTCAAATCTTGACACTACATCAGGAATGTTTCCTGTGTTTTACATGACAGCTGAACATTTGTCAGAACACTGACCTTGAGGCATTGTAAGATTCTGGAACTTCAAAGTTTCCGTTATGTTTAGTGTATTTTCATTATTCAATTTAGAGATTCTCAAGTCCTCAATTTAGAAAGAAAGATGGACTTGAAACAAAAATGTGTTGTGTTTAACTGAAGGCCTGTGGTAATTAGAATCGGGGTTTTAGAAGAGACCAACCAAACTAATTCTCTTTCAGTTTTACTAGTTACTAGATGTGTAACTTTTTAGGCAAGGTACCTCAACTCTGTGGTTGTTCTTAATTTTCCAGTATCTCAGCATCATCTGAAAGAGCTTGATAAAAACACAGATTTCTGAATAGCCTCTACCCCCACTAGTGTTTCTGATTCAGCAGATCTGGGGGAGGTTCCCAGACTGCATTTATAAAATGTTTTCATCTAATACTGATTCTGCAGTTCCAGAGACAAGACTGGTAACCCTTTTAGAACCATTGCCTTAATCTTTTGGGGCTTATCTTCTTGGATCTGATGTAAAAATATCTAGAGCTTACTTATTTCAGTCTGTTGCAAGAGTTGAGCACACTACAGAATACCAACTTTCCAATAATGATTCAGTGGATTCTTAACTCGTAAGCGAGCCCTGGTGATTAAATACATAAAGCATTACAAATTAAGTGTTCAAGGGCTAGAGACATAGTAAGGAGGTAGAGAGCTTGCCTTGAATGTGGAAAACCCTGTTTTGATCCCTGACAACACATGAGCAATTCCAGGGGACATTCCTGCAGAGAGCTAGGGAGAGTACCTGAGCATCTCTGAAGTTGCCCACCACAAACAATTAAATACTCAGAATTTCAGAGTTTGTGGCCTGAGTGAGAGATTGCTCAGAGGGTATGGTATTTGACTTATACATAACTAATCTGGGTTTCAGTCTCAGCACCCCATATTTTCCTGTCCCCCAAGCACTGCCAGGAGTAGTTCCTGAGTAAAGAGCCGAACATTTCTGAACATTTCTGGGTGTGGCCTAACAAATATTAAACATAAAATGAATTGGAGGCTTTGTTTTTATTTTGTTGTGTCATTTGTTTGTTTGTTTTGGTCATACCTGCCCCTGCTTAGGAATTACTCCTGACTCTGCACTTAAGGATTACTCCAGGAGGGACGCTAGGATCACATGGGGTGCTGGGCATGTGCCCAGCAATTGCCTTCCTCACTGTACCATCTCTCCTGCCCCCAAGTTTCAGGTTTTGAAAGTTGCAGTGACCGCGTATAGTTTCAAAACAGAGTCTTATATCATCTGCACACGTGCCTAGCAGTCACAAGAATGAAACTTGTCTATGAGGTGCGATGGTTTTTCCACTTATCTTTATTCTCAGCACTTGTCATTTGTTTCTATGAATTGTATGCGGACAGATTCTACCTTCATTCAAAACATTTTTTTAATTTAATTTTTAGAGGGTCACAACCCCTGGTACTCAGGGATTACTTTTGACTCTGCGCTCAGAGATCACTCATGGTGGAGCTTGGGAGGTGATACAGGGTGCTGGTGATTGAACCGTGGTTTATGCATGAGGAGTAAGTGCCCTCTCCACTGTAGTATCTCTAAGACCCCTAAAATAAGTCCTCCCAAGAAAATATGTGACTGAACACTGTGGATGGTAGTATTTATTACCTTAACTCAGGTAATTATTTTTGGTGGAGATGAGTTGTAACAAAATTGTTTTTAAAGCACATTACAACATATAATCTACTTTTGTAATACTGTAAACTTTGTTGAAAAAAGTCCAAATGAGGGCCAGAGGGATAGCACAGGAATTAAAGCATTTCCCTTCTGTATTTCTGGTTCTGGTTGAGTTCCCAGCACCACCTTTTTTTCCTGAGCACTGAGCTTGGGTACTCCTGAACACGAAACTGGAAATAGCTCCTGAGCATTGCTAGCTGTAGCTCACATGCCCACATGCCAACCCAAAGTCAAAAGCATAATTTGGGTGGGATTTTGAAGGGCTCAGAGATATATTTTTTACACCAGCTCTACAGTACCAGAGAAAACAATTTTAATTTTCAAGTGTCTTAATTTTAAAGATTGTGCTATCCAGAACATGAAATGATATCGATAAGTGCAGATCATTTATTTAATTCTATGATGCAATTTTTAAAAGAAATAACATTTTTTACAGTACTCACCATAAAATATATCAAAAGGGATGAGATAGTTTAGGTCATTTTTATTAAATTGGAAATACTTAAAACCAGGTCTCATAATAGATACAGAGTTTATGAGACATAGTTAGGGTTTTTTTAATGATTGGTTATACACTAGCTGTTGAGAGAATTAATTGTATGTCCTTACATTGTTTGGGTTACCTTGAAAAAACTCAGTGACCTTTAAATTTATGATACTGTATTTTATCTCTCAAGATGACATCCTGGTAATAAGCATAGGAAAGTTATTCGGCTTTAGATAGGTTCTATATTCTTCTGGTGGCATGTTTATTCACTTTGTTTATGTGCTTGTTCTTGGCCTTTTCCCCTGTATTTTTTTTTTTTTACTTTTTTCCCTGGGATTCAATATTTACTGTAGGTTCTTAAGTTTAGCTGTTTCATATTAAAAAATTATAATAAATTCTCGAAGCAACAATCCAGATTTCCTGTTCAAAACCCATTGTTGATGTTCAAAACTGAAGGGAACTTACAGACATTTTGTAGACTACTTAGAAAATAGATCTTCCTTTTCAAATATAATTTGTTACCCACAAGACTGAAGTGGGGGGTGTCAGGGAAGTAGTTGGAAAAACTGGAGCAGGAGATTTGCAAATCAGGGATTCATCTGCAACACTGGGAACTATTCCAAATTCTGAACTGGGGATAGCCCTCCAGTAATACAGGGATAGCCCCTGCCCCCAATAAAAATAGAACACAGAAAGACCGCTCCAGTAGTATATTATTTCTAAATATTCCCTTGCTGAATTCAGTATTTCTGTTTTGAAATGTCCTCTTTAAAAAAAAACAAGTATATATAATAAAGCAAGGAAATATGATTTTTGATCCAGGTTTCTTATTTCATTCACCTTACTTTTTTTTAAAAAAGGGAAAATACAATCTTCTGGTTTTTCACCATTCTCTGTTGAATGATTCATTCTTTCTTTTGCATTTTTAACATATTCATATTTTGTTCATATGAGAGTGATACTTGCATAATCCAAGTATTACTGTTTTTTTTAATGATTAATTTAATCATTAACCTAGTTTAATGAACTAAACTAATGCTATTTTGAGCAATAATAATAAAGCTGCATGCAACCTGAGGAAATTTAAAAACACATATTAGTATGTAAAATAAGCTTTAAAGAGGCCACTTGAGCCATTTTAACTTCCAAAAGGTTGATCTCACTTGAATAGCTAAGGTGTAAATATTAATGAAAGGACTCATTTTTGTCTGGCAGATGTAGTTGCCACTCACTTAAGGCAAGTTATAATCAAGGTAGTTCTCACAGGTGGCAGTTTGGTCACTTTGGCTAATCTACCATCTTCAGGCTCTTGTCTTATATTACAGACTCACTCGTGGTCCTCCAAGAGGAAAATCTGTTTCTCAGAATACATGTACAGTAATCAAATGCAGGGAGATCTATTTGCTTATTTATTAACTAACCCGAATGGTCATTTGGGTACATCCTCCGAGCACTAATGTGTTTTTCTTTAGCCAGCCTTCAAAGATGTACTCCTTAGAGAATGATTCTTGTGTAGTACAAAATCAGAATAAAAGAGTCAAGTATAATTCAAGTGTTGAATGCATCAGGCTTTCTGAACTGAATGGTGACGTCATTATTTAGAGACATTCAGTATATTAAATCTGATAAAGCACATTCATGTACATCAACACCCTCTACAATGAAAAATTTCTGGAGTGCTGATCTCAAGAACCTTCTGTTTTACGGATTTTTTTTTCTTTTTTTTTGCTGATCAACTCCCACCTTTCTAGTGAAAATGTCTTTTTGAATAGCACTGCTTTATTCTGTCAGAGTTTGTGTACATTTTGGTACCCTGGGAAATATCTGTTCTGTTTGGCTTAGGCCAAACTCTAGAAATCAGTTGAAATATGTGAAAGAAATAAAATATAATCCCTCTTGCATTTTTATTAGATGAGCCTCTAAATTAAAATTGTATGCAATTTCCAAAATGTATATTCTCTTGCAAAAATTTTAATAGTGGCTATAAGAGATTTATTGGGGAGCTGCAGTATAAAGTTCTAATTCTTATTTTAGTTAAGCATTCACTGCTTGTTTCGCATTACGAAAGTAACACAAATAGAAGCTCTTCCTCCGAAAATGTAATAAAAAGCAGTTTTGACTGAAGAAAAAAGTGAAACTTACTGATGATTTTTCCATACAGAAGTTGCTACTTTTTCGTATTTTGGTGTTTATTTCATTTTTTTAAAATTTTTAACTCTTCGGGGAGTTGGCACATCCAGCGATGTAAAAGACTTGCTACCAGCTCTGTCTCAGGATTGAGTCTTGGCAGGGCTCTGGAGACCATCAGAGGTGTGTTGAATCAAACCAAGGTATATGGCTTAACTGCTGTACTATTGATTTAGCCGCTTATTGTATTTATATTTAATAACACATATGTGTTTATAAGTGTATATATATGTATATATGTGTATTTCTTTAGCCCCTTTTGGTATTCATATTTAATCACATATGTATGTGTATATATGTATATATGTGCACATATGTTTATTGCTTTAGCACTTTTTGGTATTTATATTTAATACACACATGTGTATGTGTATATACACACATGCCTATTAATGACTTGACTAAGAAACGGTTACATTAATGAAGTATCTCTAGAGAAATATATTTATATAGGAGTTATAAATATAAAGATATCTGTACATTTCCATTTATATGTGTATCTGCACATATAAAGAAGATTGGTACAGAGAAGATTACTTGAAGTCACTGGCCATTGCTTAATCTGATTATGGAGCTAGAAATTCTGAAGGATCTGCTGGGTGTGCACCCCAGCTGGCAAGTGGGTGTTGTAGCATTGAGCTCCCACTCAAAATCCCTTTTTTATGGATCTCAGCCTTGTCTCTCTTTTGAAAACTAATCAAAACTAATAACTTGTATTCCTTTAAAATGGCTCTAGGAGCTTAGGAGACATTAGGGCTACTCTAGCAGGTACTAAAGTGGAGCCACATTGTATTAGGAATCAAACCCAGAAATCCGAGTCCTATTGCAGGACTTTACTTTTTTCTCTTAAGGTTTTTAACTGATTAAATGAGGATCATCTATATAATAATAATTCTGATTTGCTTCAAGTCTACCCATTTCTGTTAATCATGCCTATAGCCATATTTATTATTTCTCTTTTTTTGAAGTTTAGGTAACATGATTGCGGTTATAGTCATATGATCTACAGTAACTGTAGATCAAAACCGGGCTATACCTGGCTGTGCCAGAGTTTGAACCTGTGTCCAGTGCATGCTTGGCAAGCAGCATAACCACTGTACTATCTGCTGGCTGTAGTTTGGCATTTTTAAGTGGTGCCTTTGCCCATAATCACCATCTACATGAAACAATTAGCTACATTGCTATTGTAAATATATATTTGACAGTTAAATAGAATCTAATCATTCATTTCAATATGAAAAGTTATCTCTTGGGGGCCGGAGTGATAGTATAGCGGGTAAGGTGTTTGCCTTGTGTGAGGCTACCCAGGTTCAATCCCCCACATCCCATATGGTGCCCTAAGCACCGCCAGGAGTAAATCCTGAGTGCAGAGCCAGGAGTAACCCCTGAGTATCGCTGGGTATGACCCAAAAAGCAAAATAAATAAATAAATAAAAGTTTCTTTTAAATGAATGAATCTTTCAGCCTTTATGATAAAATCAAAATTCCTTAGTCCAGTGTCAAATTCTTTTATGATTTGATTCCTGTCTAATTTTTTTGTCTAATTTATAGACACCCTCCTTCTCAATGATAAGTAGTGGAAGATTGAATCATGGTAAAAAAGAATTACTCAATTTCAAACAAAGGTTTTTATATGGAAAACTTTCAATAAAGAAGAAATAACTTAGTGCTGATTACAGTTATACCATGAAGTTTGCTGGTGACTTCTATTTTGAGGGTAGAGTTTGATACTTTTCCTGGCTCTGTGCTCAGGAGTCATATCTTGCCATACTTGTGAACTTTATGTAGTGCCGTGAATTGAACCAGGATTAACTGCATGTAAGGCACGCACATTGGACCCTGCACAATCTCTCCTTGTCTCTCAAAATAAGTGTTTGTGTTGCTGTGGTTTTTGCCACATCAGCAGTACTCAGATCTTATTCCTTACTTCTCAGGGTACCATATTGTTGGGGGAATCAAACCCAGTCCTTCTGCATACCAAACAAATGCCTCATCCTCTTGAGCTGTCTCTCTGGTTGGTGGCTTCTGAATATTGTTTGAATTGTTAATTTCCTTTAAGGGGTTTTGCTCTGGAAGTACTTCATTTAATGAGTTGTTCTTACATACTACTTGAAACAGAATTGGTATTACCATACAGAAGAGAGAAATCTGTTATAATGACAAAGATTCTGGCTTAATGAAGTCAGATATATTTCAGAATTTAAACTACTCCTCACAAATCATCTTTGAACTTCTGCTTAACATGTATTAAATTGCTTTACTTAATTATAAGTATCCTATAATCCTAAATGAGATTCTTAAGTAGCTTTAGGGATTGATAGACACTATAAAAAATGAATGCATACTAGAAGTTATGTTTCATTTCTGAGGAAATGATTCTAAGGTTTAAATTTCTGGGTGAAGCTGTGCACATAGTTTAATTGGTTACTTGAATTTGTAATGTATAGAAATATTATTTTCCTAACCTTATTAATAACTTGCACAAATATCTCTTATGTGTTTGCATATAGAGTTTATAGTACAAAATGCTAAAAATATCACTGAATCATGGGATCAGGGAGATAGTACAGGGATTGGATCATGTGCATTCTATGCATCCTTCAGACAGTATTCTCCCTTGAGCAGTGCCATATGTCACCAGTGCTGGAGACCTTCAAGCATTGCTGGTTGTGGTCCTGACGGTCTCTACCCATAACAGGCCACAAGCAGCACCGCATCTTCTGGCATCAGCCAACTTTTCAATTCTTCCATAACTGATCAATGCAGTGATTCAGGGATGTGCCAGAATTGTGCTTTTCACAAGGACTTTGATGTTTATTTTCCACAGTTACCTTGTGAGGAGGAAGTGATGAAAGTGTAGAAGTAGTTAGACTTCATCTTAGTCAAAAGCCAGATATGCCTAAAACAGTAACAACGAGTCTCACAATTTGTTGTGAGACATTACTACTGTCCGCTCGAGCAAATCCGTGAAGAGCGGGAGGACAGTGTTACAGTGCTATTAAGAGAGCAGACTGCAGTTTTCTTGGTGTTGATGGGAACATTGGTGTCAAGAACTGAAACTTGATTGAGACTTTCCCATTCACAGGGGACTTTGTCATTCTGCATCTGGTGTGATGCTAGGGATTGTAATTGGTAGTGCCTAGGGTCATGTTCTGTGATGTGGGGAAGAAAGAACGCAGAACTTCTATAGTGATAGAACTCAACTTCCGAGGTAGGTGCTCTTACTACTGAAATATGTTTTGTTATTAAAACAAATTCCTGGCCCAGCAACTTAACTCCCTTCTCTTTTCCCTTCCTTAGCCCTCTTCCCCTCTCCTCTCCCTTCTCCCTTTCTGTTATCTCCTCTCCCTTCTCCTCCCCTCCCCTTTTCTTTTCTTTTTAGTTTTCTTTGATTTTTCCCCCTCCTCCCTTCACTCTCTTCTCTTTTCCCCCCTTCTTCGCCTCTTTCTCCTCTTCTTTCTTTTCCTCCCTTCCCTCAGCCCCTAACCCCCAGGAACTCAGACCCATCGACTCACATCCCTGACCCCCCCTCCCTTTTTTTTGGTAAGAAAGAAAACATGCTTTATTTTATTAACTTTGTTTGTTTAATCATATATATATATATATATATATATATTTGAGGGGTAACACCTAGCTGTGCTCAGGAATCACTTCTGACAAGGCTCTGGGAACCTTATATAGTGCTGGAGGTGGAACACAGGCCCACCACATGCAAATTGAGCCTCCTACTTCTACTTGCTGTATTATTATTCAAACCATATTTTATTTATTTTTAGTTCAATGCAGTATTTTAACACAAAGGATACAAGGTATTGATTTTACACACATTGCAATATGATTACAAGTCTATTAGATAATCTCTTTATCTCATCAAGTGCCATTTCTATTTTGTGGTGTGACCCATTAAGATCTATTTTCTTAGCAACTTAGAAGCTTATAATACAAAAGAGTTGATTACAATGTCTATGCTATGCAGCAGAAACCCATTTAAAAATGTTATGTTTAAGAATATTTTCAAGATGAATACTAGGGAGTGGAAGTGATATAAATTATTTTCTCACTGTTAGATGTTTCCTAAATGGAAAACAGACTGTCTAGAGAATAGAAAACTCATATTTTTAAAAACAATAATATTTTGTTAGACAGAGTAGCATCTTGAACTCCCAAGAAACCTCAATGAGCTTGATTATCATGTGGATATGGTTGATCAAGCTGAATCCTTTGTGGAACCTGGCTTGCTCGCATGGTTGTCCTTCATCTAGTGTTCTGCCAATCCTGTTCAGGATGTCTCGAGTGAACAGCTTGTAGATGACAGATAGTAGGCAGATCGGGCGATAGTTGCCAATGTTGCTCTGTCTAGTGTTCAATCATTTAAAGAAGGCCTTTGATTCTGTTCAGACAGAAGCGCTCATTTAAAGCCCTAGCCAATCAGGACATTCATACTCAATAAATCAGGATCCTCCGTGAGCTGTATTACAGATTCACTACCAGGATCTCACCATTCTACAAAGAAGTGATCATCGATGTCAAGAGAGGGGTTTGGCAGGGTGATAACATTTCACCAAAACTCTTCGGTGCCACCCTTGAGAACATCATGTGACGACTGGAATGGGGAGGGATGGGAGTGAAGATAGATGGTCAGCAACTACACCACCTCCGCTTTGCTGATGACATTGTTCTAATAACACCAAACATCAGCCAAGCTGCACAAATGCTGACCAACTTTGACCATGAGTGTGGAAAGGTTGGATTACAGCTGAATCTCACAAAGACAGTGTTCTGAGAAACAGTCTTGTTCCTGAAGTTCCATTTACTCTCAATGGAACGGCCATCTCTGAATACAACAGTTATGTGTACCTAGGTCAAGAAGTCAACATGACGAATGACCTGGCAACTGAGTTGCACAGGAGGAAGAGAGTGGCTTGGAACGCCTTCAAGAGAGTCGAAGAAATAACTAACAGGACAAAGAACCTTCGTCTCCGGGCACATCTCTTCAATTCCACTGTTCTTCCTGCATTAACATATGCCTCAGAGACATGGGCCCTATGAAAAATGATGAAAACGCTATTTGGGTCTCTCAAAGAAGAACAGAAAGAGCTATGCTTGGAGTATCATGCTTCACTCAAATGAGAGAAAGAATCTGGAGTTCTGACCTCCTTCAACGCTCAAGAATCAGGGACAGTGTCTTGTTTGCCAAGGTGTCGAAAATCAAATGGGCTGGACACGTAATGAGATTTAGAGATGACTACTGGACTAAAGCTGTTCCTGACTGGATTCCATGGGACGTCAAAAGATTGTGTGGTTGCCCACCTAAAAGATGGTCAAACTTCTTCGTCAAGACACTGAACTATTGGTTTGAGGCTCTTCATGTTCCTAGAATGAGCAGACACCATTGGGCTACACTAGCACGCTACAGGGACAGATGGAGATGTTACTGGCACCTGCTTGAGCAAATCGATGATTAAGGGGAAGACAAGTGATCAAGTGAATATTTTGTAATTGTGTTCTTTATTAAATAGTCTATGTACAGTAGAATGCAGTACAGAAAAAGAAACTACACTGAAAAAAACAACATATTTAAATTACTGTCACAAATGGTATTCTGATACACAAAAAAACAGTTCTACCTGAAGTATTTGTGCTTTGCTACTATTATTACCTGTGCCCTTCTGCTTTGTTTTCTCGTCATTTGTCCAGACTATTCTTGTTATCATACACCACCCCCAAATAAGTCTTAAATAAGACTTATTCCCCAAATCCAGAAAATAACTTTTTTATATTTTATATATTGCTCAAGTATTCCATCCATTACTTCTTTAATTGTGCAGCAGAAAGGAATGACATAAGAATTAACTATTAATCGTTCCTCAGTGATTTATAGTTGTTACTATTAGTATTCAGGTTTCATTTCTTTCCTATCAAATAAGATTTCTAGGTTTCAAGTTCAGTATTAACATTTACTATTTAAAATTTAAACTATAGATTGATGTTGCTACTTCTACTCAAAAAAGAGGTTTCCAAATCTGGAAGAAAGTTCATAATCCATATTAGAAATCTTCATTTTGCTTTAAATAATAATGCCAAATGCCTCTGCTATATATTTTTTTTCTGTATGTGTGTTTGTGTGTGTATGCACACATGATATGTGAGTAAAAGCCTGCACATAAGTATGTGAAGGGTCTATTCTATCCTATTCTATTTTCATCTGTCTTCAAAATAATTGTAAACCAGGAAAAAATTGTACTTTAAACATTGTCCGTAAAAGGGTGATTTGAACTTCCTCTAAAATGCTTTTATTCTTATATCTTATGCACCTGCTCCCAGAAAACATACTGAGTGTGGATAGAAAAGAAAAATAAGATGAGAGAAATTAGAGATACAAACTATTTGGACAATTACACATAACTTTCCACTTATTTATGTATTTGGTGGTATCATAATAACTCTGAACCAGAAAGGAAAGACTAGCTTTTGCTTTGAGTACTCTCAAATGGGAGATTAGTAAAATAACTTTTCAATTAACCATTAAATAAATTTTCAACTGAAAGTTATTTATAGGGCCATTCTTTAATGGCCCTTTCAGTATTGACTATTTCCCACATATATTGTTAGAATGAAATAGAGTGAAGAAATAAACTGGTTTTTAGGAGACCCAGGTTCCCATTATAGATTTCATGAACATATGTTTAACAAAAGTTTTTTTGTGTTAACATATAAGTATGTAAAGGGGCTTGGTCAAGATCTTCCAAAGCTCTTTAATTGTTACACATTGCTTCATGAAATTCACTTGAACTGTAGACTCAACATGTCAATGAGATCTAAAAGCCACGTTGACCTCTTGCGTTCAAAGCAAATCTCTTAAGACTTCTTCCTTCAGACTTCTCTGCTCAGTATAGAGAAATTGCATCTTTGAGTTACTCAAGTTAAATGTCAGTCATGCTTGACTCTTGTCTTCCATTCACATTTCCCATCTCATTGACCTGCAAATCCTGTCATCTCTACCTTTAGCTTGTATTCAGACTCTTATCCATCACCATTTCTGAACCTCCTTTACTGTTCCTGAATTACTATAGTTGGCACCATAAGTGGATTCTTGCTTCTACCTCTGTCTGGAAAGACAGCTAGAGTGAATCTTTTGAAATGGAAATCACTTCCAGTTCAGCTCTAAACTCTTGGTACTCTTCATCTCACTTTATGTTAAAACTATGGTTTCCATGAGGACCATGAAACTGACAGGATCTATCTTTTTCTCTCCCCCAAGACCAGTTGACCAGTTTTATTGGACCAAACTCTTTTGCCCTTCAGGAAACAAGACCATTGAGTGTCTCTTTTATTCTGTGTTGCTGTTGTTCATTTGGAGAATGAGCAGTGTTTTTAGCACTAAAAATATGCATACACATTGGTTTTATGTTGCCTTTTGATAAGAATAAATAGGAAAACATCAGAAATTGGGAAAGTTGTCTCCTAACTTTTAAACCCTTTTGTCAGTTTGTCTTTTTATAAACCCAGTGTCGTTACATAGACAAAACGATTCTTTATGCATGTGTCTATGTATATGTGCATGTGTGTGATGCGTATTATATCAATTTAATTATCTTACCTTTTTTTTTTCCTTTTAAACCTGAAAGCCAAATTAACACTACATCTGAATAGGGAAGTATTTCTAGATCAAGAATGGCTGGTCTAGTTTCTCCCCTTTAACTTTCTGTGTGGCCTCAGAGAAGGTACCAAGTTGGGATTCTTATCTTGAAAATAGGTGTAATAATATATCTAATAATGCCACTCTCTTACCTGCCTGACTGGGTTGTTAAGGTTAATAAGATAATGGGTGTTTAGGGCTTTGAAGTCTTTGGAAGGAAGGTATTATTAGTATGAGAAGAGGTGTCTTACATCTTTTTGATATTTATAATTATTTTGGAACAATGCCCTATCCAGCTATCTTGCCATAGACTTCCTGCCAGAATCATGGAAACGTGTTTACGTTTCTGTGTTATTATTTTGGGCTACAGATCCAGGTACTCAACATGTTGGCACAGTGAATCACTTAAGATCTACTTGCTTCACATATGTGTTGTGCAGCATCACTATTCAAAGGAAACCACCTGTGACCGGAAACATTTCTGGTACCTCTATTGGAAGATCCTCATTCACCATACCAAACTCCTATTTTCTATTAAAGCACTTTGAAAGCCTTTAGACGTACCTGTCCAAGGTAAACTTGATTCCTTAAGAAGTTTTCTTCCATCCTCTGCGTGCTGTCTTTTAGTCAAGATAATGTCTCAGAAGAGGCTATCTCTACGAATCTTAGAGGATTTCCCCTCCATTTACCATTTCACATTTATTTTTTCATTTTTTTTTCAGCCTGGAGCTGAGATTTGATTAATCGATTTCCCCGTTCTATTTCAGGATTGTTTTTATTAATGCACTTTTCAAGCCGAGACATAGCATTATCGCCTTCTCCATCACTGTGCTAAGTGTTGAGATTTGAGCAGGCCAGCTGTAGCAGCTGTGTTTCCCCTTGAATCTCAAGCTAAAAACTTTCATCTCCTTTGCTGTCTCAGCTGCTGGGTTCAGGCTATGGCCTTGCCATAACTCAAACCAGTTTCAAAGCAATGTAAGTAACCTCTTTGGAATGCTTTTGGAAAACCACAGAAAGGTTCTTTAAAAGTACACCACTTATATACTTTAAATGAATGTTTCCATTTTAAGGTAATAACAGCGTAATGTCAGGCGTCAATGCATGGTATTTAGCTGCACTATGAACATAGTGTGGGCTTGTCTCCGTAGACCAGTTATAACAAAGAATAGAAACACCGAACTTAAAGATCAGAACCTCTAAAATGATTTTTGGATTGTAAGATCTATGAATTAAAGTTTGCATTTCCCCAGATTCCATTTTTAAAGTAGCATTTTGGATAGGCTTGAAGGTTGTTTTTTTTTTTCCCCTCTAGTCTTTGAAATGATGTCATCATCGAAGATGAAATGGTATTGATTACTGGAGAGATGCTTAATATTTTCAGGGAAATGTTTAAGTTTGGACTTTAGTTTAATTCTGGAATAGATGATCAAATTTGCATATATTTAAATAGCAATGCATCGTATCAAGGTGTAGTGAAATGAAACATGCTTGATGTTTTATAAAAATCAAAGGTTACCTTAATAAAATGTGACGGGTACCCCTCAATCTGAACAATATTAAAACCTTTTGGTTTTCATGTCTTTTCTTCAGAGAGGAAATTGTCACTCACACCTCACGCATTCTGATTTTATAGTGACTTAGCCAAAGGACTTTTTGGTACAGTTTGTAATTACAAAAGAGATCACAAGTTAAATTTTACATTTATATCTTCCTTACCATCTCCCTAGTATTTAGTGGCAGGAAGAAGTCTCATCCCAAGCCATTGGCAAAGAGGGAGAAATCTCTGGGGCAATTTAAGTGTTTATTTGATGTTATATAAAAATAAGCCAAATTCCAGCATTTCAGTCTCCCTGGGCCACCTTAACAAACGAGCAAAGTTAAGCCTGCTACCAACAATCCCGGAAAAATAATTTACTTGCCTCAAGAATTCGAAGCACATTGTTTTTGTAGTGATTTACTGCATGGATTTTAAAGCTTTTCTTTATAATCACTTGTATTACCTTATCTGGAAAGGCAGCTTATTGCAGTCTTCCAGAGCTGCTGCCTCTGCTACCAGGGGATTAAAACATGTAGACATGCTATCACTTTCTCCTCTGGAGGTTCCCCAGACATTATGGGCATTATGCTTGGTTTCCAGTGACCTAGTCTTGAACCTGTGCCATACAGAGGCAGCATTTGTTTGGGAAGTATTTGGAGTGGCCTTAAAAAAGTCTGCGTGCTTTATGAATGTATTTTTTATCAGCCGATTCTTTTGCAGGGGATATTGTTTCTTTTTTAGCGAGACGCATGTGCCTATTAAAGACCCACATATTAAGGACACTAGAAAAAAAAACAACTTCAAGGTATAAATGGGAGCCACGTGTGTAATTAGACATTTTATGGTAGCCATGTTAAAATTAGTTTTAATGTTTTTCATTTACCTGAATATCTCAAATTGTAAGATATGAGCTTTGTAAATATGTTATAACATCTCCATTATCTATGTTACATTTGCCATTTTAGCATGTTTAGGTTGATTATATAAAATACACATGGCTAGTGGCTATCTTATTAGATGTTACAAGTGCAAATACATGCTAAAATACCTTTGAACCTCAGACTTTTGACCTATTTTTAGATTTTGGCCATACCCCTCTCTCCCCTATCGAGTTCTAAGGATAAATTTTGTTTAGTAAAATGTTTATGTTGATTTATCATTGGTCATCTTTATTACCAGTTTTTAGAGGTATATTCTTATATTGCTATTATCTTAAGAAAATGACTTCATTTCGATATCTCTTTTAAAAGAACATTGGCCTATTACGATAATACACATACTTACTCAGTGGGTCACTTAATCCTATACCTTCCATTTTCCAGAGACTGGTCTGGAGGAATTTTTAGGCATTACCCTTACCCAAGTAGAAGCTGGGTTCGTTAATTATTAAACCATGAAGCCATCCTGATTTCTTTTATTTGATGAATGTATGTTTTCTTGGTTTAATTTGACATATATGGAACACTTTCATATTAAACTATTTTAAACCTTGGAACTGGACATCAAACTTGTTTTTTGTTTTATTTATGCTAAGAACAGCAAGGCGAGACAGGTGGATTTTCAGGTGAGATAAAAGAGCAGAAAGGATAATGTTGCTCAAGGAAAAGGTTTCCCTGAACCCTCTAAATGATTTGCCCTTTGCTCATAAATCTTTCCTCATGGTCAACACAAAGCCTAGTATTGATTTACCAGTGAACTATCTTGTCATCTCTGAGCTTGGGTCCTTTGACCTTTTATTTGTTCCTGTAAAAGCGTGGTGTATCACAAACTCCATTTCTAATAAGTCCTTTAAACTTTGAAAGGCCAAGAGACTCTAAGAGAATATATTAAACAGTTGGATAATCCAGAAAAAGGGGTAGAAAAATAATTGCAGACAATGAAAGGTCAGAAAAATTCTTACTGAATCCAAAACCACAAGCAAATTTTCTTCGGATGAAAGGCCTGAGAAGGAGAAGGCCTGCATTTCGTTTCAACAAAAGTAAATTCACTTTGATTGTTTTTAAAGCATGTCAAATATACAGATCCTTCGTAGTAGCATAGTAGGGGACAAAGTGTATTAAAAAATGTGACTCCTTCTAAGCAATATAAGGGAAATGCAAACACAGCAATTTAAACAAGTGCATTTCATTTAAATGGAATGTTCACAATTTATTTCTCCAAGTATTGAAATTAGCATAAAGTGATTTCAATGGAGTTTACACAGTTTTCTTGCATATATGTAAGCTAAACATACTGTGATTTCCAGATAAACTAAAATGGTTTCAACAGTCTTAATTTTAATAAAGTATGTATTGGATCAGTATGTCAAGTTTCATTCAACTTTTTTTCATACCGTTTTATTCAGAGTGCCATTTATTATACTTGTATACCACCTGATAATTTCTTTGCTACAGATAATGTTTCTAACAAATGAATTCTTGAAATTTAACTGAAGGAATTACTTTTGTCCCCTACAGATATGTAGGTGAAAAAGAATAAATATTAGCTTTACTTTATGAGGGTGGGGCACAACTGATGGTGCTCATGGGTTACTCCTGGCTTTGATCTCAGGAATCACTTCTGGTGGAAATTGGGGTACCATATGGGGTTCCGGGGATCAAAGCTGGGTCAGCCTTCTGCAAGGCAAGCACCCTGCCCACCCTATCCAAGCTCTATCACTCTGGCCCCTTTGCATTCTATATTGTGTAATTTGTTTCCAAATCATGACATTCCTCTAATTGAACTTGTATATTTTTTTGGGGGGGAGGCACACACTGTGCTGTTCAGACCTTTCTTCTCACTCTACTCAGGGACCAGTCCTAAAGGGCTCTGGGGAAATATGGCTTGCCTGGGATGAATACTCAGTCAGTCCCATGTATGGCAAGTACCCTACCTGCTGTACTATCTCTCCAGCCCCTCTAATGGAATTTTTGAGAAAATTATTACTATTCATGGCAATTTCTTAAGGGGGGGTATAAATATACCCAGTGTTGCTCATGGCTTCCTGGCTCAGAGCTCAGGGATGACACTTGGTGGTACTTGGGTATCCATATGATGTGCCTGGGGTTGAACCGAGGTTGACTGCATGCAAGGCAAGTGCCATACTGTCTTATTTTTCCAAGTTCAAAGTTCAAAGTTTTCCAAGTTTTCCAAGTTCAAAGACACTTTCTTTAAGTCATATTAGTATCTGACCCGCCTGGAGTGATAGCACAGCGGGGTAGGGTGTTTGCCTCGTGCGTGGCCAGCCTGGCTGAGCTAGATTCAATTCTTCCGCCCGCTTGGAGAGCCCAGCAAGCTACCGAGAGTATCTCGCCTGCACGGCAAAGCCTGGCAAGATACCTGTGATATATTCGATATGCCAAACATAATAACAAGTCTCACAATGGAGACGTTACTGGTGTCTGCTCGAGCAAATTGATGAACAGTGGGAGGACAGTGCTACCTACAGTGCTACATACAGTATCTATCCAGATAATCTGAAGTGTTATTTTCTATGCATGTGTAACTAAATAATGGAACAGTAAAGAACTTTTGAAAGTTCTACCATTTAAAATAAGAATATTAGACCAACTATATTGTTTTTTTTTTAAAAAAACACTCTTCCTTAATTCTCTTTTGCCAGAATGTATAGCACTGCTGGAAATTTAAATTTAGGGATTTAAATGTGGTCTCATGGATTGAGTGTCAGCCTACCCACTAATGAATTCATGTATAAAGCGCCGAGTTTTAGTCTGAAAAACAGATTATTCGCTTTCGTTCATTTTTAATGAATTGTTAGCTCGACAATAGACCTTAATGTATTTATATATTTTAGTATTCAAAATCTTTTGCAATTATGAACACTAAAAGTCTCATTGCTGTTTAGGGAGGATTCTTTCAATGATAATTTTAATAAGATGCATGCTTTTTATCATAAAAATGGTAGCATTTTATGTATGTTGGAAAGAATGCAGAGGAGTCTTTTATTCTTTAGTAGAAGTGGATTCTGCTAAATTGTTTCAAGAGACAATTCTTTATCCAGTTCCTTATTTTGGTTTGGGAAGTGATGTGCTGGAAGCCAGAGGAGGCTGCTTAGGCTTTGCAGTGGTGGTGAGGGTGGGGCCGGGGGCGGGGGCTGGCTGCCTGCCTGATGCTACAGACAGGCTAACTCAGCAGTTCTCAGGGGCCACAGCCCGTGGTTTTCAGGGGACCCTGCAGTGCCAGGGATTGAACTGAAATTGACCATATCCACCGCATGCACTTCAACCCTGGACTGTCTGCACAGCCCAATCCAGTTCATTCTTTTTTTTTTTTTACTTTTCTTTTGTTGTGGGGTCAGGTCACACCTCATGGTCGTCAGCACTTAACTCCTGGTTTTGTAGACAGGGAGTCTACCTGGTGGTACTTGGAGGTTGAAGCCTGATTGGCTGCTTATGAGGCAAATGCCCTATCTGCTATATGATCTCTCCAGTTCCTTCTTAATAACCATTCCCTGGGGTCCATCCTCTTTAATACACTAAACAGTACTACAGTAAATTAGGTTATACAAATGTTGTTTGGCAAATGTAAAAATGTATCATTTATAATTAAATTGATAGGATTTTATTGCTGTGTCTAAGAGCGTATGCCTCGGTAATTTTTCTAGACTTTATATATATGTATATATACATATATGGAGATAGATAGATAAATTATGTTTCTCTGAAACCTCCCTAATAGTAAAAAATCCGTTTTTCATCAAAATTTTACCTATCTGATATTTCACAGGCTATAATTTATATTTTCATTACTGTTGAGGTTATTGGATATCATTTAATCTCTTTTGAAATCATTTAGTGGGTAAATGAGTGAGTGAGTGAGAGAGAGAACACATTTTGTTCACATCCTTTTCCATGATCTTTTTATTAGATCTTTTCTTATTGATTATATGAGTTGCCTTTATATTAGGGTAATTGGCTGTCAGTCAGGTCATATGAATTAGTGAATATTTGTACATTTTTTAATTCATCTTTTGATTTTATGTATTACAATTTTTGCAAAATAGAAAAGCAGGGCTTAAGTGATTGACTGTATAGATTTTTTTTTTTATTTCTTTGGCTTTTGTGTTAGTGAGATCTTCTATACTATAGAGGTATAAATTAGTTCCCTATTACTTCCATTCCATTTATGGTCAAAATCAGGTAATTGGGCTGAAGTGTCAGCAGTTTTGTGCTTCATACTGCTTTGCTGGTTAATTATGGTTGCTTGCTGCAAAGAGCTGGTACTTATTCTGATTGAAGAAGAGAAGAGGTCCTTTATGTTTCCTCTGGGACGTAACCCCTACATTAAACCAAACTGCCTTTAAGCGCAAAGAGTCCAGTAAATATGCCAACTATCTCATTTCAAGAACTTCTACAGAATTGAGTGAATATGAACCAGGTATTTGTTACGTGGTATTATGTGTGCTTTGATAAAGAGCTGAATATAATTAGAATCCATCTATGACTCTTTATTCTTTGTTATGTTAGGTTATCTGAAGTAAAGTGTGTTATTATATGAATATATTCACATATAACACTTTCCTGTTGATATTATACATCAGTAACTGTAATGTCTATTTAAGTCACTTTTCCTAATTTAATTACGAGAATATTGAAGGTATATGCTATTAACTTATATTCATATAAATAGGAATGTGCTTTCTATATTAATTCTTGGCTTAATATTAATTTCCAATAGATATTTTAATTATATTGCCATGGAGAAATTAAGATTTTACAGTACTGAGAAACTCAATTACCAGCTAGGCAATTTGCACAATTATAAGCAATATGACCTTGTGCCTTGGTTTTCTCATCTTTAAAATGTGGGTAATAACACAATTCATCTCAGAGGATTATTATGAGTAATGAATAAGATCCATGAAGCACTTAAATTAATTGATGACACACATTAAAGATTCAGCTAATGATACTGATCATTTTTAATATCATTATATTCCAATTATGAAATCCAGATCCAGATAATTTGATAGAGGTCTTGTGTGACCGATAGACTGATTATAATCTATGAACTGTTTGTTTCAAATTAAGGTACAGTTTTGGTCACTTTCAGATAACACCAGATCATAGCAACTATTTTCCTTTTTTTTTTTTTAACTTGGAGACCATATCTATTTCCTTTGGATGATCAGGACAGCTGAACATCTAATCCATTCATTTTGGCTCTTATTGTGATTGAAACAGCTGAATCCATCATGCAATGAATTGCTTTGATCATTAAGACAGCCAAAATGAAAGCATTGGCCATGCTGCCTAAGGTCCATTTATTTTGGAAGTAACTTTTGACAGGTAAGACATAGTTCCATATTGCCTTCCTGACATTTCATTGATATCTTGTATGGCGTCTAGTAGCATATTCATCATTTTGCTAATACACTTTTTGTTATCATTTGTTCTCTGTTATCTTAATAAATGTAAACAGATGATTCATTGGGGTGATTCATTCAAAGCCATTTTAGCTGCAGATGGCCAGAGAGGCAGGCGAGGAGTTGGTGTTTTGTGCTTTTGTTGCTGATGGGTGTGATCTAAGGAATGGGGAGAGTTCAAAGGATAGCAAACAGAAGTGTTTCAAGGGAAAAATGGTTTTCATATGCTCCTATAGTGACAAATGTAGAATTTTTAGTCTTTAAAATTTTTGTTTGACGTAAATATGATGAAATGTGATATAACCATACTGTTGCTTGGATGGCTATGAATTTATTCCTAATGAAGTGGCCTTATTAAATTTCTTTAGAATTGTTTAATAGAATTGCCATTTACTATCGTATTAAATATTTAGTTTATTATTGTAATAGTTTCCGAATGTTACTGCTAAGTGCTGTTGAAAAAATAATCCAGTGCAGTGAACACAAGTTCCAGGATTAAGAAAGTCTGTTAATTTTATATATGTATGTAATACACCACAACCCATGCGAAGGTATGATCAAGTGACTGAACGTGTTACAAGTCAATGTTTTAAGTGTTGATCGACAGTAAAAACAAAATTCAATTTTATTATCATACATGAACTCTTCTTTTTCTGCTGGAGGTTTCGGCAACTCAGATCAATAAGCCTGGGGCTGTGATTCTCAGCTAAGAGTATTTCAGAAAATATATGCCAGCAAAGACTTCTCAGGACCTCTAGAGAATATTTGGTTGCTTGTTTATCAAATAAGATCATCGTTTGAAATAGTTGAAAAGCATGGTATTCACCCAATGTGAGCACTATTTAAATTTTAGATATAGCGATTGGATGTTAATTTTTCCACAACAGAAGAAAATGCAGCAATATTAAACTCTGAACTAAATCCAAGGTATTAGTATATTAGCTGAATTCATGATTACATAGACTTTCTTACAGGATTGGGGAGATTAATGGTTGATCACAAGCTTTGTATGTGGGAGACCTGTGTTAGTTCATGGGTATTGCATAGTCCCTGGGAACTGTTGAGGGAGACTTCTGAGCACAGAGACTTGATTTATTTGTGAATTTTTATTCCTTTATAATGCTATTTTTTGTTTCCATTTCTCTTTTTCCAAGTATAATAAAATGGTTAGGGTTAGATCTTGCAAAATTATATTCAATAATAGCTTTCTGTAAAGTGTATGAATGCCATAATGGCTTCTTCTTATTCTCTTTGGATTAGAACAAATGTTTTTGTTCTTTCATTTTCTTTTGGTATAAAAATGATCTGAGAAATTACTATACTTGAGTATTATAATTAGAAATTATTTGAAAATGTGATTCATGCCTAGCATCAAAAAGTGCAGCTCAGTTGTACGAAAAAGGAAAGAAAATTTTAGAGAAGTGTGGTGTTTTCCTTTATTATTTAGTTTTGTTCTCACAATGGAGTCGTTACTGGGCCCACTCAAGCAAATCAATGAACGATGGGAGGACAGTGCTACAGTGCATTTCTGAAAACGATTTGATTTCCAATCTTGGTCATCATAATCATTTAATTCTATTTTCAGCTTAGGCGCAGCAATACTATCATGGTTTTATTATTGTTTGTCAAAATCAGTAATTGTATTAGAATTTCAATTAACACTGTTAAATAGAATTATTTTCCATGCATTCTAAGAAGTTTCCTAAAATCTAAATTTCTTAAAGAAAATTGAAAAAAAGCTCTGAGAGGGAGCCAAAACTCTCTCTTGTATATAAAACAGAAACAACAATTCTAATATTGGTTAACAATGTTCATAAAAAATTATTCTGTTTGACAGAGTAAAAAAAATCAATTGGTTCAGGAAATTTATGTTCAATTATGTATTTTACCTTTGTGTCACACTGAATTTTCATACCACTACTTTCTCTAAAATAAATTTGGTCTAACCCAATTAGAGTAATTTAATTCCATGACAAAAGTAGGTGAAGTAATACAAAATTTTTCTCTAAGTGCTTAAGAAAGGTATTAAGACACGTATGGAAAATGTCATGCTTGGGATTATAATTAGAGTCTTGCTTTTCTGTGATGAGAATAATTTTAGATTCAAAGCTGAATATCTGACTATAAAAATGTTTAATTTGGCTGTCTTACTACATTGCATTATAGAAGATTAATATAGCAGCTAGAAATACAATGGGATGTGCATTTTTCATTTGATTCAATGTGAGAATTTATAATTCTTAAATTGGTATCATTTCTTAGACATATTGTCTGCATAGAGCTATGGACTATGGGATTATTATTTCCCAGTAAAATTTTTACTTAGAAAACTTTTAGAGTGTTGTAGAGTAATCTTAAGTATTCTCTATAGAAAATTCAGCAGAAGCCATTGAAATGTGAAAAAAAATATAGACCACTCTGTCATAGCAATTCTTGTTTTTTTTATTTTTCATTTTTTTCAGACATTAATAACATTGCTTTCAATCCCTGGCACTGAATCACTGTCTTTTAAAAATGTCATGTTCAGGTGTCTTTTCTGCCAAGTTATAAATTTCGTCTCTGAATGTTTTTCTGTGTCTTTACTACCAACTTCTTTATAGTATTTTCTTGGGGCTATTTTCTTTTTAATGTCTTTGTTTTAGTTTGAAAAGCAAAATAAGACAACATTTGGATAATATTATTAAATGCATAATTTGTGATTACAGTATTTATGGAGAATAAAGTCAGTTCCTTGAAATATGGGGCTTCAGGGAATGATTCTCATGGAAGCTTCTGTTTTCTAAGTAATGAAAAAGCTAGACAGCAAAAACATCTGTTTAATATAGAATAGGCCAGCATAGATTCATCTTTTGGCTTCACTCTGTTATAAGTGTCACTTTGAAAGTGATGAATCTCACCAGTAAAAAAGTCAAATGTATTGTTTTTAAAGTTTTAGCTGGGACAGAACCTTGAATGTATTTTTCATTGTCATTTCTAATATACACAAAATTAATGTCTTATGAGAAATGTTTACATAGGGAGAAGGACAGCATACTCTATACCAACAGTTCACTATAAAGTTATTACAATAGTGTACAAACGGCTCTTGAAAACATTTTCAGATTTTAAAATATTGAGTTCCATTTGTGGTATATAAAAACACATGGTGTGAGAGTAAATACCCAAGAGCAATAGAAACAAGGGTAGGAGAACTGGTCCGCAGTCGGAAGCCTGGCTCAAGTGGTGTCCAGGTGGTGGGTGCATACAATTAGGATAGAGAAGGACCACTATGACAACGGTAACAGTGATAGTTGCAGATGATCGCCGTGGACAAGAACTGAATGGGGGAAGTAGTTGAAGAGACATACTTGATAAACATTCAGTACCTGTATTGTAAATCATAATACCAGAAAGTGGTGGGATGTTGGGGGGCGGGGGGGAAGAGGAGAGACAGAGAGAGACAGAGAGACAGACAGACTGCCATAGAGGCATGCTGGGAAGGTGAGTTTGGCAGGATGGAAACCAGCTGGGTACATTGATGGTGGGAAATATACACTGGTATAGGTAAAGGGTGGGTGTTGAAACATTGTATGACCTAAACCCAGTGATGAACAACTTTTTGTAACTGTATCTCATGTTAATTCAGTTAAAAATAAATATTAAAATATGCAAAAATATTGAGTCCAATAATAACTTCCAAGAATGTAGTTATTTGTGGAAATTGAGACTAACCTCTCAGAGCACTTTAGTTTGGGAGGCTTTCAAAATCAGATAAGGGGAAAATATGAATAGATATGGTTAATTTTGCATTTTAATACTTGATTTATAGTTCTGCTAAGGAATTAATGTATCTTTTAATAATGACCTTATTATTAAGCAATTTAAACACCTTAATGATGAAAGTAATGCAACTGGAGGTAATGATATGACACATTCAGTTAGTCACACTTACTCACTCTCTTGCTGTGTCTCTTCTTATATTCATTTACTTTCCCAACCAGTCTCACGTTCAGATTCTTCTACCCTCACGTTAGAGTGTTTTCTTTCTTGTTTTCATTTAATCTCTCATTTTTCCAGTTTCCTTTCTAAATATACCCAAATATTTCCTATCCAAAATAAGTACCCCCCCAGGGGCTGGAGCAATAGTACTGCAGGTAGGGTGTTTGCCTTGCACACAGCCAACCCGGTTTCAGTTCCCAGCATCCCATCTGGTTACCCCCGAGCACCTCCAGGAGTAATCCCTGAGTGCAAAGTCAGGAGTAAGCCCTGTACTAGTCAGGTGTGACCCAAAAAGAAAAAGAAAAAAAAAAACACTAGTAGCTACCTAGTATGTGAGGGCAATCTGGTTGCGATATCTGCAATACAATAGATCACCAGGGTTGATTTGGCTAATCTTGCTGGCTAGGCAGGTGTCCCCTTCCTCCCTCACTGCTCCATGTGTGTCCCTTGGTCAAAGAAGATGGTCTTCCCCAAATAGAGACAGACTGTTCTTTGGTCGAGGGTTCCTGAGTAGCTGTGCTCCCTGCTAGAACCTCCAAACAAGCTCCCCAAATAGTAACCTCAATAACAAACTAGAACCCTATGTTCTGTAATGCAGTCTTTCACCCTTCTGTTCTCTGTCCAGTCTTCAGTTATTAGGATTTTCTGCAAGCTTGCTGTGCTGTGATTATTACTAGCTGTTAGCCTCCTGTTCTTTGTGGAAACTTCTATAATCTGGTTTTAATAACCCTTACCCATTGCAACTCTTCTTAATTTGATCATGAATTTCCTTCTACGATAGGTTGTAAGCAATGAATGGTTCTTGAGTTTTTACCCTCCTGTACCCCTTCATTGTGTTTTTTTTTCACTTTAATAACATACTCTTCTTAGATTCTTAACAGAAAGATTGTTTGTTTCTTTGTTGAGCAAAACCTTGGTGTCTTTGCTCTCTGTTTTAGTCATTTTATTATGTTTATATAATTTTCCCTTTAGGGTCAGTCATGGTTCAGTCCTGTTGGGGTCACAATGTCAGACTGATGTTGCATTCCCAGTTTTCATTTACCTAAACTTGAATAATTCATCTCAGAAATTTTATACTCAACTTCATATTTATCCCTCTTTGCCCCTACCCCCCCACCCGGTTTTTTTTTTTGTTGTTGTTGTTGTTCTGGACTATAGCACTGTCCTGTAGCACTGTTCTCCTGTTAATTGATTTGATCCAGTGGGGACCAGTAACATCTCCATTGTGAGACTTGTTGTTACTGTTTTTGGTATATCAAATACGCCATGGGGAGCTTGCTAGGCCCTGCTGTGCGGGCGGGATACTTAGTAGCTTGCTGGGCTCTCCAAGAGGGACAGAGAGATCAAAACCAGGGTCAGCCTTGTTGTTCTGGACTAAGTAACTAAATTTTAGATAAATGGAAGAGTACCCACCCAGTCTTTATATTTTACCTCTTTAGCCCATGTAATAATTCTGAAGAAAGTAATCCCCAACAGAACCCATTATATGATTAAACATCTTTCTCTTCTGCTCTTCTCTGTGTAAGTCTTTAGTGCTGCCATTTGCCTGTTCACTTGAACTAAATAACTGGGAGTGATTCTTTGTTTTTCCTTTACTGTTTGCCCAATATAATTGAATGAAGCACTTTTTAATTTGTGTGATAAGATTTGAATTTGTTTTGTTTTGTTTGTGGGGCTATCCACATGGCTATCTGGAGGCCCCAGGGACTTCCTACTGGTCATTCACTTACTATAGGGTTATCAGTTGAGCTCCAGGGCCTGAGGCTGCTATGGTTCTTGAACCCCTAGGCCAGCCCTGCCTCACTGGCTGCCTCTAGGGGCCTAACTAGTGGCATTCAGGTGCCTCCAGGTTGTTCTTGACCCTGCAAGGGAGGGAGAGCATGTGATTCCAGGAACTGAACTAGCATCTAGAAGCAAAGAAGAAACACCCAGGATGCCTCTTGTCTATGTGTCTCACTTCCTGAGCTAACACTTGTAATGTTTTTCTACTTTGGGGCTGGAGCAATAACAAAGCAGATAGGGTGTTTGCCTTGAATGCCAGAGACCCAGATTCGATTACCATTATCCCATATGGTCCTCAGAGCAGCACCAGGAGTAATTCCTGAGTGCAGAACCAGGAGTAACCCCTGTGCATCACTGGGTGTGACCCAAAAAGAAAAAAAAAGTTTTCCTACTTTTCGGTCTTATTTCCACTGCCCCATGTTCAATCCTTATGATCTTTCATCTGTCCCTGTCTAAGATGCTTTGACTGATAACCCTTTGAAATCAACCCTGAATGTGTGGCCCCTGAGCATTATCTAGAGTAGAAATTTGATCACTCCATTTACTGTTTGAATGTTTGGTTTCTCATTACCTGTAGAAGAAAGTCCAAGATTTTGAAGATGAGATAGAAAACCCTCTATTACCTTGCTGCTGGCTAGATCTCAGGTCTCATCTGGAACCATCCCACCCCATCCTTCTTTGGTTGGTTTGGAAAATGAACTGTAATGTTCTCTGAATACGTGACTTTGTCTTTTCTTATGCTTGTCTGAGGTTTGCATTTTACTAAGGTAGTGTCTGTTCCCACCTTTGTTTTCATTGTTCATTACTGTTCCTTTTTGGCTGGTCTGGAACAATAGCACAGCAATAGGGTGTTTGCCTTGCATGCAGCTTGCCCAGCTGAGCCAGGTTCGATTCCTCCACCCCTCTTGGAGAGCCCGGCAATCTACTGAGAGTATCTCACCTGCATGGCAAAGTTTGGCAAGCAACTCGTGACATATTGAATACGCCAAACACAGTAACAAGTGTCACGATGGAGACTTTACTGGGCCTGCTCAAGCAAATCGATGAATAACGGGAGGGCAGTGCTACAGTGCTACAAATGGGTTGCTGGACCTGATTGCGTAGGAATTTCCCAAAGGGCATCTGCACAGCCAGTACTCAGTACTCAGTCCCTTTTTGTCTTATCCAACCTTCCAGTTCATTAGGAATACCTGGGGAATGATTGGTCTCTGCTTCAAGATTATTAACGTATATAACCTACACACTGTAATTGACATGCTAGATAGCAGTGACAAGGAATATGTTCTCTTTGTTGCTGATTTTGAGAATGCTGTTGTTAAGTTTGTACTCAATAAATGTTAGTCAAGTAAGTGAGTGAGGGGAATCTAAGTGTTATCCTCAAGCAACACTCTTTCAGTCAGGCAGATATCAGATGGCTCTTGAGGGTAGTCCACCTCCAATTTAAGAGAAAGGAGTCAAGATAAAGATGACTCTGTTGCTCTATCATTTCGCTGAAAATTGTTTTACAAGTGGAACATATGTACCTGCATAAATATCTGCATTTACATTAAAGAACAAAAGAAAAATCAGAGAAAACTTTGAATTTAGAGAGAATAATATATTATAAAGGTGAGTGAGAGAAATTTTCCATTGAGACACATCTGCTGCTATGTTTTCTGTGAGCCCTTAATGAAGAAAATGGATCTATTTCAATTGAGAGGAATAGGGCCAGTAAATTATAAAAAAAATTAAAAATGTAATAATAAAATTAATATATATATATTAAGTCTTAACAGTTGTCTGTATTTTCCAAAGTTGTTTATGTATTGTCACATACATCCTCTTCCCTTAATATAAACCATCCATATATAATGAGTGTCTCTGAATAATGAATTTCTGAGGTTATTATGTTAAATGAAATGTAAGAATAAATTGTACATTATTTCACTTACACTAAATAGCTAATATAGTCAGAATTATTGGAGCAGAATAGAATGGTGAACATTTGGGTGGGGTGATGTTGGAAGGATTAGTGAAGGGGCATTCAACAATAAGTACACTCTAATTTATGAAGAACTTTATAGATAGTTAGCTCATTGTAACTGATAATTTTAATGGTATATTAAAACTTTTCAGTCAATAGGTAGATCTCAAGTGTCCTGTACACTTACTACATGAAACATGGAACAGCAACAAAATGCAAGCAGTGATGGGTATAATTATTACCTTGATTGATATAATGATTTTATAGGGTATGACTGTCTAAACTCATATGCACTAAATGTGTTTAGGTTTTTATGTCAATTCCACCTTCATAACATATTTTAATAGAATTAAAATAAAATAATAAAAGACTGCCTGGTAGTCACTTCCTGATGAGTAGTATAACATGTTTTTCTCTGAATCTGGCACAAATTTGAAATTTTATGCTGTGTATTTAATTAGCAGTGTAATAAATATTGGAGGAAAATCTGAAAAAAAATAGAGTAAAAATAAATTATTTTACTTATTTGCAGTTATATGAAGTATATATTATCCACATGCCTTAAACACTGTATGTTTAAGACATGCAGCTTTATGCTTTGACTTGAATATATTATGAAGAATTAACATTTATTTCATATAGTTCTATAAAAAGATTGCAAAAATGGAATAAGAAAGAAAACTTCCCCTGTTGATGGGAGCTCATAATATCCACTCTATAGCGACTTTAATGGCTTCTTAATGACTTTATACATACTAGGCACAAATATCAAGTCTAGATATCAAGGAATTATGTTGTGCATATCTAGTACTTACTACATAATGTATATTGCTTCATTTTGACTTCAGTTTTTCCAATTCTCCTTCCCGCCCCAACATCCACAACTATAAGTTTTATCCACTATTAAAATAAGTTTTGTTTATGTTTTGTTCTTTTAAATTCCACAAATAAGGGAATTGATATATTTTTGTCTTTTGTATCTGACTCATATCATTTACATAATGTCTCTATTGTCCACTCATATGGACCAAAACCGATAGTTCCTACTTTTAGTGACTCACTAGTATCCCAGTGCAGGTAGATATCACTCACAGCTTTTATTTTCATTCATTTGATAGACTGTTACTCTACTTCCTTGTCTTCATTTCATTCATTTCATCATCCTGTTATTCGTCGATTGCCTCGAGCAGGCCCCAGTAACGTCTCTTTCATCCTAGCCCTGCGATTATATTCAAGGCTATTTAGGAGAATGAGACCCATCATTGTTACTGGTATTTGGCATATTTGGTACGCCACGGGGAGTTTGCCAGACTCTGCCCTGTGCGCAAGGCAAACGCCCTACAGCTGTGCTATCGCTCCAGCCAGCTACCCGTGGCGTATTCAATATGCCAAACACAGTAACAACAAGTCTCACAATGGAGACATTACTGGGCCCGCTCGAGCAAACTATTATTTCAAATATGAGAGATATCATTGTGTATCTGTCCTTCAAACTCAGCTTCAGGGACAAGCTCCCAAACCATCTGCACAGTGGCAAATTTTATGACTCTGCCTTTTCTTATGGCTGAGTAGTCATATGAAATCAAACAAATACTTCACATAAATAACAAAGAACCCTAATATTATGATCTCCAGAGTTTCGTCTGCATCAGAGCATGTGACGTGGCTTTGGGTTCAAATCATGAAGTAAATAATTCAGTAAAGACCATAATATCCAGAGGAAATCTTCTAGATATGATAGTGGTGTGTTGTGTTATAATTTGATGTGGGGAACTGTTGGGGAAACCTGTTAATCACATAACAAAGACCAACAGATGCATTAGATGTATATAAACGGACACTTGACTTAGACACCTTGAATTTATTCTTTAGACTTTTAATGAATATTGACAAGATGTGTAAGCAAGTTCAAAAAAGAAATTATAGCTGCATTCGGCCTATGTAGATTGGATAGTGCATTTCTGTAAAATCTACTTATAACTGTTTATTCAACCTGTTTCTCCTTTTTAATTGTTTTTTATCCATAAAAAAAAGGACATTTGGGAAGGGCTGGAGCAATAGCACAGCGGATAGGGCATTTTCCTTGCACATGGCCGACTCAGGTTCGATTCCCAGCATCCCATATGGTCCCCGAGCACCGCCGGGGGTAATTCCTGAGTGCAGAGCCAGGAGTAATCCCTGTGCATCGCAGGGTGTGACCCAAAAAGAAAAAAAAAAAAGGACATTTGGGAGATGAGAGATAATAAGTTAAGGTGCTGCCTTGCATGTAGCAATGTGATTCCATACCTGCCACCACATATGGTCCTTCAGCAAGAGCCTGGAGTCACCCCCTAACAAGAGCCTGGATGGACCCTTGAATACCACTGGGTGTGACCTCCCTTCCCCCATCCTTCATTTCCCAGAAAAAGCAAAGAAAGGAACTTTAAAATGGTTAGCTATGATAGGTATTACAATTATTATTCCCATCATGGTACATACTTGTATAAGATTTAGTCTGTTCCAGACTCTATTGCATAGAAATAAGTTGCATATGCAACTTCTAAGTGACATCTTTTTGTCTAATAAGGAATTAGAGCTCTTCTTATCTATAGCTTTCTGCAGTATTTCAGACATGAGTTTTTAAGTCTTTTTGAGGAATGAAAGCAGGCACAAATCTAAGGGCCAATTTAGGAAACTGTCCAGGTGAAAATTATTATTCTTGATGCTGTAGCCGCATTTGTGCTATCACAGATCTCTCAGCATGCTGGGCAGTGGAACATGTAAACATTGTTAAGTTCTTGTTATCTCCCTTATATTTTGTGTGCAGAAAAATGGATTAGAGGCCAAAATATGTTAGGTAAGGGTTACAGAGTTAATTCCAACCTGGATTCTTAGACTCAGAATGATGTCACAGGAACAGAATCTATCAATGAAATGGCATTATCTCTAGCATCTTATTTTCCAGTTATGTTAAAAATTGCATTTGCTTCTTGAAAATGACAAAGGATTGCCATTATTCTGTAGTTCTATACAACTTCTCTATTTGCTCATGTAGTTAGGATTCACATATTTTCAGATAAGATTTTTGTAGGGGTTTTGGAAGGGAGTTACATGATACAATTGCAAATTTGTTATTCTGGAGATTGTAGTAAAAGCCAAATATTATCTTTTAATTATACTATGAAAACATTGATGTTTTTCCCATTGAATGATTCTTTGCACTTCACCTGATTGTAAATCGCTATGTTCTTATGCTATTGAACTTTCTTTAATGGTATTCCATAATCTATTAAGTGTTTTTTGGAGAAACATTCCACACTATTTCCATCATGGAAAAGTTTATTGTGAGACTCTATGAGAGTTTTTTTTTTCTTCATTTAGCTAGTTGGTAAACTGCCAGGTTGCATGCTTTTTTACTAGGTCATATTTCTATAAACTTAATTTAATGCAATCTTAGATGAAGGATTTTCTCCACCGGGAAGTCACCTATTATAGAGGATTGGACAGGAGGCACCAACTTTTCTGACATGATTCATACCTAACAAGCTGTTTTAATTTGCTACTATAGAAAATGAGGCACAGAGTTTAGAAATACTCTTCAATCTTTTCAATTTTACTATATTCCATGATTCTTATGTGCTCGAGTGATCAAAATCACAGAATGGTGTATTTTAGTATTCAGTATGACAGTATAATCTCTTTGTAATTAAATTTATACACCATCTCCCCCCTACCCCCACCCCATGTATATAATGAGACAATTTGTTTGGGGGTCAGAATAGTAGAAAGAAAGTGTAAGTTATTTTTATTATGCATGGATACATGGCAGCATTTCCTTAGGTCATTTAACACACATTTTTAATGAATATTATAGTTTTAAGTTAATATATTCTAGCAGTTCAATCTGTTCCACTGACCACCTTTTGCCCTATAAAAAATTCCTTAGAGTTTGTTAAAAAAAATACCTTTTAGACAAAATAGAAACACATTTTGTAAAACTAAGTATAACCTGTTAGCTGAAAAATGCAATATCAAAAAATCAGCTTGTGAGAATTAATTTTATGTTGAAAACAAAAGGCCCAGCTTATAATAAATATTTTAGCATGATAAGCTAACAAACCTAGCTTTACACATTTTTTTCACTGAAAAGATAGAGTTTGGGTTGATTTTAAACCTTTGTATGATCATACATAAACATTTTGATAACATCTGGTCTAATTAGTTCCATAAATTGAGTTTTTCAATGTCTTCTGATGGTTTAGTTCATGTGTTAACTTGGCTATGCCTTAGTATTTGGTGAAACATCCATGGAAAATTCTCAAGAAAAGATTTTCAAGAAAAATATTAAAGAATAAGTGTAGTAACACAAGAAGTTACTACCCAGGAACACTCAAGGATATAGTTTCTAATTGGCAAGCTACCGAGAGTATTCGATATGCCAGACACAGTAACAACAAATTATATATTAAGGTAAAAAGGTAAAGGCCCTCCCATTGTTCATCGATTTGCTCGAGCGGGCCCAGTAACGTCTCCATTGGAGACTTTGTTGTTACTGTGTTTGGCATATCAAATACGTCACGGGGAGCTTGCCAGGCTCTGCCATGCGGGCAAGATACTCTCGGTAGCTTGCTGGGCTCTCCGAGATTATTATATT